>NC_133012.1:0-688181 GCF_048564905.1 Vicugna pacos
ACAATCCATCGATGGGAAGAAAATAAGAACCATGGTCACATCTGGACCGCAAGCTTAGATGTGGTATATGGGTGATATTTATCGACAATCTGGCGAGGATCTGGTCAAAGCTAGAGGCCAAGGCAGCAAACCGGTAGTGACACTAAGGAACATCGTGGTGCAGAGGCTGGATTGGGGGTCTGAAGGCTCCTCCCAGGAGGAGCCTCAGTGTTTGGGAGGTGGCTAATGTGCCTGCTTCATGTCACTAGCAAGTGATGCCACCTGCGGAAAATCAGCTATAATCCTGAGCCGGGTCAGCCCTGGGTGATGTGATAAAGGCTCCTACAAGAGGAGGCGCCAGACGGATAGTGAACCAACCAACAGGCTGATGAGTTTCTGGCCTGTGTTTATCGTGCTTTCGCAGCCAAGAATGAGGAGAGAGTTGAATGGTTCACCATGAAGATTTTAACAACTTAAGAGAGTTCCGTGTCTCACTGCATTTCAGTGTCACCCGGAGGAATTCAAGAGGTGTTTAGACCCAGAAGGGACTAACAGCCTCTTGGTTCCTCATCAACCTGACAAACCCACCAGCCCTCTATGGCCAGACCTTGGCAAGTGCCTTCCCTTGTTCTAACAAATCCCTTTCCACTCACGCCTGTGGTATGCTTTTATTTTTGTTTAATTAATGGGAATGAAGATACCTTAGAGCCTCTTCAGACCTTTCCTTAGGCCTTCTGCTCTTAGACCCCGGCAAGGGGGCCCGCTGCCCTGGGTCCTGCACTGCAGAGGGTCCCTCTGGCCCTGACACTTCCTCTGGCCACGCCCTCCATGGGGTGGAGTCAGCAGGGCCAAGGGGGCAGGGTCATTGGCTCCATCCCATGCTCTAGAAGCCCAGGACCCCAGATGCCCTGTCTCAGCAGCCCCTGACCCATTCCTAGTGCCTGCACCGGCTCTCCCGGAAGCTCAGATTCCCAGGACTCACAGAGAGGCCAAAGGGCAGCTGTATGTATGGAGGGTATGAGCAGATCCCGAATGTGAGTTTTGAGTGTCCCCCTGTGAACATCCAAGGCCACTTGTGGCAAGGGATGGACCCAGCATTGGGAAGAAAAGGATCAGGCTAGTGGTCAGAGACTGGGAATCAGCTCTCCCCACACGCTCACTTTCTTTGCCGGACTCCCCTGTGTCTTGGAATTCTAAATTTGAACCTGGTCTTCCCCCTTATAATGAACGTATATTTGTAAAGGCAGGACTTTAGAACCTACTGCACTTAACATGTTTACATGTACAGGATGTGAGCTCCCAGGTATGCTCTGGCCTGCACTTCCAAAGGTCCAGAGCAGTTATGTTGGCTCTACTGAGACTGTAATTGGTAAAGACCATCTCCAGAGAGGAGAGCTCCTGCTTCACGCTCCAAAGTCAGGACCTTCTGAGTGGATAAAACAATGGACACTGTGACCCTCAATTGTAAATTGATTTAGAATAACGCCAAAGTGTGTAAGACGTGTGTGTGTGCACGCGCGCACCTGGGGACGTGTGTTGTACATGACTGTGTTTGTGTGTGCTCACGTGCACCTGGGGATGTATGTGGTTCTGTATGTTATGTGTGTGTGTGCGCCTGAGGATGTGTGTGGTTGTGCGTATGTTATGGGTGTGTGGGTGGTACATGACTCCATGTGTGTGTGCCCGTGGGGATGTATGTGGACTAGAGCCAGTGTGTCTGCACGTGTGTTTGTGTGTACGTGCATGCATTACTTTTAATAGTAGAAGCTGTCCTTTAGAAATACGATGTAGTAAAAATTGTATGATGTCCTTTGCTGTATAAATCAAAATTAAAATTATCTTCAATCACCAGAAATTTAGTCCCCCTCAGATTCTGTTTTTTTTCCATATTGATTATGTCCTCATTTTACTGATGAGGAAACTGTAGCTTAGAGATGTTGACTGACTCAACCAAGGGCATGGAGCTCGCGCGCCCAGGGCCAGGACCCAGTCCAAGCCGCACTGCTCCAGAGGCCTGGAGCCCTGCTCATGATCATGCGTGGCCTCTTGGCGGGGGAACAGATTCTGATGGGCTGTGGCCAGCGTGCAGGCTGCCCGTGCCGGGGACTCGGGAAGCCGGGTGGAGAGTACCAGACAGCAGACAAGAGTGAAGGGCTGCTCAGAAGTCAGATAGTTTCCTAGGTCTTGGATGAGGAAGGAGGCTCACTGCTCATCCTTGATCCCTTTGCTGGTGGCCAAAAGGGACCAAGGCCCACGAGAGCACTTCTGGGAGCTGCCTGCCAACACCTGGAAAAGGACTGCTCAGGACTGGCTCTGCAGTAGGAGCAGAGGAAGGAAATGTCGCCTCCTGGTGGACATCCTTTGTGATGGCAGTAGGAGGCCTAGGAGCCTTGGTATCGAGGTGGCAAGGCAAGGTCCTAGTGGATGATCGTTTCCACGTGTCTTAAAAATCATTGCTTCATATATTTTATCCATTTTGTGGTTTATTTTAGGGTGGTAAATATGGTCAGTGTTACTCCATATTACCTAGATTAATTAATTTTTTTATTGTTAATTTTCTCTTCAGTGATTTGGAAGCTATATTGCCTCTTAAAGAAAATTCTCTCTAAATCTTTATAAATCACCTCTAAGTTCATAAATTTTTATGCAATTGGACCAGTATTCCTATAAGAGTCTCAAAAATGAAATAATCTATTAGATCCTGTTCCTCAATAATGATAAATTTAGCATATTTTACCTCTCTGTTGTTCTAAATTGTGTGTGTGTGTGTTTGTGTGCTCCAGTTACTACTTTTTAGACAGTTGCTTTAAGTTTGTTACATTAACAAAGAAAATATAGGTATATACATCTTGGATTTCATTGCTCACTACCACTATTTAATCCCATGTCTTTCCCACTTTTGACTTATTTACTTATTGGGATTTCCCAATCAACTGGACACATGATTGACTAATTGTTTTTGAGTGGTGGACTTGGAACACTTACATATCTATATGCAGATTTATGTTCTCCTCGTCAACAATTCTCAGAGTGTTGTTGATGGCCCAAGCCTTGTTTTAAATTAAGGCATTGTTTTTCATCACCAAAAAAAAAATTATTAATTTAAGGTGTTGTCTTTTTATGGCTGGCTAGTCTTTTATGGTGAATGGATATTAATAGAGATTTCCTTAACCTTCCTCCTTCTTTTTGCCATAACTCGAATTCATTGAGAAACATGTTTTTACCATTTCTCAGATGGGCTTCAACTTTGACTTCTGCTTTAAACCATCACCCCACTCTTTTTCTCCATGCTTATTCCTGAAAAAGTGAGCTCTCTATTGGTTTATAGGTGGTTCCCGTCAAAGATTTGTGACTCCCTGTCCAAAGTTCCAAAGGAAGAGAAAAGGAAAGATTCCTGTTTCTGGTGGTTACATTTTGTCAGGTTAGAGATCTAGTTATCCATGTGGCTGCAGTGGAATCTGCAATATCTTGGCTCAGAGTTTCGTTTTTCTGGCTTACTAGGGGAACCGCATTAGCTGGGGTCACGTCGCTGTGGCCGTTGTCAGGATCCTGGGACTGAGGCAGCCCCTTTGCCTCCTTGTTATTTTGATCTTGCAAACTGGGTCCCAGTTATGTGAACCCTGCACCTGGTGGCCAGGATCGCCCCACACGTGACGTGTACCCAGTTCCTTGGCGTCCCTCACTGCTGTCAGCTAGTTCCAGTAAGAGTACGTGATGGCTTCCACTACTGTCCTTCCTCCATCCTCTCCAGGCAGGCCCTCCTTTCCCACTAGTTGGCCCTAAACCTTCTCTCCTGCTCTACATACGCTGACGGAATTCCTCAGGGTTTCCAGCAGGTAGATGGGTCTCTTCTATGTTTGGACCCCTTCAGTGCTTGCAGTGAAAATATAAGATGTGGGAAGGAGGAGCTTGGGGATTCTCCATATCTAGGGCCTCCCTATCCAGCAGATTCAACTAACGGTGGATTGAAAATATTGTTGAAAAAACAGAAAGTTTCAAAAAGCAACACTTGAATTTGCCATACACTGGCAACTACTTACATAACATTCATGTTGTATTAGATACCATGAGTAATCTAGAGATAACTTAAAGTACACAGGAGGACACAGTGAAAGAGAAAGTGACAACAAATATATGTGTATACTCATGTATAACTGAAAACTTGTGCTGTATGCTGGAATTTGATACAACTTTGCAAAATGACTATAACTCAATAAAAAAAGTTTGTATATATATATAAAAGTAGATGGGGGGATGTACATGAGTCCCATGCAAGTCCTATGTCATTTTATACAAGAGGCGTCAGCATCCATGGATGTTGACTTCAGGGTGAGTCCTGGAACCAGTGCCCCATGGTTACCAAGGGATTACTGGAAGTCCAGGCTCCTTATCCCAGCCTGCCATGTCCCCACATGGTCTGACTCCTACCTGTACCACACTTCCCTTGTCACTCTCCTCCAGCCCTGGCAGACTGCCCTCTGATTCTTGAACAGGCCACACTCACTGCACTTCATGTCTGGCCCTTAGAAATACCCATTACTTTCTGAGCATGGCTCTGCTTTCACAAGATGGGCTGCATTGTCACTAGAGAAGTCAGTGTGGAGGTTCCTTTAAAAACTGAAAATGGACTTAACTCATGATCCAGCCTTCCCATTCCCGGGCATATGTCAGAAGAAAACTCTAATTCAAAAAGTCACATGCACCTCAATGCTCACAGCAGCAGTATTTATAATAGCCAGGACATGGCAACAACCCAAATGTCCATTGACAGGTGACTGGATAAAGAAGTAGTAGTATATTTATACAATGGAATACTACTCAGCCATGAAAAAACAAATAATGTCATTTGCAGCAACATGGATGGACGTAGAGATAGTCATTCTAAGTGAAGTAAACCAGAAAAAGAGAAAAATGCCATATGATATCACTTATATGTGGAATCAAAAAAAGAAACATATGAACTTAAATACAGAAGATAAACAGACCCACAGACATAGAGAAACAAACTTACGGTTCACAGGGAGAGAAGGGGATGGGAAGGGATAAATATGGGGATTCGAAAAGTGCCCCTCTTGGGGAGTGATGGAAATGTTAGCTATCTTGATCGTGGTTATGGTTTTCTGGGTGTAGACATTTATCAAATTCACCAAGTAGTACATGTGAAATATGTGTATTTTATTGTACAGGTACCATACCACAATAAACGTGCCCTTAAAAAAAAAACAGGAAAACACTGGCAGCATTTTGTCCTACGTTTTTATGTGTCTTAAGTGAGTGGGTCTTCAAGATTCTGGTCTGCCATATTTTCTGAACCAGAAGTGCCCTCCTTCCCTTTTCTTTGGTAAACTGTCAGTGGGTGGCATTTATTCCCATGGCTTCAACTGCTCTCTGTCCAATGATTAACTGTCAAATCTTTTCCAGCATGGACATCTCAGTTCAGTCCCAGAAATATATTTCTAATTGACAAGTAGACATTCACATTTGGTTAGCACATAAAAATCTCAAGCTCTGTATGTTTGGATTTACACTCGCCCAGAACTAGTTTTACTTTTTCAAACAATGGCATCACTGTCCCATCTCTTTTCTGTGCCAAACATCTGGGAGTTTTCCTTTACTTTTCCACTCCCTCACCCCCATCAGTACTACAATTCTATTCCTTAATGTCCCCCAACTAAGTCCCTGCTCCTCGCTCCCCACTGCATTAATTCCCACCCCTTTCTAGTCTCCCCAGTGCTGTACTTTAGAGTGAACAATCCAATTTGCTCACTTTTAATGACTAATCTGTGTCACTCTCCTCCTTAAAACCGCAAAGAATTCCACGCTGCGTGTGTGAGGAAGTCCACGCTCTCTGATTTAACGTCACACCTTCTCATCACCTCGTTGCTGCTTTTTTTCAGCCTCAGCTTCCGTTAGTTCCTCACAGCCTCTAGCCTCACTGACCTTCCTTCCCTAAGTGCAAAGTGCTCTTAGACATGACCAGGGGTCTGCACAAGACACGCAAGCTGCTGAGAATCCCGTCCCCACCACGCACTCTCCTGGTCTAGAGATTTGCTGGAATCCGTCAGATGTCAGTGCAGAAAGCATTTCCTCTCTGACACCTTCCCTACCTTCTAGAACACAGCCCCAGGCAGTGCAAGAGCCCCTCTGAACATATAGTATATATGATGCAAAGTGACTCTTACCAAATTGTTTTGAAAACCTATTTAAATTTTTCCCTTCCACGACACACTGTGATCTCCTTGAGGGATGGGGGCTGTGTGGTATTTGTCTAGACAGCTAATGTCTGACATAGACCCCGGGCCATCGGAAACAGTCTGCTGACTCATCAAGAAGACTTGTCGTCTTTGCGATGTACGAAAGACTACATGCTCTCTGATCTTACACCATCCGGCAAGGGTCAAAATAATTTCACATAGAACTACAGAGGCAAAATATGTGTATTCTTTTCCACTTTGTGAGCCCGAGATCATAGGCATCCTGGAACGGAGGTGTCACTCAAAGCTGTCTGTCCCCTAGGCTGTTACGCCCAGCTTCAACATATTTTTTGAAGTTGTAGGGATACGTGTACATCACCCCGTCTTAGAGCAAATGGTGCTTCAGCCTGACCAAGTTTAATGTCCATATAAAAATCAGAAATCTTCCAAACTGAAGCCTGAAGAAACATTTCCCTTTTCTCCTTCCAGTCTGTGTGTCATCTGCACCCCACATCCCCACTGCTCATCTGCGTCAGGCCACGTTCTATCTAGAAACATTTCCGGTGGGACACTTGGACAAGAACTAATTACAGCAGTAATGAAACTGGTCCCATGAACGTAGGCTCTGCACAACAAGGATGTTTGACGGGAGGCCTCAGCCGCGGCCTGCAGGGTCTGTTCACGTTTTCTGCCTGGCTTCCCTGCAGATGTTGTGCAGAAAATGAAGCCTGCAGTTAAAGTCATAGAAGGCCTAAGAAATCCAGAAAAATGGAGTGAGATTCATCTCCTTGGGAATATTTTTGAAAACCATCCACTAATAAGAAGAAATTTAAGAGGTTCGTTTCAGAGCAGATGATGTCCAACTGCAGGTGGGTCAGTTTTGTCATTGTTGCTCGCTAGTTGGCTTTCTGCTGCTTCTAACACGCCGCTTTTAAGAGAAGTGGCCTGAGTCGGCCCTCAGAGCAGAAAGGTGAGCTGGGCCTGGAGACAGCCAAGCTCCTCTGCTGTGTAGTGACCCGCTGAGAAGGAAGGGTTGGCCCAGGGCTTCCTCTGACTCTCTCCCTCAGTTATAAACTCTATGAAGGGAAAATGGAACAAAAATCTTAATTCAATATGGTATTGTCAAAGTATAAAAATAATTGTCTTTGGAGGGGATGGTATAGTTCAAGGGGTAGAGTACATGCTGGATTCAATTTGCGGAACCTCAATGTAAAAAAATAATAAGAAAAAATCTTTAAAAAAAGAAAAATAATGAAGAAGAAAAGAGATCTCAAACAACCCCAGTTTAAAAAGAAAAAAAATTCCTTTAAAATTAGTAGTCAGCTAGGTCTTTTGCTAGATTAGGAGTTTGGGATTAACAGGTACACACTACTATGTATAAAATAAATAACCAACTCTCAGGTCCTTAATAAATTATTTCAACCTGAATCCTTTTTCTTTTTTCCCCTAAGCAACCCATGGAAGCCTCTGAAATTCTCATCTTATAAAAGAATTCATTTAAAGGTGGTTTGAAAGTTACTGGTTACAACAGTTATTTGTGGTTCCATGAATATAGGTCTAGTAAGAAAGACAGACAGTAAACCAGTAAGCAAATAAATATATGATGTACTACCAGGTACTAATAATTGCCACAAAGAAACATAAAGCATTTTAGGAGGGAAAATGTTTGAATAGGAAATATGTGCATGCTATTCTAAATAATCTGGTCAGATAAGTCCTCTCTGAGGGTAAATAATTTGAACAAAGTCCTGAATAAAGCAAAAGAATAAGCCACGTATGTAACAGACAAGAAAGGCCTCCCAGGCCGGAAGAAGTGTAAGTACTAGACTTGGAGTTAGAAACGCAGCTGTCCTGGTGGGGACCATCGGGGCGGTGAAGATGGGCTGGAGCAGAACGGTGAGAGCTGAGGCTGCAGAGATCGGTGAGGGCCCGGATCACAAAGGGCCTTGGTAGGGACTCTGGATATCCTTCTGAATACAATGGAAAATCACAAAAGTATTTTGCAATGCGGAACAACTTGATCTGATTGATACTTTAATAAGACCGTTGTGGGTAACGTATGGGGAATAAGCAATGGAAGCAGGGCAAGGTAAGCTGATGGGAAGCCAGTGGGAAGAGTACTGCTGACCTGGAGAGAGACACCGAGGTTGGACTGGGATGATGGCGGGAGACGGGCAGAAAGGGGGACACGAATTAACAGTAACGGTCACAGGCCTTAATGCTCGAGTTGGACACAGACACAGAGTGGTACAGGGTGATGGGTATGTGATATTTGGGGATGAGCCACAGTTTTTGTGCAGAGACCTGACAGGAGAATAAAGTGGGGATGTTGACGTCGGTAAGAAAGGTTGGTGGGTTTTGAATTCCCCCTAGAGTCGCGTCTGTTTCTCTGTACATGACGTCAGCCGAGCAGGGATGGGTGTTCCTACTTCTGCAGAGAATTGCGTGTCCTCCTCATCGACTAATTCGAGAGGCCGACCTGCCCATCCAATTGCAACATCTTGAATCTGCTTCTTTCTATCCAGGAGGAGATTTCCAACTAAGATGCTAATCAAAAATTCCCGTGTCCAGAGTTAGAGATGTGTGCCTTTGGGAGGATCTCAGAGATGCCTCCACAGAGGCTCGGTGTGCTCTCTCTCCCTCAGAGAACACAGTTCCCTTCAGCCCACTGGGTCTCAGCAGAGAAGATTTCACACATAGCCCCTCTCAGGCCCTGGGGACCAACCTCCCGCTTGGCCGAGCTCTGAAAATGAGCACGAGTTCCGGACAAAGGGCCTTCTCCAGGGGGCCATCTGGCAGATTACATGAGGACAGTGTACAAAAGGGTGGGAGGGTTGATGGTATAAATGCATTTTAATTTTTGCTCTGAAACTGATTCTGTCCTTCTGTTTTGTTAAGCAAGTGTTCTTAGGCCAGACATGATTCTCCTTTTTTCTTTATATTTGATCATCCAAGAGGTTTAGATAGGGGATTTGTTTTAGGGTAAGAATCTTTAAAAAAAAAAACCTTGCAAATAGCGTCTTGTTAGGCATTTTGACAAGTGAATTCTCCAGGCAGTATTGAACCCCCTTGTTCCTCCAGGGGGTCTCCAAAGGTATACATGTTCCAAATCTGACCCAAAACCAATGAGACTTTTCTTTTTTTTAAGAACTTCACCATGGGCAAAAGATGTCACTAAAGAAGGTGAGAAAAGAGCAGGTCCCCATAATCCAGAGTCCCTCCCAAAGAGCCCACAGAAGTAAAGAGGAGATGAACGAGAGAAACGTTTTATTTATACACACGCAGGAGCCAACCAGAAAAGTACCTACCATGTTAAATGGTGAAAGTTAAAGGCTTTTTTATCAACCTAACTTAATAGGGAAAAGGGAAAGGAGAGAATTGGCTTCCATGACAGGTTTTCTTCTGCATCTTTTGAATCTCAGTTATCTTCAGCTTAAAGAGGTTTTGTATTAACCGTGGGTTCCATCTGACTTTCCATTCCTCGAACTTTGTTCTTCTTTTTCAAGATTCACTCATGTATTCTGACCCCCTGGATTTTCCACGTGAATTTTAGATTGATTGTCAATTCCTGCAAAATACCACCTGGGATTTGGGTAGGCATTCTTTGAATCCTTAGATCTATTCATGGACCTTTGTCATCTTAGTAGAATGAAGCCTTCTGCTCCATGAATATGGGATTATTCTCTTTGAATTTAGGTCTTAATTTCTCTCAACAGACTCTCTCATCTATTGTAGTCTTCAGTGTCCAAGTCGGGTACTTCTTGCTCACCTGTATTGGATGCTGATTCAGAAGAGACACGACCTCCTGGAGAACCTCTGCTTCCACTGAGCTGACATGGAACTGAGTCCTGAGAAGGCTTTAAATTCTTTTAAAAATAGGATTAATGTACTTTAATTACTCCATAGATGAGTAATGAATGGGTCACATTAGCATAGGATTTTAATCCTTTTAGAATTAGTAGAGTAATAGAGACACAGTACAAAAAATTGAAATATTGCCTAAAAAAGAAGTGATTTGTAATTCCCACCCACAGCGGTGTCTGTCATGAATGATTTGGTGCTTATGTCTCAGTCTCTGTGTCTCTCAGTATGTCTCTCTCCATCTCTGTCTCTCACACACTCACAATCAGATCAATTTCCATCTATATTGATTTCACACACATGTGGTCGTGCAGATGGGACCCTGGATGCAGAGAGTGGGTCTGCATACTTCCACCCTGAGGCCTCCCTTGACATTGGGTTGAGACCAGGCACCCACTTTTCCAACTGAACAGCATTCATTCATCCACATGAACCAGAACGAATGGACCCCATCCCCTCTCCATCAATATTATTGTTGCTTTAATTCCGACTGTTTCAACCAGTGCTGTGATGAACACCCTTGAAAAGGCATCTTTGAATAGGTGTGTAAGGATTTTAGTGGGATGAACTGTAAGTATCAGATCTTCTGAGGAAGAGATGCATCTGTCGCCCTTTGATGCGTCCTGCACCCTGTTCTCCTGAAGAGGAGCGTCCCTTCACTCTTCCCTCCAGGGGATCTGCTGGAGCCTCTGCCTGCTTACATTGTCACCAGGGCTGGTTGTCACCTGACTAAAGAACCGCCAGTGTGATGGTGACCAATGCTGTCTCTGCAGTGTTTCCGTCTGCCTCTGTTCTCACCTGAGAGGTCAAGCATCTCTAACACACACTGGCCACCTGCATTGCCTCTCATTGGAACTGCCCATGCCTGTTCTGTTTCTGTTTAGAACACTGAGTTTCAAAAGGATTTTGGACTACAGGAATGGGAAAAATTTCTCCAACCTTGGGTTATGAGGAATGCATTTTCCAGGTTGTGGTTTGCCTTTCAAGCAATTTTTCTGGGCTTTTACTAATTTTTTTGATTCGTTTGGTTTTGTTTTTGCCACAGGAAGAGCTAAGCATCTCCCTTGTGTCTTCTGGCTGTGGTGTCACAGGGGGAACAGCAGTGTCTACCCTGAGATTATGCACAGAGTTACCAAAAGGGCTTCATTTTGTGCATCACATCTTTAATCCCCCTGCATATCCCCTGAAAATAATAAAAATGCTGTTTCAAGTGAAAACAAACAAAAATCCTCAGCCCCAGGTGAAAACATGTGGGCAGGAAGGAAAAAATCCTTTTTTAAAATTTCATTGGCAGGGAACAACCAGTAGAGGTAAAGACACGCAAAGAGAAAGAGGACTTGGGGTTGTCAGGGGCTGGGTGAGGAGGGAGGGGAGTGCATGCTCTGGATCCAAGGTTTCACTTTGAGGAAAGAAATAGTGTGAAACTAGATGGTAGTGATGGTCGCACAACATTGTGAATGCCCCTAATGCTCCTGAATTGCACAATTTAAAAGGGGAAAAGTCTACATTTTATTACATGAAACTCTAAAAAGAAAAATAAAGGATGTCATAAATGATGTGAAACAAGCAAAGGAAACTAAAGAAAATGAAACAAAAACATCTCCAGCGGAAGGGACGTCAAGTTTGTGGGGGGACTGACGGTGGAATTTTGGAGAACATTTTGGAGAAGAAGGTGTGGGTGGGTGCAGAGGGGGCTCTACCCCAGGTGGTGGTGATGCCTGAACTGTTTCTCCGTTGCCCAGCAGTCCAGCTGCAGACGCAGGTTCAGGAGGAGCTGCAGGAGCGGCAGGAGGGAGCTCGAGGTCTCCTGCTGGATCCAGTTCGTCCCATTTTTGGTCTCTGACATCTTCCCCTGCCCCTGCCTCCTCTGTAACTATTGGAAGTGGAGAGAGTTTTAAGTCTTGTGGAAGATCTCATGCTGTGAGAGAGGAAAAATTTACGCACCTGTCTCCCTTTCCATGTGCCTCTACAAGGACAGAAATCTTCCCAGAGCTTTCCAGACAGCTCCCACCCAGAAAGTGCCCACAGGATGTATTCTGTGACTGAATATTTCCAGACAGGTGTTCTGAGGCCATTCTTTTTTCTGGTCCCAACAGTAGCCTCTAGGGACAACTCCCTGTGTGGCCCAGCCTTCGCCCCACCCTCACCTACACACATACACCAGCCCTGCTTTTCTGACCTTTGGTCTCTGCTTCGGGGGCTCCTGGTCCTCCACCTGACTTGCAGCGAGGTGGGCACGGTGCTCCAGGTCAGACCAGGGTGTGCTGAGCTACCCGTCAGCCCCGGGTAGGTCCCTGGGAGAGCCCTGGGTGATGTCTGGGTCGGAGGCCTGCCCCACTGATTTGTGGGCCATGGTGGTGGGGACCCCTCCATATCCAGACCCACCAGGAGTCTGCGCTGGCCCTCAGAAGAGTGACACACCAGTCCTTCACTTGGGGAGGGGGCGTTGGTGTTCTTATTCATCAGCTTCTTTTCAACATGTGGTATCTGGCTCTGCAATGATAGTGACCAGCAGCTGACCCAGCATGGAAGTCTCAGAGTCCTTCCCGGCCAGGAACACTCCTGATTCTGTAGACTCTACCCTCTGCTGCTAGATCAGACCGGAACCTTGTTCAGCTCAGACATCCGGGAGGGAAAATGCATACCCAGAGAGCATGGGCTCCACCTCGGGCGGCAGGACCCTTCCCCGGCTCTCCACATCCCAGCCAGCCAGCTTTGTCCTGGGCTGTCTACGTGACCGGGCCCCCAGGCCTCTGTCCTGCTCTTTCTTGAGGCAGATACCCATCCCCAACATGACTGCTCCACCTCCACCAGGCAGGATGGGGCCGTGTGGCTACCTGGATGGGATCTGAGTGGTGGCCCAGCCTGGGGGGGCCTGCCCTGGGCCTCCCTGTGTTACCTTTGGGTCTCTCTGGCCAAAAGGCCAGAGGCGCCTTGGGTGAGACCTGACCCAGTGCCGGCAGCGTTGGTAGAGACCCTCGCTGCGGGCTTTCCGGGGCCTGTGGCCTCAGGATAATGGGATGCAGCAGACCATGCCTCTGTCTCCAACCAGGTGAGCTGAGTAGGGACTTCTCTACAGAGCGGGTGCCTGGTGACTTCGGTTCCAAGTTCTGTTGGGCTCTATTGCCAGGGAAGTGAGGTCACTTCCTGGGGTCCACTTCTCCAAGCTTCCTCCTGACACAAAGCTCCTCAAGGGCCTTTCTGGGCTTCCAATCTCTCATTTCTCACTCCATGCCATGTCCACACACAGTGACACCAACTCAGCCCCCCCCCCATAGCCCTGGGGAGTCCTGGATGCAACCAGTGCCGCAGCTCTGAAGACACAGCTGGGTTCAGACCTGGCTCCCCCTACTCAGCAGTGTTATCATCCTGGACAAGCCACGTGCCTCTCAGGGTCTCCCCAATCCCCCATCAGCACAGTGGGGATCATTCTGGCCCCTGCTTCCTAGAGAAGCCATCCTGTCTCTAGACCTAGAAACACCTATTGCATCTGTCACCCCCACGGGCTGGCATCACAGGGAGATCGTGCACAGACTCAGCAAAGGAAGGACCCCACAGAGGGCTGGCGGAGTGCAAAGCACACCCCACACAGGCCGGGGTCTGCCCTGGGGTCTGGAGAAAGTCACTTTCCTTGCTGCTTGCTTCCCCGCTCCCAGTCGTGAGACTGAAATTAAATACAACTCTGACATCGTCCGCTCTGGCATACAACCTCCTAGGTCATTCTGTCATGTTGACATACAGGCCCAGTGTCCCATCACGGCCTCTGTGGTGGGCGGCCCCACAATGGCTTCCTATTTTTTGCCTTCTGTTCCCACACCCTTGTGGGATCCCCACACCCTCCCCTGGAGGGTGGATCGACTTTGGGACCAGGTTCTGACACATAGACTGACTTGTGAAAATGTATGTGAGTTCCACTCATTACCAGCTCCAGTGTTCCTTCTCTCTGTCTCTGTCTCTCAGTGCCTCTCTGAGTTGTCTCTCTCTCTGTTTCTCTGTCTCCCCCTGCTTCTCTGTGTTTCAGTCTGTCTGTCTCTTTTCCTGTATGTATGTGTGTATATATTTATGTGTATATGTGTGTATTTATGTGTGTGTATTGTACGGGTCCAGGGCAGGTCACTTCTGAAAATCCCTTGACGACATATTGATTATTTTGAATTCATGTTACTGAAGAAACATTATCTTTGAAAATTGTTCAAGCACTTTGGTGGGATCTTCTCTAAGGCTCAGCACTGCTAGGGAAGGGATGCACCTGTGGCACTTTGATGCATCCTACACCTTGTTCTGCCGGAGAGGAGCGTCCATTTGCTCTTCCTTCCAGGGTACCTCCTGGGGCCTCTGCCTGCTCACGTTGTCACCAGGGCTGGTTGTCACCGGGCTAAAGACCTGCCAGGGTGATGGTGGCCAATGCTGTCTCTGCAGTCTGTCTGTCTGCCTGTGTCCTCACCTGAGAGGTCAAGCATCTCCAGTACAAACTGGCCACCTGCACTGCCTCTCGTTGGAACTGACTCTGTGTGTTTTGTTTCTTTTCAGAACACTGGGCTTCAAGAGCTTTTTGGACCACAGGGATGTGAAGCTTTTTTCCGATCTTGGGTCATGAGGAAAGGTTTTTCCAGGCTGTGGTTTGTCTTTCCAGCTGTCTTTCTTGGCCTTTGTTTTCTGCTTTTGTTTGGATTTATTTTGCCACAAGAAGAGCTAAGCATCTCCCTTCTGGCTCTGGTTTCACAGTTAGAACAGCAGTGCCTACCCCGAGATTATACACAGAGTTACTAAAAGGGCTTCATTTGGTACGTCTCATCTTTAATCCATCTGGACTTTCCTCTCAAAATACAAAAATGCTAATTCATGTGAAAACAAAAAAAATAATAATTCACCCGTCCCTACTTAAGATATGTGGGCAGACAAACCAAAAAAAAGCCACCTTTTATACGATTTCACTGATAGGGAACCTCCAGGATACGTAAAGACATAGAGAGAGAAAGGGGATTAGGGCTTGTCATGGGCTAGGGGAGGTAGGACGTGGGGTGCTCTTTGTATACAAGCTTTTACTTTGAGGAAGGAAATAGTCTGAAACAAGTGGTGCTGGTCTCACAGCACTGTGAATGCAATTAATGCTCCTTACAATTGCACAATTTAAAATGGGAAAAGGCTAAACTTTATTCTTATATACTTAAAACAAAAATAGAATATAGTATAATAGAAAAGAAAAAATCTGACTCCATAGAAGATCTGTCCTTTTGGCTTTAACCCTTTGCCCTCTTTTCTAGGCTTAGTTTTACTAGCTCTGCACCTTTTGTAAAACAATGTTGCCTTTAGCCTTAAATATACAGAAGAGCCTACTTTCAAGGCTTTGATTTTTTAAGGATATTAACACTTTTGCACTTATATAAAGACAACAGGTTGTAGAATAGAAAACTACTTTTGTTTTGTTAGGGGATTTACAGAGGCACTATGACCTGGTCTACGTAAACAGCTGTAAACCAAGATAATGGCGGACTAATATCTTGGAGAACCATCTTCCCCATGTCAACTTCAGGCTCCTTTTCTACTAAAAAAGGGGAGGGGCTGTGGTTGGTTGTTGCAAACTTGTTGGTGTAGGAATTCTTTGTTCTTGGAATCCTTTGCAGCTGTCCACGTGGGTCAGATCATGGTGTTCCTGCAAAACCTGCAACAAAACAAACTTTTTCTATTCTGCAACTTGTTATCTTTATAGGAGTGCAAAGTGTTAATATCCTTAAAGCTCAGACTTTTGAGAATAGGCTCTCCTGTTTATTTCAGACTAAAGGCAACACTGTTTTACAAAAAGTGCAGAGCTTGCAAGTCTAAGCCTAGATAACACGGCAGAGGGTTAAAGGAAAAGGAACAGATCCAATATGGAGTCAGATTTGTTCTTCTCTATTACAGTGACTTTTGGTGAGAGCTAAGTGGATGATTCCTGGGTGGGTCCTCCACTGTCCCAGGCTGGATTTCAGGCAGGATCCCTGCCAGATTCACCATGATTTTGGACCTAATCTACCACAGAGAAACTGAAAATTATTGGATTAAAATTACCTTTCAAAATCCCTTCAATTGCCTGTAAACTATACCACAGCAGGGGATGTCTCATTGGCCAGTCAACTGCCAGTCTCCCCTGATGCAAGGGACAAGCGTTGCGGCGAGATCCATGGTGGCCTGGCCAGTGCACCTTCCTACTTTGCTCTAAAGCTTTGGCTTCCTCACTTTGACACTTTAAAAGCTCCCTTCCCTCTTCCCTCTGGCCTGGTGTGAATGAACAAGTTCCCTGCACCCACCTGTGCTGAGTCCATACCATGCACAAAGCCCCATGCACACAGCCCACCATCTGATGTCTAACCCTGGGATTAAGTGCATACTCTGAACTCCCCCACCCCAAAGGTCCGCGTGCCCAGTGCCTCCGCCCTAGGAGTCCAGATCACCATCAGGACCATCAACCACCGAAAGCCCAAGGCCAGTGGCTGGCAGTCTGGGATCAACCTGACCCATCAGGTCAGTTCAGGCACAGGCTGCGGGGATCAGGGTGCCAAGGCAGGAATTGGAACCACCTTCATCCCAGCCTGCCTCACCCTGTAGCCTCAGACATTAACTCTGAAGGTGCACACTAGGCTCGATCCCCCACTGGTGGCAGTAGTCATCATTACTGGAGCACGGATTTCCCCACCCCAACCACAGGGTGAAGGGTGAGTGAGTGAGCTCAGGGTAGGGGTGCACTCAGATTTAAGGGGATCCCATGGTGTGGGGGTACAGGTTGAGAGGTGTGGGGCCCGATCAGAGTGGAAATGACCTGGCTGAGAGGTGAGGGGGATAATTTCAGGATGTTGGGTGTCCTGTGCTGAGGCATGAGGGGTAAGCTTGTGGGTGTAGGGGCCATAGGTTAGGACCTAGCAGGATGGAGTGTCAGGGCAGGGACCATGGTGTGAGGAGAAGGAGCCCTGTCTTCAAGGTCTGGTGGGAGACTGGGCCTGGCCAGTGGTGGGAGGGTAGTAACAGGGAGGGGAAGTTGAGCAGGGAAAGTGGGGCTGGGTGGGTGAGGCCTGGCCTAGGGCAGTCGTGGTTCTAGTTCAATGCCAGGACCCAGTCGGTGGCTGGGTGAAGGCTCTGGGGATGGAGACCCGGCGGGACAAGCAGGAGGGGCCCCACCTGGCTCCTCCCGGCCCCAGCGGCCAGGGCCGGTAAAGCAGGAGACCCACCCGAGCAGTTTGCGCTGCGGGCGGGAGGAGGAGGGGCGCGCACGCGCAGACGGACAGACGCGCGGACGCCGGAACCCACCCAGAACGCGTGGAAGCTGGCGGCAGCCGGTTACTCCTGGACCAGCTCCTGGAAGAGGAACACGGCCTGGGGCCTGGGCCGCCGCTTGCCCGCGGCTCGGCTGCCGCTGCCGGACAGTTAAGAGGGCGCTGGTGGGGGCGCGCTGCTCGGGGAGCCGGCGGGTGACGCCTGGGCTGTGCAGCTGAGGAGGCGCCCAGGGAGGGGTGCGGAGGTGAGGTCCCGGCCGCGCGTCCCGTTAGGACCCTGAGGCGGGTCCCAGCCGCCGCTGTGGTTCGTGGTAACCCCGGTATTAGTAGTTCCTGAACACCGTGTTTTTGCCGCCGCTTATACACGGGTTTAGGAGAGCAGGTACAGCCCCGGGAGTTGGGAGGGCGCCGGACGGTTCCAGAGCATCTCCGACTGGCCCTCAGACGATGGCCTGCTCCTTGCAGGTGGGTGCGGTGCGGTCGCGGGGCCTCGGATGGAATGGGAACTGCCCCATGAGAGCCCATGGATTTGCTCCCATCTTACCTGCGGCCTGACCTTGGGGGCGGCCTCTAAAGACCCAGGTTAGTGGGACTCAGGTTACAGGTCAGTCTGCTCCTGGGAGATGGGCTCGGTGCGATGAGTGTGCTGGGATGGCTGCAGCAGCAGCGGGAAATTGTTGCAACCCCCGCGCTCTCACAGGGCAGCCCCAATCCCGCCATCGCAGCTGCCGCCTTTCCCTGACAGCACAGCACCCGCCCTCCAGGAGCAGGCTGACCTATAACCTGAGTTCCACGAACCTGAGGCAGCAGAGGCCAAGCTCAGGCCATGCGCTGGGGAGTTTGAAGCAAATCCAAGGGCTCCCATGGGCAGACCCCATAACCCGCCACTGCCTTCAACCACACCGTGCCCTCCTCCCGAGAGCAGGCTGACCTGCGGACCGTGCCTGGAGCAGCAGAGGCCGAGCCCTGGACAGGCCATGGGGGAGATGGGGGCAAGTCTACCAGCTTGCCAGGTCGCTGCCCATCTCCCTGCCGCTGCCCCAGGTTCGTGGATCAGTTGTTTTCAAGTCAGTGGTTTCCTGAGATGCAGGCGTGGTGCAGTCAGGTGGCGGGGGCTGCAGGGAGGGGTGCTGCCCCAAGGGGAGCAGGTGGACTTGCTCCCATCTCCCCTAGGGCCAGACCTGGGGACGGCCTCTACTGCCCCAGGTTTGCAGGACGCATGTCATGTCAGCCTGTCCCTGGGAGGAAAGCTCAGTGTACTCGGGGCAGCCTCAGTGGCTGACAAGGATTTTAGAAGTGGGCTCTAGCCCAGCATAACTAACTCTCCTTTCTTCTCCTGCTTCCTCAGTTGGTGGCTGTATCAGCTTTTTCATTATAGGTTATTGCTAGATAATGAACATAGGTTTCTGTGCTATATAGAAGAAACTTAATTTAAAATCTCTTTTTATATATAGTGGCTGACATTTGTAAATCTCGAACTCCCAAATTTATCCCTTCCTATCCCCTTTCCCTGGTAACCTTGATTGTTTACTAAGTCTGCAAGTCTGTTTCTGTTCTGTAGATGAGTTCACAGTGTCTTTTTCTCTCTTTTTTTACATTGCACATATGAGTGGTATCATTTGGTATTTTTCTGTTTCTGGCTGCTTTCACTTAGAATGACGATCTCTAGCTCCATCCATGTTGCTGCAAATGGTTTTATTTTGTCCTATTCATGGTAGAGTAGTATTCCAGTGTATAAATATGCCACAACTTCTTTATCCAGTCATCTGTTGCTACATTTAGCTTTCCTCCATGTCTCGGCTCTTGTATACAGTGGTGCTGTGAATACTGGTGTGCAGGTATCTTTTCACATTGGAGTTCTTTCCAGTTATATACCCAGATGTGGGATTGCTGGGTCATAGGGTAAGTCTACTTTTAGTTTTTTCAGGGATTTCCATGCTTTCCATAATGACTACACCAAACTAGATTCCCACCAGCAGTGTAAGAGGGTACCCTTCACTCTACAGCCTCTCTAGCATTTATCATTCATGAACTTTTGAGCGATGGCCATTCTGAATGATGGGAGCTGATACTTCATTATAGTTTTGATTTGAATTTCTCAGTTTATTAGTGATATCGAGCATTCTTTCATGTGCCTATTGGCCATTTGTGTCTTCATTGGAGAAATGCTTGTTTAGGTCTTCTGCCTATTTTAAGATTGAGTTGTTTGTTTTTTTGTTATTAAGTTGTATGAGCTGTTATATATATTCTGAAAATTAAGCCTCTGTTAGTCGTATCATTTGCAAATATTTTCTCCCATTCGTAGGTTGTTGTTTCCTTTTGTTTTACTTATGGTTGTCTTTGCTGTGAAGAAATTTATGAGTTTAATTATGTCCCTTTTGTTTATTTTTTCTCTTATTTCCATTGCCTGGGTAGATTACCCTAGGAGAATGTTGCTAAGATTTATGTCAGATAATGTTTTGCCTATGTTTTCTTTTAGGAGATTTATCATGTCTTGTCCATCTGCATCTTAAGCCTGTACTCAACATCTGTGCTTCAGTTTTGAATTTTGAGCTTCTTAGAGAAAACCTACTCTTAGCTCATACGTCAGATTCAACATGTCTAAAGCTGATTTCTTAATCTTTTTTCTTGCAGCGTCTCCACTTATTCAGTGGGATAATCATTCTTTCGGTCTTGAATACACAAAGGCTTGGAGTGGTCTTTGATTTATCTTTCTCTCACCACCCTCCACATTTTGTCAGCTTCTTGAACTGTATGTTTTTGGTTTCAAGTGTCTATTCTGATTGCTGATACTCTGATGAAGAGCTTTCATCCCTGATACATGAATTTTTCCTTCTGCTGAATTCTTGGATATTCTCTCCCCCCCTTTCAGTCAACCTACAGTTTTGGTGCTCCCACATCTACAGTCAAGTCAAAGACTTAACACAACCAGATCTCAGCCAGGGAGTCTCGACCCTTCATCATTTTGGACTTACCTTATGTGTTCCAATCATTATGTAACTTAGCCTCCTAGGGTAACCTGTGCCTTATTAAAAACCAGGAGTCACCAGCCTTTTCCTATCCAGTCCTCAGTTAAAACAGCTTAGAATTGCCCTGAGAACTAGTTGGAGCCCCATCCCCTTCATAGAGTCTTCCCTATTTATTCCAAATACTTCTAGCTCCTCTTTGTATTCCTGTACTGTTTATGATCAGTAGTCTGTAATCTTGGATTTGAGTACTGACTTGGTACCATTCCTGGGTGGTTTCCAATGTGTCTCCTCACTTAGCTGGTAACTGGAGAAGACTCACTTGTTCAGCCTCCTTTATACCCCTCACCCTGCTTAGCATCGGGCAATAACAGGCATCCAGGCAGTGCTTACCTTCTTTATTTATTCGCAGTGGTGGTGGTGTGGATTATAGCTAATAACTATTAATTCAGTGTTGCAATTAAAAAAGAAAGCCAAGAAAATCCATAAAACTTTATCTCCATGTTCAGTTTAGTGCTTTACCTCAATAGTTTTCTTAAGACTGTGTTTACATTCACATAGTGTTCAGTGCTTGTACAGTTCCCTGAAGCAAGCAGGTGAGATGTCATTATGTTTGACTTTCATGTTACATTTCATATTGGATATATTTGTGCAATGACAAAACCTTCTTTTATAAGTAAACAGCCGGAAGCCCAGAGAGACTAAGAGCCTAACCCAGGGTCACCTGGTTAGTGTTTGGCACAGGCCAGGACCGCAGTTCACATCTTCCAGCTGATCCTCTTCCAGTGCCTTTTCATTCCACTGCTGGGAAATGTAGCCCCATCAGCCAAACGGCCAAGTCACATTGCTGCCCCTTTACCTGCCAGTGATGGCAGTGCTTCAAAAAGTGGCAAAGGAAAGGTCAGAAATAGGAGTGATAAAAGACATGGAAGTGCTGGAAATGGATCCTCAACCTCCTCCTCCCTACTTGAGCGCCACACAAGTGTCCCACTCTGACAGTGCTGTTCATTGTTTATAACATAGCCTTAAAATCAGACTGATCTTTTATAGGACATGCTTTTATCCTGGTCCCTTTCCTACTAGTAGTCACCGTCATGGGCAGAAAGTGCCTGGCTGTGCTCTGTTTGTCACGTAGGTGGGAGGGAAAGTGGGAGAGGGAGTTGGTTGAACTGAAGCCGAGCTTTTTACAGCTCTGTTGTTCTAGGACCAGAGCAGTTCCACTCTTGCTTTCATCACCTCTCCACCTCCGAGTCCCAGCCACCCATTCCTGCCTGCTTCCCCACATGCCACATCCTGGGGGAGGACAGAGTGTTGGGCAATGCCCCCTCCGCCCTCTGCCCTGGGAGGTGCAGGAGTCTGCATTAACTTTTGAGCTGTTTTGGTAATTGGGCTTTTCCAGCTTTTCTAGACATCTCCTTTCCAGCTCTGAGAAATTGGAGATGTAACTTAACCATACATGGACTATACTAATATATTCAGTGACATTAGTGTCATGTTGTCTGTAATTGTGTTCTGTGACTGGATAGGAAGTTTTTTATCTCACAGGATGCTTCACATCTAATTCTAAAGTCCTAGAGGCTTGCAGGTGTAATCCAAGTTCTTACATGTCTGTAAGGTAGACATGAACATTATTTGATAATATGACCATATGTTCCTAGATTACGGTTAGTCCACCGGCTCTGTATCTAATGAAAGTTTAAATACCAAACGCTTGAAGAAAATTTGCGGGCCATGTCTTTTTGCCTGTAAGTAGTTGCAAAAACTGAAATCACAACTCTAACACAAGCCACAGTGTTTCCCAGTAGAGAAAGCCCTCTAATTTTACAACCTCTAAGTAATGCAGTGGTTCTTTGAGTGAGATGAGGGATGCCAGAGTATTTTTTGGGACACTAGTGTGGCATGACAAGTATTCTGGGACTGGTTACAGTTGAATCTCTACTTCCTATATCCTGGATTACAGAGGCAATGTTAGTGCGGTAACTATCTTGTGAATGCAAGTGTAGCTAGGAAGACAACAGAGAAAATAGAAGGGATATAAAGAAATGGAGGGACTTCATAGCAGTACAAATGGTGACTTTGACACCACCAGCTGCTGATGTGAACTTGGCAAGAATTTGTGAGAAGTGGTGGGTGTCATTGCAAGCAGGAGAGTCCTGCAGCTTTTGGGGTGAACAGGCAAAGGGGAGAGCAGATATGGTGGCTATCCAGGGGCTACTTTTGTCCTGAATGTGAAAATGTCCAGTCCCCTGTTCAATTTTGCAGCCACAACTTCACATGACTCAGGGCGTTATTTCCACCAGAATACCATAAAAATATAAACAACCTCTGTTTCCCAAAGTGTTTGTTCTCGATCTGAGATGACTGTCCTGTGCTGGTAGGTAAGTGGGCGATGGGGCCTATTACATCATCCCCTTTCACTAGAAGTCTACCTCGCTGCTTTTCAACCTACTCCTAGAGGTGCTGTCATTCTGTTACACCTAGGCCTGTAAGACCGTCTTGCCTGAATCCTCACGTGAAGAGGGATGGTTATGTGCAGTTTTAAAAAATTGCTTGGGTCATGTGGTCCTTTGTTCCTTCCATTGGAAATCACTATTCCAGAGCAAATAGTATGCCTCCATAGAAAGTATATTGTTTGTAAGTTGTCTTCAGAGGTTTTGCAGTTGGTTTAAATATTTGCTTGGTGATGGCATCTTGATTGATTGAAGGAGGCAACCCTCACTAGGGGCATTGTGTGCTTTCTGTCTGAGAGTTCCTTTCCTGGCAGCAGAGTGTTCGTAGGCAGAGTTAGAAAGTTACCTGGTCTGAGAAGCCGAATTTGCCCGCAGCTGGGAATTGGCAGAAGAGTCTGTTATGGAAGGAAAGCTTTAGGATTATCTGGTAGCAGAGTTCTGGGATCCAAACCCTGGGAAACCTCAGCTTTTGTAGAGTATGTTCTGTAACAATAGGCTATAGGATAATTTTTACACTTGTTATAGGATGTAGAGTTGGGGAAAGGCTTAAAAGTGAAAGAACCTTAAAAGAGAATCTCCGAATATTTTAAAGAAGACAGTTCTCAGAATGAGAGCTTTTCTGGAAAAGACTAGCTCTTCACTTCACAGGGGAAGCAGGGAGCAGGTGTAACTGCACTTACGGTAACTTAAAAGGTAAACCTTACCCTCCCACTTAGCTGTTTCCTGGTGTAGGTTCATCTCCCACATCTGTAGTTTTAGACCTGATGTGTCATTTTCTGGTACTCCATTCTGCTTCTTAGTGAGAGACTGACCCAAAGTCACATAGCAATTGAAAAATTGCGCAAAGGTCTTTATTGTTAAAAATGTGGACCTGTGGCAGGGTGCTGCATTTGCAAGTGACTTTCAGTACAGAGACCACTGAAAAGAATGCAGTGTTATTTCTTATTTTATTCCTTTAAGCCTTTGAATAGAAGGTTTTCTTTGCAGAGTGTCTGGAGTATATCAGAACAAGCAGGAACTAAAATAGCTTTAAGAAAGCTCCAGTATAGACGTTGCTTATAGTGTGGTATCTATCTTATGTTAATTCTTTAAAGCAGGAAGTTGTAACTCTCAATTTCTTAAGCAAATATAAACATTCTTGACTCTTATTGACGTTCTTTGTTGGGTGAAGCTGCTTTTGCTTCCATTCTGAGCATTGAAAGGCCTTCTATGATACTTCTACCACTCCTCAGTATTTTATTTTCCCTCTGTTGTGAACTTGTTTTTAAACTTGAAGCATATATAAATATCACTAACTTGCTACATATGTAGATATTCTGTGTTACATACCCAGAAAGTTTGTGTACATCACACGTATCTACATAATTCCCCCCTTTCCAACTGTGTTCCTGATGAAAGGATGGTGGGAAATGGCATTATGGGGATATGTCTTACAGTACACAGTGTTTCCCCTGTTCCCTCTACCATATCTGGATGTTCTTTCATCTTTCAGCTTCTAGACTTACTAGCTCTTTTTCTTAAGCCAGGTGTATCTCATCCCCCTGCGCACACACACATGTGTACACACACACACACACATTCTACTCTAGGGAGTAGTGTGCACCATCCAATTCTCCCACTCCAGCTCTGGACCCACCCACTGGAGGCAGTGTCTTGCACGAATTAATTTGTAAGTTGCTTTTTAAAACTCGAGTGGTCAGGAAATAGGACTGATATCCACACCTAGTAGGCAGGCCCTCAAGGACAACTTCTATGGTTAATGCCAGGTTATCTTAATGTTTGAGTACCTGGGTTTCATGTCTTCCTGTGCCACCTGTGTGACCCATGATTCCCACATTTCTGTCTCCTGCTAGAATTTTTCTCTCCAACTCTGGACTCTTACAATCTTCTGCTGATTTGACATCTTCACTTGAAACTCTGATATCTTAAAAGCAACATGTGTAAAAACTGAGCTCTTTGTTCTCCTACACCCCAAACTGGTTCTTCCTGCAACCTCCCCCATTCAGTTAGTGGAAACTTAATCCATCCAGCTGCTTGGGTCAAAAAACTTGGAGTTATTCTGACTTTCACTGACATACCACATGAATTCTGTCAATAGATCTGGTTTAACACTGCCTTTAAAACATATCCAGAACCCAGCCACTTCTCACCATGGTTCCTGCCTCCACTGCTGCTTCCCTACCCTGAGCCACTGTCCTCTCCTCCTGCACAGCCCTTCTCAGAGGCTTCCCTCCTTTCATCTCTGACCCGTTTCGACTATTCTCACCTGGCAGTCAAGTGAGCCTCGAAAACCTAAGTTAGATTGTGTCGTCCTTCTGCAGTGCCTCCCCATTTCACTCTGGGTAAAAGCCACAGTCCTTACAACGTCCTCCAAGGCCATACAGGATCTGCACTGACCCTTCTCCGCAGCTCCAGCCGTGCCCCCATTCTGGAACATGCGAAGTGCACGCTGGCCTCGGTGATGGTTATTCCGTCCACCTGGGACTTCTCACCTCCAAGTCTTAGTTCTAACCTCAGTCCTCAGTGTGGCCTGCTCTGGTATTTAATACAACATCACCCTCATCCCATACCCTAAACTCTCTTTACCTTGCCCTTTTTTGATTTTTCCATGGTTCCTCTTTCCTAACATGCCACCTCCTCTGCTGCTCTGTTGTGTGAATTGTCATCTCCACCCCCATCCCAGCTAGACTCCAACAAAGCTCCGTGAGGACAGGATTTTGTATTGTTTATTTATCTATTCCAACTGCCTAGACTAGTCCTGGGTACATAGTAGGCAATCAAAAATTATTTGCTGAATAAATTAAAAGACTATTTTAAAAATGAATCATCCTTTCAGGAATGGGTGAGGATAGGAAGCTGCATCAAGGACAATGGTGCAGTAAATAATGATATTTGCCTGTTGTTCTTTGTGTGATTTATATATGTGTTTTAGTCTTAATTTTGTATCCCAGTTTCTTAATTTAATATCTGTATTAAGGTGTAATTTACAGGCCATAAAATTCACACATTATAATTGTACAAGTCAGCCATTTTAGCTATTTCTAGATTTGTGCAACTTTTTCCTCACAAAGTCCCTTGTGTCCGTCCATATGCAGTTTGCCCCCCCTCAGTGGCACCCTGATTTTATTTCTTTTTTTTTTTTTGGCAATCACATCTCAAACGGATAATTTACACAGCAGTACTAATATAGCTTTGCACTTTTAGAAATGACACACTTAAATATGAAATTAGCGGTCATTGCTGAATGTAGGTAGCAGTATCAGACATTGGTGAGAAGAATGGACCTGAGTGTCAGACTGGCTGCAGTCTTACCCAGCTCCACCATTTACCAAGTTACCCAAATTATCTTCTGCCTCAAGCTCTTTATCTGTTATATGGGGGTAATAATAGCAGCTTACAGAGTTGTTGTGAGGATTAAGCAAACAGGGAAACAAAATTTAGTATAGTGGCCTGCTTATGTTATTACCTAAGAAATAGCCTTGCAGGTAGAGGGCAAAATTCAAATCAGTTTCTAAAGTACATGTAAAATATAATCCAGTTCCTGCCTGGTTTGTAAACACTTATGCCTACTGAAGAATTTAAAAGCAGGCTAATTTCCAACAGAAAAGATCATTTCTCAGCATTTCTTTCAAAGAGAGCTGCAAAGTCACTTTTACTAACTAAATGTTCCATGCCCAACTCTGACAGAAATTTGACAACAGGGACGTAATTATCTACATTTTTGTTAAAATGATGCTGACCATCAGGAAGTGTTCTCAATTATATTTTAGCCTTTATGTTGAGAAATACTGTGAGACTTCTTCTAAATTAATGGGTGGGGGCATTCATTGTAGCTCTTGTAGCCTGATAAGCCTGCACTAAATTATCTTTTTTAAACTTTTAATTAAAGTAATAAATTAATTTTTTGCTGGGGGGTGGTAATTAGGTTTTTATTTATTTATTTTATTTTTAGAAGAATTACTGGAGATTGAACCCAGGCCCTTGTGCATGCTAAGAACATGATCTTTCACTTGAGCTATACCCTCCCCCCTAAATTATCTTTAATAAGGTCTTTTTCTCTGTTTTGTTACTTTATGTACAGAAGCACAAAGCAGGGTCATCAGAAGCCTCTCAATCACAAAGATGATAGTAGTGAAAAACATTGCGCAGTGACAGTGAATCCTTGGCATATGAAGAAAGATTGTAAAGTCCTGAATGAATTAAGAAGGTATTGTTACCTTAACATACATGTAAGCATGGCTCTCTTACCTTTATTTTTCACTTTATAATGAAAATAATCCCCACCTGTCAAGGTTGCTTTGTTTGATAGAGGGAATATCTAAACCCTTTTCTGCAAGTTTTTTAAATAAGTAAGAGCAGTTAATTTATCAGAAGTGTGAATGGTGTAATCTGGTCTGTGTAGTATGGTAGCCACCAGCCACATGTGGCTATTGTGAATTGAGATGTTCTATAAGTGGAAAATACATAATAGATTTTCAAGACTTTGTACAACAAAAATAATGTAAAATATTATTAATAAGTTTTAAAAGTGTCAATCACACTTTTGAAATGATAGTATATTGGATATTTTGGGATAAATGTAATTATTACTGGAATTAATTTCACTTGTTCCTTTTTATTTTCTAAATGGGATTACTGGAAAATTGTGACTTGCACTATGTTTCTGTTGACAGTGCTGGCTTCTAACTTATTGCAAATAATATGAAAAGAAAACTTTGATTAAAAATTTTGTAATTGAGTAGTTGATTTGCATCATATTAGTTTCAGGTGTACAAAACAGAGGCTCAACATTTTTATAGATTATATTCCATTTAAAGTCACCATAAAATAATGGCTATATTTCCCTGTGCTGTATGATACAGCCCTGTAACCTATCCATTTTATACTTAGTACTGTTTACCTCTCAATCCCCTAACCCCTTCCTGCCTCCCCTCTTCTCCTTCTCCCCATTGGTAACCACCAGTCTGTTCTGTGTACCTGTGAGTCTATTTCTGTTTTATTATAGTCATTAATTTGTTTTATTTTTTAGATATACATATAAGTTAATACATAGAATATTTGTTTTTCTTTCTCTGACTTATTTCACTTAGCATAATACCCTGTAGGTCCATCCATGTTATTGCAAATGTCATTATTTTATTTTTTAGTGGCTGAACAGTATTCCATTTGTGTGTGTGTTCATGTGTATATATGCGTGTGTATATATATGCATACATGTATATATACATATATATATATATATATATATATATATAATATACCACAACTTCTTTATCCAGTCATCTGTCAGTGAACATTTGGGTTGTTTCAGTGTCTTGGCTATTTTAAATTGTGCTGCTGTGAACATTGGGGTGCATGTGTCTTTTTGAATTAAATTTTTCTCCAAACATATATCCATGAATGGGATTGCTGGATCACACGGAAGTCTATTTTCATTTTTTTATGGAACCTCTTTTCTGTCCTCCATAGAGGCTGCACCAATTTACATTCCCACCAACCGAGTAGGAGGGTTCCTTTTTCTCTTAAAAGGTAAAAAATTCTCTACATTTACCTACTTTCCTTTCAGTTTAGGACACAGTTTGGCAAAAGCAAGATAGAATTTAATAGGAGTAAATACAGTATTTATTTTGAATGTCCATGCATTATGGATAGATATGTTATTGATGAGTTGGTTCCCTATTTTTGTAGGTGCAGATGTTTTTATAGCTTCACAGACATTTCAGTCTTGCAGAGAGAAAAATTTCTTTGTATTTTGCTGAACTTGTCCGGGTGTCTTTATCGGATTTGGTCCAGGCCTGCAGAGGTGAATACACATCCAAACCTGAACCATTTGAATGTCTGCAAGATATTAAGAGTCTAGAATATCAGATCTGGACTGTAACTCTGGTAAATGACATCAGTGACTGGACTCAAGAAAACTCCATTTGAGGGCAAAACCTTTCATAAGCCAAAAAGGCTTTGAAACTGTGGCAAAGCCAGAGACTTTTGTGCACCACTTATGGCCACAAACCCATGAGGACAACCACAGGCCTTCTGGAGTGCCAAGGAAATTCCATGTGAGGAGTCCAGCACTCACAGGAATCCAACAAGTCCCTGTCTGCCAGAGCACCTTCATTGCTACTGTGCTGTTTTGAGTAAATGTCTTTTCATCAGGTTCAAATTGGTTTGTTGTTATTTTTTTGCATAAAAAAACAAATTCTTGTTCCCTGGTGTAAGTAAAAGCCTAACACTTTCTGATTTCTTTTGACAGAGAAAATATGAGCCTGTGGATCTAACCTCATCTGTGATGGTCTGCAACTGGGAGCAACCAGATCAGTGTCAGTCCCCTTGCAGCCATTGGCTGGGAGCCTGCATGTTCCTTGGAATGGTATTTGAAACATGTCACACTAGCCGTGCCTTTGCTGTGGGCTGGGAGGCGAGTCAGTCAGAATCTGCATTATGGAATGTAAGTTTCAGATCCACAGCTAGGAGATCTTTTTTAATAGCCAGAGAATATAGTCATAAATATATCTATTAATGTATTTATGCAAGAACCTTTTTAAAGATTTTTTTATTATAAAAAGTTACCCCCAAAATTGAAAGTGAAAGAACAGTGGAATTAAAAACCATCTGTACCTTAATTATATATAAAGGATCATAAAATCCTTCTAAACTTTTTTTTGTTCAAATGAAGATATTTTTCCCTTCCAAAAAGGAAAATTATTATTTCACATTTTTTTTGTTTTCTCCTTTTATTATATATTCCATATCAATAAATATAAATTTTTTAAATCCCTTTTAATGGCTGTTTAACAATATATTGAACAGATATGTAAATAGTTCTAGGTTTCAGAAATTTAAAAAATTGTCATTACAATACCACTGCAAAGAATATTTTGGTGTTTCTATTTTTAGTTACTAATTTGGACTAAAAATTAACAAGTTTGCTTTTCTTTATCTAAAACATTGGTTATTTTATGAAGGAACTGTAAGGAATTTAAAAAACTTTTCAGTAATTTCAACAAAGAAATTATCTTTAAGGCAAAAATGTATGATGTATTGCAAATCTATTTTTATTATATCTTCACTTTTACCAGTGTGACATATGTGTGTGTTTGCACAAGTGCTTTAACTACCAGCAACGTAGGAAAAATCTGTATACTAAAAATGTGAAAATATTTTCCTGGTTTGTGTTTTCATTCTCCCAATATAGGTTTTGGATGACAAGCTTGTATTTGCAAAAGTACACCCCCTGTGGGAGGTGTTCTGTACATACGCTGAGATACTGCACATAATATTGCCTCTGAAGCCCAATGATTTGAAAACCCGGTCCTCAGCCTTTAATAACTTCCGCTGTTTGATGAAAGTCCTCCAAGTGGATGAAAGTATCAACAACCGGAACAAGAGTTTTTCATTGCCCTATTTGAGAAGAGCTCCATGAAAGACTTTTATATTCAGGATAGAGATACATTCTTCAATCCAACCACCAGAAACCGCATTGTAAGTCTAAACCGAGTTTAGCTGCTGTCTTGGGGGTGATTTAGAACCTGCTGTTGAATTATCAGTGATTTGGTTTGGTTGGTTTGATTTGGTTTTTAAAAGCTGCCCATAAAAAGGAAAAAAGAGAAAGAAAAGAAATATGCCTACAGATTCCTGTTAGGATAGTAAACAGTGGCTGGTTAGTTACCTTGTATAAGCCACAAGCTCTCTTAGAACATTTTTAGGTTTACTTCATCCTTTCTCAGATCAAGTATCAAGTAAGGGACAGTGTTAAAAAAAATTCAGGATTAACAGGTTTGTGAGCTCCAGGATTTGCAAGGCAGCTTTCCCTCCCCATGGTGTAAGTCAAATGGCAGAATTGAAATAAAGCACCTCATGTCTCCTCCGGTGTTAACAGGAAAAGGCTAATCTTCTTGACCTTGTTTCTTCCTGGGTAAAATGAAGATAATATATCAGGAGGCGACAAGCTCATTTAAGGCAGGAAACATGTTGTCTTGTTCACTGCTGAATCTCAGGCACCGGGAAGGCTGAGTTTAACGAGTGAATGAATGAACTGTACTTCCCCCACAGTTACCATGTGGGACAGTGAGGATTAGCAGCTAAGAGCATAGACTCTAGAGGGGAGGGCACAGCTCAAGTGAATGGGCACATGCTTAGCAAGCATAAGGTCCTGGGTTCAGCCCCCATCACGTCCTCTAAAATAGACATATAACCCTAATTACCTCCCCACCCCCCACCAGAAATACCTTATTATCTCCCCACCACCAAAAAAAAAAAAAAAAGAGAAGTGGCCAAGAGCGTAGACTCAAGCTGGAACACCTGTGTTGGTTTCTCGCTGTCGACCTTGTAAATGTCATTTACCCTCTGTGTCTATCAAGTTCCTCACCAATAAAATGGGGATAATTGTAGTACCCACCTCGTAGAGATGCTATGGGGATTAATGAATCTGTGTCAGTGATACAACTGCCCTGGCTTATATTAAGTACTATGCATCTGTCAGCTCTTTTCATAATTACTGACAGATGTTATTATCGACAAAAGACATATTAGTTCTTTGAAAGGGAAATGCATGTTAGACCATTTCATTTATCACTTTCTGTAATTCAGGCTTTTCCCTCTGAAATACCATTTTATGTCTGTACACTAGAAAGCCACAGGGCTTTCCAAATTTCATCTGTCTGGGTTCTTGTCATGATGGCAATACTGCAGATTGCTGACATTTTTTAGGGACTCTGTCTGAGATGACAGCAACCCCTCAAATTTGGGAGCTCTTCTCTAACTGATAACATCTCGCTAGAAATGAAGTTTTTATAATGTAACAGCTTCAGATGCTTAATGATGCCATAAATGCAAGGATGTTATATCTCAGCTCTTTAAATAAATCCTGTCATTGAAATAAAGGAAATACTATATTATAGCCCTCTATGACTTTGTTATCTTTGCTATCCATTTATCTGACTCTCTAAGACCAAAGAAAGCAAATACTAAGATTGATCATTACTACTATGTGGTACACGTATTTGTGGATGAAGACAATATTGAAATGCACTGTTTAAGATATTAAAATGGACACTAAACAGCTTCTTGATGCATATGCATGAACAGAACAGGGAGCTGGGTGCAGGGAGCAGACACTGAGCTTCCTGGATTAGAGACCCAGCTTAGCAGTCCAGCCCAGCAGTCCACATGTTTCATATTTATGTCCCAGCAAAATTAGCAGTGAGAGTCTTAAATGAACTTTGGGGACACTTGCAAACAGCTGTCATGATTACTATTGTGGGACACCAGGAATCTACAGTGTTTAGTTGGTATCTGTGCATAACCAGTTCTTTTCCACTAAAGCTTCTTGTAATTGCTGGTCCCACATCCAGGCTGAGGAATCATCTCATGTGGTGTTTGGGAGGGAGGTAAGTGGAGTCAGGACCCTTGTTAAGGCTGGGTGGGTAATAATCTGGTGCTAGTACAAGACAAAGGAAAGTAGGTCAGGTGGGAAGGAGAATGACTGGATTTAAACTTTGTTTCTTGAGTAAGCTAAATATATAACATCATGTCAAGTTACTTTGTTGTTTATATTCCATGTGCTGTCACCGAATAACTACTGAATTGTGGGGACAAAAATGCCTGGGTTTTAGAATTGACCCTGCCCCTAACCTGTCAGGGTCCAAGTTCCTCCGGGTGTCCAAAGAGGGGGCTGGACCATCAGGTGTCCCTCCACTGCAGCAGTTTGGGCACTTGGGTGGACTAGATTTTTCCTGTGGAACACTGGCCCGGTTGTAGAACATTAAGCATCTGCAAGGCTCTCACCAGGTACCCACGGTGGTCCCAGGACTGTGACATCCAAGCGTTCCTTTCCACCCACGTTTGCAAATGACCCTCAAGGGGTTAATATTAATCCTGGGTGAGAATTATGAAAAATTATATGGTACCTCCATCCCTCCTGGCAAGTGAGGGCCCCTTATTTATAAATGACCATGAAGTGTTAGCACCAAATTTTATCAACAGAACATGTGAACATTTTGTGACAGTGACGCTCACCTGTTTGCTTCTGATTCCCAGTGCCACTTCAGCCTCCGTCAGAGGACCTCAGCTGCCCCAGTGATCAGGGCCTTCTGTACAGGGAATGGGCTCCTCCTCGAAGCACAGACAAGCAGCAGCCCTTAGGTCTCATGAGGTGAGCTGTTGTGGAGAGCACCCCAGTGGGAAGGGCTCAGGGTTGTCCTCATGGCATCTGAGTGTGACAGTCCTCCAAGAGTGTTACCAACCAGGAAGCTCACAGGAGCTCTGAGCTTCGTTGCCCCAAGTTTTTACTGCAGGCTTTATTACAAAGCCATGATTTATTGGGTCACTACCGACATGGCTAACCCAAACCCTAACTGTAAGTCAAACCTTTCCTTAGCCCTAAATTTTGAGCCCCTTCCTCTCCTGGTGGCCACTCACTTGTCACAAAGCTCAAAGCCCCACTCCTCTAATCACATGGTTGGTGTCTCTGGCTGGCCAGTCCCCATCCTGAGTCATCTCATGAACACAAGCCATCCAAGGTTCCACCATGAATAGCAAAGACACTCTTATCTTGGGAAATTTCGAGGCTTTAGCGGTTGCTGCCTAGGAACTGGGAACAAAGACCTACCAAATTCTTCATTACATAGGAGTAAATGTTATATTTCATTTAAATTATAAAATAAGAGAGAAATTCTCACTGCTTTTCTGTATCTGCTGTTCGACACCGTTTCACTACACCACGTGATTGTAATGTCGCGCTCAGCATGTGTCTTCTCAGAGCACCAGCGCCGGCTGCTCCCCGGGGGCTTATGCTGTTTGGGCAAGGCTGCTGGGGGGATGGAGGCCAAGGACAACCGAGAAAACAAAAATAATCGTGCAAATAAGGAAACAATGTCAGATTGAAATGAAGAAATAACACAGTGTTGAGATGGGAGACTCGGGGGAAAGTGAGTTAAGAAAGCTATCTTTGAGTAGGTTACATGTGAGCTGAGATGGCGATAAGGAGGCTGGAATTTGAAGATCTGGGAAAAGTCACCCATGGAATAGAAGCAGCTTGTCCATTGGCCCCGAGGCACAAATGTGCTCAGCAGGTTTGTGGAGACACTGGAGCCAGCGCTGGTGAGAGTGATGAGACGCGAGGTTTAGAAGGGCATCAGGAGCACGGAAAGGAGTGTAGACTCTAAGCGCAGTGAGAAGCAGTCATGATAGCTTAAGCACTTAAGTAATTTTCTCTCACTCACATTTTGCAAAGATAATGTGGAGAATGTATGGCAGGGACCCAGGAAGCAGGGAGGCCAGGTAGGAGGCTCTTGGATTGGGCCAGTTGAGAGATGGTGGGAGCCAATGAGGAATGCATTTGGGGAGTGGGGCTGACGGGATGCAGTTATGGGCTGGCTGTGGATGGTTAGGAGAAGAGGAGGATCAAGGTAGCCCCAGGTCGGTCTGGAGCCAGGTGTCTGTTCTTTCTTATCTCAGTGCCCCATGCAGGTGCCCACCTACTTGGGCAAACCTCTTAACCTTCAAAGTGAGGGTTTTAAAACACTGAAGTCTATTTGTTGTTTCACATTTTATGGAAAGATTCAAACATGTACAGAAATAGAGAGAACAGTACAGCCAGCCTGCCTGGGTGTTATCAGTCACCCAGCTCCAGAATTATAAACTCAGAGTCACTGTTGTTGCATCTTTCATCTCCATCTCCTCCCCTCCCCCACTATGGGGTCATTTTGAAGACAATCCTACATAGCTTAACCTTTCATTAGTGAAATGACAAGGTCTCTTTCAAATAAAATTGGAATATTCCTTTTTTTTAGGGTTACAAAATAATTCCCTGCTTGTCACAAAAATACACTTTTAAGTAGTTTTGGGGTTGAAATCAAGATCCAGACAAGATTCAGACATTGCAGCTAGCATATCTCTCAAGTGCGTTCTAATCTATAATTTTCCTGTTTCTCATTTTCCTTGAAATTGCTGAGGGGTTTCTCTATTTCCTGTTTGGCTGATTTCATTCTCCCCTATGGTGTTAGACTTGTTTCTCCATCCTATGTATTGGCTTTAGCTAAGTGATTTAATCCTCCCCTAAAAGCTTGATCTGATTGAGGTTCAACTTTGTGCAAAAATAATTGTTATGTGAAGTTTTGTATTCCTGTCATAAGGTACATAATATTACATTTGACTCTCTTTTTTGTGATGACAGCAGCCAATAATGATTGTCACCCGGGATCATTATTTCATAAGGAATTTTATTTCATGTGGTCATACTCTAATTTCCTCCCTCAATTATCAGCAGGATCACAGTCATGAAGAGGTACTTTCTCCTTAACCCGGGTTATCCTTTAGAACACAGTTTTAAAGGAGGATATTTGTTAATATGTAAATATTTAAAATTGATAATTTTTTTTCTTTTTAATTTTTTTTTCTAATGGAGGTACTGAAGATTGAATCTAGGACCTTAAGCATGCTGAGCACACACTCTGCCACTGAGTGTACCCAATCCCCCTTGAGATTCATATTTATATGATATCTTCCTTCTGTTATTTTTGTTTTATGTTATACAGAATTTGAAGGCAGGGCAATGGGTTTGACCACTCTTTAATCATTCTTTATGGGCTTTTGGGGTTTGTGTGTGTGTTTGTGTTTGTAAAGAAAACAATTTTCCTACTATTTTAAGTATGTATTGCTAAGGCAATTATGTTGATCTTTTCCCTGATCCTGATCCATGTATTCCCATGTTACTTCCCACTAGTGGCCCCATGAGCTCTGTGACAAGACTAGCATGTTGTTAATCCATGTGGAAGGAGATCTGAAGAGATTTATTCAAGGAGATGAAATTTGTAGACAATGTATTGGAAAGTATTGTGAAAGTTGTTCGTTAAGAGAAGGTCTGAGGTTGAATTATTAAGTGCACAGAAATCTAAGCTATGAAAAACCAAGACAATTATTAACTCCAGGAAAACGAAGTAGGGAAGAAAAGGTAAGACTAGCACAAATTGCTACAGCTCTGAATAGTCTGTACAGAGTAATAATAATGTAAATCAAGGATACTGAGCTGATGAAAATTATAATGTAATTGTATCAAAAGGTTGGAAGAATGAAGGTTTGGGTGTGTAGATGAGATGGGGTTTGAAAGAGAGCTGAATCCTCATTTTCCAAAATAGAAAGTTAAATAGGTGATACATAAAGCTGAAAAAGTCAGTAGGCTGTGTTACAAGGATATTAGTCAGAGAAAGGGAGTAAGTATTCCAAGAGTCAGCAGTAGGAGCTGAACGTGGTTGTTTCTGGCCAGGAAATGGGGCGGTTGATGGGAACTGCTCCTTTTTACAATCGGTGTTCGAGAACTGTTTGACTCTTTATTAAATGTATGGCATTACTTTGATAAAAAGAAATCAAAGCTGAATTTTGAAAAAAAAATTGGGGTGCTTTTGACAGAGAGAGATAACAATCAGGCAAAACTACATTTGAAGGGATCCTCATTATTCCTTGCCTTTCAGCAAGGACTAGGAGGCAGATATCTGTTTAAGGTTCAAAAATTCTGTCTGACCTTCCTGCCAACTTGTAACCTTTGGAAGTAATGAACTCCCCGTCACTGTAAATATCCAGGCAGAGGCTACCTGACCAGCTCTCTAACTGTAGCAGGGTGTGTTTACCATTGGGCAGTTAGAGCAGGCAACTTCTAACATTCTTTCAGTTTTGAATTTGGCATTTTCAGGATGGATAGTTGATAAGAATGTATTACAAAAAGCTTAACAAGAATGAGTCCAAGACATCTCAAACCCATTGCCAGGGTTTTCTCTGCCAGACACCATCCTGAGACTGCCACCCGTGAGCCAGGCCACAAAGCCCAGTCACATGAGAATGAACACACTTTTTCGCTCCTATCTGATTTGGCATCGGGCTCAGCCCTTTTCCCCATGGAATGGTCCATGCCCAGGGCTCTGACTATGGAGCTGGTCTCACAGCAGCCCTGTGAGTGCTGGTCCAGCCTCCGGGGTTCCTGCGTGAAGTTTTCCAGGATTCCAGGCTATTCTCGGAGCTGAGTCCCCCCTAGGCTAAGCCCACGGAACTCATCTCAGCTCCAGACTGAGCCGGAAGCCTCAGAGAGAACTCAGAGCTGAGGAAATCCACAGGTTTTACCCAGCACTGCCAAGTCATCAGTGAGCCAGTTGAGGGAAGGTTCAGCAACAGCAAGACACACCTGAGCCACCGTCTCATTGTTCCGCCTCATCCCTAAACTCTCTGTGTCTGCCTGTCTGTGTCGGTCTCCCTTTTAGGATCAGCCTGGCACCACTTAATGCCCTGCCTCCTTTCTTCTAATCTTGCCTCCCTGGCCTGTTCCATCTACTCCAGGTTAACTGAGAAGAGGTTTTAAAACCTAGGAACAACAGACGTGCTAGATACAAAGAATACAGGGCAGTGCCTTCCTCAGTCACATCCCTCCTGCCCTCTCCCATTCCCACAATGAGTTTTATAAATATTTTGTCAGACAGACATTGCACTCCCAGTTGTTATCATTATCAGCCATTTCCTTATTATCTGTGGTTTACAATGTATTTGCTCCAGGGACATTCCCGAGATAAGGCAGGAGCAGATGACTGAGCCACTTGTTGATGTCCACTTGTGTCAAGCCTGTTAAGAATGATTTTTGGGGGGATTTGTTGAATGTGCCAGACTGTCCAGTGAGTGGTGATGATCCCCTGCATCTGCTCTGGAGTCAGCCTCGTCCTCTCCTTTGCTCTGTTCTCATTTATCTCTCTTCAGCAGGTGAGCCAGTGATCTGTACTTCTATGATACATAAAACACTTCTTATTTCACGGTAGAATTTGGGGGCTGCTATGAAAACGCATATGTTTTAAGAATGAATTGAGTCGGAGGATTAAACTTAAAGCCCCCTTGATTTAGAATCAGAAATTAATATGATGGAGGGAGGGTATAGCTCAGTGGTAGAGTGCATGTCTAGCATGCATGAAGTCCTGGGTTCAATCCCCAATGCCTCCATTTAAAAACAAATAAATAAACCTAGTTATGCCTCCCAAAAAAGAAAAAAATAAATTAACATGAGGATGAAGCTACAGAGTGATTATTTGTGTCTTCTGAAACTTCCTTCTGTCTTTCTGCAGGAAATTCTAAGGAGAGAAGTTCAGAATCTACTTTGCTTGGCTGGGCTATTACACTCAGATGCTCCTCCTGGCAGCAGTGGTGGGGGTGACTTGCTTTCTGTGTGGATATTTTAATCAAAATAACTGTACCTGTGGGTAATTGTCTTTATTCCTTGTTACCGTTCTTACTTAACTTAGAATGACATTCTCCAGGAGCATCCATGTTGCTGCAAATGGCCCTAAATTGTCAGTTTTTATGGCCGAGTAGTATTCCATTGTATAAATATACCACTTCTTTAGCCAGTCATCTGCTGATGGACATTTAGGCTGTATCCATGTCTTGGCTACTGTAAATAATGCTGCTATGAACATTGGGATGCAGGTGTCATCCTGAAGTAGGGTTCCTTCAGGATACATGCCCAGGAGCAGGATTCCTGGGTCATATGGCAAGTCTATTCCTAGACATTTGAGGGAACTCAATACTGTTTTCCACAGTGGCTGCACCACAATGCATTCCCACCAGAAGTGTAGGAGGTTCCCCTTTCTCCACAGCCTCTCTAGCATTTGTCATTTGTGGATTTTTGAATGATGGCCATTATGACTGGTTTGAGGTGATACCTCATTGTAGTTTTGATTTGCATTTCTCTGATAATTAGTGACATTGAGCATTTTTTCATGTGCCCATTGATCATTTGTATGTCTTCCTTGGAGAATTGCTTGTTTAGGTCTTCTGCCCATTTTTGGTTTAGGTTATTTGGTTGTTTCTTATTAAGTCATTTGAGCTGCTTATATATTCTGGAGATCAAGCCTTTGTCAGTTTCATTTGCAAAAATATTCTCCCATTCTGTAGGTTGTCTTTTTTTTTACATATGGTGTCCTTTGCTGTGCAGAATCTTGTAAGTTTCTTTAGGTCCCATTTGTTTATTCTTGCTTTTATTTCTATTGCTTGGGTAGACTGCCCTAAGGGAACATTTCTGAGATGTATGTCAGATATTTTGCCTGTATTTTCTTCTAGGAGGTTTATTGTATCTTGTCTTATGTTTATCTTGCTGAAGAGACTGTCTTTATTCCATTGTATATTTTTGCCTCCTTTGTCGAAGATTAGTTGACCAAAAGTTTCTGGGTTCATTTCTGGGCTCTCTATTCTGTTCCATTGGTCTATATGTATGTTTTTGTACCAATACCATGCTGTCTTGATGACTGTAACTCTATAGTATTGTCTGAAGTCTGGGAGAGTTATTCCTCCAGGCTCTTTCTTTTTTTTCTTCAGTAATACCCTGGAATTTCTATGTCTTTGATGGTTCCATATAAATTTTATTGTGATTTGTTCTAGTTCTATGAAATATGTCTTGGGTAATTTTACAGGGATTGCATTAAATCTGTATATTGCCCTGGGCAGTGTGACCATTTTAACAATATTGATTCTTGCAATCCAAGAGCTTGGGATACCTTTCCATTTTTTAAAGTCTTCTTCAATTACCTTCGCCAATGGTTTATAGTTTTCTGTGTAAAATTCTCTCACCTCTGTGGTTAGATATATTCCTAGAAATTTTATTACTTTGGGTGCTATTTTAAAGTGTTTTATTTCTTCACTTCCTTTTTCTGTTGATTCATCATTAGTGTAAAGAAATGCAACTGATTTTTGAACATTAATCTTGTAACCTGCTACCTTGCTAAATTCTTCGATCAGCTCTAGTAGTTTTGGTGTGGACCTTTTAGGGTTTTCTATATATAGTGTCATGTTATCTGCATGTAGTGACACTTTTACCTCTTCTTTTCCAATTTAGACCCCTTTTACTTCTCTTACTTGCCTGATTGCTATGGTCAGGACTTCCAAGTCTATGTTGAATAAGAGTGGTGATAGTGGCATCCTTGTCTTGTCCCAGAATTTAGTGAGAAGCTTTTGAGGTTTTCACCGTTCAGTGCTATGCTGGCTGTAGGTTTGTCATATATAGCTTTCATGATGTTGAGTTATGTTCCCTCAATACCCACTTTGGTGAGAATTTTTATCATAAATGGGTGTTGAATTTTATCAAAAGCTTTTATGCATCTATTGAGATGATCATGTGGTTTTAGTCCTTTCTCTTGTTGATGTGAAGTATTACATTGATTGATTTGCATATGTTGAACCACCCTTGTGTCCCTGAGATGAACCCCATTTGAGCATGTTGTATAATCTTTTCTATGTGCTGTAGAATTCTATTTGCTAGTATTTTGGTAAGGACTTTTTTTTGCATCTGTGTTCATCAGTGATATTGTTCTGTAATTCTCTTTTTTGGTGGTGTCTTTGCCTGGTTTTGGTATCAGGGTGATTGTGGCTTCATAGAATGAGTTTGGGAATATACCTTCTTTTCAATCTTCTGGAAGAGTTTGAGAAGGCCTGGTATGAGTACTTCTTTGTATGTGTGGTAGAATTCCCTGGTGAAGCTGTCCAGTTCTGGATTTTATTTGTAGGGATTTTTTTTATTGTTAATTCGATTTCATTCCTAGTGGTCATTTTGTTCAAGTGGTCAGTTTCTTCTTGATTCAGTTTTAGTGGACTGTATGTTTCCAGAAACGTGTCCATCTCCTCTAGGTTATCCCTTTTTTTATGTAGTTTTTCATGATATTCTCATATGATAGTCTATATTTCTATGTTATTTGTTGTAATTTCTCCATTTTCCTTTCTTATTTTGCAAATTTGTGCTCTCTCTTTTTTCTTCTTTGTGAGTTTGGCCAGAGGTTCTCGATTTTATTTACTCTTTCAAAAAATTGCTTTTGGTTTGATTGATTATTTTCTCTATTTCTTTAATCTCTATTTTATTTATTTCCTCCCAGATCTTAATTATTTCCTTCCTTCTGCTGACTTTTTGGGTGTTTTTACTCTTCAGTATCTAGTTCTTTTAACTGGTGGGTTAGATTGTTTTTTTGAAATTGTTCTTCATTTTTGAGGAAGGCCTGTATCGCCCTAAACTTTCCTCTTAGCACTGCTTTTGCTTTGTCCCATAAGTTTTTTGTGGTTGTTTTCATTTTCATTTGTCTCAAGGTATTCCTTAATTTCAACTTTGATTTCATCATTGACCCATTTTTTTTTAATAGCATGTTGTTTAATCTCTATGCTTTCCTTTTTTTTATGCTTTGTTTCTCTGAAGAGATTTCTAGTTTCAATGGCATTGTGGTCAGTAAGGATACTTGAGATAGTTTCTAACTTCTTAAAATTTTTGAGGCTTCTTTTGTGACCAAGTACATGATGAATCCTAGAAAATGTTCCACGCACACTTGAAAAGAATGTATATCCTATTCTGGGGGGTTGTAATGCTCTGAAAATATCCACTAAATCTAATTTTTCTATTGTATCATTTAATTTCTCTGTTGCCTTATTTATTTTTTGTGTGGAAGATCTGTCTAGTGATGTTAATGTGGTGTTAAAACTTCTGACAATGATTGTATTCCCATCAATTTCCCCGTTTATCTCTGTTAGTAGTTGTTTTATGTACTTAGGTGCTCATGTTGGATGCATATATATTAATGATTGTAATATCCTCATCTTGTATTGCTCCTTTAATCATTATAAAATGCCTTTATTTATCTTTCTTTATGGCCCTTGTTTTAAAGTCTATTTTGTCTGAAATCAGAACTGCTATACCTGCTTTTTTGGAGTTTCCATTTGCATGGAATATCCTTTTCCGTCCATTCACTCTCAATCTATATGTGTCCTTCTCCCTAAAATGTGTCTCTTGTATGCAGTTTATTGAAGTTTTTTGCTTTATTATCCAGTCTGCCACTCTGTCTTTTGACTGGAGCATTTAGTCCATTATCATTTAGAGTAATTAATGATAAATGAGTGTTTATTGCTATTTGAACTTTTATTTGCAGTTGATTTCATATTTCTTCTTTGTTCCTTTCTTCTTCCTTTTGTGGTATGGTAATTTTCCTTTCTGTTATCTTGGATTGTATTTAGTTTTTGTTACTCACTTGTAAGTTTTTGGCTTGTGGTTACACTTTTTTGTAAGTCTGTTAAGCAATTACTGTAACTGTGTGTACTAAACAGATAGTAATGCAATCTCTAACCCATCCTACCTAGAACGAAAAATTTAAGAAAAAAGAAGAAAGAAAAAATACTCTATATTTTCTTGCTTCCCTCTCCCATTCAATGATTTAGATGTCTTCTTTTACAATTTCATGTTCATTCTATTTGTAATTCATGGTAGTTATCACCTTTCCAGTTATGAGCTCTCATTTCTGTATCATCCTGCTTCTTTTTTATTTAAAGTGTACCTTACAATATTTCTTTTAGCATGGGTTTAGTGTTGCTAAAGTCTTTTAGTTTTTCTTCTCTGTGAAATTCATTACCTCTCCCTCTGTTCTAAAGGATAGCCTTGCTGCAGAAAGTATCCTAGGCTGCATCTGTTTTTTCATTCAGGACTTTGTATATATCTTTCCACTCCCTTCTGGCCTACAGTGTTTCTGTAGAGAAATCAGCTGAGAGCCATCTCTTGTAACTCACTCTTTGTTTTTCTCTTGCTGCCTTTAGGATCATTTCTTTATCCTTCAGTCTGGCCATCTTGATTTTGTTATGTCTTGGTGTGTGTCTCTTTAGGCTTTTCCTGTTTGGGAACCTCTGAGCCTCCTGTACTTGGGTGTCTGATTCTTTCTTTATGTTTGGGAATTTTTCAGTTATGATTTCTTTAAATACCTTCTCCATCCCCTTTGTTCTTTCTTCCCCTTCTGGAACTCTTATGATGCATAGGTTGGCATGCTTTATATTATCCCATAGGTTCCATATATTGTTTTCATTGTTTTTTATTTTTTTCTCTCAACTGTTCTGATTGTGTGCTTTCTGTTGTCCTGTCTTCTAGGTCACTTATTCGTTCCTCTGCATTATCTAGCCTGAGTTGTACTGCCTTTAGGTCAGATCTCATTTCAGCCAATGAATTTACCAATTCTACTTGGCTCTTCTTTATAGCTACTATTTTGTTTTTGACATATTTTATGTCTCTAAATACTATCTCTTTTAGTTCCTTCAGTAATTCGATCACTTCTTTTTAGAAATCTTGATCTAATAGGCCATTAATATCTATTTCATTGATCATTCTTTCAGGGGATTTCTCTTTCTCTTTTAATTGGGAATACTTTCTCTGCTTCTTCAACTGCTCATATCTCTCTGGCACTGTGGCTTAAGGAGTATCAGTTATCTATTGTGGCCCTTAAAGGGGTTTATTTCTTTATCTATCTAAGGCCTATGCTGGAATAAAACTTAAAAATGAGAGAGAGAAATAGAATTTTAAAAGAATGGAGGAAAAGAAGGTTTGAAAACAGTGTATAATCAATAATAGAAGAGCAAGTTGAAGAAGAATAGGAATCGAGTTGAGATGTCTTTTTAAAACCTTAATGCAAAGAAGAAAAAACTCAAAACACAATATTTAAAACCTGTGAATAATCAATAACAGATCAAATCCAAGAGAATTAAAAATGAAATGAGAATTGTAAACATATAGAACTGTTTAAAAAGTAAAGATTAAAAAGCTAATAGAAAATAAAACAGGTATAAAAAGATTTTGAAAACAAAGATGTGTTCTCCTAGAGACTGAACGCTCTTAATGGTTTTATTGAGAGGTCTTTGTGTCTTCTCCCTGTTTCATGAACTCAGCTTGCTCTGTTGGCCCCCTCATCTGTGCTGCTCACAGTGTCCATTGGCAAGAAGACTGCACCCCTCCAACACTGGGTCAGGTGCTGCTCTCCTTCGCGGTGGGCGGGTGGGTCACTCCCCGTTCGGATGCCACAGTCAGTGCTGTGTCAGTTGCTCCATAGGTGGGCTCAGCTTCAAGAATAACAGGTTTATGGAGATATAATTCACATACCGTAAAATGCAGCCTTTGAAAGTGTGCATTAGGGTTTTATGTACATTTCAGGGTTGTGTAGCCATCACCCCCAAAAGGAACCAGTACCCTTTAGTAAGTCAGTCCCTAACCTTCCTTTCCCTTAGCCCTCAACAGCCACCACTCTACTTTCTGCCTCTACAGGTTTGCCTGTTCTAGGCATTTCATATAAGTAGAACCATACAGTATGCTGCCTTTTTTGATTATCGTCTTTCATTTAGTGTGACGTTGTCAAGGCTCATCCATAGTGTAGCATATATCAATACCCAAATTCCTTTTTGTATTCAAATAATATGCCGTAGTTATAAATACACCACATTGCTTATCCATCCATCAGTTGATGATGAATAATTCTGCTGTAAATGCTCATGGACAAGTTTTTGTGTGAACACATATTTTCACTTCTCTTCAGGATATATCAAAAAATGGAATTGCTGGGATGTATTCTGCTTTTAACATTTTGAGGAATTGCTAATATAGCTTTTAAAGTGACTGAAGCATTGTATATGTCCAGAAGTAATGTATGAGGAGTCCAGTTTCTCCAAATCCTCATCTACACTTTTTATTACTGGGTTTATAGATTCATATTTATATATCATATATCATATATATTTGTCATCCTAGTTGGTATGAAGTGGTATGTCATTGTGATTTTGATTTCTGTTTCCCTAATGCCTACTGATGTTGAACATCTTTTTATGTGCTTAGTTCCCATTCGTATGTCTTCTTTGGAGAAACATATATTCAAATTCTTTGCCCATTTTAATTACATTTGTCTTTGTATTGTCATGTTTTAAGTCTTCTTTGTCTATTCTGGATAAAAGTCCCTTATCAGGGAAAATTTTGGAAATATTTTCATCCATCCTGTGGATTGTCTTCTTACTTTCTTGATGAAGTCCTTTGAAGCACAGAAGTTTTTAATTTCACTGAAGTCCAGTTTACTTGATTTTTTTCTTTTGTTGTTTGTGCTTTTGGTGTCATATATTACAAGTATTTGTAATCCAAAGTCCTGAAGATTTCCTCATTGTTCATTTTCTAAATGTTTTATAGTTTCAGGTCTGTGATTTATTTTGAGTTAATTTCCATAAATGGTGTTAAGATAAAAGTTCAGTTTTCTTTCTTTCCAGGTGTATGTACAGGTGTCCCAGCATCATTTTTGTAAAGATTATTTTTCCCCATTGGATTGTCATGGCACCTTTGTCAAAAATTAAATGGCTGCATGTAAGACTTTGTTTATGGTCTCTTAGTTCTTTTCTCTCAATCTATTTTTCTGTCCTTTCTGCAAGTACCACACTGTATGGATCACAGTTTTGTTAGTGAGTTTTGAATTTGGAAACTTCAAAACTTTGTTATTTTTCAAGATTGTTTTGACTGTTTTGGGTATCTTGCATTTACATATTAGTTTTAGGATCAGCTTGTTCATTTCTGCCAAAAAGCCAGAGCTGCATTGAATATATAGGTCATTTTGAGGACAATGGCCATCCTAACAATAATAAGGCTTCTGATCCATGAACACAGAAGAGCTTTCCATTTATTTTAGGTCATTTTTAACTTCTATCAGTAGTATTTTAGTTTTCAATATACAAGTTTCAGATATTTTTCTCAGTATTCCACATATTTTTTCTTAATATTACTAATTATTTTATTCTTTTTGATGCTATTGTAAATGAAAAGGTTTCCTTCATTTTATTTTTAGATTATTCACTGCTGTTGAATAGAAATGTAATTACTTTTCATATATTCATCTGTGTCTTACAATTTTGGTCAGACTGGGTTATTAATTCTAAGAGGATTTTTTTTTCTTTTCTATTTTTCCTTTGTGGATTCCTTGTGATTTCAATATATAATATCATGTCATCTGGAATCAAAACAGTTTTATTTCTTTCTTTCTAATCTAGAGGCTTTATTTTCTTTGTCTGATTGATTTGACTAGAACCTCTAGTACAATGTTGATTTTGGGAGGGAATAATTCAGTGCTTCTGCATTATGTATGATCTTTGCTTCAGGTTTTTCATAGATGTTCTCTGTCAAGTTGAGGAAGTTCTATTCCTAGTTTTTATCCATTATTCTATTAATATGGTGTATTACATGAATTGACTTTTGTATGTTGTACTGCCTTTGCAAAGCTGGATACATCCCACTTAATGGTGGTCTATTTTATATGTTACTGTTTTGGATTTGCTTGTATTCTATTGAGGATTTTTTGCATTTATATTCATAAGAGATAATTCTTTAGTTTTCTTCTGATCCCTTTGTCTGGTTTTCGTATCAGTGTGATACTAGTCTCATTGAATGAATTGGGAAGTGTGCCCACCTTTTTATTTTCAGACGAATTTGTGAAGCATTTTTTGTTTGTTTTTGTTTTTGTTTTTGTTTTTGTTTTTTCTTTAAGTAGTTGATGGAATTCACCAACAAAGCCATACGGGCCTAGCATTTCTTTGTGTGAAAGTTTTGGATTGCTATTTCAGTTACTACTTACTGTAGGATTATTTGAGTTTTCTATTTCTCCTTGAATTAGCTTCAGTCATTTATGTCCTTCTAGGAATTTATCCATTTCATCTGCATTATCTCATGTATTGGCTATATAATTATCCATGGTATTCCCTTACATTCCTTGTTATTTTTGTAAGGGCAGTAGTGACATCCTTCCTTTCATTTCTCATTTTAGTAATTTGAATCTTCTCTCTTTTTTTTTCAGTACTAGATAAAATTTGTCAATTTTATTGATCTTTTCAAAGAACCAACTATTCCTTTTGTTGATTATTCTCTATTGTTCATCTATTGTCTATTCCATTTATTTCTGCCTTTAGTATTTTGATTAGAATGTTTAATTCATTTACATTAATGTAATTTCTTATCAGATTGAAGTTACAACTGCTGTCTACTTTCTATATGTCTTTTTTTCCCATTCCTCTATTATTACACATTTTTGTACAAAGTAAGCATTTTCAAGTGTGTCATTTTAATTTGTTTATTTTATCTTTTTCTTCTCCTCCTCCTCTTCCTCCTCCTCCTTCCCTTCCATTGCCCTGGAGATTATAATTTACATCTTGTTTTAAAGCAATCTAGTTGACATGAATACCAACTTAATTTCAACAGTACACAAAAACTTTGCTTTGGTATCAGTCTTTTCCCTCCCCCTCCTCATGCTGTCACTGTCATACAAATTGCACCTTTATGCATTTATAAGCTCATCTACACAGTTTCATAAGTATTGTTTTATGCAGTTGTCCTTTACATCAAATAGAACAAAACATTTACATGTAATACTCGATTTATACTGTTTTATTTTTTTACTCATGTAGTAGTGCTCTTTATTTTTCAGGCAAGTGTCCTTTCATTTACACCTGCTGGACTATCCTTAGTATTTCTTGTAGGGCAGGCCTGCTAGCAATGAATTCTTTCAGATTTTGTTTTTGTAGGAGTGTCTTAATTTCTCCTTTAATTTTTTTTAAAGAATCATTTTGCTGGCTATAAAATACTTGGTGACAGTCTTTTCCTTTTATCTCTTTGACGATACCATCCACTGCCTTCTGGTCTCCATGGTTTTTGATGAGAAATCAACTGTCTTACTGAGGAGCCTTTCTATATGTTGAACCACTTTTCTCTTTCAGCTGTCAAGATACTTTATTCTTGTCTTTTGACACACTGAGTCTGATGTGCCTATTTTAGATGTCTCTACGTTTATAGCACTTGGAGTTTGTTGAACTGCTGGGACGTACAAATTAATGCTGTTATCAAATTTGGGAAGTTTTCAGCCATTATTTCTTTATATATTCTTTCTGCCCCTTTTTTTCTCTCCCTCCTTCTGGCGCTCCCATTATGTGTGTATTGATATTGTTGATGGTGTCCCACCTATCTCTGACACAGTGTTCTATTTTTTTTTATTCCTTTTTCTTTCTGTTCCACAGACTGGATAATTTCAGTAGTTTTAATTTAACTGACTTTTTCTCCAACAAGTTCATATCTACAGAGAAACCTCTTATTGAAGTTTTTATTTTAGTCATATTTGTATCTCTAGAATTTCTAGTTGGTTTTTATTATAAATTTTATTTATTGATATTCTCTGTACAATGAGATGTGCACATAATTTAATCCTTTAGGCATGGTTTCTGTTAGTATTTTGAACATGTGTGTAATTGCTTATTTATATCTTTGTCTAGTAAGTCCAGTGTCTGGGCTACCTCAGGGAGTTTCTATTGACTACTTTTTCCCCATCTGTTATGACCAAACTTTTCTGTTTCTTTGTACATCTTCTAATTTTCTGTTGAAAACTGGACATTTAAAATATTACAATGTGGCAGATCTGAAAGCCAGATTTTCCTCATCTCAAGGGTTTATTGTTGCTTCCATTGTCATTGCTGCTGCAGCTATTTATTTAGTTACTTTCCTGAACAAATTCTTTAAAGTCTGTTTTCTTTATCATGCATGACCATGAGATCAGTGTGTGTGAAGAAAGCCTAGTTGTCATCACTGTAATAATAATTGGACAGTGATTTCTTTCAATGCCTGGAGCCAATCGTTTGAGCTGTTGCCAGGTGGCTGTGTGTCCGCATGCTGAGGGATGCCCTCAGCACCAGCATGCAGTCAGCAGCTCTTAAGTAGCCTTTAGTTCTTGCTTATGCAGAACCTCAAGTTCAGCCAGTGTTGAAGGCTTAGGATTTTCTCAGATCTTTCCTTGCCATGTGCCACACATGTATATTGCCTTCTACAATTCTCAGAATTTTTTGGAGCTTTTTAACCCTACCTTCACCCCCAGAACTTCTCATTACTCAATTTTGCCTTCTAAGTTTCCTAGTCAGCACCTAGTTAGCCTCTACTGGTCCCACTGCCTCAGGCAGTTGTAATGTTAGATACTCACTGCTGATTTTTTCCCACACACACTCTGGGGACAGGCTGTTTGCACAGCATGAGTTTGTGACAGGTCACATAGTGACAGCTCTCTGGGGGCGGATTTTTTGGGTAACTTCAAATCACTTCTGCCCCTACCTTGATTGTGAGACTATTGCTTATAAAGGCCACCATTTAGGTGAGGATACAGGGATGGGGTAGATCAAGTTACAATGCCTCAAAACTCACTATCTTTATGGAGATTTAGCTGTTTTTCTTTCTCAAATAAAGACTCCCCGGATTGCTGGAAGTCTTGGTTTAATTTCCAGAGTTCTACAGAGGTTAATTTTGACAAATTTTGCCATTGTCATTGCTTCATAGAGGAGTAAGTTTTCCAAGATATTTCCTCAGATATTCTAGAAGTGTATCCCATTTGCATTTGTGTTTAACTGAGTTACTTGCAAGACTAACTAATTCTACAGCTCCAGCCCCATTCACATAAGAGTCCATCTGCATGGATTCTCCTACAGCAGTGTACAACCTGTTGTCAGATTGTTGTTTTTCTTATTAAAGTGTAGGGGTTTTTAAAAATATGCTCATGAATAGCCTTTTGTCATTTTTACACGTTATAAAACTTCCACTAGTCTGTAGCTATTTTTTCCCCTCACTTATCGTTGCTTTAATGAAGTTCTCACTTTTAAGGATTTTTCAGTAAAGCAGTTTGTGGATGCTGATCACACGGGTGAGGCATTTAACTACTGTCTAAACCTCAGTCTTTGCTCTGATTCACTGTCTGGAATATCTGAACACATCTACTGAACCCCGTATACCAATGGATGCTGACAGACCTAATTAAAAAAAATGCTTTTTAAGTAAAGCAAAAAATATTAACTTTGACACTGGAAACGACAAATCTCAAATTCCCTAGCTGATCTTGCTTTCTGTGATCATGAGCTACATCATGTTTTTAGAGCCGACAGGCATATTGAACTACTGATTTTATTTCATCGGATTTTAGAATGCAGAACACATTTCAGGCCCACTTATAGCACCATATGTGTATCTTAAAGGATATGTACATATGATGATGTCTTTAATATAAGTACCTTATTTTATTTTAAGTACCTACTGCTGTGCACCTCATTAAGGAAAGCTTGAAATTGCAGTACTGAAATTTTTCATACCACCATCATCCCATAGCATCTCTTTTGCACTTAGATGTTGTGTGGCAGAGTATTATTCTGCTCCCTAGAAATGATCAATGTTGAAGGGGAAAAAAAAAAACCCTCCTCAAATAAATATACTCCAAATCACACTTATCTGAACAATGGCCACCATTTTAGTCCATAGTCCACACAAATCCATCTACTCATACTGACTCAGAGTCCTCAACATAGACAATCCACCCCTGAATTCAGGGTCCTCAACACACATTCTATCCCCTCCCCATTCCTTGTTGATTCTGACCTACTTTTGTCCAACGCGTCCTGCCAGTCTCTTTGCTACCTGACTGCAGTTTTTAATTTTTACCTTTGAGTTCCAGATTGCGCCTAGTGATTTCCAGAGAAACGCCAGACACTTGGCTCATCAGGAGGGGCAGTGAGGATTTCAGAAAGCTGTTAACCTAACTCACTTTCAGATCAGTGAGTGGCTGTTGTGAGCATTCCTTCTAGATCTCTGCCATGCAGGCTGCATCCACCCCAGCAAAATAACGTAGCTCATCCAACCACCTCAGCGTCCATTCATCTGGGTTTCTTCTTTCAGTGCCACTCAGATGCTGCTGATGGGCATTATATATATATTTTTTAATTGAAGTATAGTCAGTTACAATGTGTCAAATTCTGATGTACAGCACAATGTTCCAGTCTTTCATATTCACATATATATGTATGAATTCCTTTTCATATTTTTTTACTAAAGTTTATTATAAGATATTAAATATTGTTCCCTGTGCTATACAGAAGAAATTTAGTTTTTTAGCTATTTTTATATATAGTAGTTAATATTTGCAAATCTCAGTCTCTGATGGGAATTTTTAAAGCCACATCTGGAATCCTTGTTGCGGAAGAGTCTGAGAAATATATTTTCGACCTCATAGCCTTTTGGTTAGGAAGTTGGAATAAAGGCTGACCTGGCTCACCTAACTTGTCTGCCTTTGTGAGTAAAGAGGTCTGGAGTTTCAAGTCCCAATGAAATGTCCCAGCCCTTCAGTAGCAAACTCTTAAAGCAACCAAAATGCTCCCATCTACCAGAGCATGACTTGTCCTTAGACACTGCTGGACATAACCACCGACGCTGTCTAAGGCATCGTCTTCATCTGGTGCACACTTTCTTTAGATGTGTAATATCCTGATTAACAGGACAAGCTAGTTTGGATTCCCAAGGCCACAGGCAGCCTTCTGCCTAACTTTGGTGTATATATGTTCATTGACGTGTCCTCTCTCAGATCAGCTAGAGCTGCCTGGTGTGTGGTTTCCCAGAGAATGTGGGTGCAGTGCTCCCCACCAGAGTCCTACCAGTTGTTTTATTGCAGGAAGAGAGAGAGCAAAAGAGACAGAACAGGAAGTTCTTGTCCAGCCTCAAACACAGTCACCCCCGCCGAGGGCTCTTGCTCTGGGACACACAGCAGTGCAGGTCAGCAGCAATGTGGCCCCGGTGTACTCCAAAACATGGTGTGGTTTTACTGGGTTATCTGTGTCTTTCATGGGCCCTGCAAAGTTCTCGGCTTTGTGAAATGGGGAACTAAGGAACTCCCACCCATGGCTGTAACTCCCAGGGTTTGCACCCTTACGGGTTTTGAGGATTTGCTGGCAACTCATTCTTTTTCACTGGGTCATTTCTCGGTTACACCTGCAGTCCTGTGACTTCCTTATCAGAACTGCTCCTTACGTTCGGGATTTAGTGAAAGATGCCATTTTAGCCTGTAAGTTCATGTTCAGGGAGGAGGAGGAAGAAGCACAGATCAGAAATGCTGTTTTGCTTTTTTTATTATTGTTTTCATAAGCCGTCTCCTGTTGTCGAATGGACACTGAGCAAATGAATGACTGTTACACTCCCATTTGAAGGATGAGAAAAACGACACTCAGGGAGAGGAGGCAAACTTCCTGAGGTTCCAAAGACCAAAAGGGATGAGCACAGAATAAGATCCCCGCAAATTTCTTGGCTGTCATTCGCCTTTAGGTCAATGACAGAGTGCCGTGTGTAGTAGTAAAGTTGTAGCGTGCTTTTAAAAGGGTGCAGATGTTCTTGTTTTGTTTATAAAATCACAGCGTTTTGTCTGAGACTCTGAAAAAGAGAAATGGGTTAGAAAATGTTGGTTTCTCATCCTTGGTCCTTCCTCCCCTTCACAGATATGGACCCTTCCATCTGTAGCAGGAATAAGACAGCCCCAGCCTTCCCATCTCATGAGATCAGTACTCATTCATTTCATTCCTGCCCACCAGTAGGTGATAAAGCACAGCGAGATTTTCATGTCCTGCTTCACTGATTCTTGTGAAATTAGGTGTTTGAAGATAGAAACTCATGAAAGGAAGCTGCCTTTTTTTATATAAAGTGCAGTAATTTTCCTAGCAGAGAAGGAAATTGAGGATTTTCTTCATTGAAAATCAATAGAGATTTCAAGAGCATCTGTATTTCTGATGCATAGATTAAAATGACAAAATCTAGAGGGATTACCGAAACACAAGGAAGATACCAAAAGTGTCTTTAAAGAGCTTTTCTAAGACTGGGCTTGTAAAGAGACTGTTAGTTGACAGAGACCCTCTTCTCACCCATAGTCCCTCTCCTTAGGTTGGAAAGGGCCTGCGCTTCCCATGTGTGCATTCCTGGTGCTTCAAGTGAGTTGTAGGTTAGGGCGGTGCACATGGTGCTCCCTTCAGTTTGTCCATCCTAAGTAACCCCTGGCAGTCAGAGGGCGAGTGTGTTGCAACGACGTGAACCATTCACCATGCTCTCCGTGGTGTGTGCTCATCTCAGCTCATCCAGGCTCAGGTGATGGCAGAGCAGAGAGTGGTGGCAAGAGGTCAGCCATGAGTAGGAGGGAGCAACTGGAGTGAGCTGGGGCCCAAGTGGCTAGGAGTTCCAGGTTGAATTCCCAGGACTTCCCACAGCTCATTCATTCAGCTAATACTTCTTCTGCACCTGTCATGTGCTGGTGCTTCCATTGTGAACAGAACCAAATCCCTGTCCTCATGAAGATGACGTTCTAGTGGACATAAGAAATGATAAACGCAGAAGCAGATCCACGTCAGGACACATGAGTGCCGTCTACTTTGGAGTGCACAAGGTGAGATCCTTTGGGAAGGAATGTATGATACAGGAAAATGTGGGGGAGAGGATGGCCGTATCCCAGGTCTTATTTGGGTCCCTGAGATGCACCTCGTGATGTGTGGGTCCTTGGTTTGCACAGGAACGAATCCAAGAGAGAGCCACAATTCAGTAAATGTAGATTTATTCAGAGAGATATATACTCCACAGACAGAGTGGGCTGTTTCAGAAGGCAACAGAAAGGCCATGAGGAGTGAGGGTTGGGTGCTCCAGTTTAAAGGAAAAGTAGATACACACTCCACAGACATAGTGTGGGCTGTCTCCCTCAGCAGAGAGAGCAGCCACGAGGTGTGGTTGTTAGTTTTTATGCATTCAGTATCTTCATATGCTAATAAGTGGGAGGAATATTCCAACCGTTTTGGGGAAGGTGTTGCGATTACCAGAAATTGGGCCACCACTCACCCTTTGACCTTTCATGGTCAGCCTTGAACCTGTCCTGGCACCTGTGGGAGTGCCAGTTAGCATCCTGCTGTATTTCAGTGAGTGTGTATTGAAGCTCAAGTTCTACTGGGAGTTGACTTTTCCACCGTCTCGGTGCTAATGGCTGTGCCATTCTTTTAATGGCAGTGCCCTTCCCCCTTCCCTCCTGTCTCATGAAGGAGCTCTGGACTGATTGCACAATTGCAGAGCAGGGGATAGAGTGGAAAGAACTTCATAAGTGGAAGGTGGAAGGCAGTGTTGGTAGTAGAATTCTCAAGTCAATTATAAAGTAAGGGTCTTCTGTTTGCTGGGATTACCTGGTGTCACATTAGGGAGCTGTGAGCCTTGGGGACTTCAGTGAGTGGGTGGCTCACTGTATATACTGTGTTGCTGCTTAGGCGGCTCAAGAACAGTTGGCTTATAGGTGACCCATTCACTCAAGCAGGGGTCTTTTCGGGGATTTTCTGCACTTGAGGATAACATGGGTCACATGGGGGGAAGGACCAGCCAGTCACAGCTTGGTCCACAGTCACCTAGTGCCCTCGCGGCTTTCATCCCATGGATGCGTCACCTCCCCCTCGATGGGGACAAGGTCACAAGTGGTGGGGCAGCTTCTCAGTGGCGAAGGCATTGCTCTCCAGACCCAACACTCAACAGCATGGACCCCTGGTGTTGGCCACAGTCTTGGCTAGATGAGGCTGTTGAGTAGCTGAGCTCATGAGACGTGGGTGCCATGCTTCCACTCTCACCAAGAGCTCTACTTTTGAAGGTTCTGGTCAGACAGCCATAAATACTCCCTAGCCCATAAACAAAGAACAGTCCCTTTCACTCGGGGAAGGGCACACAGAAGGAGAACGGATCATCCCGAGAGCAGGAGAGGCCAAATCAGTCCTGCCATCAGGGGTCTGACAGACGAGCCAGCTCAGTTCCTCTTACTAGTTGTTTACTTGGAGGATCTGGTGTATTTTGGTGACCTGCAAGTGTCAGGAAATAGTACACGAGGGCTTTGTAGATTTTCTGGTCCGGTGTTAACTCACCCCATTGTAGCTGTTGTGCAAGGAAACAAAACTTGGTGGACAACAGGCCATGGCCCCTGCTCCCTGGTGGAGCCAGGAGATTACAATGTTAAGAACGACTGCGGGGGCATCATTTCTATGTTGAGAGGCCACATGGCCTTACATATCTCTCAGGCTGGATGTCTAAGTCGCAAAGGGAAACTGGATTTCATCCAGCTCTCCAGCCAAGGAGGAGACCACAAGTGGCCTCCCCCACCAACTGTGAGCTCTTTGCCTCCACTGACAGCAGCATGTATAGCAAAAAGCTGGGCTGCCACCTGCGTTTCCGTGTAAACATCCGAGTAGCCACAGCAATGGCCTCGTGAGCGATGGTGTGCCCAAGGAAGCGCTGTGTGGGACAGAGGGAGGAGTGCTGGGGTCAGACACCGGGAGGGCAGGCAGGCAGTGAGGACATCTGTGCAGTGCAGGTGCCATGGAACAGAGCCAAAGGGAGGCTGGTTTTGAAGCAGGGAGCCTGGGCAGTGCCGTGTTGTTCGTAAGAAGATCCTGGGCTCTGGATCCAAGAAGTCATTGGCTTGATTCCTGACCTCAACCCTCATCTTGGGCAAATGTTTGAAGCTTTCTGTGCCTCTGTTTCTTGGTGTCCCAAATGGGGACAATAGTAGCAATTACCTCTGAGAGTCAGGAGCGCCTTTATAGATGTCATTTCATTACGCTCACAGCAGCCCACGAGCACTGTGCTAGGTCCCCCGTTTTACACGTGGCAGACGAGTAATTTTTAATCAGTAATCATGCAACTAAGAATGGTCATAATCAGCATTTGAATTTGATCCCTGTGTCCAGATAATTTCTATTCTCACTCAGTATTACTGGAATACTAGTAAAGTCAGAACAAACACTGCTGGGAAGTGGGTGCTTGAAACATGTTTGACGTCTTTGCCATTGGGGAGTGTTGAGTTCACATTCCTCATAGCCCTTCCGAGGCTCCCTGCATCTCCGGCTGCCCCTGGTGGGGTCTACAGGGCTCTGGGCAGCTTCTCCTTGTTCTCTAACCCCAAGGCTCTCTGCTCTCTGCAGGTTGATTCTCAACCCTGACTGCTGGGTAGAGCTAACGTCTAAAAACAAAAAAAGGTGGGGAGGGTATGGCTTAGTGGTAGAGCACGTGCTTAGCATGCAAGAGGTCCTGGGTTCAATTCCCAGTACCTCCATTAAAATAAATAAAGCTCAATACTCCCTACAAAAATAAAAGAAGTATTTAAAAAATAATAAACAGTACAAAGGCCCCACTCAAGGCTGTGGTGCACTATTTTTTAAAGGCTCCCAAATGCATCCCATATGCAGGAGGGTGAGAGCTATCCCTATACACCTCTTGTGAGCTTGTCCACTCACACCAATTAGCCTCTTGAAACAGGAAAACTACTTGGCTCAGCCTAGAACTTTCTCCCGATTTCTAGACTTTTATTTGCCTACTGCACATCTCTCCTGGAGCCCACAGGCACCCAGCCAGAACTGAATCAGCTGTCTCCTCTCATGACTTGCCCCTCTTCCTGCCCTTCTTTTTTTTTTTAACATTTTTTATTCATTTATAATCATTTTACAAGGTTGTGTCAAATTCCAGTGTTCAGCACAATTTTTTAGTCATTCATGGACATATACACACTCATTGTCACATTTATTTCTCTGTGATTTATCATAACATTTTGTGTATATTTCCCTGTGCTATACAGTGTAATCTTGTTTATCTATTCTACAATTTTGAAATCCCAGTCTATCCCTTCCCACCCTCTACCCCCCTGGTAACCACAAGTTTGTATTCTCTGTCCATGAGTCTATTTCTGTCCTGTATTTATGCTTTGTTTTTGTTTGTTTTTGTTTTTTAGATTCCACATATGAGCGATCTCGTATGGTATTTTTCTTTCTCTTTCTGGCTTACTTCACTTAGAATGACATTCTCCAGGAGCATCCATGTTGCTGCAAATGGCATTATGTTGTTAGTTTTTATGGCTGAGCAGTATTCCATTGTATAAATATACCACGTCTTCTTTATCCAGTCACCTGTTGATGGACATTTAGGCTGTTTCCATGTTTTGGCTATTGTAAACAGTGCTGCTATGAACATTGGGGTGCAGGTGTCATCCTGAAGTAGATTTCCTTCTGGGTACAAGCCCAGGAGTGGGATTCCTGGGTCATATGGTAAGTCTATTCCTAGTCTTTTGAGGAATCTCCACACTGTTTTCCATAGTGGCTGCACCAAACTGCATTCCCACCAGCAGTGTAGGAGGGTTCCCCTTTCTCCACAGTCTCTCCAGCATTTGTCATTTTTGGATTTTTGAATGACGGCCATTCTGACTGGTGTGAGGTGATACCTCATTGTAGTTTTGATTTGCATTTCTCTGATAATTAGTGATATTGAGCATTTTTTCATGTGCTTTTTGATCATTTGTATGTCTTCCTTGGAGAGTTGCTTGTTTAGGTCTTCTGCTCATTTTTGGATTGGGTTGTTTATTTTTTTCTTATTGAGTCGTATGAGCTGCTTATATATTTTGGAGATCAAGCCTTTGTCGGTTTCACTTGCAAAAATTTTCTCCCATTCCGTAGATTTTCTTCTTGTTTTATTTCTGGTTTCCTTTGCTCTGCAGAAGCTTGTAGGTTTCATTAGGTCCCATTTGTTTTTTCTTGCTTTTATTTCTTCTAGGAGAAAATTTTTGAAATGTATGTCAGATAATGTTTTGCCTATGTTTTCCTCTAGGAGGTTCCTGCCTTTCTTATTTCAGGGAATGGCATTATAAATTAGACACTGCCAAAGCCAGAAAGCTGGTCGGCATCTTTGTCCCCTTCCTGCCCTTCCATCACACCTGTGGCCAATCCGTCCACCTGCTGAAATGTTTTCTTCTCTCTCCTCCTGGCAGGGCCTCAGCAGGCCTTCACATGAACCTGCCAATAGTCCTCCCTGCCTCTATCTTGTCTCTTTCTAGATCACTTTGCATGTCTCCTCTACCTTGGAGGCACACAGAGCCCTTTGTGATGTGCCCCTGTGATCTCTCCACCTGGTTGCCTCACCTGCCTCCCACACCCTGTGCTCGCTTCTAGACTATTTGCAGTTCCTGGAAGGGACCTGGCTCTCTTTGGCCTCCCTCCTTTGCATGTGCAGCTCCCCAGGGAGAAATGGCCTTAACATTATAAGTTCACCTGATCAATTCTAGGGCATCTCAGAGCTCACCACAGTGGTTCTCTCCTCTGGGAGAGCCTTGGCTACAGTTCCGGCTCCCTGCCCCGAGCACCCTCTGCTGACTGTTATCCAAGCCCTCTTAACACGCCTCCTCAGCCATCATTTCACAATGAGTCCTGTGCACCTAGGAGCTCCCGGAAGCAGGGACTGTGTCTTTTTCCTCTTTATTCTCAGAGCATTGTAGAGACTCAGGTACAATGGTGGAGGACACAGTGGTTATTCTGCAATTTCTCTAGAGTTGGGGCCTAGGGGTAACAGTCTGGTGGGAAGAAGGGCTTAGGGGATTCACCCTGAAGCCACATTTTCAATTAACATTTCATGTTGTTTTTGTCTACTATTTAAAATTACGAGTCTTAAAACAAAATGATGATTTCTAAAAATTACCGATGATTGAGGAAAATGGCAGTTTTCCATATTTAAGAATATTATTTTAAGTTTGTGTGACTGGGGTGGTGGAAAATAGAAATGCAGGGGCTACTAAAGTATTCTCATCCCCTTCCCCACCCTCAGATCCTTTGGACAGAAGAGACAGAGTGATGTGAGGAGAAGGCTTGGAGGGTGCACCGTGCATTGCTTTTAAATTGTGACACTTACTTGTGTTTTTTTTAAATTTTTTTAATGGAGGTAATGGGACTTGAACCCAGGACCTTGTGCATGCTTAGCACGTGCTTTACCACTGAGATATACCCACCCTTCCCCCCGATATTTGTGTTTTTAGTGGGCATAATATGCTGGAAGCAGGTACTTTAGCATCAGACAGTCACCTGCCTCTGACCATCACGTTAATACCTTTCCCTTGAGCTAGAGAGCTTGTCTGTTTCCAAAAGTTCAATAAATTATCTTCATTTTCTTTTTTCTTAAAAAAAAGGTATTAACTCATTTTTCTCTTTAGTATCGCCTATAAATAAAATGTGATTTTATTAACCATTTACCAAAGTGTTAAGTGTAATAAATATTAAGTACAGATTTCTGAAGCATCAGTCATCACTGAAGATCCACATTCTGCTGTTCTCTCTCTCTGTTAGTCACCTTACTTCTGGAGTTCTGGAATCGGCGCCAGGCAGTGCTTGAGTACAAATGGGACACGGTTGAGCAGGAAGAACAAGTCTGGCCAGAATAGGAGGCACGTTGTCCCCACGTGGAGATAGATGAGATTACCCAGGAAAAGCGGGTGCTGTTTAGATGCACTTTAGTGTGTTTACTTCTGGACTTGTCAGCCTTGGCTGCATGTTGGAATCACCAGGGGACCTTAAAAAATGTTGGTGCCTGGATTCCATCACTGCAAACTCTGATGGTACTCAGTGGCCTGGGGTGCATTCTGGCATAGGGAAGTTTTTAAAGCTCCTCTGGTTATTCTAATGTGCAGCCAAGTTGAAGGAGCACTGCCTGGAATGGTGGACACAGAAGAGAAGTGAGGTCCTTCCTTCATAATAACAGAAAAAAGGGGAAAAGAAAAAGACTGGTATAAGTGTATATGAAAAGAGGCATTGATCTGTATCCTTTCATAACACCAATAAAAAAATGCAAAATATAAATTAGCTGCAATGACACAGATGTAGAAGGAAAGACAAATTGGTTTTTATAGTTGACTCCCATTTTTTCACATGCACCTTCATTATTGCGGCCTCCTTTTCATCGTAGACTAGGTGCCCCTTTGTCTTGAACTAAGTCCCGGTCACTGCTCCCCCTTCCTATTGGGATGTGCACAAAGAAGCATGACTCTCATCCTAAAGTCAGAGAAAGGGTAGAAGAAGCAGGGAAACATTTGTTGAGGTGCCATCAGTATTTGAGCAGTGTTTGAGCTAGGCATTTTACATAATTGGAAATGTAAATTTATTGCTGCCACTCCTGCTGCAAAATTAAAAAAAATAAAACTATATATCTTTGTATCAACATTCCAGAGCTATGAAAAGATGATTTTTGAGTCATCTGTATTATTGCTTCTTTCCATCAGCTGAGATAATTTAGAGCTGATGGTGCTTGCGGTCAGCAGCAACAGGACAGTAGGTTGTGAGCATGAATAACTCTTGGGAAAAAAATGCTTTTACTAGGATCATCTGAAAATGTCTCCAAATATTGATTTAATAAATTGAATCACAGATCTACAGAATGTTGGCACTGAAAAGATATGGAGGGAGTAGGTCAAACTCCTCTTTTTATAAATGAACAAAAATGAGGTTCAGCTACCAATAGAAAGTGACATTGGTCTTTTACAATGTAATAAGCTTCTAATAATCCCCATTATGAATAGTTCCCATTGTTTACAACTGAAGATGTGGGTAAAAGCGTATGTTGGTGAAAGACTGTACATTCAGAGATGAAAGCTGAAACTAAGACAAAATTAGATGTTCATAATGCTTTTGAGTCCTGAAAAACAAAAACTTATCATATTGGCAGCATACAAAAAATACTGAAGAAAAGTTTTTTGGTCATTTAAACTGCCAAGTTTAAATTTAAAATTGCCAACTAATAAGTTTAAATTTTCATTGAAACATGCTTGTTGAAAAATTGAAGATGAAGACTCATTTAACTTTATCATTCTTCCTTATTTAAAAAATTGCCTTATTTTTTTTTAGTTTTTTATTTGAAGTATTTTACTTTACTTGCGAAAGCATGCTCCATTGTTTAGAGAGGCCAGCGTCGTGGTAGTGAGATCTTGCGAATGAAGTTGCCTAAATTCATATTTGAACACAGCAGCTTACTTCCTGAGTGATCTTGGACAACTTAACTTCTCTGTGCCATTGTTTCCTATAAAATAAGAATAAGAGAGTTGCTTCTTCATGACAGTGGTAAAGACGGGTCGAAGTAATGTACAGAATCTACTTGGAAGGCCTCCTGGCAGAGAGGAAGGGCCATGTACTTAGTTACAGCTATTATTATACTATATCTGGTTTTATAATCCAGGTAAATCTTGAGTCTTACTGATTTCATCTCTTAAAAAATTCTAAATATAAACTCTAAAATGGAAATTCTTAAACTTCATAGTTGTAGCTAATTAACACATAAAGTTCAACCAAGAAACACACAGTAGAGACCAGTTAGCTGCAGACAGCTGTGATATTTTCTGTCCTGCACAGACTCTAAGCTGTAACTACCGTCACTTCTGAAATCAAAGGCAAGCTAAGGAATAGAGCTTTAAAGCTTGGCCTGGTCAGGTGTTCAGACCATGGCAGGGAAACAGTTTACTGTTCACATGTGAATTTTCAAAAAATAGTATTAAAACGAACACTGTACATATTTTGTTGTGCGTTTGACATCGTTAACAGAAAAGAAAAAGAAAAAAAAACAGAAAAAAAAAACCATGCATTTACAAACAATGAGGCTATGTCTGAAAATTATTATTTTTTTATATTATGTTTAGGATTTAGTGACCAGTTAGGAAAAATATCATTTCATTGGTGTAATCCCTTGATTGACTAAACTTGTTTTTTAAATTAGGAAGAAGAGCGTGTTCCCTTTACCACCTGGGGAAAGTGTATACATATAACCCTTTGTGCAAGTGCTCTATTTCTGGGTAAGAACCTGCCACTGACTTTTAAAATCTAATGTGAAATGCTGAGAAAACTGAAAGTCAAGCTGGGAACTATGTAGTCTCATAGAGAAAACTTTTTCCAGAGAACATCTGAGCCAATGCAGGGTGCCACTCTGGAGATTCCACAGTCTCTTCTGCTCACAGTGCTTCACCCAATTCTTTTCACCTCATTTGTTCAAATCAGATCAGTGGTTTAGGATTCTCCAGGGTCTGATTAAGAGACCAGTTGGAGGCATTAAGATTTCTAAAATTTTCCAAGTGTAACAGCCAAGGCAAAATATCCAAAAATAGCCTAACAAAAGGATAGTAGGAACTATCAAAAAATAAAAGTAAAAACTACTGAAAGGTATAAAAGGTGCTTTAATCACATGATTCTAGATTAAAAGATCATATCTCCAAAGTATCAGAAATTATAAAATTCTTTTGGGTTTATTGTGAATAAAATAATATTAGTAATATAATAATTAATAAGATAATGAGAGTTTTACTTGTTCAAGAATAGCCAGATTAGAAAATAGGGCAGGAAGTCCAGATATGGGCTCTGATATCAATAATAATTTAATATAAGAGATGGAAGGCATTACAAATCAGGGAGATAAATAAAGGTTATTCAGTGAATAGAACACTTGTTAGCTACTTGAGGGGAAAAGAAAAGATTGAAATCATACAGTGAACCATATATTGTGATAAATTCCAGAAACACTTAAAAAGTAACACAATTAGAAAAAAAAAACTAGAAATAAATATGGATGAGTATACAGCCTCTAGATGAACAGTAAGTTTCAGAGGAAAGTATACAAAGATTTCCATGCATCAGAAGCATCCTAATTTTAAACAAAACACCAGAGGATGTTATTTGTTTACAAATCCGACCAGGGGCTAATTCCTTCAATACATAGAGAGTTCAGATCACTTCAAAGGTAACATCAAAAAATCTCAGGAGCGCAGAAGGCCGAAAAGATGAACACACATTCACAAAGGAAAAAATAGATGTCACACTTCAATGGTAATTCACTCAGTGCACATCAAAATGAAATAGTTTTCCACCTCTCAAGTGACACAGCTCTGTTTATGAGGATGAAATGCCAGTGATCACCAATACCATGCCTAGTTACTGGATAATTTTTGTGAAGTATGGTTGATTTACAATGCTGTGTTAAATTCTGGTGTACTCCTCAAGCCTTCTTAGAAAGCAGTCTAGCAGTTGATATCAAGAGTCAAAAATACTCATATGTTTTAATCCACTAATTCAGCTTTGAAAAACTTTTAATCAGGAATTATTTCAAAATGGCAGGGAAAAGTCAGTATGGATGCAAGTCACAGACATACTTTTATATGTATGTGTATAAATATATATATAAAATCTCAGCCAAAATATTCTTCCAGCCCTTCACAAAGTAGAATAGTATGCAGTCATGAAAAAGTGTGTCCATGAAAATATTTTATGACATGTCAAAGTGTTATGATAGATTTGAGGATAAAATTAATATATAAAATGATTTGTAATATACAAACAATGCACCGTTCTGAAGGAATTATGTCTAAAGGTCGAAGCAATTATTCTTATTTTATTTTTTATTCATTTTCAGAGTTGGGGTCTTTTGATTGCAGGTGACAAAATCAATCTCCAATGTGTTTAAATAACAACCAAAAAATGGGGATGCATGGGATTTATTGGTTCCTGTAAATGAAAACCTCCAGTCTGAGGTCTGGCTTCAGTCAAGGAGAGATACTCTAGCCCAGATGATGTCAAGGGCTGCTTTTGTCCTGTCTTCATTCTGTGTCCAAAGATGTCTCAGCATGATGCTTCTAGGCACGCAGCATCCCAGATCATCCATCCAAACCAAGACAGGTCCCTTTTGGCCCCTTTCTCTCTTGATAGAGGAAGCTTATGATTCACATGGGCACCAGCACATATCTCCTCACATAATAGTGGCTCTTCCTGGGTTATTTGCCAATTCTCCAATCATGTGCGAGGCCAATACAATGAGGGGTATTATTTGTCTTAAACCAACTGAGATCTACTTCTGGTGCTTCAGAAAGAGTGGGTCAATCGAGGTTAAATCACAGGACTAAAAACGAAAGGGAGGTTACTTATCCTAAAGCAAGTTCTGGGTCCTCTTCTAAGACTGGGGACAGATACAGGACAGAAGTTCTGTCCATTACTGAGTGCTTTCAAATTTTCTTTAATGAGCAAATGTTAAATTTATGATCAGAAAAGATGATAAATAAGAAACTTAAGGAAGGAGAATGGAAAGCTTTCCTGTTTCTTAAGAAATATTGAACCCATTAAGTGCTTGGAAGAAAAATGGAAATGTTTCAAGTTTGTAAAAGTTCTGAAATGAATTAGAATTGATTTTACAGACCATGTAGGAGACAGTGCTATACAGTTAGTGTGTCTTTGGGCTCTTTGAGTATTTCAGTACTCTCACATAAAAGTTGCTTCATTTGGGGCAAATTGCATCATTTCCACATGGCTCTATTTCCTCATCTGTAAAAGAGATATAATATTACTTTCCCCACAGGGTAATTGTGAGGATTTTGAAAAATAGATGTGTGCTGAGGCAATAGTAAGCATTTAAGGATTCTTAACTTTTATGTTTACTTAATACATAATTAAAAAATTATTATGCAGACTTTTAAAAAATGCATACTATTTAAATGGCCTATATGTGCTGTACAAGAGAGGAAGGCTTAATATACCTTCTATAATACATTTTTCTCAGCCTTAACTAATTTTCACATTTAATCACACACACACCAAAAAGTTATTCCTTTCACAAGCATGAAGACTTAACTGTGAAGGAAAGGATGATGAAAGAGAGTAGAGGAGAAAATAAAATGCTTTCTCTACAAACTGATGGCTTAAAAACTAAGAAAAACGCCTTTTTAAGACTTTGGTCCATCAACTGGTGACTGGATAAAGAAGATGTGGTATATTTATACAATGGAATACTACTCAGCCATAAAAACCGACAACATAATGCCATTTGCAGCAACATGGATGATCCTAGAGAATGTCATTCTAAGTGAAGTAAGCCAGAAAGAGAAAGAAAAATACCATATGAGATCGCTCATATGTGGAATCTAAAAAACAAAAACAAACAAAAACAAAGCATAAATACAGGACAGAAATAGACTCATGGACAGAGAATACAGACATGTGGTTACGGGGGGGGTAGAGGGTGGGAAGGGATAGACTGGGATTTCAAAATTGTAGAATAGATAAACAAGATAACATTGTATAGCACAGGGAAATATACACAAAATGTTATGATAAATCACAGAGAAAAAAATGTGACAATGAGTGTGTATATGTCCATGAATGACTGAAAAATTGTGCTGAAAACTGGAATTTGACACAACACTGTAAAATGATTATGAATCAATAAAAAATGTAAAAAAAAATAATAATAATTAAAAAAAGACTTTGGTCACCATATTCATAGCTAATACTTAGGTAGAGTTTTTCACATGCCTGCGGTTAATGTTCCAATTGTTTTCACAATTAGTAACTAATTGACTCATCACAATGGTCCTATAAATTGCTATTATTATCCTCCCATTATATGGGTGAGGAGATTGAAGCCCCTAGAGGTTAAGAAATTTCCACAAGGCCCCACAGCTAGCATCGGAGCTGGGATCCAGATGCAGGAGTGTGGCTCCAGGGGGTCTTGTAAACACTCCCTCTGCTCTCCCCTGCAGGTGCAAGCCAGCCACCCGCTGTTACTGTAAATAACATGATGTGGTTCACTTAGTCCTGAAATTCACATTCTTTGTAGCTTTCTGTCTGGGGCAGTCATCAGGAGCAGCCAGGGACACTGAGTACATGCTTCTGGACTATGACCAAGAAGGTAGATGGAAGGAAAACAGTTTAAAAATGGGATCTTTAATGTGCATTCTTCAATGGGCAGGAAAAAACCTGCCAAGTGAGGAACTGAAACCCTATCAGCCACGTGCAAATTATGCTTCAGACACCCCCGCTGCCCTTGGGTCCACACAGTCAGAACTACAGGGGATCAGGGACATGAAACTTATGTAAATGCAGGGAGTAGGAATACCTGCCATTTTAAGATCTCAAGGAGTATGAAAAGCATGTGAAGCTTTCATCAGCAGAGACCTGCTGTCACTTCCACTGTTTCCCTCAGGGCATGTCCACAGCTTCACTGGTTTTATTCAGAATGAAGACGATAGCTAGCACCTGCTGACCCCTGAATCAGTGATAGGTTCTCCCTTGAAAGGAAGCATATCCCCTTCATGGGTTACAACTAGTTCATAACCTAAGTAATTCTACAGATGTAGAAGGGATACTTTCATTGGTTCTGCTATCACAGACTTCCCTCCAAAATATCATGCCACCAGTTACCCCATTTTCACCCATTAAAATATACTTAACAGGCTTCCTTCTTTAGTGCAGTTTTAGGTTTACAGAAAAATTCACAGAAAGTGGAGTTCCCATATATTCCCTATGCCCTGCACACAGCTGCTCCTGCTGTCAGCATGTTACATTACTGGATGCACTCATTCTTTTTGACATCTTTCATTCCTCCTCCCCTAAAATTTAACATGCCTGATATTCACGTCTCATGGCATTTACGTGCGATTTATATCACTTCTCACGTTTATGTGAGGTTTACAACACATGCATGTTTTCTGTTTAAGCTGGGTTGGGGGCAAGTTTTCTGTGTAAAAATACGATCATTAGTGAGTCTTATGCTGCTGGGTTTTTGGGTTGTCAGGTCCTGTTGACCATTGCTTCAGTTATTGGGATCATTGTCTAAGGACTTTCAGTGTTCATTGTATTTTCTGCAAAACTTCCCAAGAACCTGAATGGAACAGACCCAATCCAAAAGTACCTGACTGTGCAGGTGGGCCACGCCCATCACTGCTTCCCTCATCAGTTTTATCATCATGGTGACCCTGAACGCCATATATGAGAAAGTGGCAATCATGATGACTGACTCTGGTAAGGTCCTCCTGCAGCTGAGATAATTTCTACACTAGTTTTAGAACCAGGTCAAAACAGAGACTATCTTTTAAGCACTTCAATTGCAGTACATTACAGTCTTTAGTTAACTTCAAGTGTAAACGTATTTTCTCTAGCCTATGTGAGAAGTGAATTAGCTCCATTTTTGCATTAGTAAAAGGGACAAAGGAAGCTTTAGAATGTCCAAACTCTGTGTAAGTATGTCAGTGCTTAATAATAATTTCAATTACATTAGATAATGTACCCTATTGTTGAAAGTAAATAGTCTCTGTATTGCAAATAAGTGGAAGAGGGTCGTGGTTCCAGTGGCAGATTTGCTTGTGCGTTACGGAGAGGACAAGTAATCACACTGTTATATGTCTTCCCCCCATGCTGTTCCCGTTAGTGTAGCTCTATTCTCATCAGCTGCGACTTCTATAATAAATGTTTCTTCTCTCTGGCTTGTATCCCACCCAGCGGCTTAGCGGCCTAAGTTAAGTGCTTCCCACACGTTGCATGTGGCTGGGTGGTTCTCCCAGTGGTCTGCTCAGTTGTCATCTTCTGAAAATACTAAGACCAATTCAAATTCTGAACTAGAAGGATGACCCGTTTTATGTTCCCCAAATGCTTCTAGCAAGTTGCCCCGTGTTTTGTTTGTCTTCTTCAATAGTCCTACCTTACTGCCGTTCAGGGAGACAAGAGAATATTATTTAGCAGGATGTTTAGAAGTAGCTTTCTTTCAAATTACACCTGACAAAGGAAATTTCTTGCCCATTAGATACTTTTGTGCTTATAAATTTTAAGGAACGGGTGACTTTTTTTTTTGCCTTGTGGGATATTTCGTTCTTAGTGGGAGAAACTCTTACAACAGTGTGTACAGTTGGAATTAACATAGTGGATATGTTAAGAAATTCAAAAGAGCTGATATGAAAACAGTGTGAATTGTGTGTGTGTATATATATATATATATATATATATATATATATATATATACATATTTAGCGTGTTAACTCATGTGTCCGTGGCTTTGATTAGGGTCTCAAAGCCGTTCACAATTTTGCAGACTTAACTTTTCTTTATTCCAGCTGCAGAGCTCCCAAGGACCAGACTGACTATGAGAACAACCCAGCCATGAAGGTGTTCTTGTTCCACTTTGTCAACTACTACTCCTCGTGTTTCTACAACACATTCTTTAAGGGCAGATTTGTGACTTATCTGTGAGATCTGGTGTATTGGCTGTAAAAATACAGAAATGAAGAGGTGTGAATACAGCTTTGTGTTCTGACAGTCTAACCTGTTTCAGGTTTTCTCTTAGTTGCCCAATGAAGAGTGTCTTTACTCTCTGTTCCTTAGATATTTTAGGCATAAAATAATGACTTTATTTCATGTTAGAGCTATCCAAAATTTAAATGAGATTTTCTTTCTAATATTCCAGTGTGACTCAAGTGGCTGTCTCCTTGAACTGATGACACAGCTGACAATAATCATGGGAGGACAGTCCATCTGGAATAACATACAAGAGGTGTTACTTCCGTGAGTACTCAGTCATGTGATCTTGGGGTGAGAACGGCCCACCCACCCACGTCATTTTCCTGCGTGGCCATCTCTAGAACAGGGGAGACTCTCTGCTTATTAAAGCTCTCCAGATAAGATGATCCAGCCAACATTATAAATGTACCTGCTGTTTAATAATTATGTTTAAATACCTTCCTTTTTATGTTTAACATAAATCCTCAAGTGCTATAGTCTCTGCTTATTAGCACAGCACTGGGGACTGACTGATCAGAGCCCTTTTTGGGGCCATGAACTAAGTTTTCCTACAACTTCCTGCAAATTTCTCCTCCTTTTATATATGCATTTAAAAATCCATAACAGGAATTTGTTGAGTGCCTAGTATGTGCTAGTCACTGTATTAAATGTTGTACATATATGTATGTGTGCATGTGTGTGTGTGTACAATTTAATCACCCAAACAATCCTTATTCTTATCTTCCTTTTGCAAATGAAGATCCTGTGGCTTAAAGAGGGTAACTGATTTGCCCAAGCTCTCATTGCCAATAAGAGACCACTGTGGGACTCAGATGTAAGACCCTATCTCTCTGAATCCAGGTTCTTCTAAGAACAGAGACTCTCTTAGGGTCCTAAGGCACAGGGTTACATAATGTTTTAAGAGACACTGTCTAAAATAATAACAACAGAGGTTTTGACTTACTGTTCTCTTCCTAAAAATGAGAAAAGCAGATGTTAGCAAAGGTCACACTGTCCTTTTGATTTTCACATAAGCCCAATCCCACATCAAAGTGGACAGTCCAGTGTTATCTGCAATTTCTGAACATTTCAAGGAGCTTACTGTATTCGCTTTCTGTTGCTGTTGTAACTAGTATCCCCAAACATCATGGTAGTAGGAAGAAAAAAGAAAAAGTCTCCACTAAACAACACAAATTTAACCTTGTAGGGTTCTTGAACGCAGAAGCCTGATGAAGTCAAAGTGTTGACACGGCTGTTTCTGAAGGCCTCAGGGGAAACTGTATCTTTGACTTTTCTGTCTTCCAGAGGCCACCTGCGTCTCTTGGCCTGTGACCTCTTTTCTCTGTCTCAAGGTCAGCATGGTTGTGTGCCTCTGACTCTGAACCTGTGGTCAGATCTCCTCTCCTCTCTCCCCTCTTCTGCCTCCTTCTTCCTCCTTTAACGACCCTGGTGATTACACTGAGCCCAAATCTATAATCCAGCTGGTCTCTCTTAGAGTCGACTGGTTAGCAACCTTAACCACATCTGCAACCATAGGCCCCTTTGCCAGGGAATCTGACCTCTTCCTATGTTCTGTGGATGAGGACATAGACATATTGGCGGGGAACATTTTTCTGCCTACCACACTAACCTTTTTAAGATAATTTCTGGCTTTGAGTATCTGTTTTCATGAAACTGTTGATCTCTCTTCTGTCTTGCCTTCCACACCAGCATTATGCTCCTGGCCAACCTAACTGCAGAGCTCGTCCCTCTCTGTGGTGTCCCCCAAAACCACTTACACAAGCAGGTGTTATTGTTGTTTGTAGCATGGGGGAGAAACTCAAACAACTTGAATTTTGAAATAAAAAACCTCCATCATTTTAAAATCTTCCATGCCACTATAAAATTTTATTTTTTTAACTTTGTTTTTTAATTTTTAAACTATTTTAAACTTTGTAACATTTTTTTAACTGTACTTTTTTTCTTATCATCCTTCATTGTAGGCTCCAGAAACCTGGTATTCTGCCCACCGCATCCAAGTTTCCTTTCATTGTTTCTCCTCCCTTTCTTAACCTTCCTTCTCTCTCCCTTATTACCAAGTTTCTGTCCATTCTCTTTATAGGGCAGTTAAATTATTTTTTCTTTCTTTCTTTCTGTTTTTGCAGAGTGAACACATTTTCGTGTCAGTGTGTCCTTCCACATTTCTTCACAAGGGCTTCATCTTTCAGCTTCAGTGTGGATTCCTGGGGTCTGTCTCGAAACAAAGGCATTTCCCTTGTCCCCCAGCTCACCACGCCCCTCAAAAAAATGATTCTGATCTCCGCTGTGAAATGAAACTTTTTTTTCCCTACTGTGCAGTAGACAACCCTTAACCTGAGCTCACAGTCAGATATTTCCAGAGGAGTAAAAGTAGGTCATGTGCAAATAATACTACTTTTCTCTGTGAAAAGTAATAGATCAGATAGAGGAAACACTTAACTCAGATTACTCAAAAGAATTTCCTGAAGGAAATAAGTAAATTATTTAATACTAAATTTTGTTGAATCTGGTAATCCGTGAGCTATTTTTTACCAATGAAGAAGGATATATTTCCAAAACTGTTACTTAGCAATTTATGTGAAATGAAACTTGCTCACATGAACTAGTTTAAAATAAAGGATGCATTATAGTATCTGTGGTCTGTTTATACCTTCGCTTAAGTAAGCACATTGTTCTAGGTTCCAGTGAGCTGAACTTTGCCTCCATGTATTTCTACTATGGGCTAAAATATTTAGGGAATTTATTTTGAATTATGTTTCCCTTTTTTGAAAACCAGGAATTCTGAATTGTAGCCAAGTTCGAGGGTGGCTTGTTTTTTCCTCACTGCCTCTTCTCTTTGTATAAGTGCAGTTTCCTTCTTAATTTTTCATATAAAATCCTAACATACCAAAGATCTATCAATTACTCTTGCTGCACCAAAACTATACCCATCCTCAAAAATACATAGGAAAGGAAAAGAAAACTTACCAAAATTAGCGACTATTTTCATGCTTTTTAAATATGTCTAAAGGAACATAATGAAATGAATTTCACCATATCTCACCTGCCTCCGCCCCCCCTATCCCATGTAGGGTTCTTGAGTAGGATTCTGGGAGCAAATTAAGGACAGTGATGCCGTGATCCAGGCTCTCCCTGGGGTCTCCCCAGCACTTGGATTGGCACCTGGTATAAAGTAGGTCTCAGTCCGAGCCAGCTGAGTGAGTGAATGACTCACAGGCATCGAATGCGTAACATCAGTGAATTAACAGCATTCTTTGTAGGACTCAGACAATAAGCTGAGTGCCCTGTGGCCTTCCCAGCCTCACAGACTATTTTGATGTTGGGGTCACTTCTGGGAATGTTATTCTGTACTGGACAAAAGGCTAGTACAATTCCAGGGTTAAGCAACTTTCCTAGGGAAATTTTATGATAAAATATAAAGAAAAATAGTTAAATGCCCAAAATGACATAGCATAGTCCTTTGGTGTTTAGATAATGTATGGCTGTAATTTTCTTACTTTATATGTTTCTACATTTTCCACTGTGTGTATGCACTACTATATAATAAGAAAAAGCAAATGTTTAAAAGAGAAAATTTCTCTTCTCCAGATATGATTTGGTTAGAGGATGAGTCAGATACATATAATAAGAGAATCTTAAATACATGCGTCCATAATTCACTCTTTAAATTCAGGAACAGGAAACTCAGGAATGAAATAGTTTAAGAGAATCAAAGATACTTGTATTCAAGATTAGCAAGTAGGAGTGTCCTCAACAGAAATGGTGATAATCTATAATGCAGGGATTAAATGTGATAATGAAGGTACAAAGACAACATGAAGTAGAAAATGCCACGTGGCAGGCACAGAGTAAAGGGCAATATACTATGATTATGCCAATATGTGTGGTCAATTCCCAAGCAAATGATTGTGTAACCCCTGCTAGAGGGAGAAAGCTTCCAGCCTTGGCAGGAGAGGGGGGAGGATCCAGTGTCTGTATTTTTTAAAATGTCTACAGTTGCTTCTCATGTGCAAATTGATATCCCTGCACGAGAACCTTAAACCAACAGAAAGCCCAAAAGACCGTGGAAAATGATGGGTAGACGACAGCCCAAGCTTTTCTGCCACAGATGTGTGATTCCACTCAGGAACACTGAGCAAGAGGCTCAGAGTCTTAGCTAAGGACAAGCAAGTCGGGACTTCTAATATGACCTAATGCCATCGACGGGGGAGGGCAGTTCAGCACAAGAAGGGAGCGCCAGGTGAGTTAACATGGAAGTTTCATTCTGGATCCAAACCGTGATGGATTTGGGTCCCAGAGGGTAAAAGCCCTTCTTCCCTGGGGCATGGACCGGATCCCACAAGTGGCTGAGACAGGAAGTATGAGGCAGAGAAAAATTCCCCCAGGAGAATCCCGAGTCTGGGTGCCAGGGAGGGTAATGGATGAGTGCGGTCCCAGCGCCACCCGCACTGCAGGGCTCCGAGGGGCTGTGGAGCTGTGCGCCCCCGGCTGGACCACAGACCTGCCTGCAGCGCTCTGGGCTGCAGCCTGGGGAGTGGCTTCAGCAGCAGGCTGGCCCCGTCATTTTCGTAGGTGCTACAGTGACCCCCACCCCTGTGGCCACGGTGATCCCAAGCCAAGGGTCTAAGTGACTTCAACCTTATTTACAGGTGACCACAGCCAGTTAGCCTGTGCTGCTCAAAAGGAAGACCCCACATGGGGTTTTGCTGTGTCAGGGGGGTTGCTAATACCTGGCCTGCTTTGAATTTTTTCATCCTCATAGCAGCCTGGGCAGTGGAAGTTTCATCTCTCAATTTTATTTCAACTTTTTTTGTTGAAACTATAGTTGGTTTACAATATTGTGTTAATTCTTGTTTAATTCTTGGACTATATATATATATTCCTTGTCATATACTTTTCCACTAAAGGCTATTAAAAGTTATTGAGTGTAGATCCCTGTGCTATACAGAAGGATCTTGTTGTTTGAAACAAAAATTACTAAACAAAGTAACAAAGTAAGCAGACTAAACCTAGCCATGTATATGACACAGTTGAGTTTATCTCAGGATTTAAATGTGGTTTTGATCTCCAGGATCTCTTTATCAAATTATCTTATGTAAAGTGCCTGTGGAACACTTCTCAGAAAAATGTTTTAAAACCATAAGATTTAGAGAATAAAGAAGGAAGATAATTATACTGAAAAGCAGATATCAAAATATAGAAATGGGCATTTGTGATACAGTAATATCTGAAATATTGGAAGAACTTGTTGAATAAGAGGATCCAGTGGTGAGTCTACTAACCGCAACATTCTGCCATAGCAGTGAGTGTAAATCATCTTCTGAGATCTGCAACAATTGCATTTGGAATGTAAATAAAGTTAAATAACAAATAAGCCATGAAGTGTGGATTCAGATTCAGCGGTATCTCGAGTCCATATCCCCAGCATTTCCCAGGGCTCCCTGCTCTTCCCCTAATGTCATTGAAAGAAGTGGGGAAAGATTGTGAAGCGAAGGGCATGTTCCATTGCAAAGAAATCTCGTAGCAGACCTGGGAGCATGGCCAATGAAAGGTTAATGCTGAAATTAGAGGCCGTGGGAAACCAAGCAGAGGCAGCTCTTTACAAGTCACATCATATGCTCTGTGTGTGTCTACGTGTGTATGCATACAGACGTGTGGGCATGTATGATGTATACACCTGCCTTTCGTGTGAAGCCGCCTCACTGTCCAAATTTGAAATCCATCCAAACGTGCAGTGCTGTCAGCCGAAGCTCAGCCAGATGCTAAGTTGTCTGTTGTTGCTCTGTCTCTTCTGCTGAACTCCACGAGTAAACCACGTGCCACCTGTTGCTTTCAGAGACAACAGCTCTGTAGGCTACAGGTCCATGCCTTGTTTCACTGCCAACTCTGATTTCCTTTCAGGACAAATTGCCATTTGAAAAAGGGGGAAGCATTCAGGTGGCCCACAAGCCTCTGAGTGAGGAAAAAACATAACGTTAGAGACAGCTCTGTGGGACAGCATCCAGAAGGGGGCAGAGCATTGGGCTGCGAGTCGAGGCTGTGTTTCTTTCAAGCTCTGCACTGAATTTGAGGTGGCATGTCACTTCTTTGGCCCTTGATTTGTTCAGCTTATATTAGGGTCTTGGACCTGTTCTATCCAAATTAGAGTATCACTTTTTTGCTCGGTGACCCTCCAGGGCTCCGCAATTCCTTCAAAGGGAAAAATGCCCACATCCTCACGGCAGCCTCTAAGGCTCCACCCCCAAAACCACCACTTATTTCCTATTCACTGTGGCCCACACCAGTCTCCATGCTGTCTGTCCAGCGTGAGGGACCTCCAGGCCTGTGATCACTGTTTCCTCTGCCCATTCTCTGCAAACCCCTTTGCTCCCGTCTTTGCCTTATTCAAAGGTCACTGCCCCATCCCCACTCCTCCCTAGCACACATTCTTCACTCTCCTTTATTTTCCTCCACAGCACTTATCACCAGCTCACAGAACCTGTATTTCTTTCTTTTACTTATTTTCTCTGACGATTTTCAGACTGGAAAGGCCATGGTGGATAATAGCAGAAAAGTGGGGGTAAAAAAGACAAATGAGGGAAGGCATCTTCTAAAAGCTAAAATGCCCACCTGAAAAGGAGGTAGGAGATAAAGTAGTAGTAGTCGTTACAATTTTGGTAAACCCAAGGCACGTAGTCAGGACTAGTTTTCACAATATTTGAGGGTAGGGAGGCAGCAATAAAAAGAAATTTATCCTGAAAACAAGAAATTAAATTCTTGGGAAGATGATGTGTTCAGCTTGAGATATCAGTAATACTTTTATGACCTTGGTCTGATAATATCCTGCCTTATAATTTGATCTGTTTGACAGCTGGATCATGAATCTAATGATGCCACAATTTCGGGAGCAGAACAGACCAACCCACGATGGGAACGGGAAAACCATCTGTATCCCATGAGCAAACTGGGGTTATTTTATGAATACCCTGAAATGAGTAAGTCATCAGTGGAGATTTCTGTGCTGTCGGTTATACTAGAGTATGCTTTGGGTCTCAGAAGCATCGGTTACCAAGCCAAACAATGTCCTAGCATACCGAAACGGAGCCCGCTTTTTTCCATTAGATGCAATTATGCAGTCAGGCTTTCAAATAGGGTGCCTGTGTATATCTTTGTCAATATTTATGTTGTACAAAGCTGAAGATTTACTGCCAAGGAATGAAATGGAATACTTATTCAGATATGTCTCCACCATTGATTCTCAGATCCTTCTGGTCATGTCGTCTAAGGATGAACTCAGAACCGTTACTAGATGTGACTCAGCTCAGGCTGTAGCCCGTGTGGCACAGCTGTTGGCTGATATCCTTCTAAACAGAGTCATGTGAGCCAGTCAGCCTGTACAGAAAGCCCGCAAGCGCATCCTGCCTCATTGCAGCAAGGTGCACCGGGTCACCCCTTCCACATCTCACACCTGCCTTTGATATTGTTCCTATTTCTTCTGGCTGATGGTTTCTGCCTGGTTCCTTGAGTGACCTCATGACACATCACTGGCTTGAATTCAGGATGAATTTGCTGATCTGGAGTATCGGTAGAACACAGATCCCCTCCTTCTCCAATGTCTTTGTCCATTTCCGTACATTTGCTTGGGCTCTGTTCCTCTTGGTTGAACTTGGTTTTGAGCTCTCAGTTGCCTTTAAATTGTTGCATCTCAAAATAGATTTCCATAGGAAACGTTATCTTTTCTATTATGCATGGTGCACTTTTATCTACTAGAAGGCTGTTGATGTGCACGTTTTGTATCTGAAACCTTTCAGCTCACCACTGCCTTGAAGTAGTTTTTTTTTTTTTTAAACTTAGGAGACAGGAAAGGATTTTTGTCAATAGGCTTTGCATTTATGCATGCAGGTTCTTGTCTGCAAAGGCACCCTTTGTGCTTCCTGTTTATAAGTCTACAGATGGAGTTTTCTTTTTCCTAAATTACATTCTATATATAAAATAATTGCTTTTAAAAATATACATTATACATAGAAATGCATCTGGTTCCCTCGGTGAATGAAAGGTCATATTGTGGCATCTTCAGTCAGCTATGCTTTGTGGCCTGGTGTCTGATTTGAGTTTCATCTTTGATTTTGCTGTGTTTAGTGACCAGGTTCCATGAAGGGTGCAGCTGCTGTCCCTGGTGTAGAAATTATGTTCGTTTATTCTTCTTATTTTCAAAAGGACTTTAAGCCAATGACCTGTTATTCCAAAATGAGTCATAATGGTAAATATGTCTTATTGGGGGTATTATCAGCATTAATAATAACAACAACATTCTGGGGGCAGCATATCATTAGGTATTTTAACACACACAAAAAAAGCCTTGGAAAAAAGTTATTGTTCTAATTAAGTCAAATAAATGTCATGAAAGAAAAAATTGTACGCTTTTGGGAGAAATTGATAGGGCTTTTAGAACTTTATAGTCTCATTAAAATACCAATTAAATAATTCAGCCTAACTCTACCCTACATAACAGGATGGAGTAACAGCTATTCTAGAGAGATTTTTCAGATTTATTCGTTTTCCTATTATCTAAATAATCCCTGACGAATTAGAAAATTCAATCCATTTCTGAGAGTAGGAAGTCTGTTATTCTGTATTCAATGCTGGAGTGAAACTTATTTTGTGTTCTTTTCATTCATGGGAGATAGAATTTCCAAGTGCTTTTTGAATTATTTTTGTTCCTCTAAAATAAATTGCCTTTGGTGGTGACCTCCTGACCTCAGTTTCCTCCTCCCAGTTTTCCCCATGATCATTAATGACACCCCACCTGCCTTTTAGTTATGCCTCTTAGCTGCTGAAGGGGAACAGCTACTGATAGATGACCCTGGAGCCCTCCACCCGTGCTTCGTTAGGCCTTGCACGCAGCCACCAACCCTAGTCTCCTTCGCCTGAATTACCTTTCTCTGCTTTTCTGCCTGGAAGGACTCTTGCCAAGCCTTGACAGGGACCCCTCCACTTTTTAGAGATTATCTGCTCTCCTGTCTAGGCATGAATTGTACTTGATTCTTGTCTTGATGGTGCATGATCGTGTCCATGTCCTTTGTGCTCCCCGACTGTAGTGATCCTGTCGGAGGCAGTAGTCAGACTTTTCATCTTCCCGTCCATGTCTGGAGCACCACAGCCTGGACCCTGGTTCTCCTACGTGTTTAAGTGACTTGAGCTTGGAGTTTCAACACACTCACATACAACTATTAGATGAGGTGGCGGTAACATTGCCCCCAATGCCCCCACAAGGTTCTATATGGCAAATGGTTTTTTCTGAGTGAAATTTCTCTTCTATTTGTTTTCATGAATTCCCCACTGTCCTTTGAGATTATTAGAGTAACCCTGAGTTGTTAACCACAATATCTCTCCCCCCACCAGTGAATGATCCTGCTGCCTGAGAACTCAGACATGGGACATAAGAGAAATAATCTATCAGTCTTAAAATCTGGAAGCCATAAGATACCATTTTGTACTTAGAGCACCCACAGCACAAACACCAGTCTCTCAAGAATTTGACGCTGCCTTCCCAGAGGGCGGGTGCCATAAGTGGAATGCTGTGAGGGATGAAGTGAGAGCTCTGCATCTCTGGTACTGCCTTTTCCACCCTTGCTGTGTTAACTTGATCTTCCCTTCATATATTATGTTCTCCATTTAATTTACTGCATTTAATATCAGTTGTTCTTCAACATCTCCTTGCACCCGCCCCCTCCTTTCCCTATCTCTCCAGTGCTCTCCCACCCACTCCTCTCCTGCGCTCTCCAGGAACAGGCCTGTCTCCCCCACGCCCTCACCTCTGTTCTGACTGCCCACCACCTGCACTGACATTTCCTTAACTCCGCAGAATAAACTTTCCAAAATGGCAGCTGAGTAACTGGGGGCGATTTTAGACCTCTCATCTCTTTACTGATTCATTCATTTATCCAACCAACAAACATTGAGTACTGCTATGCCAAACACTGCATCAACTGCTGGGGAGACCAAGACAGGTAAGACTTGGTGTCTGCACTTCCCAGGCCAGGCGAGGCATGGCAAGTAGTTAATGGATTGCTAAGCAGGTGAACACAAATTGGACTTCCTAGAGCTGGAAATATTTGAACTGAATCTTGAAAGGTGAAAGGAAGTTAGCTCTCAATTTTGTGGTAGAGGGAGTGGACACTTCATGCAGAGAGGTAGAGACATATATGTGTACACAGCATGAAGTGGCTTGGCCAGACTGAAGAACAACAAGTAGAGCTAGAACAAAGGATCCATAGGTGGGAATATCAGGTGCACAAGGCCTCTGTCACGATGGGCCTTGTGTGCTTAGACTTCAATATATCCTTAAGGAAGCAGGGATATATTGGAATATTTGTAAGAGAATTGCATAATGTTTATGTTGCAGAATATCTGGTTATTCTGGCAGCAGAATGGAAGATACTATTTTTGGGGGGAGGCCCATATTTTGGGGGAAAGGATATTTCGGGGACCAACCCAGGTAACCCAGACAACAATTGGCACATGCCTGCAGAGAGGCCGTGGGCAGAAGGAGAGAGACATGGGCGGCATAAGTGGTGACTGCTGCAGTGGGGACTGCAGGACCGGGGCGGCGGGCCGCAGAGCTGCTGAGTTGACTTTCAGTGACCCATCCAGAGAGCAGATCTGCAGGGGGAGTGTAAGAGGAGGAGCTGGTTTCGAGGAGATGGTTCTGTGTGTGACATTTGGAGTGTGAAGTGTCTATGGGACATCTAAGGGGTGATGTCCATTGTTAAGCTTGTTTCACCAGTCAGGAGCTCAGAGGAGCTGTGGGTGAGGCTGTGGGGGCGATTCAGTCCTGCCAGGTGGAGGACTGAAGACGAGGCCTTGGGGAAAAGGGCCATGTACATGGCAAATGGGAGAAGAGAGGTCCACCAAGAGAAAGAAGAATAGCAGTGCAGTTGAGAGAAAACGAGTTGAGGCAACACAGAGAAGGCTGTAACCTGGCTTAAGAGGGATTTGAACACTGAATAAAAGGAGCGTAGTGAGAAAGGGGGTTGTGTGGGGCATAAAAGCAAGGGCTAAAGCCCACCTCTAATTGTCTAAACTGAGGAAAAGGCGGAGGAGGACTACACTTAGGTAGCTTTTAAAAAACAGATCTGTGTGTATCTGTGTGTGTGCATATGTGCACACACACTTTTCTGCCTGGGCTTTTAATATTTATTTAATTAAAACAAAAATTAAGGGGGGAAAACATTCCACTGAGAGGAAAATATTTGTCCACGGCAAAAGCTACCTGGTAATCAAATAAACAGGAGCTGAAAATGCCCACTGGTTTGAAACACGCAGCCACAGGCAGTGCAACTCCTTTCTCAGTGCCGCGGTGAGGGCCGTGGGGGATGCAGGGCTCTGAGCCCTGGAGGAGTCATCAGCGCAGGCACTTCTCCAAGATACTGGACTTTAAAGGGAAGAAGAAAGTATAGAAAGTATCAGAGAGCAATACAGGGCAGTGAGAGAGGGTTGGGCAAGGGTCAGTTTTGTTTTACAGGGGGCGTTTCTGGCCTTGCTGTGTTGCTAGGCCTTTGCTCTTGTTGGTATTTGTTCCAAAAGCTTTTTAGAAAGTTCTTCTCGCTTGACTATCTGAACAGATTAAATCATGTTGGGTTATTTCTAGTGTTTTATTTTTAATTAAAAAATTTTCTGGAATTTATTTTAATGTCAAAAGTGCAGACAATGTACCAGGCCTTCTAATGATTTAGTTAATTACACCAGTACCTGAATCCACTGATTTTAAGTGTCAGTTTTATAATATTACTAAAATCTCTTAAATATCCACATCTATTCTTGAAATGTATTCTATTTCATTCATACTCTCAGTGCACTATTTCTATACTGTTTCCATGACCATAGATTAATATCTCCTACAGTTGGTTCTATTTTATCCTTTTCCAGAGTGTGCCTAATATTACAAATTCAAACATCCCTCCTCATTATTTTATTTGTATATTTGTGTATATTTCTGGAAGTAATTTAGGATCACCTTTCAGAAATTTTTCTTAAATCCATTCGGGTTTATTAAGTAAATTTGCATTCAGATACTAAATTTATTTTGGAGAAAAAATGTTCTATGTCCCCCAAATTTGAGTCTGCCAACTGAAGAGGATGGTGCATTCTATTGTTCATTCAATCATCATTTTTTTTCTTTTTTAAGTCATTTATCAGAATCATTTTAACATTTTTCATTAATTTATTTCTGAATAGTCTGTGCCTTGGTTGTCATTATAAATGATATCTTTTCTGGGTTTGAACAGGGATGATTGCTAATGAAGTCTTAATTTCTAGTTTCTCTTGAATTAGAAAGGGATCTGACAGTGTGGGGCCCTCTTTCCAATATGGTGACTGTGAGCAGTGCATTTCATTAAGATGTCCACTTGCCAATTTGCCAGTGGCTGCACCTACTCCACATTTTTCTGATACTTACCCGCCCCCTGTAGGCAGACTTGTTCATGTAGGGTTAGGTGGGTTATGGAAACAGATACTGACATCACTGCTGCCACGCTGCTGACCCTGTGGCATCACTAACTCTGGTTCTTTCTCTGTGACTTCCCTGAGTATGACATCTCCTTTTAGGCTGGGGACATGAGGCTTCTTTCCAGCACTGTCGGTTTTTCGGCAACACACCCCTGCCTCTCAGGTCAGAACCAAATGTCAGCTCCTCCTACTCATCCACCCAATCCACGGTCTTGCCGTTCCTGGCCAGAGTGGTCCCTATCCCTTGACTGAGCAGTAACACTAAAGGGACTACAAACTTGCCTTTCATCCACTGTCTTAGTTACATACCTGTGGTAGTTTACTTAAAAGTCTGCCAGTTAGGGTCTAAAAGTCTTTTAGATCTCTGGCCTTATCATTTCTAACTGCTCCCCCACCCCATGGAACAGCTTACCGCAGATCTCTGCTGCCCCATCTGTAGCAATGCCCTGTAAATTACAGACAGAGAGAAAAGAACTTCTAAGCCACCACCATAACTTTGACTTCCTGTGACCACACAGACCATAGAAATATCAAGATAAAAATTCCTGAAGAAGGATATTTTGCTTAGGAAGACACTTTAATTGCATACCTTTCTGTGACTTGTAATAACTTCATAGACTCTCTGAATGTGCTGCACTCACCTTCCCAGACTCAAGGGAGCTTGCTCACTTGCCTATTTTCAGTGCATTTCCTCCAACATTCTCTATGCAGAGCTTTCCCAAAAGTACATTCCTTATTCCTTTTTAAATTCTTATATACAACCACAATATTCTTTTTCTTAATCCTCAATGACAAATCATCTTCCAAGATTGTATTATTTCAACACTGAGAGTGAATAATATGCTTCAAGATTCCCAAGTTTGTTACCAGAAAATAACTATGATTGGTTGAAGATTTTTAAGTATGTTATTCCTACTAAGGGTATATACGTGAAAGAAACAGGTTGTAATGTGTCTTCTTCCGAGAGATTTTATATTTGCCTTTTGTTTGGATTCTTTCACTGTTGAACATTATTATTACCATGAATGTCTTTTCTCTTTGGGATTTAGTTCACCATTTGCCCCTCTCTCTTTACAGGAGTAAAGGAATTGATGCTGTCCTTCCATCCATCCACCACTCCATGTTGTGTGTCCATTCCTTCAACAGGTATTCAGTTTGGGTTCACCACCTTATCTGTGGCCTCTTTCCAGTGGCCAATCTGTTGGCTCTGGAGAACAATATATTGCAAATCAGAGTGGGTATGTGGAAACTTGACTACCCTGTATAGACGCATGGTACCAGAAAAAGCCCAGGACATCGCAGCATGGCAGCCCACCATGCAAGGAACAGCAATTCTGGCTGTGGTGGACCAATGTGAGTAAAAAGTCTTCATGGGCTGAAGACTTTGAAAAGTCCAAACATGCATTGGCATTACTTCCTAAGGAATCCAGTGTTGGGCATTGTTTAATATGAGAGGCAGATGCTAACACTGACATCGCTATAAACAACATATTTATTGTAACTGTAATTGTTATTATTTTAATATATTTTCTTTATAAATATTATTTATGACTTACAAGAGCTCTTACAGAGGCAGTTGTTAAGAAGCGTGGCCATTATACTGTTGCAGAAGTGTTAATTCAGTAGAAGCATGGTAATAGTATTAATAAGTACTCACTCGTTTGATCCTCACATGGCTCTGAAGGTTACCCAGCAGTGCTTGTATAATGGAGATAGAAATCCATCTGTTTAAGTTTTTGCAGAGCCTAAAATAAGAGCAGTCATTCCACCGTATTTTACCATATATTCCAGACTCTCAGTTTAAAGTAGGAACTACCTGATGAGGTCATATAAACCCTTTGTGAATCCCTAATCATTCATTACATTCCTGGACCCCTGGGGCAGAGGTTCTTCTAGAAGGTGGTCCCATCTCTCCTCCCCACCCCACTCTTGGCCTTTGCTACCCACTGTTGGTCATTAGCTAAGCAGCCTCATGTCCTGCATGTGTCTGAGCTGTGAGGGAACAGAACTCAGCTGTTTACAAACTGTAGTGACTATGACCAGTTTGAACAGTCTCTCTCCTTCCATGCCCATACCCCCACAGGGCAACAGGGGGCTCACAACCACAGCGATTCCCATGCCAGCCCATCAGGGAGCCTTCTTCCCTAGAAATGTTCTTACAACCAGGGCTGTTTCTTCCCTTACTTCACTGCCAGTTTCACTCCCAGGTTGCAGTCCCAAACAAAAGGCTATCCCAGTTTGAATTTCTTAATCAAGTCATATTTAGGCTAAGTCCCTGGCACTTTCCCATGAGCACTCATAGAAACAGAACAGGACCTGGCAGTGGCTGTGGGCCAGGTTCCTGGGTGAGGGGACTTGCTGGGCCCTTCAGGTTCTGTAGTCTGGCTCGAGCTTAGCTCCCAGCACCGCGTCTTCCCAACTGCATGATTTCGGGCAAGGCTTCAACACTTCAGAGCTTCATTTTATCCCTGCTTCATATTTTAAGACTGTTATGTACCAAAAAGTGTGCTTAGGGAATTCAGTGAGACAATGAATGGATTTCACATAAGATGGTCCTCAGGGAAGGTTAGTTATTTTCATTATGCACCATCGATAAAATTGGCTGCACAGACTTGGCCAGGTATCACAGCTACAGGCACAAGAATTTGACAATGTGTCACTGTGGCTCATAGTCACTATTTTACACAGTAAAACAGCTACATGAGACCACCCAGCTGTCAGCCCACCCTACTCCCCACCCCAAGATCCCTGAATTAATCTGATTTGCTTGCTACCCCTTCTTTTTGGAGAAAGTTGGCAGATCACACACAGTCAATGACTGCTAGGTTATGTCCATTCCCATTCACTCAAATTGCCCCATTTTCAGTATCCACTGTGCTGCAAAACATAGACTAATATTCAGAATAGGACAGCAAGGCCTTTCCCATTCCACAGTCAGAGAAGCATGAATCTGTCATGTTTAATATGGCATATGACACTAAGCAAGGCAGGAAACCAGGCTCCTGTGCTTTAACAAAATTTTTAATAATGACGTTTGAAACTAAAAGTGTTTTTGTTTGACCTACAGCTAACCAGAAAATTTAATTGACTCCTATGACCCATTCCTCAGGTGTCCTGGTTTGATTGTATTAGGCACTTTTTCCTCATCTCCCCAGCATGACTTTGCTCCATCAGCACAGATGGAGTGTCTCCAAGGCTGCTCTGTGTGCATGGGCGTGTGTGTGCACACATGTGCCCCCACTGATTGGTGCCACTGTTTCATATCCAGGGGTTGTTCTGTCTTATAACTCAGGCATTGCTTTATTATATCCTAGAAAACTGCTTTTAGATCATTGATTGAACTATAGACCATCCTCTTGCCCATATTAGGAAGTGACGTCTTCCAAGACACAGGTCCTGTGTGTTTGTATTTATGTATAAGTAAGAATTAAATATGCATGTCATCCCCTCCTATATTTAATTTGTGTCTTCTCAATTGAATGTGCACAGTAAAGGATAACTTCCCATAACAGGAGAACTTTTAGGAAGACAGAAGAAGGAATTAGCCACCAGGGAGAAGACAGGACATCAAGCAGGATTTGGTATAAAATTATTTACTCTAAAGCTGCTCTGGCTCAATATGTGGAATTGACATTGTTGTATCATGCCAGAGCATCTGCTATTGAAGACTGATTTTAATTTACTTTGATATAACTGGAAAATTGTGTTGGAACAACATGGGAAATGAAGCACACTGCATCTATCTGTACTCCTGAATTGTGTCTCACAGCTACTCAGTTTTGAGGAAAAGTATCTTGTCTGGAGACAATACAATTATTTTCATTGTTGGAATTTTTCTAGCTTCCAGAAGCACATCTGCAGGTGATTCTGTAAAAGTCTAGAGTTGACTTAAATAGCAGGAAATTTTAGCCTATTGAAATCAGGAGAAGTGAAATATTTTTGCCTACTACCACCACCACCACCAGGCAAGCACGTGTACACCCAGAGAGATTTCACATCAGACGAAATGACAAAGCTGGTTCTGTTACCGAGGCCAAACTTGTTCTGCTCGCTACACAACAGCGATAAAAAAATAAATCAGGAGACAAGGTTTTGGAGCAAGGTATAGTAACTTTATTCAGAAAGCTGGCAGACCAAGAAGATGGGGGACTAATGTCCTGGAGAATCATCTTGCCCAAGTCAGAATTCAGGCCCCTTTTAAGCTAAAAAGGGGAGGGAGTGTGGTTGGCTGTGCAAACTTCTTGCTGCAGGCATTCTTTGTGCTTGCAGTCATCCATGTGTGTCAGGCTGTGGTGTCCCTGTAAATCTCCAACAAAACAAAGGTTATTCTCTATTTTGCAACTTGCCATCCCTGCATAAGTGCAGAAGTGCTAACATCATTAAAGGTCAGAGCCCCAAGAATAGGCTTTCCTGTAGGTATTAGGCTAAAGGCAACGTTGTTTTACAAAAGGTGCAGAGCCAGCAAGATTAAGCCTGGAAAACAGGGCACAGTGCTTCAAACTAAAGGAACAGATCCAATGTGGCGTCAGATTTGTTCTCTATTACAGTTCGAGTTAGGGGAAATTTTGCAGTAGAAAATCCCCTCAGTTGTTTTTCTTGCTTTACCTGACATCTTGTTTGTTGGCTTGTGGTCTCATGGTGTCTATACCGTATGTTCAGATGAATAATATTAAAATCATATGGTGCAGAAAACATATCTGTTCTGCTTCAAATAATGACTGAAACATTTAGCTTTGTTTATTCCCATAGAATTTGGATTGAATCATTTCTCAACTTTCTTCTTCCTTCAAACCAGTATTTTACTGGAGGGTTTAAAGCCCAAATTAAAGAATTTTTCAGGGAAATATACACAAAATGTTATGATAACTCACAGAGAAAAAATGTGATAATGAGTGTGTTATTGTCCATGAATGACTGAAAAATTGTGCTGAACACTGGAATTAGACACAACATTGTAAAATGATTATAAATCAATAAAAAATGTTTAAAAAAAGAATTTTGGAGAAGACTCATGTAATTCATAACAGTTTTACATCCGAATTTAAGGCTGACCCATATTTATACTTTTAATCAAGGAACACAATAAACTTTCTTAGTAGATCATTAATGGCGTTTTTAACTTTGTCCATGTAATCTTTTGGAAGTTGAGAGACCTAGACACCTGATCTAACAAAACAGGAATCATTGCTTGACTCTGTGAATGAAAGAATCCCAGTATAGTTTCCTGCAAGTATATTTTATTAAAAATAATAAGGAATTCTTGCTCTCTAATAAAGCAACATACATAAGAACATTCTGAGTGTTTAAAATAAATCAGACTATGGGTTAACTTATCTAAACAAGTCAAGATAGTTTTGGGAAAAATGTATGAACTTGAAGGAAAATACATACTGTGTAATTAATATCCTATTTTTAATAAGCAAATGATAAAAAACCCAAAATTTAATCATTTATTTAAAAAGTAGTTATATAAAGCCAACTTATTTTTCATAAGTTACATAAATAAAAGGGCTATCAAAATTTACATTATTAAAGATTAAATTATACCAAATAGATCACCAAGGTTGATTGATTTTCATGATATTAATAATTTTTGAAAATATAACTTACATATAACATATCCAAGCAGCCCTTCAGTTATCCACAGTACCCTAGTATACAGTTATTCTTACTGTACTTAAAACAAGTAATAGGCAAGTTTCAGGCCCTTGCTTTGAACTGCCACTGGAATTCTGGATATTCCCTTAGGTTAAAGACCAGAAGCAAAGTAACAATTCTAGTTTAAAGCAGTTGCTCAAAGACTTTAAAACATTCACTATCTATATCCAGTTACAGGAAAGAATTAAGTTTTCTGAACGTTAAAAAAAGAAATTTATGCTGAAAATGAAATTCTGTCATGTATGCTGATCATAACTATACAGGCTCTAAATTAATCCTCCCTTTACTGTTTTAATACCAACATAGGTCATTATAATCGCTTTCAAATTCCATTTATGCTAGATGAACGAACGCCTCTCCACATGCTCAATTCTGACAGCTGAGTGTGTGTGAAAGCCGTCAATCACCTAGCTAGTTGGGAACACACAGTTTCTTTTCAGTGGGAAAATACACGACATAAATATATATGGGGAGGTACTAGCTCCAACTCGGTTTAACAGAGAAAAGTGCATGAACTTGAAACTCACACTAAGAAGCATACTGAGAAATCACATTAAGTGTTTCTATGGCTCCTCAATCCCTTTATGCGACATTAACGAACGCGTCTCCACATGCTCAATTCTGAGAGTTGAATGTGCGTGTAATCGGTCAATGACCTATCTTGTTGTGAACACACAGTTTCTTTAGAGTGTGGAACTAAACTAAATATATATATATATATATATATATATATGGATAGCTAGTAGCTCCAACACGATTTTACACTGAAAACTGCATGAACTTCAAACCAGCACTAGAAAACATACGTACAAATCGCAGTGTTTCTAAAGTTACAAAATCCATTTATGCTACATGAACGAATGCCTCTACACATGTTCAATTCTGAGAGTTGAATGTGTGTGAAAGCCATCAAACAACTAGCTTGTTGGGAAACCACAGTTTCTTTTCTATTGGAAACTACACAATATCTATATGGTGAGATACTAGCACCAACTTGGTTTTACAGTGGAAATTGCATGAAATTCAAACCGGACCTAGGAAAAATAATGAGAAACCAGACTAAGTGATTCTACTGCAACCCATTGCCCTCATCCTAGATGAATGAACGCCTCTCTCCATGCTCAGTTCTGAGAGATGAATGTGTTCAAAAGCCATCTATCGGTTAGCTTGTAGGGAACACACAGATCCTTTTGAGTGGAGAAAAACAATATACACATATATATGGGAGGTAATATTTCCAAGTCAACTTTACAGTGAAAACTGCATGAAATTCAAACCAGCACTAGGAACGAAACTGAGAAACCAGAGTAAGTCTTTCTAATGCAACCCATTCCCTTTATGGTAGATGAATGAACGTATCTTAAAATGCTCTATTCTGAGACTTAAGTGTGCGTGAATGCCGTCAATCACCTAACTTTTTGGGAACACACAGTTTCTTTTGAGTTGGGAATGACACTATATAAATATATATGGGGAGGTACTAGCTCCAACTCTGTTTTACAGTTAAAAATGCATGAAATTCAAACCGGCACGAGGAAATATACTGAGAAACCACAGTAAGTGCTTCTACAGCAAATCATTCCCTTCATCATAGATGAACGAACGTCTCTCCACAGGCTCAGTTCTGAGGGTTGAATGTGTGCAAAATCATCTATCACTAGTCTTGTAGGGAACACACAGTTTCTTTTGACTGGGGAACTACACTACATATATATATGGGGAGGTACTAGCTCCAAGTCGATTTTACAGTGAAAACTGCATGAACTTCAAACCGGCAATAGGAAACATACTGAGAAATCAGAGTAAGTGTTTCTTATGCTACCCATTCCCTTTATGCTAGATGAACGAACCAGACTCCACATGCTCAATTCTGAGAGTTAAGTGTGTGTGAAAGCCGACAGTCACCTAGCTTGTTGGAAACAAACATATTCTTTTGAGTGGAAAACTACAATATATTCATATATATGGAGAGGTACTAGGTCCAAGTGTTTCACCGTGAAACCTGCAGCAAATTTACCGACACTAGGAAACATACTAAGAAACAAGAGTAATTATTTCTAGTGCAACCCATTCCCTTTATACTAGATGAACGATAGCCTGTCCACATGCTCTGTTTTGAGTTTAATGCTAGCGAATACCATCTATCACTTAGCTTGTAGGGAACACAGTGTCTTTTGAGTGCCGAACTAACTACATACATATATACGGGGAGGTACTAGCCCGAAGTCGATTTTACAATGAAAACTGAATGAACTTCAAACTGGCACTAGGAAACAACTGAGAATCCAGATAAGTGGTTCAACTGCAACCCATTCCCTTCATCCTAGATGAACTAACGCTTCACCCCATGCTCAGTTCTGAGAGCAGACTCTGTGCGAAAGCCATCTATCACTTAGCTTGTAGGGAACACACAGTTACTTTTGATTGGGGAAATACACTACATACATATAAATGAGGAGGTACTAGTTCCAAGTCGGTTCAAAAGTGCAAAATGCATGAAGTTCAGACCAGCACTAGTTAATATACTAAGAAACCAGAGTAAGTGTTTCTATTACTAACTATCCCCTTTATGCTACATGAATGAACGTCTCTACACATGCTCAATTCTGAGAGTTAAATGAGTGTGAGACCCGTTAGGAAGCTGACTTTTGGGAACACACAAATTCTTTTCAGTGGGAAACAACACTAAATACCTATATATGGAGAGGTACTAGTTCCAAATTGGTTTTACAGTTAAAACTGCATGAACTGCAAACTCGAATTAGGAAACATACTGAGAAAACAAAGTAAGTGTTTCTACTGCAAATCATTCCCTTTAAGCTAGTTGAAAGAATACCTCTCCACATGCTCAGTTCTGAGTGTTGAATAAGGGTGAATGTAAACTATAACTTAGCTTGTAGGGAAAACATAGTTTCCTTTGAGTGGGGAAATACACTACATATATCTATATTGGAAGGTAATAGCTCCAAGTCGTTTTTACACTGAAAACTGCATGAATTTCAAACCGCCACTAGGAAACATACTGAGAAAACAGAGTAAATATTTCAAGTGCTACCTCTTCTCTTTATGCAAGATGAAAGAACGTATCTTAACATGCTCAATTCTGAGAGTAAGTGAGTGTGAAAGCCGTCAAACACCTAGCTTGTTGGGGAAACACAATCTTTTTCATGGGGAAAATACATGACATGATTTTATATGGGGAGGTACTAGCCCCAACACGGTTTTACAGTGAAAACTGCATGAACTTCAAACCGGCATGAGGAAACAGACTGAGAAACCCGTGTAAGTGTTTCAATTGCAAAGAATTCCCTTTATCGTAATTGAACGAAAGCGTCTACACATGCTCAGTTATGAGGGATGAATGTGTGCAAATGTAAAACATCACTTAGCTTGAAGGGAAAACATAGTTTCTAAAGAGTGAAGAACGACACTACATATATACATATATATTGGCGTACTACCTCCAACTCGGGTTTACACTGAAAAATATATGAACTTTAAAAGGACACTAGGAAACATCCTGAGAAACCAGGGTAATTCTTTCTACTGCAAAATAGTATCTTTTTGCTAAAAGAATGAACGTCTCTCTACATGCTCAATTCTGAGAATTAATTGTGTGTGAAAGCCGTCAATCATCAAGCAACTTGGGAACACTCAGATTCTATCCAGTGGGAAACTAATCTCTCTCTCTATATATATAGGGAGATACAAGCTCCAACTCGTGTCTAAAGTGAAAAGTGTATGAACTTCAAAACGGCAATAGGAAACATACTGAGAAACCAGAGTAAATGTTTCAACTGCAACACATTCCCTTCATGTTAGATGAAAAAATTCACACCTCATGCTCAATTCTGAGAGTTAAGTGTGTGTGAAAGCCGTCAACCAACTAGCTTGTTTGGAACACACACTTTCTTTACACTGGAAAACTACACTATATAAATACATATGGGAAGGTAATATTTCCAACTCGGTTTTACAGTGAAAACTGCATGAAATTAAAACCGGCACTAGGAAACATACTGAGAAACCAAGTTAGCGTTTCTACTGCAAGACATTCCCTTAAGGTTAGATGAACGAATATCTCTCCACATGTTAATTCGGAGATTTAGGTCAGTGTAAAAGTCATCAATTAGCTAGTTTTTTGGGAAAACGAAGTTTTATTCAGCAGGAAACTACACTGTATATATATATATACGGGATGGTACTAGCTCCAAATTGGTTTTAAAGTGAAAAATGCATCAATTTCAAACCGGAATTAGGAAACATATTCAGACCCCACAGTAAGTGTATTTACAGGAATCCATTCTGTTTAGTTTAGATGAACGAATCCCACCTCATATACTCAGTTTCAAAAATTGAATGTGTGTGAAAGCCGAAAATCACAAATCTTCTCGGGATCAAATAGTTTGTTTACAGTGAGGAACACACTACATAAATATACATTGGCAGGTACAGTTTTCAACTAGGTTATACAGTGAAAACATCATGAAATTCAAACCAAAAATATTAAATATACTGCGACAACAGAGTATGAGTTTCTAGTGGTACCTATTCTTTTTATCCTATATGAACAAACGTAACTCCATTTGCTCAGTACTGAGAGTTCAGACTGTGTGGAAGCCATCAATAAACTAGCTTGAAGGGAACACAGAGTTTAATTCACTGGGAAAACAATCTACATACATATATATGGGGGAAATAGCTCAACCCTGTTTTACACTGAAAATTGCATGAACTTCAAATTGACACAAAAAAAATACTGAGAAACCACAGTAAGTGAATCAACTGCAACCCAGTCACTTTAGGTTAGATGAAAGGACGTCTGCTCAAATGCTGAACTCTGAGAATAAAGTTTGTGTGAAATCCGTGAATCACAAAGCATGTTGTGAACACATAGTTTTTTCTACTGGAAAAAAACTATATAGATATGTATTGGGAGGTAATAACTCGAAATCGATTTAACAGTGAAAACTGCATGAACGTATAAGCAGTTTTGGAAACATAATCAGAAACAAGAGTAAGTGTTAAAATTGACAAAAATTCACTTAATGCTAGATAGACGAATGACAATAAACATGCTCAATTATTACAGAGAAGTGTGTGTGAAAAAAAAAAACACCAAGCTTTCTGGGAAAAAAGATGCTTTTCATTTGGAAACTAGACTACAAACATATATAAGGGGAGGAAAAAGCTCCAACTCTGTTTAATATTGAAAATCGCAGGAATTTAAAATCGGCACTAAGAAAAAGTCTGAGAAAGCAGGGTGAGGGTTCCACCAGAAACAAGTTTCAATTGTGCTAGATGTACGAAAGTCACTCCAAATGTGTAGCTTTAAACTGAAAAGAAAGTTTGTGTTCCCAAAAAGCAAGTTGAAGGACGGGTTTCATAAATACTTAAATTTCAGAACTGAGCATGTTGAGAGACGTTCGTTCATCCAGCACAAAGGGAACGGGTTGCAGGAGAAACCCATACTCTGGTTTCTCAGTCTCTTTCCTAGTACCGGTTTGAAGTTCCTGCGGTTTGCACTGTAAATCCGGGTTGGAGCTTGTTCCTCCCCATATATACGAATGGAGTGGAGTTTGCAACTGACAAAAAACCTTGTGTTCCCTTCAAGCTAGGTGAAGGACGGATTTCACACTCACTAATCTCTCAGAACTGAGCATGTGGAGAGACATTCGTTCATCCAGCACAAAGGGAACGGGTTGAAGGAGAAACACTTACTCTGGTTTCTCAGTCTGTTTCCTAGTGCCGGTTTGAAGATCCTGCGGTTTGCACTGTAAATCCGAGTTGGAGCTTGTACCTCCCAATATATATGTAAGGAGTGGAGTTTGCAACTGACAAGTAACTTTGTGTTCCCTTCAAGCTAGGTGAAGGACGGCTTTCACACACACATATCTCTCGGAACTGAGCAAGTGGAGAGAAGTTCTTTCATCTAGCAGAAAGGGAACGGGTTGCAGGAGAAACACTTACTCTGCTTTCTCAGTCTGCTTCCTAGTGCCGGTTTGAAGTTCCTGCGGTTTGCACTGTAAAACCGAGTTGGAGTTTGTTCCTCATCATATATATGTATGGAGTGGAGTTTGCAACTGACAAGAAACTTTGTGTTCCCTTCAAGCTGGGTGAAGGACGGCTTTCACACACACTTATCTCTCAGGACTGAGCATGTGGAGAGACGTTTGTTCATCCAGCACAAAGGGAACGGGTTGCAGGAGAAACACTTACTCTGGTATCTCAGTCGGTTTTCTAGTGCCGGTTTGAAGTTCCTACGGTTTGCACTGTAAAACCGGGTTGGAGCTTGTTCCTCCCCATATATACGAATGGAGTGGAGTTTGCAACTGACAAGAAACCTTGTGTTCCTTTCAAGCTAGGTGAAGGACGGATTTCACACTCACTAATTTCTCAGAACTGAGCATGTGGAGAGACATTCGTTCATCTAGCACAAAGGGAACGGGTTGAAGGAGAAACACTTACTCTGGTTTCTCAGTCTGTTTCCTAGTGTCGGTTTGAAGATCCTGCGGTTTGCACTGTAAATCCGAGTTGGAGCTTGTACTTCCCCATATATATGTATGGAGTGCAGTTTGCAACTGACAAGTAACTTTCTGTTCCCTTCAAGCTAGGTGAAGGACGGCTTTCACCCTCACATATCTCTCGGAACTGAGCATGTGGAGAGAAGTTCTATCATCTAGCAGAAAGGGAACGGGTTGCAGGAGAAACACTTACTCTGGTTTCTCAGTCCGCTTCCTAGTGCCGGTTTGAAGTTCCTGCGGTTTGCACTGTAAAACCGAGTTGGAGCTTGTTCCTCCCCATATATATGTATGGAGTGGAGTTTGCAACTGACAAGAAACTTTGTGTTCCCTTCAAGCTGGGTGAAGGACGGCTTTCACACACACTTATCTCTCAGGACTGAGCATGTGGAGAGACGTTCGTTCATCCAGCACAAAGGGAACGGGTGGCAGGAGAAACCCTTACTCTGGATTCTCAGTCGGTTTCCTAGTGCCGGTTTGAAGTGCGTGCCGTTTTCACTGTAAAACCGAGTTGGAGCTTGTACCCCCCATATATATGTATGGAGTGGAGTTGGCAACTGAAAAGAAACTTTATGTTCCCTTCAAGCTAGGTGAAGGCGGCTTTCACACACACTTATCTCTCAGAACTGAGCATGTGGAGAGACGTTCGTTCATCCAGCACAAAGGGAACGGTTTGCAGGGAAACCCTTACTCTGGTTTCTCAGCCTGTTTCCTAGTTCCGGTTTGAAGTGCCTGCCGATTTCACTGTAAAACCGAGTTGGAGCTTGTACCTCCCCATATATATGTATGGAGTGGAGTTGGCAACTGACAAGAAACTTTGTGTTCCCTTCAAGCTGGGTGAAGGACGGCTTTCACACACACTTATCTCTCAGAACTGAGCATGTGGAGAGACGTTCGTTCATCCAGCACAAAGGGAACGAGTGGCAGGAGAAACACTTACTCTGGTTTCTCAGTCTGTTTCCTAGTGCCGGTTTGAAGTTCCTGCGGTTTGCACTGTAAAACAAAGTTGAAGCTTGTTCCTCCCAATATATATGTATGGAGTGGAGTTTGCAACTGACAAGAAATTTTGTGTTCCCTTCAAGTAAGGTGAAGGACGGCTTTCACACACACTCATCTCACAGAACTGAGCATGTGGAGAGACGTTCGTTCATCCAGCACAAAGGGAACGAGTGGCAGGAGAAACACTTACTCTGGTTTCTCAGTCTGTTTCCTAGTGCCGGTTTGAAGTTCCTGCGGTTTGCACTGTAAAACAAAGTTGAAGCTTGTTCCTCCCCATATATATGTATGGAGTGGAGTTTGCAACTGACAAGAAATTTTGTGTTCCCTTCAAGTAAGGTGAAGGACGGCTTTCACACACACTTTTCTCTCAGAACTGAGCATGTGGAGAGACGTTCGTTCATCCAGCACAAATGCAACGGGATGCTGGAGAAAACCTTACTCTGGTTTTTCAGTCTGTTTCCTACTGCCGGTTTGAAGTGCCTGCCTTTTTCACTGTAAAACCGAGTTGGAGCTTGTACACCCCATATATATGTATGGAGTGGAGTTGGCAACTGAAAAGAAACTTTATGTTCCCTTCAAGCTAGGTGAAGGCGGCTTTCACACACACTTATCTCTCAGAACTGAGCATGTGGAGAGACGTTCGTTCATCCAGCACAAAGGGAACGGTTTGCAGGGAAACCCTTACTCTGGTTTCTCAGTCTGTTTCCTAGTGCCGGTTTGAAGTGCGTGCCGTTTTCACTGTAAAACCGAGTTGGAGCTTGTACACCCCATATATATGTATGGAGTGGAGTTGGCAACTGAAAAGTAACTTTATGTTCCCTTCAAGCTAGGTGAAGGCGGCTTTCACACACACTTATCTCACAGAACTGAGCATGTGGAGAGACTTTCGTTCATCCAGCACAAAGGGAACGGTTTGCAGGGAAACCCTTACTCTGGTTTCTCAGCCTGTTTCCTAGTTCCGGTTTGAAGTGCCTGCCGATTTCACTGTAAAACCGAGTTGGAGCTTGTACCTCCCCATAAATATGTATGGAGTGGAGTTGGCAACTGACAAGAAACATTGTGTTCCCTTCAAGCTGGGTGAAGGACGGCTTTCACACACACTTATCTCTGGACTGAGCATGTGGAGAGACGTTCGTTCATACACCACAAAGGGAACGCGTTGCAGGTGAAACCCTTACTCTCGTTTGTCAGTCTCTTTCCTAGTGCCTGTTTGAATTCCTGTGGTTTGCACTGTAAAACCGAGTTGGAGCTTGTTCCTCCCCATATATATGTATCGATTGGAGTTTGCAACTGACAAGAAACTTTGTGTTCCCTTCAAGCTACCTGAAGGACGGCTTTCACACACACTTGACTCTCAGAACTGAGAATGTGGAGAGACGTTCGTTCATCCAGCACAAAGGGAACGGGTTGCAGGAGAAACATTTAGTCTGGTTTCTCAGTCTGTTTCCTAGTGCCGGTTTGAAGTGCCTGCGGTTTGCATTGTAAAGCCGAGTTGGAGCTTGTTCCTCCCCATATATATATATCGAGTGAAGTTGGCAACTGAAAAGAAACTTTGTGTTCCCTTCAAGCTAGCTGAAGGACGGCTTTCACACACATTTATCTCTCAGAACTGAGCATGTGGAGAGACGTTCGTTCATCTAGCACAAAGGGAACGGGTGGCAGGAGAAACACTTACTCTGGTTTCTCAGTCTGTTTCCTAGTGCCGGTTTGAAGTTCCTGCGGTTTGCACTGTAAAACAAAATTGAAACTTGTTCCTCCCCATATATATGTATGGAGTGGAGTTTGCAACTGACAAGAAATTTTGTGTTCCCTTCAAGTAAGGTGAAGGACGGCTTTCACACACACTCATCTCTCAAAACTGAGCATGTGGAGAGACGTTCGTTCACCCAGCACAAAGGGAATGGTTTTCAGGAGAAACACTTATTCTTGGTTCTCAGATTCTTTCCTAGTGCCGGTTTGAAGTGCCTGCAGTTTTCACTATAAAACCGAGTTGGAGCTTGTACCTCCCCATATATATGTATGGAGTGGAATTTGCAACTGAAAAGAAACTTTGTGTTCCCTTCAAGCTAGGTGAAGGACGGCTTTCACACACACTTATCTCTCAGAACTGACCATGTGTAGAGACGTTCGTTCATCCAGCACAAATGCAACGGGATGCTGGAGAAACCCTTACTCTGGTTTCTCAGGCTGTTTCCTAGTGCCGGTTTGAAGTGCGTGCCGTTTTCACTGTAAAACCGAGTTGGAGCTTGTACCCCCCATATATATGTATGGAGTGGAGTTGGCAACTGAAAAGAAACTTTATGTTCCCTTCAAGCTAGGTGAAGGCGGCTTTCACACACACTTATCTCTCAGAACTGAGCATGTGGAGAGACGTTCGTTCATCCAGCACAATGGGAACGGTTTGTAGGGAAACCATTACTCTGGTTTCTCAGCCTGTTTCCTAGTTCCGGTTTGAAGTGCCTGCCGATTTCACTGTAAAACCGAGTTGGAGCTTGTACCTCCCCATATATATGTATGGAGTGGAGTTTGCAACTGACGAGAAACTTTGTGTTCCCTTCAAGCTAGCAGAAGGACGGCTTTCACACACACTTATCTCTCAGAACTGAGCATGTGGAGAGACGTTCGTTCATTCAGCACAAATGGAATGGGTTAAATTGGAAACCCTTACTCTGGTTTCTCAGTCTGTTTCCTAGTGCCGGTTTAAAGTGCCTGCAGTTTTCATTGTAAAACCGAGTCGGAACTTGTACCTCCCCATATATATGTATGGAGTGGAGTTTGCAACTGAAAAGAAACTTTGTGTTCCTTTCAAGCTAGGTGAAGGACGGCATTCACACACACTTATCTCTCAGAACTGAGCATGTGGAGAGACGTTCGTTCATCCAGCACAAAGGGAACGGGTTGCAGGAGAAACCCTTACTCTGGTTTCTCAGTCTGTTTCCTAGTGCCGGTTTGAAGTGCCTGCCGTTTTCCCTGTAAAACCGACTTGGAGCTTGTACCTCCCCATATATATGTATGGAGTGGAGTTGGCAACTGAAAAGAAACTTTATGTTCCCTTCAAGCTAGGTGAAGGCGGCTTTCACACACACACATCTCTCAGAACTGAGCATGTGGAGAGACGTTCGTTCATCCAGCACAAAGGGAACGGGTTGCAGGAGAAACCCTTACTCTGGTTTCTCAGTCTGTTTCCTAGTGCCGGTTTGAAGTGCCTGCCGTTTTCACTGTAAAACAGAGTTGGAGCTTGTTCCTCCCCATATATATCTATGGAGTGGAGTTTGCAACTGAAAAGAAACTTTGAGTTCCCTTCAAGCTAGGTGAAGGACGGCTTTCACACACACTTATCTCTCAGAACTGAGCATGTGGAGAGACGTTCGTTCATCCAGCACAAAGGGAACGGTTTGAAGGAGAAACCCTTACTCTGGTTTCTCAGTCTGTTTCCTAGTGTCGGTTTGAAGATCCTGCGGTTTGCACTGTAAATCCGAGTTGGAGCTTGTACTTCCCCATATATATGTATGGAGTGCAGTTTGCAACTGACAAGTAACTTTGTGTTCCCTTCAAGCTAGGTGAAGGACGGCTTTCACCCTCACATATCTCTCGGAACTGAGCATGTGGAGAGAACTTCTATCATCTAGCAGAAAGGGAACGGGTTGCTGGAGAAACTCTTACTCTGGTTTCTCAGTCCGCTTCCTAGTGCCGGTTTGAAGATCCTGCGGTTTGCACTGTAAAACCGACTTGGAGCTTTTACCTCCCCATATATATGTATGGAGTGGAGTTGGCAACTGACGAGAAACTTTGTGTTCCCTTCAAGCTAGCAGAACGACGGCTTTCACACACACTTATCTCTCAGAACTGAGCATGTGGAGAGACGTTCGTTCATCTAGCACAAAGGGAAGGGGTGGCAGGAGAAACCCTTACTCTGGTTTCTCAGTCTGTTTCCTAGTGCCGGTTTAAAGTGCCTGCAGTTTTTATTGTAAAACCGATTCGGAGCTTGTACCTCCCCTTATATATGTATGGAGTGGAGTTTGCAACTGAAAAGAAACTTTATGTTCCCTTCAAGCAAGGTGAAGGCGGCTTTCACACACACTTATCTCTCAGAACTGAGCATGTGGAGAGACGTTCGTTCATCCAGCACAAAGGGAACGGGTTGCAGGAGAAACCCTTACTCTGGTTTCTCAGTCTGTTTCCTAGTGCCGGTTTGAAGTGCCTGCCGTTTTCACTGTAAAACCGAGTTGGAGCTTGTTCCTCCCCATATATATGTATGGAGTGGAGTTTGCAACTGAAAAGAAACTTTGAGTTCCCTTCAGGCTAGGTGAAGGACGGCTTTCACACACACTTATCTCTCAGAACTGAGCATGTGGAGAGACGTTCGTTCATCCAGCACAAAGGGAACGGGTGGCAGGAGAAACACTTACTCTGGTTTCTCAGTCTGTTTCCTAGTGCCGGTTTGAAGTTCCTGCGGTTTGCACTGTAAAACAAAGTTGAAGCTTGTTCCTCCCCATATATATGTATGGAGTGGAGTTTGCAACTGACAAGAAATTTTGTGTTCCCTTAAAGTAAGGTGAAGGACGGCTTTCACACACACTCATCTCTCAGAACTGAGCATGTGGAGAGACGTTCGTTCACCCAGCACAAAGGGAATGGTTTTCAGGAGAAACTCTTATTCTTGTTTCTCAGATTGTTTCCTAGTGCCGGTTTGAAGTGCCTGCATTTTTCACTATAAAACCGAGTTGGAGCTTGTACCTCCCCATATATATGTATGGAGTGGAGTTTGCAACTGAAAAGAAACTTTGTGTTCCCTTCAAGCTAGGTGAAGGACGGCTTTCACACACACTTATCTCTCAGAACTGACCATGTGTAGAGACGTTCGTTCATCCAGCACAAATGCAACGGGATGCTGGAGAAAACCTTACTATGGTTTTTCAGTCTGTTTCCTACTGCCGGTTTGAAGTGCCTGCCGATTTCACTGTAAAACCGTGTTGGAACTTGTACCTCCCCTTATATATGTATGGAGTGGAGTTGGCAACTTACGAAAAACTTTGTGTTCCCTTCAAGCTAGCAGAAGGACGGCTTTCACACACACTTATCTCTCAGAACTGAGCATGTGGAGAGACGTTCGTTCATCTAGCACATAGGGAACGGTTGGCAGGAGAAACCCTTACTCTGGTTTCTCAATCTGTTTCCTAGTGCCAGTTTGAAGTTCCTGCGGTTTGCACTGTAACACAAAGTTGAAGCTTGTTCCTCCCCATATATATGTATGGACTGGAGTTTGCAACTGACAAGAAATTTTGTGTTCCCTTCAAGTTAGGTGAAGGACGGCTTTCACACACACTCATCTCTCAGAACTGAGCATGTGGAGAGACGTTCGTTCATCCAGCACAAAGGGAACGGTTTGCAGGAGAAACCCTTACTCTGGTTTCTCAGTCTGTTTCCTAGTGCCGGTTTGAAGTGCCTGCCGTTTTCACTGTAAAACCGAGTTGGAGCTTGTACCTCCCCATATATATATATGGAGTGGAGTTGGCAACTGAAAAGAAACTTTGTGTTCCTTCAAGCTAGGTGAAGGACGGCTTTCACACACACTTATCTCTCAGAACTGAGCATGTGGAGAGACGTTCGTTCATTCAGCACAAATGCAATGGGTTAAATTGGAAACCCTTACTCTGGTTTCTCAGTCTGTTTCCTAGTGCCGGTTTAAAGTGCCTGCAGTTTTCATTGTAAAACCGAGTCGGAACTTGTACCTCCCCATATATATGTATGGAGTGGAGTTTGCAACTGAAAAGAAACTTTGTGTTCCTTTCAAGCTAGGTGAAGGACGGCATTCACACACACTTATCTCTCAGAACTGAGCATGTGGAGAGACGTTCGTTCATCCAGCACAAAGGGAACGGGTTGCAGGAGAAACCCTTACTCTGGTTTCTCAGTCTGTTTCCTAGTGCCGGTTTGAAGTGCCTGCCGTTTTCCCTGTAAAACCGACTTGGAGCTTGTACCTCCCCATATATATGTAGGGAGTGGAGTTGGCAACTGAAAAGAAACTTTATGTTCCCTTCAAGCAAGGTGAAGGCGGCTTTCACACACACTTATCTCTCAGAACTGAGCATGTGGAGAGACGTTCGTTCATCCAGCACAAAGGGAACGGGTTGCAGGAGAAACCCTTACTCTGGTTTCTCAGTCTGTTTCCTAGTGCCGGTTTGAAGTGCCTGCCGTTTTCACTGTAAAACCGAGTTGGAGCTTGTTCCTCCCCATATATATGTATGGAGTGGAGTTTGCAACTGAAAAGAAACTTTGAGTTCCCTTCGAGCTAGGTGAAGGACGGCTTTCACACACACTTATCTCTCAGAACTGAGCATGTGGAGAGACGTTCGTTCATCCAGCACAAAGGGAACGGGTGGCAGGAGAAACACTTACTCTGGTTTCTCAGTCTGTTTCCTTGTGCCGGTTTGAAGTTCCTGCGGTTTGCACTGTAAAACAAAGTTGAAGCTTGTTCCTCCCCATATATATGTATGGAGTGGAGTTTGCAACTGACAAGAAATTTTGTGTTCCCTTCAAGTAAGGTGAAGGACGGCTTTCACACACACTCATCTCTCAGAACTGAGCATGTGGAGAGACGTTCGTTCACCCAGCACAAAGGGAATGGTTTTCAGGAGAAACTCTTATTCTTGTTTCTCAGATTGTTTCCTAGTGCCGGTTTGAAGTGCCTGCATTTTTCACTATAAAACCGAGTTGGAGCTTGTACCTCCCCATATATATGTATGGAGTGGAGTTTGCAACTGAAAAGAAACTTTGTGTTCCCTTCAAGCTAGGTGAAGGACGGCTTTCACACACACTTATCTCTCAGAACTGACCATGTGTAGAGACGTTCGTTCATCCAGCACAAATGCAACGGGATGCTGGAGAAAACCTTACTATGGTTTTTCAGTCTGTTTCCTACTGCCGGTTTGAAGTGCCTGCCGATTTCACTGTAAAACCGTGTTGGAACTTGTACCTCCCCTTATATATGTATGGAGTGGAGTTGGCAACTTACGAAAAACTTTGTGTTCCCTTCAAGCTAGCAGAAGGACGGCTTTCACACACACTTATCTCTCAGAACTGAGCATGTGGAGAGACGTTCGTTCATCTAGCACATAGGGAACGGTTGGCAGGAGAAACCCTTACTCTGGTTTCTCAATCTGTTTCCTAGTGCCAGTTTTAAGTTCCTGCGGTTTGCACTGTAACACAAAGTTGAAGCTTGTTCCTCCCCATATATATGTATGGACTGGAGTTTGCAACTGACAAGAAATTTTGTGTTCCCTTCAAGTTAGGTGAAGGACGGCTTTCACACACACTCATCTCTCAGAACTGAGCATGTGGAGAGACGTTCGTTCATCCAGCACAAAGGGAACGGTTTGCAGGAGAAACCCTTACACTGGATTCTCAGTCTGTTTCCTAGTGCCGGTTTGAAGTGCCTGCCGTTTTCACTGTAAAACCGAGTTGGAGCTTGTACCTCCCCATATATATATATGGAGTGGAGTTGGCAACTGAAAAGAAACTTTGTGTTCCTTCAAGCTAGGTGAAGGACGGCTTTCACACACACTTATCTCTCAGAACTGAGCATGTGGAGAGACGTTCGTTCATTCAGCACAAATGCAATGGGTTAAATTGGAAACCCTTACTCTGGTTTCTCAGTCTGTTTCCTAGTGCCGGTTTAAAGTGCCTGCAGTTTTCATTGTAAAACCGAGTCGGAACTTGTACCTCCCCATATATATGTATGGAGTGGAGTTTGCAACTGAAAAGAAACTTTGTGTTCCTTTCAAGCTAGGTGAAGGACGGCATTCACACACACTTATCTCTCAGAACTGAGCATGTGGAGAGACGTTCGTTCATCCAGCACAAAGGGAACGGGTTGCAGGAGAAACCCTTACTCTGGTTTCTCAGTCTGTTTCCTAGTGCCGGTTTGAAGTGCCTGCCGTTTTCCCTGTAAAACCGACTTGGAGCTTGTACCTCCCCATATATATGTATGGAGTGGAGTTGGCAACTGAAAAGAAACTTTATGTTCCCTTCAAGCTAGGTGAAGGCGGCTTTCACACACACACATCTCTCAGAACTGAGCATGTGGAGAGACGTTCGTTCATCCAGCACAAAGGGAACGGGTTGCAGGAGAAACCCTTACTCTGGTTTCTCAGTCTGTTTCCTAGTGCCGGTTTGAAGTGCCTGCCGTTTTCACTGTAAAACAGAGTTGGAGCTTGTTCCTCCCCATATATATCTATGGAGTGGAGTTTGCAACTGAAAAGAAACTTTGAGTTCCCTTCAAGCTAGGTGAAGGACGGCTTTCACACACACTTATCTCTCAGAACTGAGCATGTGGAGAGACGTTCGTTCATCCAGCACAAAGGGAACGGTTTGAAGGAGAAACCCTTACTCTGGTTTCTCAGTCTGTTTCCTAGTGTCGGTTTGAAGATCCTGCGGTTTGCACTGTAAATCCGAGTTGGAGCTTGTACTTCCCCATATATATGTATGGAGTGCAGTTTGCAACTGACAAGTAACTTTGTGTTCCCTTCAAGCTAGGTGAAGGACGGCTTTCACCCTCACATATCTCTCGGAACTGAGCATGTGGAGAGAACTTCTATCATCTAGCAGAAAGGGAACGGGTTGCTGGAGAAACTCTTACTCTGGTTTCTCAGTCCGCTTCCTAGTGCCGGTTTGAAGATCCTGCGGTTTGCACTGTAAAACCGACTTGGAGCTTTTACCTCCCCATATATATGTATGGAGTGGAGTTGGCAACTGACGAGAAACTTTGTGTTCCCTTCAAGCTAGCAGAACGACGGCTTTCACACACACTTATCTCTCAGAACTGAGCATGTGGAGAGACGTTCGTTCATCTAGCACAAAGGGAAGGGGTGGCAGGAGAAACCCTTACTCTGGTTTCTCAGTCTGTTTCCTAGTGCCGGTTTAAAGTGCCTGCAGTTTTTATTGTAAAACCGATTCGGAGCTTGTACCTCCCCTTATATATGTATGGAGTGGAGTTTGCAACTGAAAAGAAACTTTATGTTCCCTTCAAGCAAGGTGAAGGCGGCTTTCACACACACTTATCTCTCAGAACTGAGCATGTGGAGAGACGTTCGTTCATCCAGCACAAAGGGAACGGGTTGCAGGAGAAACCCTTACTCTGGTTTCTCAGTCTGTTTCCTAGTGCCGGTTTGAAGTGCCTGCCGTTTTCACTGTAAAACCGAGTTGGAGCTTGTTCCTCCCCATATATATGTATGGAGTGGAGTTTGCAACTGAAAAGAAACTTTGAGTTCCCTTCAGGCTAGGTGAAGGACGGCTTTCACACACACTTATCTCTCAGAACTGAGCATGTGGAGAGACGTTCGTTCATCCAGCACAAAGGGAACGGGTGGCAGGAGAAACACTTACTCTGGTTTCTCAGTCTGTTTCCTAGTGCCGGTTTGAAGTTCCTGCGGTTTGCACTGTAAAACAAAGTTGAAGCTTGTTCCTCCCCATATATATGTATGGAGTGGAGTTTGCAACTGACAAGAAATTTTGTGTTCCCTTAAAGTAAGGTGAAGGACGGCTTTCACACACACTCATCTCTCAGAACTGAGCATGTGGAGAGACGTTCGTTCACCCAGCACAAAGGGAATGGTTTTCAGGAGAAACTCTTATTCTTGTTTCTCAGATTGTTTCCTAGTGCCGGTTTGAAGTGCCTGCATTTTTCACTATAAAACCGAGTTGGAGCTTGTACCTCCCCATATATATGTATGGAGTGGAGTTTGCAACTGAAAAGAAACTTTGTGTTCCCTTCAAGCTAGGTGAAGGACGGCTTTCACACACACTTATCTCTCAGAACTGACCATGTGTAGAGACGTTCGTTCATCCAGCACAAATGCAACGGGATGCTGGAGAAAACCTTACTATGGTTTTTCAGTCTGTTTCCTACTGCCGGTTTGAAGTGCCTGCCGATTTCACTGTAAAACCGTGTTGGAACTTGTACCTCCCCTTATATATGTATGGAGTGCAGTTGGCAACTTACGAAAAACTTTGTGTTCCCTTCAAGCTAGCAGAAGGACGGCTTTCACACACACTTATCTCTCAGAACTGAGCATGTGGAGAGACGTTCGTTCATCTAGCACATAGGGAACGGTTGGCAGGAGAAACCCTTACTCTGGTTTCTCAATCTGTTTCCTAGTGCCAGTTTGAAGTTCCTGCGGTTTGCACTGTAACACAAAGTTGAAGCTTGTTCCTCCCCATATATATGTATGGACTGGAGTTTGCAACTGACAAGAAATTTTGTGTTCCCTTCAAGTTAGGTGAAGGACGGCTTTCACACACACTCATCTCTCAGAACTGAGCATGTGGAGAGACGTTCGTTCATCCAGCACAAAGGGAACGGTTTGCAGGAGAAACCCTTACACTGGTTTCTCAGTCTGTTTCCTAGTGCCGGTTTGAAGTGCCTGCCGTTTTCACTGTAAAACAGAGTTGGAGCTTGTACCTCCCCATATATATATATGGAGTGGAGTTGGCAACTGAAAAGAAACTTTGTGTTCCTTCAAGCTAGGTGAAGGACGGCTTTCACACACACTTATCTCTCAGAACTGAGCATGTGGAGAGACGTTCGTTCATTCAGCACAAATGGAATGGGTTAAATTGGAAACCCTTACTCTGGTTTCTCAGTCTGTTTCCTAGTGCCGGTTTAAAGTGCCTGCAGTTTTCATTGTAAAACCGAGTCGGAACTTGTACCTCCCCATATATATGTATGGAGTGGAGTTTGCAACTGAAAAGAAACTTTGTGTTCCTTTCAAGCTAGGTGAAGGACGGCATTCACACACACTTATCTCTCAGAACTGAGCATGTGGAGAGACGTTCGTTCATCCAGCACAAAGGGAACGGGTTGCAGGAGAAACCCTTACTCTGGTTTCTCAGTCTGTTTCCTAGTGCCGGTTTGAAGTGCCTGCCGTTTTCCCTGTAAAACCGACTTGGAGCTTGTACCTCCCCATATATATGTATGGAGTGGAGTTGGCAACTGAAAAGAAACTTTATGTTCCCTTCAAGCTAGGTGAAGGCGGCTTTCACACACACACATCTCTCAGAACTGAGCATGTGGAGAGACGTTCGTTCATCCAGCACAAAGGGAACGGGTTGCAGGAGAAACCCTTACTCTGGTTTCTCAGTCTGTTTCCTAGTGCCGGTTTGAAGTGCCTGCCGTTTTCACTGTAAAACAGAGTTGGAGCTTGTTCCTCCCCATATATATCTATGGAGTGGAGTTTGCAACTGAAAAGAAACTTTGAGTTCCCTTCAAGCTAGGTGAAGGACGGCTTTCACACACACTTATCTCTCAGAACTGAGCATGTGGAGAGACGTTCGTTCATCCAGCACAAAGGGAACGGTTTGAAGGAGAAACCCTTACTCTGGTTTCTCAGTCTGTTTCCTAGTGTCGGTTTGAAGATCCTGCGGTTTGCACTGTAAATCCGAGTTGGAGCTTGTACTTCCCCATATATATGTATGGAGTGCAGTTTGCAACTGACAAGTAACTTTGTGTTCCCTTCAAGCTAGGTGAAGGACGGCTTTCACCCTCACATATCTCTCGGAACTGAGCATGTGGAGAGAACTTCTATCATCTAGCAGAAAGGGAACGGGTTGCTGGAGAAACTCTTACTCTGGTTTCTCAGTCCGCTTCCTAGTGCCGGTTTGAAGATCCTGCGGTTTGCACTGTAAAACCGACTTGGAGCTTGTACCTCCCCATATATATGTATGGAGTGGAGTTGGCAACTGACGAGAAACTTTGTGTTCCCTTCAAGCTAGCAGAACGACGGCTTTCACACACACTTATCTCTCAGAACTGAGCATGTGGAGAGACGTTCGTTCATCTAGCACAAAGGGAAGGGGTGGCAGGAGAAACCCTTACTCTGGTTTCTCAATCTGTTTCCTAGTGCCGGTTTGAAGTGCCTGCGGTTTGCACTGTAAAACAAAGTTGAAGCTTGTTCCTCCCCATATATATGTATGGAGTGGAGTTTGTAACTGACAAGAAATTTTGTGTTCCCTTCAAGTAAGGTGAAGGACGGCTTTCACACACACTCATCTCTCAGAACTGAGCATGTGGAGAGACGTTCGTTCATCCAGCACAAAGGGAATGGGTTAAATAGGAAACCCTTACTCTGGTTTCTCAGTCTGTTTCCTAGTGCCGGTTTAAAGTGCCTGCAGTTTTTATTGTAAAACCGATTCGGAGCTTGTACCTCCCCTTATATATGTATGGAGTGGAGTTTGCAACTGAAAAGAAACTTTGTGTTCCTTTAAAGCTAGGTGAAGGACGGCTTTCACACACACTTATCTCTCAGAACTGAGCATGTGGAGAGACGTTCGTTCATCCAGCACAAAGGGAACGGGTTGCAGGAGAAACCCTTACTCTGGTTTCTCAGTCTGTTTCCTAGTGCCTGTTTGAAGTGCCTGCCGTTTTCACTCTAAAACCGAGTTGGAGCTTGTACCTCCCCATATATATGAATGGACTGGGGTTTGCAACTAAAAAGAAACTTTGTGTTCCCTTCAAGCTAGGTGAAGGACGGCTTTCACACACACTTATCTCTCAGAACTGAGCATGTGGAGAGACGTTCGTTCATCCAGCACAAAGGGAACGGGTTGCAGGAGAAACCCTTACTCTGTTTTCTCAGTCGGCTTCCTAGTGCCGGTTTGAAGTGCCTGCCGTTTTCACTGTAAAACCGAGTTGGAGCCTGTACCTCCCCATATATATGTATGGAGTGGAGTTTGCAACTGAAAAGAAATTTTGTGTTCCCTTCAAACTAGGTGAAGGACGGCTTTCACACACACTTATCTCTCAGAACTGAGCATGTGGAGAGACGTTCGTTCATCCAGCACAAAGGGAACGGGTGGCAGGAGAAACACTTACTCTGGTTTCTCAGTCTGTTTCCTAGTGCCGGTTTGAAGTTCCTGCGGTTTGCACTGTAAAACAAAGTTGAAGCTTGTTCCTCCCCATATATATGTATGGAGTGGAGTTTGCAACTGACAAGAAATTTTGTGTTCCCTTCAAGTAAGGTGAAGGACGGCTTTCACACACACTCATCTCTCAGAACTGAGCATGTGGAGAGACGTTCGTTCACCCAGCACAAAGGGAATGGTTTTCAGGAGAAACTCTTATTCTTGTTTCTCAGATTGTTTCCTAGTGCCGGTTTGAAGTGCCTGCATTTTTCACTATAAAACCGAGTTGGAGCTTGTACCTCCCCATATATATGTATGGAGTGGAGTTTGCAACTGAAAAGAAACTTTGTGTTCCCTTCAAGCTAGGTGAAGGACGGCTTTCACACACACTTTTCTCTCAGAACTGACCATGTGTAGAGACGTTCGTTCATCCAGCACAAATGCAACGGGATGCTGGAGAAAACCTTACTATGGTTTTTCAGTCTGTTTCCTACTGCCGGTTTGAAGTGCCTGCCGATTTCACTGTAAAACCGTGTTGGAACTTGTACCTCCCCTTATATATGTATGGAGTGGAGTTGGCAACTTACGAAAAACTTTGTGTTCCCTTCAAGCTAGCAGAAGGACGGCTTTCACACACACTTATCTCTCAGAACTGAGCATGTGGAGAGACGTTCGTTCATCTAGCACATAGGGAACGGTTGGCAGGAGAAACCCTTACTCTGGTTTCTCAATCTGTTTCCTAGTGCCAGTTTGAAGTTCCTGCGGTTTGCACTGTAACACAAAGTTGAAGCTTGTTCCTCCCCATATATATGTATGGACTGGAGTTTGCAACTGACAAGAAATTTTGTGTTCCCTTCAAGTTAGGTGAAGGACGGCTTTCACACACACTCATCTCTCAGAACTGAGCATGTGGAGAGACGTTCGTTCATCCAGCACAAAGGGAACGGTTTGCAGGAGAAACCCTTACTCTGGTTTCTCAGTCTGTTTCCTAGTGCCGGTTTGAAGTGCCTGCCGTTTTCACTGTAAAACCGAGTTGGAGCTTGTACCTCCCCATATATATATATGGAGTGGAGTTGGCAACTGAAAAGAAACTTTGTGTTCCTTCAAGCTAGGTGAAGGACGGCTTTCACACACACTTATCTCTCAGAACTGAGCATGTGGAGAGACGATCGTTCATTCAGCACAAATGGAATGGGTTAAATTGGAAACCCTTACTCTGGTTTCTCAGTCTGTTTCCTAGTGCCGGTTTAAAGTGCCTGCAGTTTTCATTGTAAAACCGAGTCGGAACTTGTACCTCCCCATATATATGTATGGAGTGGAGTTTGCAACTGAAAAGAAACTTTGTGTTCCTTTCAAGCTAGGTGAAGGACGGCATTCACACACACTTATCTCTCAGAACTGAGCATGTGGAGAGACGTTCGTTCATCCAGCACAAAGGGAACGGGTTGCAGGAGAAACCCTTACTCTGGTTTCTCAGTCTGTTTCCTAGTGCCGGTTTGAAGTGCCTGCCGTTTTCCCTGTAAAACCGACTTGGAGCTTGTACCTCCCCATATATATGTATGGAGTGGAGTTGGCAACTGAAAAGAAACTTTATGTTCCCTTCAAGCAAGGTGAAGGCGGCTTTCACAGACACTTATCTCTCAGAACTGAGCATGTGGAGAGACGTTCGTTCATCCAGCACAAAGGGAACGGGTTGCAGGAGAAACCCTTACTCTGGTTTCTCAGTCTGTTTCCTAGTGCCGGTTTGAAGTGCCTGCCGTTTTCACTGTAAAACCGAGTTGGAGCTTGTTCCTCCCCATATATATGTATGGAGTGGAGTTTGCAACTGAAAGGAAACTTTGAGTTCCCTTCAAGCTAGGTGAAGGACGGCTTTCACACACACTTATCTCTCAGAACTGAGCATGTGGAGAGACGTTCGTTCATCCAGCACAAAGGGAACGGGTGGCAGGAGAAACACTTACTCTGGTTTCTCAGTCTGTTTCCTAGTGCCGGTTTGAAGTTCCTGCGGTTTGCACTGTAAAACAAAGTTGAAGCTTGTTCCTCCCCATATATATGTATGGAGTGGAGTTTGCAACTGACAAGAAATTTTGTGTTCCCTTCAAGTATGGTGAAGGACGGCTTTCACACACACTCATCTCTCTGAACTGAGCATGTGGAGAGACGTTCGTTCACCCAGCACAAAGGGAATGGTTTTCAGGAGAAACTCTTATTCTTGTTTCTCAGATTGTTTCCTAGTGCCGGTTTGAAGTGCCTGCATTTTTCACTATAAAACCGAGTTGGAGCTTGTACCTCCCCATATATATGTATGGAGTGGAGTTTGCAACTGAAAAGAAACTTTGTGTTCCCTTCAAGCTAGGTGAAGGACGGCTTTCACACACACTTATCTCTCAGAACTGACCATGTGTAGAGACGTTCGTTCATCCAGCACAAATGCAACGGGATGCTGGAGAAAACCTTACTATGGTTTTTCAGTCTGTTTCCTACTGCCGGTTTGAAGTGCCTGCCGATTTCACTGTAAAACCGTGTTGGAACTTGTACCTCCCCTTATATATGTATGGAGTGGAGTTGGCAACTTACGAAAAACTTTGTGTTCCCTTCAAGCTAGCAGAAGGACGGCTTTCACACACACTTATCTCTCAGAACTGAGCATGTGGAGAGACGTTCGTTCATCTAGCACATAGGGAACGGTTGGCAGGAGAAACCCTTACTCTGGTTTCTCAATCTGTTTCCTAGTGCCAGTTTGAAGTTCCTGCGGTTTGCACTGTAACACAAAGTTGAAGCTTGTTCCTCCCCATATATATGTATGGACTGGAGTTTGCAACTGACAAGAAATTTTGTGTTCCCTTCAAGTTAGGTGAAGGACGGCTTTCACACACACTCATCTCTCAGAACTGAGCATGTGGAGAGACGTTCGTTCATCCAGCACAAAGGGAACGGTTTGCAGGAGAAACCCTTACACTGGTTTCTCAGTCTGTTTCCTAGTGCCGGTTTGAAGTGCCTGCCGTTTTCACTGTAAAACCGAGTTGGAGCTTGTACCTCCCCATATATATATATGGAGTGGAGTCGGCAACTGAAAAGAAACTTTGTGTTCCTTCAAGCTAGGTGAAGGACGGCTTTCACACACACTTATCTCTCAGAACTGAGCATGTGGAGAGACGTTCGTTCATTCAGCACAAATGGAATGGGTTAAATTGGAAACCCTTACTCTGGTTTCTCAGTCTGTTTCCTAGTGCCGGTTTAAAGTGCCTGCAGTTTTCATTGTAAAACCGAGTCGGAACTTGTACCTCCCCATATATATGTATGGAGTGGAGTTTGCAACTGAAAAGAAACTTTGTGTTCCTTTCAAGCTAGGTGAAGGACGGCTTTCACACACACTTATGTCTCAGAACTGAGCATGTGGTGAGACGTTCGTTCATCCAGCTCAAAGGGAACGGGTTGCAGGAGAAACCCTTACTCTGTTTTCTCAGTCGGCTTCCTAGTGCCGGTTTGAAGTGCCTGCCGTTTTCCCTGTAAAACCGAGTTGGAGCCTGAACCTCCCCATATATATGTATGGAGTGGAGTTTGCAACTGAAAAGAAACTTTGTGTTCCCTTCAAGCTAGGTGAAGGACGGCTTTCACACACACTTATCTCTCAGAACTGAGCATGAGGAGAGACGTTCGTACATCCAGCACAAAGGGAACGGGTTGCAGGAGAAACCCTTACTCTGGTTTCTCAGTCTGTTTCCTAGTGCCGGTTTGAAGTTCCTGCCGTTTTCACTGTAAAACAGAGTTGGAGCTTGTACCTCCCCATATATATGTATGGAGTGGATTTGGCAACTGAAAAGAAATTTTGTGTTCCCTTCAAGCTAGGTGAAGGACGGCTTTCACACACACTTATCTCTCAGAACTGAGCATGTGGAGAGACGTTCGTTCATCCAGCACAAAGGGAACGGGTTGCAGGAGAAACCCTTACTCTAGTTTCTCAGTCTGTTTCCTAGTGCCGGTTTGAAGTGCCTGCCGTCTTCACTGTAAAACCGAGTTGGAGCTTGTACCTCCCCATATATATGTATGGAGTGGAGTCTGCAACTGGAAAGAAACTTTGTGTTCCCTTCAAGCTAGGTGAAGGACGGCTTTCACACACACTTATCTCTCAGAACTGAGCATGTGTAGAGACGTTCGTTCATCCAGCACAAAGGGAACAGGTTGCAGGAGAAACCCTTACTCTGGTTCTCAGTCGGTTTCCTAGTGCCGGTTTGAAGTGCCTGCCGTTTTCACTGTAAAACCGAGTTGGAGCTTGTACCTCCCCATATATATGTATTTAGTGGAGTTTGCAACTGAAAAGAAACTTTGTGTTCCCTTCAAGCTAGGTGAAGGACGGCTTTCACACACACTTATCTCTCAGAACTGAGCATGTGGAGAGACGTTCGTTCATCCAGCACAAAGGGAACGGGTTGCAGGAGAAACCCTTACTCTGTTTTCTCAGTCGGTTTCCTAGTGCCGGTTTGAAGTGCCTGCCGTTTTCACTGTAAAACCGAGTTGGAGCTTGTACCTCCCCATATATATGTATGGAGTGGAGTTTGCAACTGAAAAGAAACTTTGTGTTCCCTTCAAGCTAGGTGAAGGACGGCTTTCACACACACTTATCTCTCAGAACTGAGTATGTGGAGAGACGTTCGTTCATCCAGCACAAAGGGAACGGGTTGCAGGAGAATCCCTTACTCTGGTTTCTCAGTCGGTTTCCTAGTGCCGTTTTGAAGTGCCTGCCGTTTTCACTGTAAAACCGAGTTGGAGCTTGTACCCCCCATATATATGTATGGAGTGGAGTTGGCAACTGACAAAAAATTTTGTGTTCCCTTCAAGTAAGGTGAAGGACGGCTTTCACACACACTCATCTCTCAGAACTGAGCACGTGGAGAGACGTTCGTTCATCCAGCACAAAGGGAACGGGTTGCAGGAGAAACCCTTACTCTGGTTTCTCAGTCTGTTTCCTAGTGCCGGTTTGAAGTTCCTGCCGTTTTCACTGTAAAACCGAGTTGGAGCTTGTACCTCCCCATATATATGTATGGAGTGGATTTGGCAACTGAAAAGAAATTTTGTGTTCCCTTCAAGCTAGGTGAAGGACGGCTTTCACACACATTCTCTCTCAGAACTGAGCATGTGGAGAGACGTTCGTACATCCAGCACAAAGGGAACGGGTTGCAGGAGAAACCCTTACTCTGGTTTCTCAGTCTGTTTCCTAGTGCCGGTTTGAAGTTCCTGCCGTCTTCACTGTAAAACCGAGTTGGAGCTTGTTCCTCCCCATATATATGTATGGAGTGGAGTCTGCAACTGGAAAGAAACTTTGTGTTCCCTTCAAGCTAGGTGAAGGACGGCTTTCACACACACTTATCTCTCAGAACTGAGCATGTGGAAAGACGTTCGTTCATCCAGCACAAAGGGAACGGGTTGCAGGAGAAACCCTTACTCTGGTTTCTCAGTCGGTTTCCTAGTGCCGGTTTGAAGTGCCTGCCGTTTTCACTGTAAAACCGAGTTGGAGCTTGTTCCTCCCCATATATATGTATGGAGTGGAGTTTGCAACTGAAAAGAAACTTTGTGTTCCCTTCAAGCTAGGTGAAATACGGCTTTCACACACACTTATCTCTCAGAACTGAGCATGTGGAGAGACGTTCGTTCATTCAGCACAAATGGAATGGGCTAAATTGGAAACCCTTACTCTGGTTTCTCAGTCTGTTTCCTAGTGCCGGTTTAAAGTGCCTGCAGTTTTCATTGTAAAACCGAGTCGGACCTTGTACCTCCCCTTATATATGTATGGAGTGGAGTTTGCAACTGAAAAGAAACTTTGTGTTCCTTTCAAGCTAGGTGAAGGACGGCTTTCACACACACTTATCTCTCAGAACTGAGCATGTGGAGAGACGTTCGTTCATCCAGCACAAAAGGAACGGGTTGCAGGAGAAACCCTTACTCAGGTTTCTCAGTCTGTTTCCTAGTGCCGGTTTAAAGTGCCTGCAATTTTCACTGTAAAACCGAGTTGGAGCTTGTACCTCCCCATATATATGTATGGAGTGGAGTCTGCAACTGGAAAGAAACTTTGTGTTCCCTTCAAGCGACTTGAAGGACGGCTTTCACACACACTTATCTCTCTGAACTGAGCATGTGGAGAGACGTGCGTTCATCCAGCACAAAGGGAACGGGTTGCAGGAGAAACCCTTACTCTGGTTTCTCAGTCTGTTTCCTAGTGCCTGTTTGAAGTGCCTGCCGTTTTCACTCTTAAACCGAGTTGGAGCTTGTACCTCCCCATATATATGAATGGACTGGGGTTTGCAACTAAAAAGAAACTTTTGTTCCCTTCAAGCTAGGTGAAGGACGGCTTTCACACACACTTATATCTCAGAACTGAGCATGTGGAGAGACGTTCGTTCATCCAGCACAAAAGGAACGGGTTGCAGGAGAAACCCTTACTCAGGTTTCTCAGTCTGTTTCCTAGTGCCGGTTTAAAGTGCCTGCAATTTTCACTGTAAAACCGAGTTGGAGCTTGTACCTCCCCATATATATGTATGGAGTGGAGTCTGCAACTGGAAAGAAACTTTGTGTTCCCTTCAAGCGACTTGAAGGACGGCTTTCACACACACTTATCTCTCTGAACTGAGCATGTGGAGAGACGTGCGTTCATCCAGCGCAAAGGGAACGGGTTGCAGGAGAAACCCTTACTCTGGTTTCTCAGTCGGTTTCCTAGTGCCGGTTTGAAGTGCCTGCCGTTTTCACTGTAAAACGGAGTTGGAGCTTGTTCCTCCCCATATATATATATGGAGTGGAGTTTGCAACTGACAAGAAATTTTGTGTTCCCTTCAAGTTAGGTGAAGGACGGCTTTCACACACACTCATCTCTCACAACTGAGCATGTGGAGAGACGTTCGTTCATCCAGCACAAAGGGAACGGTTTGCAGGAGAAACCCTTACTCTGGTTTCTCAGTCTGTTCCCTAGTGCCGGTTTAAAGTGCCTGCAGTTTTCATTGTAAAACCGAGTCGGAGCTTGTATCTTCCCATATATATGTATGGAGTGGAGTTTGCAACTGAAAAGATACTTTGTGTTCCTTTCAAGCTAGGTGAAGGACGGCTTTCACACACACTTATCTCTCAGAACTGAGCATGTGGAGAGACGTTCGTTCATCCAGCACAAAGGGAACGGGTTGCAGGAGAAACCCTTACTCTGGTTTCTCAGTCTGTTTCCTAGTGCCCGTTTGAAGTGCCTGCCGTTTTCCCTGTAAAACCGTCTTGGAGCTTTTACCTCCCCATATATATGTATGGAGTGGAATTTGGAACTGGAAAGAAACTTTGTGTTCCCTTCAAGCTAGGTGAAGGACGGCTTTCACACACACTTATCTCTCAGAACTGAGCATGTGGAGAGACGTTCGTTCATCCAGCACAAAGGGAACGGGTTGCAGGAGAAACTCTTACTCTGGATTCTCAGTCAGTTTCCTAGTGCCGGTTTGAAGTGCCTGCCGTTTTCACTGTAAAACCGTCTTGGAGCTTGTACCTCCCCATATATATGTATGGAGTGGAGTTTGCAACTGAAAAGAAACTTTGTGTTCCCTTCAAGCTTGGAGAAGGACGGCTTTCACACACATTCTCTCTCAGAACTGAGCATGTGGAGAGACGTTCGTTCATCCAGCACAAATGGAACTGGTTGAAGGAGAAACCCTTACTCTGGTTTCTCAGTCGGTTTCCTAGTGCCTGTTTGAAGTGCCTGCCATTTTCACTGTAAAACCGAGTTGGAACTTGTTCCTCCCCATATATATGTATGGAGTGGAGTTTGCAACTGAAAAGAAACTTTGTGTTCCCTTCAAGCTAGGTGAAGGACGGCTTTCACACACACTTATCTCTCAGAACTGAGCATGTGGAGAGACGTTCGTTCATCCAGCACAAAGGAAAAGGGTTGCAGGAGAAACCCTTACTCTGGTTTCTCAGTCTGTTTCCTAGTGCCTGTTTGAAGTGCCTGCCGTTTTCACTGTAAAACCGAGTTGGAGCTTGTACCCCCCATATATATGTATGGAGTGGAGTTGGCAACTGAAAAGAAACTTTATGTTCCCTTCAAGCTAGGTGAAGGCGGCTTTCACACACACTTATCTCTCAGAACTGAGCATGTGGAGAGACGTTCGTTCATCCAGCAAAAAGGGAACGGTTTGCAGGAAAACCCTTACTCTGGTTTCTAAGCCTGTTTCCTAGTTCCGGTTTGAAGTGCCTGCCGATTTCACTGTAAAACCGAGTTGGAGCTTGTACCTCCCCATATATATGTATGGAGTGGAGTTGGCAACTTACGAGAAACTTTGTGTTCCCTTCAAGCTAGCAGAAGGACGGCTTTCACACACACTTATCTCTCAGAACTGAGCATGTGGAGAGTCGTTCGTTCATTCAGCACAAAGAGAAAGGGTGGCAGGAGAAACCCTTACTCTGGTTTCTCAATTTGTTTCCTAGTGCCGGTTTGAAGTGCTTGCGGTTTGCACTATAAAACAAAGTTGAAGCTCGTTCCTCCCCATATATATATATGGAGTGGAGTTTGCAACTGACAAGAAATTTTGTGTTCCCTTCAAGTTAGGTGAAGGACGGCTTTCACACACACTCATCTCTCAGAACTGAGCATGTGGAGAGACGTTCGTTCATCCAGCACAAAGGGAACGGTTTGCAGGAGAAACCCTTACTCTGGTTTCTCAGTCTGTTTCCTAGTGCCCGTTTGAAGTGCCTGCCGTTTTCCCTGTAAAACCGTCTTGGAGCTTGTACCTCCCCATATATATGTATGGAGTGGAATTTGGAACTGGAAAGAAACTTTGTGTTCCCTTCAAGCTAGGTGAAGGACGGCTTTCACACACACTTATCTCTCAGAACTGAGCATGTGGAGAGACGTTCGTTCATCCAGCACAAAGGGAACGGGTTGCAGGAGAAACTCTTACTCTGGATTCTCAGTCAGTTTCCTAGTGCCGGTTTGAAGTGCCTGCCGTTTTCTCTGTAAAACCGAGTTGGAGCTTGTACCTCCCCATATATTTGTATGGAGTGGAGTTTGCAACTGAAAAGAAACTTTGTGTTCCCTTCAAGCTAGGAGAAGGACGGCTTTCACACACATCCTCTCTCAGAACTGAGCATGTGGAGAGACGTTCGTTCATCCAGCACAAATGGAACGGGTTGAAGGAGAAACCCTTACTCTGGTTTCTCAGTCGGTTTCCTAGTGCCGGTTTGAAGTGCCTGCCATTTTCACTGTAAAACCGAGTTGGAACTTGTTCCTCCCCATATATATGTATGGAGTGGAGTTTGCAACTGAAAAGAAACTTTGTGTTCCCTTCAAGCTAGGTGAAGGATGGCTTTCACACACACTTATCTCTCAGAACTGAGCATGTGGAGAGACGTTCGTTCATCCAGCACAAAGGAAACGGGTTGCAGGAGAAACCCTTACTCTGGTTTCTCAGTCTGTTTCCTAGTGCCGGTTAGAAGTGCCTGCCGTTTTCACTGTAAAACCGAGTTGGAGCTTGTACCTCCCCATATATATGTATGGAGTGGGGTTTGCAACTGAAAAGAAACTTTGTGTTCCCTTCAAGCTAGGTGAAGGACGGCTTTCACACACACTTATCTCTCAGAACTGAGCATGTGGAGAGACGTTCGTTCATCCAGCACAAAGGGAACGGGTTGCAGGAGAAACCCTTACTCTGGTTTCTCAGTCTGTTTCCTAGTGCCGGTTTGAAGTGCCTGCCGTTTTCACTGTAAAACCGAGTTGGAGCTTGTACCTCCCCATATATATGCATGGATTGGAGTTTGCAACAGAAAAGAAACTTTGTGTTCCCTTCAAGCCAGGTGAAGGACGGCTTTCACACACACTTATCTCTCAGAACTGAGCATGTGGAGAGACGTTCGTTCATCCAGCACAAAGGGAACGGGTTGCAGGAGAAACCCTTACTCTGGTTTCTCAGTCTGTTTCCTAGTGCCGGTTTGAAGTGCCTGCCGTTTTCACTGTAAAACCGAGTTGGAGCTTGTACCTCCCCATATATATGTATGGAGTGGAGTTTGCAACTGAAAAGAAACTTTGTGTTCCCTTCAAGCTAGGTGAAGGACGGCTTTCACACACACTTATCTCTCAGAACTGAGCATGTGGAGAGACGTTCGTTCATCCAGCACAAAGGGAACGGGTTGCAGGAGAATCCCTTACTCTGGTTTCTCAGTCGGTTTCCTAGTGCCGGTTTGAAGTGCCTGCCGTTTTCACTGTAAAACCGAGTTGGAGCTTGTACCTCTCCATATATATGTATGGAGTGGAATTTGGAACTGGAAAGTCGCTTGAAGGGAACACAAAGTTTCTTTTCAGTTTCAGACTCCACTCCTTACATATATATGGGGAGGTACAAGCTCCATTTCTATTTTACAGTGAAAAAGACAGGCACTTCAAACGGGCACTAGGAAACAGACTGAGAAACCAGAGTAAGGGTTTCCCCTGCAACCCGTTCCCTTTGGGCTGGATGAACGAACGTCTCTCCACATGCTCAGTTCTGAGAGATAAGTGTGTGTGAAAGCCGTCCTTCAAGTCGCTTGAAGGGAACACAAAGTTACTTTTCAGTTGCAGACTCCACTCCATACATATAAATGGGGAGGTACAAGATCGAACTCGATTTTACAATGAAAAAGGCAGGCACTTTAAACCGACCTTAGGAAAAAGACTGAGAATGCAGATAATTGTTTCTCCTGCAACCCGTTCCCTTTGTGCTGGATGAACGAAAGTCTCTCCACATGCTCAGTTCTGAGAGATAAGTGTGTGTGAAAGCCGTCCTTCAACTAGCTTGACGGGAACACAAAGTTTCTTCTCAGTGGCTATCTCCAATCCATACATATATATGGGGAGGTACAAGCTCCAACTGGGTTTTACAGTGAAAACGGCAGGCACTTCAAACCGGCCCTACAAAACACACTGTGAAACCAGAGTAAGTGTTTCTCCTGCAACCCGTTCCCTATGTGCTGGATGAATGAACGTCTCTCCACATGCTCAGTTCTGAGAGTTAAGCGTGTGTGAAAGCCGTCCTTAACCTAGCTTGAGGGGAACACAAAGTTTCTTTCAGTTCCAAACCCCACTCCATACATATATATGGGGAGGTACGAGCTCCAACTCGGTTTTACAGTGAAAACGGCAGGCACTTCAAACCGGCACTAGGAAACAGACTGAGAAACCAGAGTAAGGGTTTCCGCTGCAACCCGTTCCCTTTGTGCTGGATGAACGAACGTCTCTCCACATGCTCAGTTCTGAGAGATAAGTGTGTGTATATGCCGTCCTTCACCTAGCTTGAGGGGAACACAAAGTTTTTTTTTAGTTCCAAACTCCACTCCAAACATATATATGGGGAGGTACAAGCTCCAACTCCCTTTTACACTGAAAACGGCAGGCACATCAAACAGGCACTAGGAAACAGACTGAGAAACCAGAGTAAGGGTTTCTCCTGCAACCCGTTCCCTTTGTGCTGGATAAACGAACGTCTCTCCACATGCTCAGTTCTGAGAGATAAGTGTGTGTGAAAGCCGTCCTTCACCTAGCTTGAAGGGAACACAAAGTTTCTTTTCAGTTGCAAACTCCACTCCATAGATATATATGGGGATTCCAAACTCCAACTCGGTTTTACAGTGAAAACGGCAGGCACTTCAAACAGGCACTAGGAATCAGACTGAGAAACCAGAGTTAGTGTTTCTCCTGCAACCCGTTCCCATTGTGCTGGATGAACGAACGTCTCTTCTCATGCTCAGTTCTGAGAGATAAATGTGTGTGAAAGCCGTCCTTCAACTACCTTGAAGGGAACACAAAGTTTCTTTTGAGTTGCAAACTCCACTCCATACATAAGTATGGGGAGGTACAAGCTCTAACTTGGTTTTACTGTGAAACCGCAGGCACTTCAAACCGGCACTAGGAATCAGACTGAGAAACCAGAGTTGTTGTTTCTCCTGCAACATGTTCACTTTGTGCTGGATGAACGAACGTCTCTCCACATGCTCAGTTCTGAGAGATAAGTGTGTGTGAATGCCGTCCTTCACCTAGCTTGAGGGGAACACAAAGTTTCTTTTCAGTTGCAAACTCCACTCCAAACATATATATGGGGAGGTACAAGCTCCAACTCGGTTTTACAGTGAAAACGGCAGGCACTTCAAACCGGCACTAGGAAACAGACTGAGAACCAGAGTAAGTGTTTCTCCTGCAACCCGTTCCCTTTGTGCTGGATGAACGAAAATCTCTCCACATGCTCAGTTCTGAGAGATAAGTGTGTGTGAAAGCCGTCCTTCACCTAGCTTGAAGGGAACACAAAGTTTCTTTTCAGTTGCAAACTCCACTTCATACATATAAATGAGGAGGTACAAGATGGAACTCGATTTTACAATGAAAAAGGCAGGCACTTTAAACCGACCTTAGGAATAAGACTGAGAATGCAGATAATTGTTTCTCCTGCAACCCGTTCCCTTTGTGCTGGATGAACGAAAGTCTCTCCACATGCTCAGTTCTGAGAGATAAGTGTGTGTGAAAGCCGTCCTTCAACTAGCTTGACGGGAACACAAAGTTTCTTCTCAGTGGCTATCTCCAATCGATACATATATAAGGGGAGGTACAAGCTCCAACTCGGTTTTACAGTGAAAACGGCAGGCACTTCAAACCGGCCCTACAAAACAGACTGTGAAACCAGAGTAAGTGTTTCTCCTGCAACCCGTTCCCTTTGTGCTGGATGAACGAACGTCTCTCCACATGCTCAGTTCTGAGAGATAAGTGTGTGTATATGCCGTCCTTCACCTAGCTTGAGGGGAACACAAAGTTTTTTTTTAGTTCCAAACTCCACTCCAACATATATATGGGGAGGTACAAGCTCCAACTCGCTTTTTCAGTGAAAACGGCAGGCACATCAAACAGGCACTAGGAAACAGACTGAGAAACCAGAGTAAGGGTTTCTCCTGCAACCCGTTCCCTTTGTGCTGGATAAACGAACGTCTCTCCACATGCTCAGTTCTGAGAGATAAGTGTGTGTGAAAGCCGTCCTTCACCTAGCTTGAAGGGAACACAAAGTTTCTTTTCAGTTGCAAACTCCACTCCATAGATATATATGGGGATGTCCAAACTCCAAATCGGTTTTACAGTGAAAACGGCAGGCACTTCAAACAGGCACTAGGAATCAGACTGAGAAACCAGAGTTAGTGTTTCTCCTGCAACCCGTTCCCTTTGTGCTGGATTAAAGAACGTCTCTCCACTTGCTCAGTTCTGAGAGAAAAGTGTGTGTTAAGGCCATCTTTGAACTTGCTTGAAGGGAACACAAAGTTTCTTTTCAGTTGCAATCTCCACTCCATACATATATATGGGGAGGTACAAGCTCCAACACGGTTTTACAGTTTAATCGGCAGGCACTTCAAACCGGCTCTAAGAAACAGACTGAGAAACCAGAGTAAGTGTTTCTCCTGCAACCCGTTCCCTTTGTGCTGGATGAAAGAACGTCTCTCCACTGGCTCAGTTCTGAGAGATAAGTGTGTGTTAAGGCCATCTTTGAACTTGCTTGAAGGGAACACAATGTTTGCTTTCAGTTCCTAACTCCAGTACATACATATATATGGGGAGTTACACGCTTCAACTAGGTTTTGCTGTGAAAACCGCAGGAACATCCAACCGGCACTTCAAACAGATTGAGAAACCAGAGTAAATTTTTCCCCTGCAACCCGTTCCCTTTGTACTGAATGAACGATCGTCTCCCCACATGCTCAGTTCTAAGAGATAAGTGTGTGTGAATGCCGTCCTTCACCTAGCTTGAAGGGAACACATATTTTCTTTTCAGGTGCAAACTCCACTCCATACTTATAATGCGGAGGTAAAAGCTCCCACTCGGTTTTACAGTGAAAACGGCAGGAACTTGAAACCGGCACTAGGAAACAGACAGAGAAACCAGAATAAGTGTTTCTCCTGCAACCCGTTCCCTTTGTGCTGGGTGAACGAACGTCTCTCCACATGCTCAGTTCTGAGAGATAAGTGTGTGTGAAAGCCGTCCTTCACCTAGCTTTTCGGAAACACAAAGTTTCTTTTCAGTTGCAAACTCCATTCCATGCATATATATGGGGAGGTACAAGCCCCAACTCGGTTTTACAGTGAAAACGGCAGGCACTTCATACCGGCACTAGGAAACAGACTGAGAAACCAGAGTAAGGGTTTCTCCTGCAACCCATTCCCTTTTTGCTGAATGAACGAACGTCTCTCCACATGCTTAGTTCTGAGAGATAATTGTGTGTGAAAGCCGTCCTTCACCTAGCTTGAACGGAACACAAAGTTTCTTTTCAGTTGCAAACTCCACTCCATACATATATATGGGGAGGTAGAAGCTCCAACACTATTTTACAGTTTAAACCGCAGGCACTTCATACCGGCTCTAAGAAACAGACTGAGAAAGCTGACTAATTGTTTCCCCTGCAACCCGTTCCCTTTGTGCTGGATGAACGAACGTCTCTCCACATGCTCAGTTCTAAGAGATAAGTGTGTGTGAAAGCCGTCCTTCACCTAGCTTGACGGGAACACAAAGTTTCTTTTCAGTTGCAAACTCCTCTCCATACATATATATGGGGAGGTACAAGCTCCAACACGGTTTTACAGTGAAAACGGCAGGCACTTCAAACCGGCACTAGGAAACAGACTGAGAAACCAGAGTAAGGGTTTCTCCTGCAACCCGTTCCCTTTGTGCTGGATTAAAGAACTTCTCTCCACATGCTCAGTTCTGAGAGATAAGTGTGTGTGAAAGCCGTCCTTCACCTAGCTTTTCGGAAACACAAAGTTTCTTTTCAGTTGCAAACTCCACTCCATACATATATATGGGGAGGTACAAGCTCCAACACGATTTTACAGTTTAAGCGGCAGGCACTTCAAACCGTCTCTAAGTAACAGACTGAGAAACCAGAGTAAGTTTTTCTCCTGCAACCCGTTCCCTTTTTGCTGGATGAAAGAACGTCTCTCCACTTGCTCAGTTCTGAGAGATAAGTGTGTGTTAAAGCCATCTTTGAACTTGCTTGAAGGGAACACAAAGTTTCCTTTCAGTTCCTAACTCCAGTACATACTTATATATGGGAGGTACAAGGTCCAACTGGGTTTTAGTGTGAAAACTACAGGATCTTCAAACTGGCAGTAGGAAACAGTCTGAGAAATCAAAGTAAGTGTTTTTCTTGCAACCAGTTTCCTTTGTGCTAGATGAACGAACGTCCCTCCTCATGCTCTATTTTATGTGTTTGTATGTAATATTTTCTATTCACTTATCTTGTTGAGACATTAAAGATTCTTTTCTTTTTGAAACTACACTACATTCGTATATATTGGTAAATTCTTATTCCAACAATATTTTATGTCGATAACTGCATGAAATTCTGATCGGCAGTTGAAACAGACTTAGTATTCTGAGTCAATCTTTCTTATGCAACCCGTTCCCTTTGTGCTAGATGAACGTACTTCTCACTACATGAGTAGCTCAGAAAGATAATTTGTGTGAAATCATCCTGCACCTGCTTCTTGGGAACACATTTTCTTTTCAGTGGTATATACACTGCGTGTATATATATGTAGAGATTCTATCTCCAATACCGTTTTACTGTGAAAACTGCATAAACTACAAACTGACTCTAGAATACCGATTTAGAATGCTGAGTAATTGTTCCTACTGCAAACCATCTCTTTTATGCTAAATGAACGATTGTCTGTCCACAATCTCAGTTCTAAAAGGTATGTGTTTGTGTGAAAGCCGTTTTTCAGGTTTCTTGTTGGGAACAGTAAGTTTCTTTTCAGTTTGAATAAACGCTACATACTTTTATGAGGGTTGGTGCTATCTCCAACTTTAATTTAAAATGAAATCTGTATGAAGTTCTAGCCAGCATTACGAAACATACTGGGAAAAGAGTATAAGTGTTTCAACTGCAAAACATTCCCATTATATTTGATGGTCGATCGCCTCTCCTCAGGCTCAATTTTGAGAGATCAGTGTGCATCAAAGTGGTCTTTCACCTATCTTCTTGAGAACATAAAATTTCTGTTCAGTTGGAAAAACAGTACATACATATATATGGGGACGTTCTTGCTCCAACACGGTATTAAAGGGAATACTGCATGAATTTCAAACCGACGCTAGGCAGCATACTGTAAACCAGAGTAAGGGTTTCTACTGCAACCCACTAACTTTATACTAGATGAACGAACTTCTCTCCACATGCTCAGATCTGAGAAATAAATGTGTATGAAAGCCGTCATTCACGTAGCTTGTTGGGAACACTATGTTTCTTTTCAGTTGGAAACAACACTATTTATATATATTTGTGGTGGTAGTAGTTCCAACTCGGTTTTACAGTGAAAACCGCATTAACTTCAAGCCGGCAGTTGAAAACATACTGAGAAACCCGAGTACATGTTTCTACAACCCATTCCCTTAATGCTAGATGATCGAACGTCTCTTCACATTCTCAATTCTGGCATTTAAATGAGTATGAAATGTGTCAATCACATAGTTTTTGGGGAACACACTGTTTCTTTTCTGTGCGAAACTGTGTGAAATTAATATATTTTGGGAGGTTCAAGCTCCAACTCTGTTTTTCAGTGTGAAGTGCATGAATCTCCAACCAGCCCTAGGAAAACATACTGAGAATCCAGAACAAGTGTTTCTACTGCAACCCATTCCCTTCATGCTAGATGAACGAACATCTCTCCACTTGCACAATTCTGAGAGTTAAGTGTGTGTGAAAGTCTTCTGTCAGCTAGCTTGTTGGGAACACAGTTTTTTATGAGTGGGTAAATTCACTACATTTGTAGAAATGTGGAGGTACTACTTCCAACTCGGATTTACAATGAAAACTGCATGAACTTCAAACCAGCACTAGGAAACATACTGAGAATCCAGTGTAGCTGTTTCTACTGGAAACCATTACCTTTATGCTAGACAAACGAATGTCTCTCCACAATCTCAATACTCAGAACTGAATGAGTGTTGAAGCCATCCTTTACCTACCTTGATGGAAACCCAGAGTTTCAGTCCAATGGAAACTACGCTTCTTTCATATATATAGGGAGTTACTAGCATGGACTTGGTTTTACACTGCAAAACACTTTTATTTGAAACCGGCTTTGAGAAACATGCTGACAACTCAGAGAATTTGTTTCTGTATATCACTTAACCTTCAATGCTGGATGAAAAACGCCTCTCCACAGGCTTACTTCTGACATCTGAATTTGTTTTGGAGACTTCCTTCACCTAACTTGTTGGAAAACCAGAGTTTCTGTTATAGGGGAACTGCACTAGTTACATATCTAAGGGGAGGAACTTGCTCCAACGTGTTTTTCACACTAAATCGCTTTTACATTGAAAACGGCATTAGGAAACATGTTGAAATTTTAGAGAGTGTGTGTCTATATTACCTCTGCATTTTATGCTGCATGAAGGAACTCCTCTGAACATGCTCAATTTTCATAACTGTATGAGTGTGGAAGCCGTAATTCACCTAGCTTGTTGGAAACCCATAGTTTCAGCCCAATATAAACTACGCTGTTTCCATATATATCGGGACGTACTAGTACGAACTCGATTTTACACTGCAAACTGCCTTTACTTGAAAGCGGCTATGACAACCATGCTGAGAAATCAGAGTAACTGTTTCTGTATGTCCCTTAACCTTCAATGCTGGATGAAGGAATGCCACTCCATAAGTTCACGTCGGATATCTAAATGTGTTTTGAAGCTGTTCTTCAAATAACTTGTTGGAAACGCATAGTTTCTGGTATAGAGGAATTAAGCTGCTTACATATCTAACGGGAGGCACTCGCTCCAACTTGGTTTTCCACAGCAAATCGGTTTTACATTGAAAACGGTGGTAGGAAACCTGCTGAGAAGTCAGAGGGTGTGTGTGAAGAATACCTCTGCATTTTATGCTGCATGAAAGAACGTATCTCCACATGCTCAATTTTCAGAGCTGTATGATTTTCGAAGCCATACTTCACCTAGGTTGTTGGAAACCCTGAGTTTCAGTTAAGGTAAACTAAGCTACTTTCATATATATAGGGACGAACAAGCATGACCTCGGTTTTACACTGCAAACGGCTTTTAGTTGAAACCGGCCTTGAGAAGCATGCTGAGAAATCGGAGTAAATGTTTATGTATGTCACGTAACTTTTAATGCTGGATAAAAGAACGTCTCTTCACAAGCTCACTTCTCACATCTGCATTTGTGTTGGAGCTGTCCTTCACCTAACTAGTTGGAAAACCAAAGTTTCTTGTATAGGGGCACTACGCTTCTTACATATGTAAGGGGAGGCACTCGCTCTAAAGTGGTTTTCCACAGCAAACTGGTTTAACATTGAAAAAGGCTTTAGGAAACATGCTTAGAAATCAGAGAATTTGTGTCTAGAATATCTCTGCCTTTTATGCTGCATGAAGGAACGCCTCTCAACATGCTCATTTATCAGATCTGTATGAGTGTGAAAGCCGTTCTTCACCTAGCTTTTTGGAAACCCATTGTTTCAGTCCAAGGTAAACTGCACTTTCCAATATATGTGTATGTACTAGCACGAACTCGATTTTTCACTGCAAACTGCTTTTACTTGAAACAGGCTTTGAGAAACATGCTGAGAAATCAGAGTACTTGTTTCTGTATGTAACTTAACCTTCAAGGCTGGATGAAAGAAGCCTCTCCACAAGCTCACTTTTGACATCTGAATTTCTCTTGGAGCCGTCCTTCACCTTACTTGTTGGAACCCCAGATTTTCTTGTATAGGGGAACTAAGCTACTTACATATGTAAGGGGGGGCACTCGTTCCAACTTCTTTTTCCAGATCAAACCGCTTTTACATTGAAACTGGCGTAAGAAACATGCTCAGAAATCAGAGAATGTGTGTCTGGAAGTCCCTCTGCCTTTTGTTCTGGATGAAAGGACGCCTCTCCACATGCTCAATTTTCAGGAATGTAGAAGTGTGGAAGCCGCCTTTCACCTAGCTTGTTGGAAACCCAGATTTTCAGTCCAAGGAAAACTTTGCTGCTTTCATATATATGGGGACGTACTAGCACGAACTCAGTTTTTCACTGCAAACCACTTTTACTTGAAACCAGGTTTAAGAAACATATTGAGAAATCAGAGAACGTGTTTGTACATCTCACTCTGCCTTTTATGTTTACTGTGAAATGCTGGTTTCAAAGAAAAATCACTTTGCTTTGGTAAACTGCTTTGAATCGAGTTCCTGCACTTTGATATGTAAATTGGGTAGTTCCCGTATTCCAGAAACTCTGGTTTTCCAACATGTTAGGAGAAGGACGTCTCCAACACAAATTCAAATGTCAGAAGTGATCTTGTGGAGAGGCATTCTTTCATCCAGCATTGAAGGTTAAGTGACATACAGAAATAGTCACTCTGAATTCTCAGCAGGTTTCCTAATGCCAGTTTCTAAGGAAGAGCGATTTGCTGTGGAAAACCGCTTTGGAGCGAGAGCCTCTGCTTAGATATGTAAGCAGCGAAGTTCCCCTAGACCAGAAACCCTTGTTTTCGAAGAAGTTATGTGAAGAATGGCTCCAACTCATGTTTAGATGTCAGAAGTGAGCATGTTGGGAGGCTTTCCTTCTTCCACCATTGAAGGTTAAGTGACATACTGAAACACTCACTCTGATTTCTTAGCATGTTTCTGAAATCCGTTTCAAGTAAAAACATTTTGCAGTGGAAATGTGAGTTGGTGCTAGTTTGTCCGCATATATATGAAAGCAGCATTGTTTCCCTAGTCCAGAAATTCTGGGTTCCCAACAAGCTTGGTGAAGGACGGCCTCCACACTTATACAGATCTGAAAATAGAGCATGTGGAGTGGCGTTCTTTCATCCAGCATAAAAGGCAGAGTGACATGTAGAAACACATTCTCTGATTTCTCAGCATGTTTACTAACGCCGGTTTCAAAGTTAAAGCGGTTTGCTTAGGAAAACCGCGTTGGAGCGACTGCCTCCTGTTACATATGTAAGTAGCGTAGATCCCCTAGACCAGAAACTCTGGGTTTCCAACAATTTAGGTGAAGGACAGCTCCAACACACATTCAAATGTCAGAAGTTATCATGTGGAGAGGCGTTCTTTCATCCAGCATTGAAGGTTAAGTGACACTGGAACACTTTGATTTCTCAGTATGTTTTTCAGAGCCGGTTGCAAGTAAACATGGTTTGCAGTGAACAACCGTTTTGGTACTAGTGCATCCCCATAGATATGTATGTAGCGTAGTTTCCCAACCCCAGAAACTGTGGGTTCCCAATTAGCTAGTTGAAGGACGGCTTCCAAACTCATACATATCTGAAAATTGGGCATGTGGTGTGGAGTTCTTTCATACAGCATAAAAGGTGGAGTGACATAGAAACACTAACTCTGATTTCTCTGCATGATTCTAAAAGCTGGTTTCAAGTAAAAGCTCTTTGGAAAGGAAAAGCCACCTGGAGCTTGTGCCTTCACTTATGTATGTAAGTACTGTAATTCCCCGAGGCGAGAAACTCTGGGTTCTCAGAAACATAGGTGAAGGTTGGCTTCCACTCACATGTGTTTCCAAAATGGAACAAGTATAGAAGCATTCCTTTATCTCACCTAAACAGCAAGGCTAAACCTCAAGCACTTACCATGATTTCTCTGTATGTTTACTTGAGTAGATTTAAAGCTAAAAGCATTTATCGCTCAGAAACCTAGTTAGAGCTTATTCCTGCTGTTATATATATCGGTCGGGCAGTGCCCCAACACCATAGTTCTGTGTTTCCAGCAGTGTTGGTGAAGGATGGCTTCCACACACATTCGGTTTTCTCTCCTCCTCACACTTCTGCTTAGACATCAATGCAGGTTGTGTATTGTGGAAGCCAAGGAAATTTTTTCCATTTAGGATCAGCCTCGGAGAAAACTGAGACCTGCTTCTGCTTCTTTTCCCTGCTAGATTTCCTCTTGGTGCATTTCCAATCCTCACGAGTGAGTTCCTTTAACCAAGTAATTATTTCAAAAAAGTGGACAGGTTTCCATAGGGCCATTACTTCTTTTATATTCTTGCTTTTTAATACCTCTCTTCCATCTCTTTATCTCCAGGTGTCTTATTTCTATGTCCTTTGGTTTGGGCTGATGGCTAATCAGCATTAGTGTAGAAATTGTTGCTTGGTATTACTGATCTATATTCTTTCCATGGATATTTGATTTATCACTGGATTTTAGGGAAGATAGTTTCTTTAAAAAAATTCTGGTAAGTAACTTGTGGGGGATTCTGTTTCTCTTGGTCTAGAATTATAATGCTTAATTTCTTAATAAGTGATACTTTCATAGAGCTCAAAATTCCAAAGGTTTGAGTGTCACCACTGTCCCGAAGCCTTTCGAACTTTTCTTTGGGGGCACTTAGAACTGAGTGTGTGTGTCCTTCTGGACTTAGTTTAGCCTGAAATGAACAATGGCAAGTACCCCCCATTTTACACAAACAACAGACGACTTTCACAAATTGATACCTTTAAAAATATATGAACTGTAATGTTGTAGAATTTTACAAGAGGCAGTGACCTTCAGGGATGTCAGCAATGGAGGCAGAACAGTTGGAGGGACAGCAGGTGCTCGTGCTCAGTGGCTGAAGTCACACTACATCCATGGCCACCTCTGGTTAACCTTATATAGTTGGTGCTGTCTGCAGGCTTTCAAGGCTGTGCCCCCCTCCCCACCAAACATATATATTAGGAAAAGTGGTGAGCCTCAGTATGAGAAACAATAAAGAATTTGTAGGGGAAATTGAGTTTATTGTTTTTAAAAAGAAAAATTAGCATCCAGGTAGTTTAATTTCAGCTCCTAATAGACTGATGTGTTGACATTCACAAGGATGTGTAAACACATGCAAGATCATGGGGCAGGACCGGAGACTCTGAAGCAGCAATCACCACACACAACTTTCACTGCTGTCCTTGACTGCCTTATAGAATTACTTGATTAAGAAAAGGTCATAGATGTTAAATATCATCATTTTGAGAAACCAGTTCTTTTGAAATCTTATATACTAATGTAACTGAATTGGATAAAGAAATGCTAAATGTGTAATAAATTATTCAAAGAGGTAATGATTACTGAAAACACCACAAATTGAAGAGGACCACAGCATAATGGACATATATATTTTAATGATCTGGAAGAATCAGCTCAGCAGTGTATTCAAGACATCTACAGATGATGTCAAAAGGGGGTGTTCTTGGATAGCTTTTTGTGAATATTAGAGTGAAGTCAGGGTCAGGTACACAAATTTAGTTTAAAAGCAAAAGGTGAAACAGATTTCTTTTCAAAAATCTATTGTGTCTGGTTAGAAATCATCAAATCCATGGGTCAAGGGAAGGAAAAAAAACCTAGTGACCACGTGACTGTTTCAGGAGCTGGTAGTAAAATGACAGTTGACAATTGTGTAAATTAGATATGATCTTGATGTCCAACTGACCAAAAGATTTTTAGTCCATGTGCCAAAAATTTATCAAGGAATAAATAGTGATCTATGTTTTGTCAGCTCTGTTATCCCCCCTTCAAGCCTGCATTGTGATTGGGAAACTAAGAACTTTGACTGCAAGGAGGGGGATTTTCAAAAATGGAGTGTCCTCCGACCGAGAAAATAAAGAAAATTTAGCCATACACTGTAGAGACACAGGGAGATCTGTTGAGCAAGATGACACTTGCTTTACTGTCAACTAGTAGGAGGTGCAGGTTTTGATGACTTGGGTACCACGTTGCTGCCTTTCTTAAGATATTGCCCATGGCTCTTGAGAAGCGATTAAGTGGGGCTAAGGAATTAGCCTCCGAATGCCCTTTGCCATGGACGTTGTCTCTATTGTCCACTTTTAAGTTTTAGCTTAGACAAGTTGCAGTGTCTTACCAAGTGAGCTACAGACAGTAAGTGCATCTTGAAGTATACGGATCTTTCCTCCTCACTGCAGCAGAGAACCTCTGCATTGGAGCATCCTGAGATGTCATCGATGGTCATTTTTCATGTTAGGAATCAATAAGGATACTATGTCCACATGGATGAGGAGGGTAAGATTTCAGTCTCTAAAGTGGTAATGATGGGTTGACCTTTTCACTTAAAGAGTCTCACATCAACAAATACATGTCTGTTCTGGACCAAGAAGAAACAAGTGTTTGAAAAAGAATAGCTTGAAAGGTCAGTGGGACATGTCAGGCATCTTCTTCATGTCTTCAAATTCGGGTATCAAGCATGGGTTTCCTATCCTGAGTGATACTGACAATTTGCCGTGTTCTGTGCCTCATGTATATCAAAGGCTTTCCTAAGTAAAGTGTCTAGTAATGGTAACATTCTTGATATGAGTTAAACCGGGGGAGATGAAGGAATTAAAATTAGTCCCTAATGTGCATTGATTTTTCTAAAGACATCAAATTTATAGAAACTTTTGAAGAATTAAAGTGACAGAAAATTGCACAGCACCTTCTCCTTCTGGTAGAAAACTGTTCTGTTTTCCTTTTTAGATGAATGTGACATAGAATCAGTACTACTATTTTTTGTATTGTACTTAGTGTTTACAGAGTGATTCACAGATATTCTCCTATTTCATCTGTGCAATGACCTCTGGAAGATAAGATTTCCTAGTTATGCTTTTTAATGTCTATTTCTTAACTGTGTCTAAAAGCAGATTGATTGAGCTCCATTTGCTCAATTTAGAAGGCTGGACTGATTAATTGTGTCAGAACATTCCAGGAGGCAGAGGAAAGGAAGAGACAGGGGTTCTACATGATGGAAGCTGCTCCTGAAATGATATGACCAGCAGTCTTATCCATTTTTCCCAAGGCTGGAAACAAAACAGAACGCAAGACAAGGAAAACAGGGAGCCCATGTGACTCCAGCCTTGGCACGTAGAGTCACGGCTGTCCTTCTGTACCTTGGAGAGGAGACGCTTTAGGTCTCTGTTCTACAAACTCTGTTTTGCTTTATCTCCACAGTGTCTTGTTTTATTGGCATATGCTGAAACTTGATTTAAAATTCATAGCATTAAAACAAAAATCAAGATCTGTTTATCATTTATTACCTATTTGGTAAGTAGTTTTTGGTGAATATTTAACTTTATTATTATGTCTTACCATGGCAATGTAAAACACCTAGTTCCCCAGATAACAGCAGTGGCTTAAACATGCTAAAACTGTATTTCCCTCTTACATAAAGAAGTCAAGCAATCGGTAGCCCAGGGCTGGTTTGCATAATGGCCCCTGGGTCAGAGAACAAGTTGCCTGTTATCTTTAGCCCATCAACCTGATGGCCCAAAATGGCTGCCTGTGGGTCAGCCATCAGGTCCACATTCCAGGCAACAGATAGGAGGGAAGAAAGGTGCCTCAGTTCCCTTTTGGGATGGTTCTGTAAAGTCTCAGGTAGCTTCCCTGCTTTTATCTTGCTTTAGACAGAGGGCTGAGAGACAGCTTGCTATGAGGTAAGCTCAACCCAGGACCAGCCATCTCCTTCGAGGGGAGGGGAGGGTGGGGTCGGGGAGGCACCCCTCATCCTGCACGTGGTGTGAGACACCACGATGAGCCGCCGGGGGCCTCTGCAGTCCGTCCATTGCTTCAGGCTGCACTGAGCGGTTGGTAACAGTTGAGATTTTCACGTAGAGTTGCGTGTATGCTGGAACAATTGCTCAGTTCATTTAAACTAGTGGCTACCAGAGCACGTTAGAGAACAGTTGTTCTCACCTTGTAGCCAGTGACCCTCCCGCCAGGTTTCTGTCCTGCGGTTCATTTCCGTGTTATTTTCCAAGACTTCAGGAGGAAATGTAAGCAGCCAGATGCTCAAATGCTTTTCTGTGTGATTCCCCCCTTGTTCTTTGAAGGAACAACAAGTTGCCTAGAGAAGAGTGGACGAAATTCCAACCCTCCATTTTTTTATGCTCTGAGATTTGGTGTTAGGAAATAGAAGAAAATTCCAGAAACACCCTGAAGAAACATTACTTCCTTCAAATGTGATTTGGATCAGCAAAGGACAATATATTTTATAGAACAACTTTTAAGACAACTGAATTGGTAGTATGTTCACATAATGAAACTTCCAACAAGTCTTTATATTTCTCCTGGAAATTCCTTGGTTCTTGGTGTAAATTATTAATAATTAATATCAGCTTTCTATTCTTTCTCTTCCTGTAGTTGTAGAGTTAACATGAAAATAGCTTGTTGTGTCACTGAGAAAGCCTCCTGCTCAGCCTTCTAGCTAAACAGCTTGTGTGTGTTTTGGTGGCAGGTGTACTAAATAGCAGTTTTCAGGCACTTGAGGGATGCCCATCACACCTGCACTGTGGGAGACTATTTCTCACCCACGACCAGGTGAGACCATCCTTTCCTCCGCTGCCTCGCCCAGGCCCCTGCATTCTGGTTCTCTCTCACGACCCATTTTCATAAAGTTCACCCTAAACCAGCAGAGCAAGTCTTTTTCTCTCAAAGATCAGGATCTTAGTTCTAGGCTTTCCGTTAAAGGACAGTTTATAAAATCAGGCAAATTTATATGTCTTTTGAGGCCTCAGGATCCCTGCAATTAAAACAAGAACTTGAGTTACAATACTATTCTTTTCCACTTCTGAATTTCTATAACACCACACAATAGCTTTTTTATTAATTAGCTAAAAAGTTTTTCCAGAATATATTTTCCTAAGATTCACAAATATCTGCTAATTTCTATTTAAAGATGCTATATTTAAGAAATGGAATAATTATTTACTTTTAGAAAGTAATGTAAGTCAAGAAATGTTTGATACTGAATGTTTACTATGAGTTCAAGTATGTAAGCTTAATTTTTGTGGTACTGTCAATAAACCACACAACGTGAGAGTTGTGGGTTAAGTTTTACCTTGGGCAAAATGAAGACAAGATCCCAGGTGTCAGCATCTCAGAGAGCTCGGAGGAACTGCTCTGAAGGGGAGGGGGAGCTCAGCATTATATGAGATTTCATTGAAGGAGGACGTGCATTCAAGTATACGTTAAGGCAGAGGCTGCTGTTAGTCGAGGAGCAGGTGTCTCTGTTAATGATTTTAGTGCTTTTCTAGATTGGAGGAGATGCAAGAATTTGGGCTCTTAAAATTTCCTGAAATTGTCTAACTATCTGAAGGCTTTTCTGCCCATTTTCCCAGAGCACAGAGCGCCCCATTCCTGATCTCCACCCTGAACTACTTTCAGAGGGCGTGGAAGGTCAGCAGCTGCAGTGGCTCATGACTTAATCAAATCAGAGGCAGATGACAAGTGCCAATTTTTAGTTGACAGTATGTTTATATTGTAGGAAAAAATGTTACTTTCCAACCGTATCCCAGTTTTACTTTTAGTTAGAGATCAACTGATAACTGTTAGATGACTTAAGTCAGACGAGTGGTGAAGGAGTCGTCTCTTGAGCCTGCCAGTGCTCTGTGTCAGCCTCCTTGATCACATTCAATTTTCTTTCTGTTCAAACAGCATGCTTCAGATTTTATGAAGTATGGAGCCTGTCCTGAGCTCACAGTTTCTGGAGGTGGCCCTGATCCTGTGGTCTTTGTTTATTCTGTGAATTATGCTGTGAATCTTTATGTGCCCAAGCTTCATCATAATTTCAAACTTTAAGGATTTAAATATGGGGATGGATGCCAATTTCTGGGGATAGATTTTCAGGATAACAGCCAGGATTGGTAAAAAGTAGGGAGAATGGATACAGCCTTTTAAAAAGAAAGGTTATTTTACAATTCTTGTAGATAAATTAAAGTCCTTGTTGGGATTCTATCAGGAATGTTTAATTTGGAGACCTACCTCCCATTTTCATGAAATAAAATAATTTTATTATTTGTTATTGCCTACTATTTAGCAAATAAGTATCCCCTTTGCATATAGTTTTATCACTTAATCGCTACAAAGAGTCCCAGGAGAACACACGTGTCACACGTGAGGGAACCAAGATCATCCAGGGTAAGTGGCAGGAAGGCAGATGGGCTGGAGGGCTTCCCCTCCTTCAGGCTGACAAGCGTTTTGCTGAAGTGGTTTATTTAATACTTTGCTTCCTTGATGAATTGGATCTCTTGAAATTGTTTATGACTGGCTTATCTTCCCCTCTCTCCTCTGCCTCAGGACTTCTCCTCGTAAGTAGTATGAATTCAGCCTGAACTGATTCAGGAAAATCAGAAAATAAGAAATTAGCCCACACAAATGTCTGCTTAGTCCTTGTAATTCAGTACTTCCTAAAACTCTCAGAAACGCAAGGAAGGTGTGTTACTTCTGGGACTGAGTGCATTTGAAGAGTGAGAAATGTAAGTGTGATCTGGTATAGGCACAGGCTCTATAGAGAAAGATCCGGGTTTGGATCCTGGCTCCACCAAGTACTGGAAACATGACCACCCAGAGCCTCAGTTTCTTCATGTGTTAAATGGGCTAATGGAGCTCACCTCCAAGTGGTCAGGTCAAAATGAGATGATACGAGTGGCTCTCAGGCAGAATGCTTGGCAAAATGCTAGTTGCCCTTGCTGTTTTATAATGTCTTCTTAGTTAATTCCGTTGTCCATTGGCTTGCGAATACCTCCTCATTTGATTTAAGAAAAATGGCATGTCTTAAGAATTTTAAAAATAAGGAATGAAGATTTACTGATTAATGCTGAGTGTACTTTTATAGGTCATTTATTAAAAAAAAAACTAGGAGTTCTCTAAAGAGAATTTATTCAGTGTGCCTAGAATATGATTCAGTTAAAAATGATTTTCCTTTAAATACTTTTCAGAAACTTTCTAAGATGTTTTTTCTTGAATAGTAGTTGAAGATTTCTGAGGAGGTTTTACATTTAGAAAAGTTTATTCTTGTAGCAATTGACACATTAAATAAATGATTCATAACCCTGGACAGCATAAAGCCCTGGCTTTTTTTTTTAAATATATATAATTTTGCTGGTTAGTTCTATGACATTTTATTGGGTAGAAGTATCTCCCATTTCCATTTTACAGGCAGAGATGATGAGTCATACGATACTCATTATACAAGAGCAGCAGAGGCTGATTAATTTGGGCAGAAGAGTAAAAGGTTGTGGAGGAAAAAAATCCTTGTTTCTCAAACTGCACACATTCTGCGGTGCTGTGCAGCTGAAATGGTTTTGATTTTGCTTCTGGGTTGTCCTAGGTTTCGGCGCATGTGCCTGGAAAGTTCTCTCGGGCAAAGATGCTTATTTGAGAAGGTTGTCATTGTATTTAAGAAGGTTGTCATTGTAAATGCTCTTAAGAGGATTAAACAAATTCCACAGCAAATAAATGAACATGTTTGGAAGGTTTTCCACCCTCATGTAATTTCCAGAACACAGATATTATTCACTTGCTAAACCAAACACACAGGTATATTAATGAGCCTGGCTCACATGACTGGACAGCACGGAGGGAGCCTCATCTGTTGGCGGGGGTTACGCTGCAGGAACCGCACCTGAAATTTTAATTAGAATTTATTTCCAGCGAGTGTTGCTTCCGCGTTTTTCTCCCCAAAGCAAGGAAGCACCCTCCTTGCCTGGCCATTAGTCTGCAGAGCCCCGCGGCTCACACACTCCCCTGCTCATCAGGAGGCTGATGGATCCAGTTTGCTTAGACACACTTAGCTACACTCGCAGTGGGGATCATCAGTCTCTTCTGTGTGTTGACCTCCACGTGCAGGGGAGAAAATCGTCTTTTGCTGCCGATAAACGCTAATTGACTATGACTACCAGTTGTTTCAGAGGGACTGTGATGTTGAAAACTGGTGTCCCTTTCATTTTTATATGTTGGATGCTGACAAATGGCATGGCGACACCCCCATTGAAAGTACACCCACCAGGGAGGGGGGCGGACTTTGGATCTATGGGTTTTAGTATTCACATCCTGGCACTGGACAGCTTTCAGTGTTCTCGTTGGGTTTGGGAGACTGTTTCTTGAGTGATTTCTTTGGCTTCCAATAAATTTGCACAGCCATCTCCTTCAGTCGAGTTCTGATGAGTTCAGTTGGGAGGGGCATGTGAAATTGGGGCGGACAGTGAGGTGCAATGAAAACTAGCCACCATCTGGTTACCTCTAATTTTTTATGGGCCAAAAATGCTTGTCTTATTTTCTTTTCTCCTTCATCCATCCCTTCAGGTCAGGGAGTCGTCTTCAAGAATTTCTTCCTAAAATGTAAAGTAATGATGAAGGCAGTGTGTTTCTGTGGTTGATTCCATTTGATTTGGGTTCATTGTTAAAGATTTTCTGGAGAGGTTCTTATGAGCTCTTAAAAGCTTGAAGAGCAGCAATACCAAGGGGAGAAAGTCAGAGAAACGTGTCAGCGGCCCCTGTGAGGTCTGTGCGATGGGGGCAGGAGGTGGGGCAGAGACAGCACCGTGGCCTCCCCTGCAACCCTCAGGGCAACGTGTGCATGTAAAGCCAGCGTCCCTTGTCACCATGTGTTCTAACAGGACTCCCACAAAGGGAATGCGTGGAGATTAGGGGAGGACTTACCTTTCACCCTCTTGTCAAACATCTTTAATGCTGACTGTATTTATTCAAGATGACACAGAGATCACCTGCAGAGCGTGAGGGAGCGGTGCTTGCTTCCTGTCTTGCTCGCCCCAGGCTCACTCATCAGACTCCTGATCCTTGCAGGTACTGCAGTGCCCGTGGGGGCATCTCTGCTCCTGTGGTGGGAGCTCTGCTCCTCGGGGAGCTGGGCACGGGAGTGCTCACATTGGAGCCGGTCGCACCAGCGCTGATCCCTCTCCACATGTTGAGCCCTTTGTGTAAGTAGTAGAGGTGGGATCCAGAGTCTTCCTGTGTCTATGGAGTTCTCCAGTAAAGCCAACTTGGAGGAAAGAAAGAAAATGCCTACTGTTCCATGACTGTGTCCTAAGGGTTTAAAGCTCACTGCGGAGCACACGTGAGATTTCATCCAGTAAATACTCTGGGGTCTTGACTCTGACTTGTCATGAATTTGGCATTCTCATAATGTTATTTCTCTTAAAATATGTCTAAGCAATCATTTTTGTGTGATGGTTATGTGTGGGTAAGTGTCCTGAAGAAACTGTTGTGGATGGAACTGTGGGCATCAGTGGTACCAAAAGGGCTGGTGGCCCTCGGGGCTGCCCGAGCTCCACACCGTTTGTTACCAGCAGTCTTTCAGATTGCATCTTATTCCAGAGCTCACAGGGGCTCCCATCTCTCACTATGTGTTTTGAGAGAATATTTGTTCAGAGGGGAGGGGACAGGGTGCTTCCAAGTATGGGTTTTGGGGTTCCCTGTCTAAAGGTGGCAGTGGCACAAATCCTTTATTCATGGAGTATTGAAGCCCCCGTCTCGTGGCTAATTGGGCCTCCCTGTCCTTCTTCATGTTAGAAGGCGGAGGGCTTGGGTTAAGCAGCCAAACCTGTTTTTGGTGAGCTTTCAGCCCTATCACACGACCTGGGTTGTCCCGTTTCAGTCACATGACTTTGATTTTTGCAGGTAGGTGTGACTCCTGGACAGTGCCTGGGACTTCCTGGTTTCCCCTACTGTAGGGACACTGAAGAAAGTTCACCCCATAAGATGTGTTTGAGGGCCTCGAGGTCAAGTAGGGACCCACAGACAGATGTCTGGATGGATGGCGATCAGGCCCGAGTCTTGGAAGAACAGAGATTCCATTACTGTTTTAACAGTGAAATTGAGGGAGTAATTCTGGAAGGTCTGATGCAACTGAGATTAAAATTATTATATGGTTTTTATTGTTAGCAGTAGTGGTTTTTAACCCTTAGACCCAGTCCCCCCTATTTATAATAAATATTTTGTAACCTTTCTTTTCTGGTGCCCAGAAGTGAACGTCATAGAAAATGTAATCTAACTATAAATATAATAAACAAATAGACAGGTAGATGGAAAGATGTGGTACATAAATTCTTATATTATGGGCTATTTTATATTCTATGCTAATTAGTGACCTCTCAGGACAAAAGGCACATACAAAGGGAGTCCCTTCTTATAAACTACTTTTCCAAGCCTTACCTAACTGGGAAAAAAGTGGCTTCACAATGTTAGAGCGCCTCCCAGGTCCCTGGGGACATCTCCTTGTCAGAGTTACACTTGCTGATGGTGTCCTGTGCCAAGTGCAAGCACATGCGGTTCAGAAGCTGCCCGGAGGCGGACTCCGGGGATTCCTTCTCCGTCGCAGCTGTGAGGGAGCCTTGCCTTTCCTGACCACAACCACAGAGGCGATATTTAATCTCTGAAATCTGCCATACCAGAGTATAGCACAACCCTCACAAGATATGTTGAATAAAGTAGAAAACTTTAAGTGTCTCCTTTAGGATAGAAATAGGGTATAAAAGAAATCATGAATTAAAAAATTCTAGTTCCTGAATAAGTGCTACATTACACTGGCTGCATTATAAGTTTAGGCAACTTCATTACCGCTTTACATACCACAACTTGTAGTTAGATATTATTTATCTTTTTTTTTCCCTAAAGGAAAAAAAATCATTTGATGAGTTCTTGTGTCAGAGGTGACGAGCATAGAGCAAGTGTAAAACCGGGAATCGTGATGCTGGTTAGTCTAAGACCATCTCCGTCACTGCGCAGATCATCTTTACTCATTTTACTGCACTTTTTGGAATCACCTTCTCACTTGGACAAACCCCTGTGTCAGTTGGATTTGTTAGTAAAACAATTCTTTTTCTTACCTAGAACATCAGTGATGTTTTCAAGATGATAAAAAAAATTTGCCCATGGCATTTAAACAGTTGCTTTTTCTCGTAATTTATGGCTCACGGTCTCGTATTTGTCACAATTGGAGAACTGTGTTTTCTGTGTGCAAATTCTCATTTCTTTGGTGACTCATGGACACGTGTCCTTACTGGATGGAGTATGATAGTAGTGGTTTTCATTCTCTCCCTAAATCTGCAGTCCTGTGTTATGTTTCCTGTTAACTTAAAAAATAGGAATATTGTTATTTACCTAAATATCTAACCTCACACAATTGATGCATATCAAAATGGTCCAAATAGGAATTCCAATATTAAATGAGACAGTAATTTCACAACCCACTTTTCCAAAAATTTGGATTGATGGCTCAATTATATCAGGGATATTAGCTGATTTAATTGAATCAATCATTGCTTTCTTCAATAAAATTTTCCATTCCATCTGCCCTTTTTGTTTATTGTTCTTCAGCGTTTCATTTGCTTTCTTTCTCAAAAATATATGATTTTGGTTTTTGTCATTGAAAATCCTTGCTAGTTTTGCTACCTCATGCTGGAGAGCAAGGCTTGTGACTGTTTTATAGTCACTAGTTTCATGGTATGGAGACCTAATGAAGTGTGTACATAAAAGGCTTAGTCTACACTGAGTGCAGGGTTAGAGTTCGCAGCCCATGTCATCAGTATCATAATTAATCCATTACAATCATCCCCTATTAATCAGTGTTATCCTTCTAACGTCTCCAGGAGAGGAAATGTAGTAGTCTAAATGCAATTCTTTGCCAAACTTTGAGTCAATTCAAAACCTTTAAAGCTTTGCTGTCAATACGACTGTGTGCCTGCTATCCCTACTTCTGCTCCTCCTGACCCAGGACGCGGTCTCCATGACTGATGATCCACGAGACACTGGATTCTTGGTCCCATGGCTCTGTGTGTTCTGAGACATCAGGGGACTTCAGCACTGTTATAGGGGCTTCGGGATCCACCTGTTCATAGCATTGCTGAGATGAGATCTGTGGGTTCACCCTCATTATTGAGTGTATGGTGCATTTTTTCTAGAACCAAAACACGCCACCGTGGCAGCGCTGCTTTGACCATGTGCTGGTACAGCGTGTGTTTGTCAGTTCTTGGGTTTAAATTTTCTATTCTAATTGCTAAAGTGGGGTATATTGACAGATACACTCCATGTAAACAGAAGCTCTGTGGGATCTTCAGCAACTTCTAAGAGCATAAATACTCCTGAAGCAGCTAACCTTCCTCCCAACAAGTGAAGAGCAAGCCGGCAAGTCCTGGGTGCCTGTGGCGGCCGAGATCTGCAGCCCAGGCTAGTCACTGAGGCGCAAGGAGAAAACCTTAAAAACCTACTTCCATGCTGTCTTTCACAGAATCTCAGAAATGAACGTTTTAATATCTAAAGAGGGGTGATTTTTTAAAATAATTTTTTTATTTTTTTCCTTTTTCAGTTTTATTAGGTAGAATTATTACAGTTCAACTTCACATACACATATTGCATATAAATACATGTATAGAGTACACAGCATTTTTTAGTTTACATATACGTACTAATTATTGTTTCTAAGAACAGATTAGAGCTTTTGATTTTTAAAATTACATTTACCAGTGGAATAATGACATCTACAAAAGAATAATAAACAGAATATGGTAATCCAATCACAAAGGACAGTCAGATGTGCTTACATATATTCAAGAAATCAAAATATTTAGTTCATTTTTGGTCTTATTATTAGTGCTATTAATTTTAGATTCCCCATAAATGAAGTCATATGGCATTTTTCTTTCTCTTTCCACCCCAGTTCACTTAGAATGACGGTCTTCAGGACCATCCATGTTGCTGCAAATGGCATCATTTATGGCTGAGTAGTATTCCATTGTATATACGTATCAGCTCCTCTTTATCCAGTCATGTGCTGATGGACATTTGTGTTGTTTACATGTTCCTTGTTCTAGGTCCCTTCTGGCAACAATTACAGATTTTAAATATTCTCCACCTTAAAATCCTTCCTGAAGGAGATGTGGTAACTGGAATCAAAAACAGTTACAGCACAGGGTTGTGTGTGATGGGCCCTGGGGACTTGGTAGAAAGGTTGACAGAAAGGATTTCAGATTCTGATCAAATGATTCCTCCTCTTGTAGCCCTGCTGACCGCCTCTCTCATGGTTTGCCCTACAAGTCTCACCAGTCCCTTCTGTGAATCCTACTGTATTGTGCACAAATTTTGTCCAATTTGTGTCAACCAGCAGGGACCTTAAGTGAGGCACCCAAGCTCCTGTGTTGGTTTCTTCCATCAGCCCTTAACTTCCTTGCAAGCCAGGACTGTCTCATTGCCCCCAAGGATCCCTAATGCCTAGTGAGATGCCTGATACAGCCAGTAATTAACAAGCACATGGGTCAAATGGAAAAACCTGATCAAAGAAAAGGCCCTCATTTTTCAGACATGCCTACTTGATTACATAGGGTAAAATGACGTGTCTTCTTGGATTTGCTGTCAACTTCTTCAACAAAGGACAAATAAAAGAACAAAGGTCTGAATAAAGGAAATCTGGAAACGTTTGTGAATTCCTTAATCTGGGTGATGGGCTTATTGTACTATACTTACTGATGTATACTTAAGTTAGTTTATAATTTTACAGTCATTAGCTGAAAAGCAAGTATTAATACGTATTAATTGAAATCCTTAGAACTGACCAAACTTACCCCACACAAAATCCTTAATATCCTAGTAGTTTGTCTTACAGAAATCTTTTCCCACAAAGACAGGAAAAAATGGAAAGGCTGATCCGTGCAGTATTTCCACGTTGTCAAAAGACCAAAGGCCGACAGAGAAGAGATTGTAGAAAAGATAAAGAGGCTGAAATCAATGTCCGGAAAACCTAGCTAAGAAACCTAAATGGCCCAACTTAACTAAACCGAGCACTGCCTCATCAAGAATGGGGCAAATAGCAAGGCAATCTACAGATTTAATGTAATCCCTATCCAATTACACAGGACATATTTCACAGAACTAGAACAAATCATAATAAAATTTATATGGAACCATCAAAGACCTAGAATTGCTAAAGAATTACTGAAGAGAAAGAAAGAGGCTGGAGGAATAACTCTCCCAGACTTCAGACAACACTATAGAGCTACAGTCATCAAGACAGCATGATATTGGTACCAAAACAGACATATGGACCAATGGAACTGAATAGAGAGCCGAGAAAAGAACCCACAAACCTTTGGTCAACTAATCTTCAACAAAGGAGGCAAGAATATACAATGGAATAAAGACAGTCTCTTCAGCAAATGGTGTTGGGAAAACTGGACAGCAGCATGTAAAACAATGAAGCTAGAACACACCCTTACACCATATAAAAAAAATCAACTCAAAATGGATTAAAGACTTAAACATAAGACAAGATACAATAAACCTCCTAGAGGAAAACATAGGCAAAACATTTTCTGACATACATTTCAAAAATTTTCTCCTAGGAGAAATAAAAGCAAGAATAAACAAATGGGACCTAATGAAACTTACAAGCTTCTGCAGAGCAAAGGAAACCAGAAATAAAACAAGAAGAAAACCTACAGAATGGGAGAAAATTTTTGCAAGTGAAACCGTCAAAGGCTTGATCTCCAAAATATATAAGCAGCTCATACGACTCAATAAGAAAAAAAAAACAACCCAATCCAAAAATGGGCAGACCTAAACAAGCAATTCTCCAAGGAAGACATACAAATGATCAAAAACCACATGAAAAAATGCTCAATATCACTAATTATCAGAGAAATGCAAATCAAAACTACAATGAGGTATCACCTCACACCAGTCAGAATGGCCATCATCCAAAAACCCAAAAATGACAAATGCTGTAGAGGCTCTGGAGAAAGGGTAACCCTCCTACACTGCTGGTGGGAATGCAGTTTGGTGCAGCCACTATGGAAAACAGTGTGGAGATTCCTCAAAAGACTAGGAATAGACTTACCATATGACCCAGGAATCCCACTCCTGGGCTTGTATCCAGAAGGAAATCTACTTCAGGATGACACCTGCACTCCAACGTTCATAGCAGCACTATTTACAATAGCCAAAACATGGAAACAGCCTAAATATCCATCAATAGGTGACTGGATAAAGAAGATGTGGTATATTTATACAATGGAATACTACTCAGCCATAAAAACTGACAACATAACGCCATTTGCAGCAACATGGATTCTCCTAGAGAATGTCATTCTAAGTGAAGTAAGCCAGAAAGAGAAAGAAAAATACCATATGAGATCACTCATATGTGGAATCTAAAGACTCATGGACAGAGAATACAGACTTGTGGTTACCAGGGGGGTAGAGGGTGGGAAGGGATAGACTGGGATTTCAAAATTGTAGAATAGATAAACAAGATTACACTGCATAACACAGGGAAATATACACAAAATGTTATGATAAATCACAGAGAAAAAAATGTGACAATGAGTGTGTATATGTCCATGAATGACTGAAAAATTGTGCTGAACATTGGAATTTGACACAACATTGTAAAATGATTATAAATCAATAAAAAAATGTTAAAAAAAATAAAAGAATGGGGCAAATAGCACCTAGTGGATTTTTTTAAATAAATAAATAAATAATGATCCATTTCCTACCACAGGCAATTATGATAAGACTGAGTATAAGTTCTAACAAGAAATAGTGTACAAATCATAATTTCTACTTGATTCAAACTTCTTCTTCTATAAAATTTGAATCTTTTTATTTTTAAGACTGATTTGTGGCATATGACCTAGGGATAAAGTTTTCAACTGGCTTGTATTAAAAAAGCTCACCATAGTGAGAGTTTATTACATTAACTATCCTTTTTGGGAAACCCATGTGCCTTGTCACTCTCTTTCATAAGATTTCCTGTGGAAAATTCAATCCTTCATTCAGGAAAAGGCTGAGCAGTATTTCTCATGGAAAATCTTCATAAAGTGCAACACCAGAAAATGAAAATGACTGTGAGCATCCCGTGAACCCGGCAGAAACACACAGCGCACGGCTGTTTTCCCGCCTCGAATTTCTCTACCCAGCAGGGAAAATGTGCATTTCAAGAAATAGACATAAACACTTTTCAGGAAATAAGCACACAATTTCCCTTTCAGGGTTTAGTGGGCTTCCATTTAATTCTATGAGAAATGTTTAAAACAACAGAACAACAGCTGAGATAGGGTTTAAAGTAACGTTTATGTCTTAGTGAAAATAAAGCCAACTGATATTTATCATTTTTACTTTATTTGATCTCACTCTCTTACTTTACCTCCCCAACCTCCTCCACAAAATGATGGTGAACATCCCCTGCTGGGTCAGAAGGCTCAGTAGAAATTACCAATCACATGGAGGTGTTCTTTGTTGTTTTATTTTTCAAAACAAACCAGTTTCATTCATGTGATTTAATAATTAAGATCAGAAACAAAGTCTACTCAATAAATGGTAGCCAACACATGTCGTCATAGTTGCTCATCAGGTTTGGCCCCACGTTACACACTTTTACATGGAAATGTGCCATGAGCTGTCATGGGAAATGGTGAGTGGGGACAGGGTCTCTGCTCTCACAGGGCACACAGCCTGGTGGGGGAGGCGGTGTTCAATCATTGCCCTTTTATATTTAATGTACTTACAAATTATGGGAAATGCTATTTAAAAAGAACAAAATGAGTCAATGAAAGTGAAAAATACAAAGACAGTATTTAGGCTGAGGGAAGACAGGGAAGCTCTTTGAAGAGCTGACACTCCACTGAGACCAAAAGGACAACTCCGGTGCTGCAGGTGAAGGGCAGGGACACACTAATAAAGGGCTGATATCCAGAATATACCAAAATTTCTTTAAACTCAACAAGAAGGATAAATAACTTGATTAAAAGCTGAGCAAAATGCATGAACACACACCTCATCAAAGAAGAAATCTAGATGCCAAAGAAGTCTATAGAAAGATGCTCCACAGCACCTGTCATCAAGGGGATGCAGACTGAAACAGCGAGGTACCACTGCACACCTGTCAGAACTGCCAAAACGCAGAACACTGACAGCACCGAATGCTGGTGAGGATGTGGAGCGTCAGGAATTCTCATGCATTGCTGGTGGGAATGTAAAATGGCCCAGATACTTTGGAAGACCGTCTGGCAATTTTTTACAAAACTAAACGTACTCCTAACATATGATCCGGCAACTCTGCTCCTTGGTGTTTACTCGATGAAATGGAGACTTATGTCCACACACAAATCTGCATACAGATGTCAATAGCAGCTTTATTCATAATCACCAGAACTCAGAAGCAACTAAGCTGTTCTTCAGTGGGTGAATGGATAAACTGTGGTCCAGCCAGAAAATGGACTGTTATTTTATGCTAAAATGAAATGAGTTATCAAGGCATGGAAAGACAGGGAAGAACCTTAAATGCATATTACTAAGTGAAAGAAGCCAATCTGGGAAAGTTCTGCAACTGTCTGATTCCAACTGTATGGTGTTCTGGGAAAGGGAAAACCACAGAGACTAAAAGATCAGTGGCAGTCAGAGACTAGGGGGAAGGAGCAATGAATGAGGTGCAGCACGGAGCATTTTAAGGTCACTAAGACAGATTACTCTGTATGATGCTGTGATGGTGGATACATGTCATTGCACATCTGTCCAAACCCAAAGAGTGCACACCACCAAGTGTAAATCCTAGTATCAAGTATGGGCTCTGGGTGATGATGACGTGTCAGTGTAGGTTCACCCATTATCACAAATGCACGCTCAAGTGCAGTTGTCAATAGTTAGGAGGCTGTGGGGAAAAACTGCAGTTCATACACCCAATCCAGCCACAGCCACCGCTGTTAAAGCTCTGTGGGTGTGTGGACTGTCCAGCTGCTCTGGCGTCTCAACAGCAGAGCTGAGCAGCTACAACAGAGATCAGGAGGTTTGCAGACCCTGAAATATTTAGCCCCAAGCCCTTGACAGAAAAAGTCTGCTGAGCCCTGTTCTACACGAATCAAAATTCACACTGATGAGGCAGGACATCATGGCCCAAACCAGGCATGGTTAATGGGACTGAAGCAATGTTTTAGTTTCAACAACTTTGCTGAAGTCCTGCAGGTCCAGCGACAGACTGTAGCCAGGAAGCGTCTGCAGGAGGACTCGGTAGCAGGCCTTCCCTCCAGACTCCGGGATGCGGGGGCCGCCCGCTGCACGGAGGCCTCCCGCTTGAAGGAGGCGGATTTGCAGTGGAAGCCGATCAACTCATAGAGCTCGGAGAGGATGCTGCATTGCTGAATTCTCTCCTCGGAACGCTGAAGAACAGGAAGAAAAGCAACAAGCATCTGAACGAAACATGTAAGTGAAAAAAGACCCGTAAAATGTTTGCCCTTAAAACAGAGACCCGATGACACAGGAAGGAAGAGGAAGGCTGACTTAGTGCACTGACGGGACCGGCTGCAGAAACGCAGGGAAGCAGCGCTGTGCAGAAGCTCCAGACCCACTCCAGGCCCCACCTCTCCGCATTCCACCTGTCCCTTTACTAGAAAGGCCCGTATTCCCTGAAATAGAGGAATCTGCTACCTAAACATGGGACACAGAGAAGGGAAAGAGGAAAAGGAAGGGAAAGTAAAGGAACAACAGTTCATCTAGACCCTAGGGTTTAGGCGGGACTTTCACCAAACACAACCTCTCAGAGCACAGAGCACACAGTGAGAGGCTGACAGAGTGACTGCGACTTCTGCTCCTTAAGCACCAGCTACCTGCCAGCACACGCTGTGCCCGAATCATTACAATCATCTCAGAAACTATTACTACCCCGGCTCACAGGCAAGGAAATGTGAAACTCGAGGAGGAATTATTATCATCCTGGACAAAGTCCCAAGACCCAGAAGTGTCAGAGCCTCCGGCAGACCCTGGACTAAAATCCTCCTAATCACTCAGGGCCCTGAGCCTCAGGCTGAGGCCACGTCAGTTCTGCACGGGCCCAGAACACAGTCTGTGGGACAGGGAATGCTCCCACTTGAAGTGCCAGGCCAAGACCCTCAGGAAGCTATGTAATGAAACCAAATCCCCAAACTCATTTGCAACCCACTGCCCTGTCTGGGAGGACTGCCTGGCACATCTGCCCTGTCACCTGTGCACAGGCTGAGCAAGGGGCCCAGACAGTGACGTGACATCCCAGTGGAAGTGGCTCAGAGACCACTTCATCGCAGGAGAGACTCTCCCAGCTTCCAACGTTAACTCTCCATTCCATTTCCAACTGGAAAGGAAGTTTAGACTTGTTTTCCTCTCCAGAAATAAAGAGAGTGGTAACATCAGCGGGAAACTCAAGACTGAGGAAGATTCTCCTGGCCATTTGGAAGGATAGGCCGGGGAGGGAACAGAGACAGGGATCAGAAAGACCCATGTTCCAGTCCAAAGTCTGCAGGTCAGTCACTTTGACAGTTTCCTTTTTAATACAGGTGATAAAATCTAATTATGTTTGTTGGGAAAACTAAATGAAATAACGTATGCCACTAGTATAGGTGTAAATTCCTCCATGAGTGTTGCAGAAATGGACGTGATCGTGGTTAGTTACTGTCTGCCAAGTCTTGGGTGCTAAGTTCACATCAGCCACCCAGAGATGTGCCAGAGAATGCCTCAACAGCCAGCAGCCTTCTCCAAATTGGACACTCACAGTTTCCGAAGAACAGGCAGTGGTGGATGCTTTGGGGCACTCTGGAGGTAGCACTCCAGTGATGACTTTAAAAAGTTGAGGAGAATATAGGGGACCATACAGTTCAAATACAGAAAACTCATTCCATGTCTACAAATTTTCATCTCTAGCCATGATGATTCAGAGAGGAAATACATATTCAAACGTACATCATTTTCCCACATAAGTGCATCAAAACAATTTGGAAAGAATGTAAATTTCTTCTCTAGATCACACAGTGGGGATTACAAGGTTTGTACTGACAGCCCTACGTGTAAATCATGTGCAAACGTAACTGGGTCCACTATCAGTCATCATCATTCGAAGAGAAGGATGGAAAAGAAAAAAGCCGAGCTAATAGGCCCCAGTCTTTTGTTTGGTTACGATGTCACAGAGGAGACAGACAGCTAAATAAGGAACCACTCTGCCATGTTCACGGAGCCGGGGAGCGGGATGGGCGGCAAGATGTATTACGCAGCTGTAGTTGTGACCGCGCTTCTAGGCAGGTAACCAAAGTCACATCGGCAAGGTGTCAAACGTTTATGCCCACGTCCTCATGACCTGACATGTATTAAAGAGAAATGAAAACCTATAAACGGCCAATATCCTTGGTGGATACACCGTCCAAAGAGCAAAATCACAGTTGGACAACTGGCCATCCCGGTTCCCTGGGATTCATTCTGGGAGAACCTTAAAAGCCACTCCTCTGTCCTCAAGAAGTGCTGCCTACTTGTCCTGTCTTTGGCTCAGTGACACAGCACGTTAACGTGGACTTTAAATGTCTGCACAGATTTGACTATCTTTCTCCAGGTTCACTTGTCCATTCTGAAGAGGCCTGAGTTAAGTCCATCTTCCATAAGATCAATTCCCTCCAGTGACAACTTAACGAGCCTGCAATTACAAGCCAACTGAACAGGACTGTCCTCAGCTAAAAATGTCACCCACCCTTCACTGATTTGTTAATCTCCTCTCCTGGCTATTTGCAACAGACCAACACCACCCTCCACCAAGTTCCCCAACTATGTCAAATAGAAAGTAAGGTCCATAAAAGAGGAGACAACTCCATAGTCACCTCTGAATTCCTAGCATAAAGTAATGTCAGTTAATAAAACTATGATTATGGCTTCTTTCCTTTAAAACCTTTCTGGTTATTTAAATGAGACCATGTAAGGGAGGTGTTTGGGTCCAGTATCTTGATCCAGAAGACTCTGGAGGCCTTTTTCAGAATGGCTGTCCACTGATTCATTCAAAACACAACTTGTCTTTCCGGGAAGAGCTGTGATTTTCTGCCAGGAGTTTGTGGTCACTCTCATGCCATAACAGCTTTAAACTAAATCCTTACTTTGGATATGTTATTTTTCCCCGCTTCCAAAAAATTTGACTTTCCTTACTTCCTTGCCTTGAGGAATGCTTTTTTCTTTTCTTTCTAATTCACCCTTTTGTAAAGCAGGATTCTCAGGATGTGCTTGGCCTTACATAAGAACAGCCATCCAACTCTCAGTGTGAGAGGCCTCGGGCTCACCTCCTGATCTCCTGCCAGGGCAACTGAAACTCAGTTCAGGAGCCAACCTGCACCCCAGGGCTTCTAAGGCTCACGTATCTCCCAGAATTCCCGCTTTCTGGTTTGTCTTGGCTTCTGAGGATTTTCCCTCACTTTCTTGACAATTAGCCTTGTAGCTTGAATGATGAGGAAGGAAGGTTTTATTTCTTAATCTGCATTATAGAGAACTTATGTAATGAAGGTTTCCACGAGTTTCTAGAACCCTCCATTGCCAAGACAGAAAACATACTAGATATTTTCTAAATTTAGCTATCATGTGCATCTTCTCTTTGCTTTTGTTTTCTTAACTGCTAACAGACATTTTTTTAATTAAAAAATAATATAAGGCCCGAAATAGGATAGAAAATTGAAGGGGCAAACAAAATTAAAGGACAAAGACAGAAAAATGATAAGTACTCTAGAAAGTTAATAGAATACATACACTATGGATCAGATCAGCAATTCTCATTAACAGCTAGTTGAAACCTGACCATGATGTAAAACGTCTCTCCTGTCAGGAGATGGCCAACAGAAAATAGAATTAAATCAACAAACTAAAATTCAAAGTCTGGCGAGGTATAGAAGTCTACCTGCTAAATGTGACTTCTTCTGGAAAAGAGGGAGAATCACCAGCTCTTTTCTGTGTATCCTGAGCCCACGGGAGGACGGTGAAGTGAGCTCTGTAAGTACCTAATTAGCAAAGTGAATGATGAATAAAGAGACGTGAGCTTTGATGACAGAAATGATACTAATATTCACTTGTCCTGTCAAGTATGACTTCACGTTCATTGATCAATACCTCGGTGTCCTCAGGGATTGAGATTATAGGAAAATGCACAGCCCGGGCCCAGACCTCCCCTGTGATTCTGACACTGCATTTAGATGTCTCAAGGGCACCTCCAACTCCACCTGGAAAGAGCTGACTTCATGGTGCTCCTCCCATAGCCGTCCAGCCTAGGGCACCTGGGCGGAGGGCAAGGTCTCCCTGCCTCTCCCAGCTCAGGCTCATCACTCACTGGTGTGACTGGACCCCTCATTCAGGGCCAAGATTTCCTCAGTCACCGAGCCCCACCACCAACACCTGTCCTACCAGGTACTCACCGGCACTCACTCAACACTGACTCTGTGATGGGGACCACGCTGCACACTGTGCACACGTTATCTCACTGGATTTCCACAGCAGTCCTGGGAAGTCGGTACATCACTGCTTCAATTGATTAGGTAAATTGTTTCACTTCCTTGAGTGCGTCATCCAAAGTGACACGGCTACTGAGCCAGAAACCTGGGACTGAAAATCACTTGAAAATTGAACACTGCTACACCTCGCAGCCACCCTACTCTGGCTCATCACATCACCTCCTGCCGAGCCTTCTAAATGTTTCTAAGCATTCTACAAGACAAAAGTGATCTACGAGAGCACCCCGCTCCCCTACTTAAAATCTGTGTTTGACGGTCCACTGCCCTTAGGAGAAAGCCCCACCAGGCCTGAGCACAGCCTAACGTCCTGGCATCCGCGTTCCCTGCGCGGGCACACCGCCTCACCCACGACACAGCTCTACACATGCCGTGTCCAGACAGGGATGCTGATTCCGTACAACCCGTGGCTCGTCTCACTCAGTGATCACCCTCTTCAGTGGTCACCCTCTTAAATGCTGCCTCTCAGAAAAATGTTTTCTCAGGATGAATCAATATCTTTTTCCTTACAACTTCCCATCATTGATAATGAGCTCCGCCCAAAAGAGAGAAGACTTAATCCTCAGTCTCCTTATTTGTAAAGTGCGAATAACAAGGAAATATGAGAGGTTATAAGAGAAATAATTTTCATGTGAGGCTGAGGGACAATTCTCTACATACGGTAAGCACTCAATATGCGCTTACTTAATATTAATAAGAATAGATTCCATTCCAGCAACCTTAAATCAAAGCTTTATAGCTTTGTCGAAAAGACTACCGACAAACTGTTGGGTGAACCGCTTTGAGCAGATCAGCACAAGCGTACTGGGAGAGGTAAGCGCTGACTCCAGTTACAGCTGCAGCCACCCAGCACTACGGGGCGGGGGCAGTTTGCTCAAACTCTTACATGTTCCTTGAGCATTTACTTGTAGTTATTGAATAAAGACAGATATTATTAAGTCAAAGCTCCTGAAATATAAATCTTCAAAGATTGATGCAAAATAGTTTTCAAGTACAACACTCTCAGAAAAAATTATTTGAAAATTATAATCTTAGCTCCTCCGCACATCAAAAGGGCATGTTCTTAATGTATCTGACTATATAAACTGAAAGGAGTGTTTAAAAGAAATTAAGATGAAACCATCCTGAATAAGCTCTCAGTAAAATCTGCACAAAGCCCCACCCAAAGGTCTCATTTCTCACTTCCACATAGGTGTTCAGGTATCTTAAGCTGGTTCTTGGTTTCTTATAACACGGGGGTGGGAAGAATTATTAATAGATTTATGTAGCAAATATAAACATAGGGTATTTGCTATGTAGGAATCCCAGAAATAAATAAATTTATATATAGTCTCACCCTTAGGAAGCTCAGCCTTTCCATTTACAACAGCATTAAAAGTAAAATGAGAGATACATTTAACAAAATTTTACAAGATTTGTACATTGAACATTTTGAAGTATCACCAAAAAATATTTAAAAGATCTACATATATGAAAGACGTCCCATATGCATGAAATGATAGACAATATTGTTAAAAATGTTAAGACTCCCCAAATTGATTTACAAATTCAGTAGAATCCCTATCAAAATTCCAGCTGACTTCTTTGCAATAATTGAAAAACTTATCCCAAAATTCATATGGACGTGCAAGGGACCAGGTCAGCCAAAACAATCTTAAAAAAGAAGAGCAAAGTTGGAGAACTCACTCAAAGGTTACTACAAATCTATAGTACTCAAGGCATTATGGTACTGGCATAAGTTTGGATGCATAAATCTATGAGACACAATAAAAAATCCAGGGGGGATACTTACATTTACAGTCAGTTTTCCACAATTGTGCCAACAACACTCCATTGAAAGAATAATCTATTCAACAAATGGTGCAGAGACACCTGGGTATCTGCAGGCAAAAGAATGAATCTGGAATCTGGACCTCTGCATTGTATATAACAAATAAATATTAATTCAAAATGGATCACAGACAGAAACGTAAAAACTAAATGTATAAACTTTCTAAAGGAAGACATAGTATAAATCTTTATGGTCCTAGGATAGGCTGTGGATTCCTAGATACAATACCAAGAGCACAAGTGATAAAAAAAGAAGCAGATAAAGTGGACTTCATCAAACTTAAAACCATATGTTACAAAGGACATCATCAAGAAAGTGAAATGAAAGGGGAAGGTGGTAGCTCAAGTGATAGAGTGCGTGCTTGGCAAAAAAAGAAAAAAGAAATCTAATTACCTCCCCTATAAATAAATCGTTTTAATGTTTAAAAAAAGTAAAGTGAAATGACAATCTGCAGAAAAGGAGGAAAATTTTGCAAAGCATATATCTAATAACTGAATAGTATCCAGGATATAAAACAAATGCTTACAATTGACCAATACAAAGAAAATCGACCCAATTTTTAAATTTGCCAAGAATTTAAATAGATACAAAACTGGCCAATAAGCATATGAAAATATGCCCAGCATCACTAGCCAAATCAAAATCAAAATGAGATCTCATTTTACACCCACTAGGATGGTTATAATCAAAATATGGACAATAAAAAGTGTCGGTCAGGAGGCAGAGAAATGGGAACCTTCAATACGCAGCCGTTGGAAAGGGGCAATGGTGCTGCTTCTTTGGAAAAGCCTGGTGTTTCCTCAAAAGGTTAGAGTCATATGGCTCAGCAATTCCACTCCTACATATAAAGTCATCCCTCAGTATCCTCAGGGGGTTGGTTTCAGGAACATCCCACACTGGATTCCATAATCCAAGGATGTTCGAGTCCCTTTACAATCAGCCATCTGGATCCATGAAGTGGAAACTACAGATGTGGCGGGCCAACTGTACAGCCAACAGAATGAAAACATATTCTCGCAAAATCTTTCACATCAATATTCATAGCAGTATCATTCAGAGTAGCCAAAAGTTACTAGCAATATCCATCCATCAATGAACGGATAAACAAAATTACCAAGAATAGGCCCACAAACTTTTGGTCATTGAATCTTTGATAAAGGAGGTGAGACCATAAAATGGAGTAAAGACAGTCTCTTCAGCAAATGGTGTAGGGAAAACTGGGCAGCTGCATGTAAATCAATGAAGTTAGAAGACTCCCTCACAGCATACACAGGAATGAATTAAAAATGGCTTAAAGAATTGAACATGTAGACAAGACACTATAAACCTCTTAGAAGAAAACATAGGCAAAACATATGACATATATCTCAGCAATGTTTTCCTAGAGCAGTCTACTGATACAATAGAAATAAAAGCAAAAATATACAAGTGGGATCTAAACTTAAAAGCTTTTGCACAGCTAAGGAAACAATAAGCAAAACAAAAAGACATCCTATGGAATGGGAGAAAATATTTGCAATGAATGAGACTGACAAGGGCTTAATTTCCATAATATGTAAACAGCTTTTACACTTAATAAGAAAGAAAAACAAACAACTCAATTAAAAAATGGGCAGAAGTCCTAAAGAAACTTTTCTCCAATGAAGACATACAAATGGCCAATAGGCACATGAAAAAACGCTCAATATCATTATCAGAGAAATGCAAATCAAAACTGCAATCAAGTATCAACTCTCAACAGTCAGAATAGCCATCATTCAGAAGTTCACAGACAATAAATACTGGAGAGGCTGCGGAGAATTGGGAAACCTCCTACACTGTGGAAGGAATGTAGTTTGGTGGAGCCATTGTGGAAAACTGTATAGATATTCTTCTGAAGACAAAAAATTGACCTCCCATATAAACCAGCAATCCCACTCCTGGGCATATATCCAAAAGGATCTGTAATTCAAAAAGTCACTTTCACCCCAATGTTCACAGCAGCAATATTTACAATAGCAAGACATGGAAACAACCTAAAAGTCCACTGACAGATGACTGGATAAAGAGGTTGTAGTATATTTGTCCAATAGACTACTATTCAGCCATAAAATAATAATAAAATAATGCCACTTGCAGCAACATGAATGGACCTGGAGAATGTCATTCTAAGTGAAGTAAGCCAGAAAGAGAAAGAAAAATACCATATGAGATCGCTCACATTTGGAATCTAAAACAAACAAACAAAAAAACAAAAACAAAGAAACCAAAAGATAAACTTATCTACAGAACAGAAACAGACACAGAGACATAGAAACCAAACTATGGTTACCAGAGGGGGGAGGGTGTGGGAAGGAATAAATTGGGAGTTCAAGATATGTAGATACTGAGTATGTAAAGAATAAACAGCAAGTTTATACTGTATAGCACAGGAGAATATATTTAATATCTTATAGTAACTTATGTTAAAGAAAATATGAAAATTAATACAGCTATGTTCCTATTTAACTGAAGTGTTATGCTGTACACAAGAAACTGACACAACATTATAAATTGACTAGACTTCAATGAAAATATTTTTAAATAGGCCAAAAACGAAAAAAAATAAGGATATTATCAAACAAAAAGAATAAAGTAATGATTCAGGCTACAATATGGATGAAACTTGAAAATTTATACTAAAATAAGCCAGACACAAAAGGCCAAATAGTGCCCTTTAAGGTGAACTGTATCTAAGCATTTATTATACTACTCCTGTAAATTTTCCGTAAGGTTGAAGTCTATCAATATCAAAATAAAATGTATTATTCATTAAAAACATAAAACGCTTCCTCACAGGAGGGCTTTAATTATTAAATGCAGAAACACATGTAAAGCTCTTGGAACAACAGTTTGCACGTCCACAGACAGTCACTGCTGTCACTGCCACTCAGAGGGTTGTGCCAGCGCTGATGAGAGCTCCCTCAACTCCCTCCCCTGCAGACAGAAGTGAGGGCCTGAGCTCTGACAGGCAGGATGAGCGTGAACCTGGGTCAGACACAGCCACGTCCCAGACTCTGCGTTACCCAACTTTCTTACACAAACTGCAACATGTAATGTAAACAAGCTAGAGGGATGTATCTTACAAAACAGGGAATACAGCCAAAGTTTTACAGTAACTATAAATGGAGCATCTATTGTACACCTGAAACATATCATGTTTTAAATCAGCTATATCTTAATAAAAAATTAAAAAATAATTTAAAAATGTTATCACTTTAATATTCAATTTGGTTTCTAAACAGCTTAGAATATATAAAAGCATTTAATTGTGCTGTTTTTTACATATTTATTTACATTCAGCCTCTTGCTAAAAGAGAAATTAAACAATTTTTTTAAACACAGCTTAACAACCATAACAACAAAAGGCAAAACTGAGAGTGAAGAGAAAATGGAAATTCAATACTTAAATGAAACCAGGGGGAGATAAAGTCATAAAAATGGATTCCATGGAGTCAGGGCAAGTGTTACAGTCCGACTAGAAATTCACCTGTAAGATACGTGGCAGCTAAAGCAAAAAGAAAAAGATGATGGGGCGGGTGGTAGAGCGTGTGCTTAGCGTGCACGGGGTCCTGGGTTTAAGCCCCAGGGCCTCCACTAATAGATAAATACATCTAATTTCCTACACCCCCTAAAGAGCCCCAAAGAAAAGAAAAAGAAATTTCCAAAAACTTTGATATTATATTTGGATTAAATACTTAAAAAAAATGAAAAATAGAAAAGCTCAGTGAGACTGTGAAGGAAAAGCCCAGCTGGACTAACAAGCTAAGTCACAAATCCAAGTGTGATGTGTTGGTTTACTGATCTAAGTTTTGCTGGGCTAACTCGTAAATCTGAAGATTGGTGTCAGTTTACTGGGCTAACAAGCTAACTCGTAAATCCAGGGTCAACAATTGTCATTAACGTGATCTGTTCCAAATTGATAAGCTTCAGTGTACTGATTCCTTGCTTTTTGTTGTTTGAGCCTTATTGGCTAATAGCCCCATACTTTTAATTAACCCTATAAAACCTCATGTGCACGTCTTGGAGGTGCTCAGAACTTCGGAACAGAAGCCCCTCTGAGCCCGCCATCGTAATAAATCTCAGTACTCCAACCCTCTGAGTGGTGCCTGTTTCTTGGCTGGCCTGTTGTTTCCGTAACAACACAAGCTATAAAGCCGTGAGATAAATCTGCGGTGGCTGCTGGCAGGTCCCCATGTCTCACGTGGGAAAATCTGAAACATCCTTCTCACCACTCAGAGTCATCATAAGCCCACCCCACACATCCCGCCCTTAAGTGCAGGAGCATAAGCAGGGCCCGGCCTTTGCTCTCTCTGTGTCATCACAGTGAGACAGGATGGAAGGGGGACGAGCACAGCCATTCAAGGAAGGCCACAGCAATTAACATCAAAATGGTGAAGGATTCAACCCCCAATATGCCTTGAGGCTCAGGATGAAGAGATTTAAATTCTAGCAGATCTTGAGCTCATTAAAAACCCATTGTAATAGTAACATGGTGAATAACATGCCCCAGGCACCATGGCAGTCCCAAGGCTAGCCACAAAAGATCACAGGGTGAGAAATGGCCAACTCCCTGGAAATCACAGCCCCTTGCCCTAAGTCTGGTCCTTCTACTTATTAGTATATGAAACCACCAAGCCCAAGAAAACAAGCAACACAGCGCCACCTCGCGGTCACCACTCTCACTCCCTCTTCGGAGAAGGCCCACACTCTGTGGAGTGTGTACCTACTTTTAATCTGAGCACCCAACCCCCACACCTCGTGACGTTTCTCTTGCCTTTCAATGTATCTCTCTGAATTAATCTACATTTACTCAACACTGGCTTGCTCTTGAATACTTTAATGCATGAAGCCAGGGAACAAAATCTGGTGGGGCAAATCCCAGGGGCTCAATCAAAGCCTGGGACACAGCCCTTCTCATGCCCCACGTTTTTTTTTTTTCTTGTATCAACAGGACTGGGTTGTGAAGGGAGGTCTGAGGCCCCAGCTAAGGGACAGAAGCAGCCTCCAGGACTCCAATTGGCGGGCAGCCTCTCCCCCAGCAAGGGCGTTGGGGTCTGCCCGGTTCTCTGTGTTTCCCTGTTGTGCTGACTCCCCAGCCAGAGAGTGTTCTCCTAGGCCTGGCTCCACAATACCCTTCTCTACAAAATACAAGCACATCATGTCACAATCCTCTTGTTCAACCAGGAAATGTTCAGCCCACTTTTTCCCTCCCCAGTAAAGTACCCAAATGTCCTCCCTCCCATCCCACCACTTCTTTTTGTGAGAACTCTGAACTCTCCACACACCATCCTGAACGCAGGTGCCTTACTGGTTTGGACCGAGAGGTTTCTTCCTCACACAACCTGTGTCCTTTCACTTTCCCCTTGTTACCTTAAAAAATCCTTTCCTGAGTTTCCAACCCATCTGACTCTGAACTTCACAAAGTGCTGAGGTTACAGTCACTATGTGCACACCTCCCAGGTTTTGGCTAGGTTTCCTTCACAAGATCTTCATTAAGGAGCTGCATCAAGAAGTTTAAAAAGGCTATTCTTACATCTGAGCGGAGGAGTCTGCATAAAATTTAAATGGCTTTGAAGAGAGAGTTTACCAGGGACAGAGAAGTCGCAGGTCTTAGTCAACAGTGTCATGAGGCAAAATGTTCCTCAAAGGCTCAGAGTGGCTTCTGAATGCGGAGTCGGCAGGGAGGTGGTGACAGGCAGTGAATGGGGTGAGTGATACACGGTACGCTCCACAAGCTGGGGAAGAATTGGATTTTTTTCTAGTTTTCCAAAAAAATTCTTACTACCTTTTTCTCTTATTGTCACATAACATTTCCTACGAATTAAGAATATCAATGTCAGTCGTTTGGGCTGCTTGGGAGAAGCTACAGGATGACATTCACAGGGCTGGGGCATGACAGCCACACCAGTCTAGGTTGAAAGACCAGTGGGGGTATTTCCATGGTATAAATGGGCATGCAGCAAACTCCGCAGCTTCAATGACCTCATCTCAAAGTTGGGGCCAATAAAACTACGAAGAAAAGTGCGTGATGATTATGGCCAACATCTCTTTACTAGGTAAGTGCCCGTGACAGCTGCCGCTTAATGGGGAATGAGTATGATTAACAAGGCCCAGTCTACCTGGCCACACGCGCCCTGCCTTCCTGCCTTGGTGCAGCAGCACAGTTTAGCTGAGATGAACGCCCCCAGAGCAGCCCCGACGGGAAAGCTGCCAGCACTGAATGGTGAGACCTGTTCCTTCCCTTCTCAGAGCTGATCACAGTTTGCTGTCCTCTGTTTTTATGTTTATCCCTTTCGCAACTGCCTCTCCTCCGGAGTTTTTGCTCAAGAAGCACAGGGCCAGGTGTGTCTTGCGGCCTGCCGGATATTCTGGGCTGGGAAACAGCCGACCCCACATCTGGCTCTGGTGCTGAAAGGAGAGGGCAGAAGGCCCAGGGGCCCATGCTGAACCGAGGCCCCTGCACCCAAAATTATGGTCTGACTTTGAGCAAATTGCACAGTCTTTTTTACCCTGAGATTCCTCATCTGTCCATGAAAATAACTGCCCATGGCACACAGAGTTACAAGTATTAAAGGAAATCACCAAATTCACAACCTAGCCAAGGGGCTACCAGTGCATCCTCAACAGATAAATACTGCCTTTACGGCTCTGACACACGCCAAGCGTGGTGGCCGCAGAAAGTGTACACTGCTAAGTGCCAGTGTGTTAAGTACTTCATGTGTGCTATGATACTCTTTAGAACTTACAACAATCCCAGGAAGAAACAAATATTATCATGCCCATTTCACAGATTCACCAACAGGTTAAGAGCGGTTACATTCTATTCCAAGGACTTATGGTGAGGAAATGGTGATTTCAAATTGAATATGGGCCCAGGCCTTGGCTCCATCTCTCTCCCATTCACCTGACAACTTGCCTATGAAATCCACCTGTCCAATACCCACGTTTGAAGCCGGCCAGCTCTTAAACGCATTGTGTGCCACCGTTTGTCAATGTTCGTTAATTAACATAAACAGTTCTCAGAAAGCACTTCAGAAAGGAAAGTTGGACTCACGTCCCTGCCCAAAAAGAGGAATTCTGCCTTGCCTTCTCCTGTAACGTGCAGAAACCCTTCCCATTCACCACCGAATCATTTTGTATGCTTCCTCCATGTTTATATTTGCACATGGCTTATTAAATAAAAGGTACGTGCAGTAATTCCATCTTGGTTCCTTTCCAAGTTTCCAGATTATCCACAATCAGTGTAATATCATAATTTTCTGTGAACGAAAATACTACAATGTGAATGAAAATACTGCAACCATGTCACTAAACAAAGAATGCTGAAAACAAGTCATCAGCGGCTACCGCCACCCCTCAGTGAAGACAGGCCTGCAGCCACTCACAAAGGTGCCCTCTGAGCAGACTCAGAAAAAGAAAGGACAGATTACTGGCCCTAGATAGCTAGGTGATTTTCTAAAGAATATATTCAGTGAGCCCAAATGTTTGCTTCCTCCCATATATTGAAAAGCACTAAATTCTTGAACTTGAGATACCTGGCTTCTTTAGATAACAAGCAATGTTTTATTGTTCCAACTACCTGGTCTTTGTTGTAAAGTTCCTATATATCCTAGCTCTTCTCAACCTCTTCGGAGCAGTCCCTCAGAGCTTTATGAGAGGCTGTCATCCCGGTTTGAGTCCTTCCGCCAAATAAAACATAACTCTAAACTTTTAGGCAGCACATGTATTTCAGTCAACAGTTTTGGCCACCATGGAGGGACCCAGAGCAGACTTCTCTCCACCTGGACTCTCCGAGTAACTGGGGCCTTGGTACCATCAGTGGCCCTTTGTGCCCATCCGCCTCCTTGGGGAGTCCAGATGAATTTGGGTGAGTCTCTCCTGGTTCTCGGATCTCCCATATTGATTGATGATCCTGAGTTTTATTTGGCGGTGTATCCAGGCACCTGGCCCTCTAGTTGAAGGAGACTGGGGGGAATTACCCACCCAGTGGAGACATGCTGGGTGGGACCTTGTCGAAAGGTAACAGGAAATACCCACCTTGAGGAGACGCCCGAGGTGGGGCTGTTGGAAAGATACCTGGAAAATACTCACCCAGTGGAGACGTCCCGAGAGGGTCCAAGTTGAAAGACACTGGGGTCAGGACTGAGTGGTTAGGTAAGAGGCTTGTCTAATGTTTTCCTCAATTTGGTTACCTCCATTGAATTTTTCGGGATTAATGTAAAACTCTTATGTAGAACCTTTCAACTCCAAAAATGGGACCCTCCTCCTGGCTGATAACAGCTTTCTCGGGTGACAGAGAAATCTGCAGGAGTGATAGAGGCAAAGACTTCATGCCACAGGGTTGTCCCTGTGGGAAATATTACTAACAATTTTATTCTGACAACCCGGCGTTAGAATGGGGCATAAAAGTTTCAAAAAAAAGGAAAGAAAAGATTAGAAAAAGTAATGATAAATTGGCACCCTCCAACTAATATCCCAGCCAGGTTTGTATTCGTAGAAAACTTACAACTTTAATTGGGAACTATAAAAAAAAATCTCACTCTGAAAGTAACTAATCACGCCTGATAAAAACATTTTTTGGAATTCTGAACTTATAAAAACAAAATACCCTTTAGGGGGAACTTGGATTTCTCTTCTTGTGTTCTTGTAATATAAACATTTTATATTTCTCTGGGTATTTTATTTGTGTGTATGTATGTATATATGTGCTTCCTTTTTTTTTAAAGGAAATCTTGGACTCTGCCATGCAAAAGGTACAAGTATTGTGCACATATGGTGGCCACTCAAATAAATTGAGATTCTCAACAATCCTTTGTACCATTCTTCAGACATTTTGCCATCTTAACCTTTTTTGCATCAGCCTGGACCACAAAGGCCTTTAGCTTTTGGAGAGTAAACTTTTGAATTTTATTTAGGCAACACCCCCACTCTCATGTGGAAAAGCCTCTTCATCTTTTTGGTTTTGATATATATATATATAAATTGATGGCCATATGATGGATCCTTTAATTTAGAAAAACTTTTAAATTGGTGAAAGTTGAAAGAGCTCTCAATATAAACAGCTGTTTTCTTGGTACCTATTAAAATCAAGTTTAAAGGTAGAAAAATATATTTAATGGTTAACCTAAGAAATTAGTTAAAAAAAATTGGTTTGAAAAGCTACATTTGTGTTTTTCCTTTCCCATCAATGGTTTTAGAGATGCTAATACAACTTAGAACTGTTAATGTCAATTAGGTTGAATAACTGGAGAAAGGATTGTAAAAATTTCGATTTTTTCTTAATAAAAAAAAAGATAAGGGGCTTCTCCCAAATAGATAAATATTTTTATATTGTTATTTTGAATGAGATAAATAAAATGGACAATTTTGGATTTAGATACAAGGTTTTGATACTACACTACGTAAAGTTAAAAAAAAAAGGGGGCCATAGAAATCACCTACTGACCCCCAACATTAAAGTTCAAACAAGTCCGTTTTATTTACCACAGTTTAATATGTATGTATGTATAGGGCTAAAATATACATATATATATATATATATATATATATATATATATTTATATACTGAGATACTTGATCAATGATTGGGACAACAGACCAATAAATCAAATTAAAAATTGAGAAGGGTGTAAGCTCTTTGGCTCAAACTTGGGGATCCCAGAGACTTTTCTATAAAATTAGATACAATGCACAAAAAAACAAACAAAAAAAGGCTTCTGGCACTACTTCTAGAAATAAGAATTATTGATTAAACCTAATAAATATTAAAATTAAAGGTATAAGAGTTGATAACTTTGAGATAAATTTTGTAAAAGTGGTATATTTAGATCTGCTTTATATAAACCTTTTACTTAATTATGTTGTGGGATAAATATGTTTCAATGGAAATACACTTCCCCTTTTTGGTATTATAAGGCTGGGCACATAACTGTCCCTCTGAAAATATTGACTGTACAAAGTAAAGGAAACCAATAGAGTTACATGAGCTATCCAATATAAAGTGAAACTAAAAACTAATATTCAGTGGCTATTAAAAAATATAATAAGAGGTTTACCCTCTGTTTAACTTACACCTCAAGGGAAAGAGACCTTACTAAATGCCTTATGCAAGCTTTGGAATACAATATAAAGTAAACTTTAAAGTTTTAACACATGGAATTCTTTGTTTACAGCTCTTCACACTGATACAAAAAGGCAAATTAAGGAGATACAATTGGGTCTGGGTGACAGAGCAGTTCTCTGGGGAACTGGACGTGTTTGTCTTTGTCTTGCAGATCAGAAATATAAATACACAGTGACCTAGGGGTGAGCCTAATTAGCTGAACGAGATAAAACTTAAGGCCAAAAAAGTTTTTGCATTTTAGAACTGAGAACTCTGACGGGTCCTTCACACTTTGTCAAGAAATCTTTAATGTCTGTTTCATAAATAGTAAGCCTTAGTGATTTGAGCAAGCAAATTCAGCTTACTCCAACTATTATTATCCCTATCTCATAGGTAAGTTTTAAAGTGAAGGTATGAGATCTCTAGCTTTTGTCTCTTTATAAGCCGGTGTACACATTATAGATGTGAGATATTTCTACAGCTAAAAATAAAAAAAAAAATACAAAAAACAAAGTCAAAGAGCTCTGCTTAATTGATGTAAAATATAAGAGGTTACAAATTTAGAATTTTTAAAATAAAAACTGACCAAATTGACCTTCAGATTCACGTGAAATGGAAAATATTCAATATTAAGATAATATTTGATATTGTTTTGTTTAAGTATGTTCTAATTAATATAGACATCTTTAAAGTCATCAATATTAAGTATAACACCTTTACTCTACCTAGGTTTAATGAAAGTCAAATAGGATTCTGTTACATCCATTGCAGATTTGTCAAAAAGAAAAACAATATTAATGTGGTGTGGTAAAATTTTAAGTAAATTTAATGCAAATGAGATGAGAACTTTGGGTAAATTCTTTCAAATACATTTTTAAAATGTATGCTTAAGATAATCTCTAAATGTTTGGTATCTTTAAATTCTAGAGTTCTGCTAAATTAAGTTAAATGATAGGATTTTATTAAATAGCTATGCCATTTTCAGATAAAATAAGATTGATATATGAATTACATAACATTTAACTTCCTCTTACAGAGAAACTAAAGGTGTTTAGAAATATTAATAAATGATTGGTGCCACCCGGAAATAGTCTCTATTATTTAGGGAAAGATCTCATTATCCTGGGAAAGTAAGATAAATGTGTAAGGGAAGATATAAGGAATGGAATTATATTTTGTAAATGAAAATTGTGACTTTGTCCTGAAGCTGGTTACTTCTGAATGGAAGAGAAAATAAGGGACACACTAATATGAGCATAGAAAGCTGTGGAAGGCTTGTGGAAGAGGAACCCTGAGGAAAGAGTTTTGTACGTGGTCAGAATTGGCTAAGTTTAGAATCAACTTGGGCAAAGTAAATGAATCTTAGAAGTAAGGTGGTACAAGGCTACAATTGGTTTTCTCGCTGTTAAGAGGAAAAACTTTTCTTAAAATGTTAATCCACATTCAGTAACAAATTGTGAAACTTCTTATACCACTTCACTGATCTGTTCTGCCTTTACCTTTGGTGAATTATCTTGTTAATGAATAAGTACTACTTTACATTGATCTATATGTTTATCAGACCAAGTGTTTTGAAATCTTTCAAAAAGATCCCCAAATATCAATTTCTAATAAAATTTCTTTTAATCTCCAGTTAAGGTTGGGATGCTAGAAAGGGCCCCTGAAATATCCCAAAGAGAGATATTAAACTAGTAAGGTTCATTTGGCATGTTAAATAACATGGTATTGTCAGATGAATAATAAATCTTCCTAGGTTATATTGTATGAGAAAATATTATTAATATAGATATTACAGAAATTATATGGACTCCCCAAAATTCTGGTATATCTGAAAGGTTACCAGTCATAATTCTGGTTATTGTGACCAGGTTTCATTATTGATTACAGTGTAATGGTGTTTAACCATGCTTTTAAATCTTTTGTCATTTATAGACAGTTAATTGTTTTCTTCTGATGATTTTGCAAAATGCTTTCTCTTCAAGGTGATTTACTGATTTCTAATAAATTTCAAACTATAGCACTGAACTAAACTGGGTAAGAAATTTTTAAGTTCTAATGAAAACTCTCATTAAAAGAATTAGTTATATGGGACTGAGTAACCTGATGAATATGGTTATAATTTTTGATTTTTTCTGAAATTCTACTCACTTTAAACCTGTTTCCCAGACATAAAGAAACTCTTCTCCTTAAGCTAGTTATGATTCATGGCAATTTGATAAATTATACCTAGGTAAGCAGCCATGGAACAGGTATATTTTCTCTCTGATTCCTCAAGGGACTAAAAACACTTAGGTGCCCAGTGGCTCTATCAGACAAATTAGGAAGATCATCTCCTAAAAGATATAGGAATCTCAAGGTATTTTAAGGATTTTAAAGAGAAAAGAATTTACCTAAATATGTAAGGAAGAAATCCATGTCAAGCCCTTGACGTGGCTTTCCTGGCCTTAGAAAAACTTATTAACATTCTACCCTGAGACTCTTTATTAAAAGTTCCAGCACAGCCAATTTAATAAAGCCTATATGATCAAATAATCAGAATTAACTTGTAAACAAATTAATCTTGATTTGGCTATATTTGAGAAAAATGAGGGTAACTTTATAGAGAAAAAAGATTATATTGTAGTGGATATTAAATTCTAGTTTTGTTAATTGAGGTCTATATTTAGTAAGACACTTCCCAGATCATTCCTTGCTGTTATGTCACATTGCTGAAAAGTTTAATTGAATTATTAAGAGGATACTCTAGCTTTGTTTCTGAAGCTCAGTAATCTATCCTTGGGTAAACTTCCAATGCCCCATGACCTGCAGCCAGGTGATTATACATACTGGAACAGGCATGACTTAAAGAACTGTCTCCAACCTGAACGGAAGGACCCTTTATCAGGTACGCTTAACTACACCATACACACCAAAACTGAAGGAAACGGACTTTCAGATTCATTTCCTATAAGAAACATCCCCTGCAGTGCAATGGCATATAGAGCACTGCTCACCTTAAAGCAATGCCCAATTGGACAAAAAGCTACCATGTCAGGATGAGAAGACGACATCTGAGGTAGACAGATGACCCTAGACATTGGACCAGGCCTGTATAATAATTACTTTGATTTCTCCTACCTTTGATTATGAACTACACCAATTGTTAAGTTTATGGTAAATTAACTATGTCTATTACTTCTGTGTTACCTTGGTGGGTTTCCCTACTCCAAGGCTCTAACTATATAGCCCTCAGAAACGTTATTCTAAAAAGAAATTATAGTTCTGTTTAGGCCACTGTTGATCTTACAAGGTGGGAGATTTCACCTGGCCAATTAATACCTGCTCTGAGCCTGATCATAAATATGAACTTACTCATAAGATCACTCAGACTCAATCAGAAACACAAGCAAAATTTTAACCCAAAATATAACTTCTCGACTATTAAACTCTTACTCGTGACATTATTAACGTTACTAGCTGTATTAGTTATATACTGTCTATTTTATAAAATTGTTGTCTCTTACATTTCCGAATGCATAACTAGGCCTAGAAGATTGATGATGGCTAAACATCTTAAAGAAATAGATAAAATTTATAACCCTGCATAAAATAAATATAATAGTGTGATTCTAGTTATGGGAATGAGCAACGAAGGGCAAACATTACCTGGATCAAAATAGACTAGCAAGACAGGCGGTCCAGAGAAATTTCAGTATCAACAGAGCCTGAAATAAAACCTAACACCTTGAATGGCAGCTCAGAATATTCTTCACCTGAACTAGGAATGAGCCATCCTAGCAACGTGGGACAAATTTGGTCATGAAATGTCTCTCAAAACATTGGTCGAATTTAGGACCAAGGGGGAGCACTATGAATGAAAATACTGCAACCATGTCAGTAGACAAAGAGTGCTGAAACCAAGTCATCAGAGGCTGCTGCCTCCCCCAGCGAGGACAGGACTGCAGCCCAGCCTCTCAGCCACTCACAGTGGTGCCCCCTGAGCGGACTCAGAATAAGAAAGAACAGGATACTGGCCCTAGACAGCTAAGTGCTTGTCAAATGTATGGATTCAAAGACCCAAATGATTGCATTATCCCATACATGGATAAGCACCAAATACTTGAACTTGAGATACCTGGCATTCTTTAGATAACAAGCAATCTTTTATTGTTTCAACCACCTGGTCTTTGTTGTAAAGCTACTATTTATCCTAGCTCCTCCCATACTCTTCGGAGTAGTCCCTCAGTGTGATCTGAGAGGCGGTCAACCTGGCTCGAGTCCTCCCGACAAATAAAACATAACTCTTAACTTTTAGGCTGCACGTTTATTTCAATCAAGTCCAAGAATAGACACAAATCGTCAATTCTGTAAAGGGACACACTGGATCAGGAACCAAAAGCGTGTATTAGTCCCGAAAATCTATGGCTCCCTCTTTCTTCCTGTCATTATACAATCCCACCAGAACTCACTACTTTGCTGTCTGCTCCTCTGGCAACCAAACTCAGAGAAGAGTCAACTCAGCAGAGCGCCCTGCTGGGGAGAAGCCCCCACAGAAGCAGGGCTGGCTGCCTGCCCTCCCACACGCTCTGGTGACCCCTAGTGTCCTCCGTGGAAACCAGGCCAACAGAGCTGTTCCCAACAGCTGCGAAGTCCCACATATTAAATAAAAACATTTTATTTTACACGATATGTTACGTATATACCCATCTCTGAAAACAGATTTGCCAGAAGCCCAAATCTTCAACATTAATCTGCAAAGACAAATCCGGTCCCCAGGGGAAAACAAGTCTTAAGACTATGCTAAGGCCTCCAAAGTCCCCTCCACGACCATCAACCAAACTGCCTGTAGCTCTGTAGCTGCAGGAGGCTACATGTCTGCTTTTAAAGCAACCCCGTCCTGCCCTCGGGTGCTACAATGTCCCTCTGCACCCTCCCATCTCAGGGTAAGAGCAGCCGCTGCAGAACCTTGCAGGGCAGCACTGACAGGACTGGACAAAGAGGATCAGAGCTAAACTAAGCCTTCTGATGACACGAGCTTTTCACTCTGTCACTTTACAGATGAAGATATATATATAGAGAGGTGGGGTGACCTTGCTCAAAGTCACACAGATAATAAGTGACAAAGTCTATAACTCTGCTCCTCCCTCCAGTGTGACGCCCCAAATGGGAAGCCCACAGGGTTCTCTCGTGCCTGCCAGACCAGTACTTTCCTATCACTCATGACCCACCACAGTGTCTGACCTTAGCCTGCATTTTCAGCATATTTTCCGTCCAGTTTCTCAGGAACAAGGATGTTCGGGTCACTGTATGAATTCCGGCTCCCGGAAACCTCAGTGCTCAGGATGGTCTTGCCTGTGCATCCAGCCCCCTGCTCAGAGGCTCTTCCTCCCCTGCAGGAGGAGGTTTCTACTCTCCGCAGGGACACCCCATCAGGGGATCCCTCCTCTCGCCCTCAGTACAACAGGTGTCACAGGCGACGTCCCGAGCAGCCCCATTAGGACTGCGTCTGCCCAGGTTTGCTAGTCAGACCAGCAGCCTCAGAGCCAGGGATTATGCCCGGGTCATCCTGCAAACCTACTGCCCGCCTCACAGCCCCCAGCCAGCAGGTAACCTGGAAGTCACAGTAAGTGCCCCACCCAATACAGAAGTCTCTTCATTTGCCCAGCACCGCTGATGACTGGTCTCCAACCTTTGGTCAGTTTTGCACAAAACAGCACCATCTATTGTGAAGCAGGGGGTTTTCGCTTCTGCTCCCCATCCTTACTGGAAACGTTAAAGGAAACCAAGAGAATTTTTCTCAACCCTTTTCTGATAACACCCTCCCACCCACAATAGTCTCATGCTCAAGAGCTTTGGATCCACGTGATTTTGTTTCCCTTATGCTAAGTGGCTCAAAACACTGCGGGATTCTTTCTCTTTTGAGGGTATTTGTACTCAGTTTATCGGCTTTAATCTGTTTTTGTCTCTCTCTTCAGTGTCCCTAGAAGTTGCCACTTCTTACTCCATTCAGCAGCCTCCCTCTCAACATTTAGTCTAGGAAATCAGCTGTGATGAAGAGCCCGGGGGCAGTCACAGAAGATGCAACTAAGACACAGAGAGGCTACATAATTTGCCCAAGAAGATCAGCTTCAACCCCAAAAGTGTGAGTCACGTCCCTCTGTTTAACTCTTATTCTAAGCAAGTTAACTTTTTGTAGATTATGGTTATAAACAGATGAGGTATCAAAATACATACAAGGACACACATCAACTCTAAGATGTTCACTAACTCCACTATTTTGTTTCTATTTATTTTATTTCTATTAAAAAAAATTAAGAACCCCGGCAGTCAATATAGCAAAATGTTACTGGGTTTTAAATCCAGAATATAGAGGGGTTAAGTGTGTCATTACTCATCCTTATTTGTATGTTCACAAGACAAAATGATTTGAAAGTCTCTCTCCCCTCCCCCTGCTCACTACTGGCTCTCACCTGAGCTCCCAGACCACACATCGAACAGCCTTTCACTTTACCCACAGCTGAACTCATCAGTATTCCCCCAGAAATCCCTCTGCAGCTTTTCCTCCTCAGAGCACAACAAGACCATCATTTACCTCATTAATCCACCCAGAAACCTGGGTCTTACTCCATCCTACCTTCACAGACAGCATTCATCCTTTCCTTTTTACCATCTAAACATACCTTCAATCTGTTCACTTTTACTCACTGACCGTCCCACTGCTCAAGTGGAAGCCACCAACACTGCCCACCTAAACTCACGAGTCTCCCAAGTGGCCCCTCAGCCGCTCTCCCCTACTTGAGACAAATGGGATTGTGTCACTCCCACGATTTTAGGACTCTTTTCAAACCCACTGTTCTTAGAAGAAAGTCCAATTTCTTCACCTGGTGAAGGTATTTGCTATGAAACTGTCAGCTCAGGGAGGGCAGGACATGCCCTCTTCCCTCGGCCCCACCCTCTGGCAGAGCATCAGCTTGGGAGGACCTGCTGAGCTACACCAGCCTGTATTCTAAACCTGGTCTTGAGTTCCTAGCAAACTGCTTCACTTATCCATACAAATCCAAGGTAGATTAGAAAGATTATAGATGTTGAGCTAGACTATTGATTTGTATTAGTAACCTGCAAGTACATGTTCTAATGATTCTGTCGTCTTAAAACCAAACACAGATTTAAGAAGTATTTCTGGAATGTCTTCGGAGTAAAGGGACTGTACTTTTACAGAGTTTATGTTTTATAACATGAACAACCCGGACAGAGTCACAAATGGAACCACCTCACAAGTGACAGAAGACAGGTGAGAGGCATATAGCAACAGGTCACAAAGATGGTAAGAGCAATGTTGATTCTCCAACCCCCAAAAAAATTCCTCCATAACTGAAAACTCTGAATTTTGAAAGTAAAATACTATCATATAAAGAAATAAAATAAATAATCCTCTTCATCAGGGTTTCAAGATCTGACTGCAGAATTTTTAGTATGCCATACTGAATCCGAGCACAGAAAAATCAGATGGACTAGTGGTGAGTAAGTTCCAGGAAAACGGCAGTAATTCCTCCACTTGAAAGAGGACACACACTCACTTGTCGAAGGTGACTGTAAACCACATTCTGGAGAAATTCAGAAGATTCAGTCACCGATTCTAGATGGTGATGACACAGAAGGACGGCTTGGATGCATGCTTCTGAGTTACCGGCATTCTTACACTGCAGGTGGAATAGAAGGCCCCCAGTCAAGAGCAGAAATGTTCCTGTCATGTATCCCAGGCCATGCCTCAGGGACTCAGTGCCCTGCAGCAACCTGCCCCAGGCTAGGACCCACAGCGAGGCCCACCCAAGCAGGAGGGGCACTGTGCTTGAGAAATCCCATCTCCTATGGGAGCAAGAGGGGATGGTGGTGTTGTGTGAACCTATAAATACTAATAGAAATACACCTGCATACATTCAAGTGATACAATTAACAGTAACATGCTATTTAACAAAATTTCTATTGTCAGTGTTAATTTTACCATTCCTTTCTGCTTTCCCCTGCACTCTGAGACAGGCTTAGCCTCTCTTACACCTGCAGCTCTGATGCAATAGTTGTGAAGTTATTTTCCTTTGCTGCAAGTGTCTTCGCTCCCCATGTCGCTGTGACTGTCGTCTCTTAACACAGTCAGATGTCTTCCTGGATCTCTCCTTGAGTTCCTTGCCCCTGCTTCTCAGATCCTGAGATAAAGAACCGGTGAAGGCACATGACTAGAAAAGGCACTGTGGACTTGACCAAAGTCCTCAGTGACACCTAGGTGAGTGCTGCCCACCCCTTACCTTCGATTCTCAAGTTTCTGCCCAGGGTGACATCCAGACAGGAGAGAGTCTTGGGCCCAATTAAAAGCTGTGTGGCTTGGGTGCGGGGACAGGTGAAGGAGCTGGTTCCGGAGCCAGGCCCCTCTCCACCTCTGCTCCTCTCTCTTCCGGGGCCCATCTGCCAAGCCCCCGGGCTCCCTGATCTTCTGTCCTTCTCTTCTACTCTACTCCAAGCCCTGTTCCTCTTCCTTTATTCCCTGAATATCCCCAGCTGGAGTGATTTTTCCATCACAGTATCTGAAAAAGTTTCCTGCAGCTGAAAAAGAGGTCTGCAGAGGTCAATGCCCATATGGTGGTTCCTGAAGAGAGCCCCTGTTTAGGGGGACTCTCACCAACAGTCACGGGGCATCAGACATGTTGCAGGGTCGACCAACCCCAACAAGAGTTTGCTGTGACCCCAAGGCATGCACAGCATCCCTGCTCACAAAACTGTAGTTGACCCACTTATCCGTTATTGAGGAGCAAAAATTGAAAAATTGCTCATGTTTCTTACTAAAAGTATTTATGAGGTGGAAAAAGAAATTGTAATAGAAAAGAACAAATTTGACTCCATGTTAGATATGTTCATTTGGCTTTAAACCTGTACCCTGTTTTCCAGGCTCAGACTTGTTATCTCTGCACCTTTTGTAAAAGAAAGTTGCCTTTAGCCTGAAATATCCAGGAGACCCTATTCTCCGGGTTCTGATCTTTGAGGATGTTTGCTCTTCTACACTTTTGTAGAGATGGCAAGTTGCAAAATAGAGAATAGCCTTTGTTTTTTTGGAGGGTTTACAGGGGCACCATGATTTGACCCACAAGGACAGCTGCAAGATCAAAGGATTTCAAGGACAAACAATTCGTACAGCAAGATGTTTGCAACAACCAACCACATCCCTGCCACTTTTTAGTATAAAAGGAGACTGAATTCTGACTTGGGGAAGAGAGTTCTCCTGGATATCAGTATGTCATCTTCTGGGTCTGCCAGCTTTTCAAATAAAGTCACTATTCCTTACTCCAACATCACATCTCCCAATTTATTGGCCAGTCATGCAGCAAGCAGAACGAGTTTGGACTTGGTAACAAAATGACTTCATTAGAGGTAGTATGTCTCCACTGTTTCCTCATTTCCAGTATGTCACAACCTATCAAGTTTATATGCTGTTTAACAACACGACCAAAAAACCTATTATACGGAATTGATTCCACGGAAATAAAATTATCTCTACTCCTTCAAAATTTTTTTTCTTTTCTATTTTATTTTGTTTTGCTTATTGAAAAGAAAATAAAAGTCAAATAATTTTATTTCACATATATTTTATAGCTACATATTGTAAATACTACAAAGATATTTAAAATGTGATAAAACTGTTCATATATTAGTATAAAGATACATACACAATCAATGCAGATTAAGAAACGAGTGGATATTAACTAAAAATCCACTGCACATCCAGACTTTTACAAGCATATCCTGGAATATAAGCTCTATTATCCAGGGGTCCCCCACCCCCATTCTCACTGCCGAGTCCCTTAGTAATCAACTACCAAGGCACCAGCATAGAACCACGCAATCACTATTTTAGGTATAAATGAGGGAATTAGCTCATTCAATTCTAAAACAAAAACCTTAAAATAAATACTGAACTTATTTACAGATAAAGAAAATTGGACACAAAAAAGTACAGTTTCTCCCCCAAGTCAAAGATAATAACTGGTAAAGGCAAAATTTGAACTCATCTGCCCGATTTTAAAAACTAAGGTGGAAATCCCCTTTGACTGTGGAGGTAAAGCACCACAGCCTATCACCCTATCTTTGTTCTGACCTAGCTTTAGACAGCCTAAGATAACACGCCATTCCTATGGAAATTGAGGGCAAATGATAACAAAATGGATTTTATATTCAGTAGTTTCTTAGGTCTCATTTATATAAAGTGTCAGCAGGTCAGCAGAAAACTCTGGGAAATATGAGTGGGTCCACAGCTTTTTGCTGATAAGAAACTCAATCTATCAGAACAGAGTGACCTTCCCATGAGAGGCCTCAAGGACATAAACTAAAGGCAGCTGAGCAATGAAAACTAGCAAGACCATGGAACTCAAGCAAGAAGGATCCCTGCCATCCCCTGCCCAGTTGCCTCTTCACCCATGTGGACAAGATAGCAGAAGACCCAGGCTCTTGTCCAACTTACACCATCATGGATTCTCATCCATAAAAAGTTACAACTCCATGATGTCTTAAGTCCTTTCCAACTCAAATATGACGACACCAATATCTCAGCAGAATGTCTATGTCTCCACATTCTCTCTTCTATTAGAAGACTACATCGATGGCCAAAAAGCAGAAATCCAATTAAAAACACCATGCATGAAGCCTGGTGAAAATCTGTGTAAGAGAATTTGTTCTCACGCTCAGTAAATGAAAACTCAGAAAAAGTGTTCCTTCTCCCTCTGCAAGTGGGAGGTAGCCTGATTGTGTGTGTGTGAGTGTGTGTGTGTAAATCAAATACAATGTATTCTGGGATGTGTACAGATTTTTTTATGTTACTGTCATTTCATGGGGATGTGCCAACCTTTAAAGTAATTTGAAACTAGTGTTCTGAGACTGTCTCAGGCTCTTTTGGTGGAGGAGGAGAAAGGAGAAAGGAAAGGAGGAAACTAAATGAAGCAAAGGAGTACGAATACTGCTAGGGAAAGGCAAGACGTTAATTTTGTTCCTACTTTCATCACACACAAATTAGGGACTGGCTTTCCCCCATGTCTTGTCAAGCACTGAGTTGCAGAAGAAGAGGCGATAGCCCATTTCTCACTGAGATTGTGGCTGTACGTGGCATCTTATAGGCACAAATTATTTACCCTGATCAAACACTCTAGCAGCAGGCCGTAATTCTCCTATTTTGAGAGACAAGAAAACAGGAATTGAAAGTGGGTATATAACTTGACAAAAGTCCTAGGACCAGTAAACTAAAGAGGATGAATTCAAACTCAGATCTGAATGCAGATTCTGATCTTCCCACTCCCAGGGCTAGGAAATCCTTAACACACAGGCTCCCTAGATTCCCTGCAGTGTTGCCGGCACCAAGCATTTCCCATGGCAATGGTCTCCAGTTCTCAGACACAGCGCTCTGTGCAGCCAATAACGTCCATTTGACCTTGATCATCTACCTGCCTCGCCCACCAGGCTTCATTATACAGACAGGAAAGCTGGCTTTCAAGTGCATACAAAGCCACCATCGGTCTGACCTGGGCTCTTCAGTGGCTTTTCCAGCATAAAGGCAGCCATGGAAGTGGTCACAGTTTGCACATGAGCCACACTACCTCTCTCCATCTGTCTCCCGACCTATACTACTTAGCTATGACCATTTTCAGAATCGTGGAAACAAATTTTTAAAAACAGAAAAGAAAGGATTCTGGAACAAGTACTTAATACTTACAATTTTAAATGACAAGTTACAAAGTGAGTATTTACAAACCAAATCTGCCTTCCTAGGTGTCAGTTTTAACAGTTAAAAAATATAGTAGCAAACAATTCTCACTTACAAAATTAACAAAAACATCAACAATAATCTGGAATAAACTCAAAAACAATGCCCATGTTGTACATGGAGAAAGTACAAGACTGTACTGCGGGGTAAAGTAACAGGTGTGAATGTAGAGACATCAACATATTGTATGGAGGAAAGCAGTTGTGTAAAGATGTACGTTCTCCTAAAGATAATTCAAAACTTACTAAAAAATCCCATGACAGTTCTTATCTGTTTCTTTTTAACTTAAAAAAAGTATTTTAGAATTCTTCAGGAGTAATAAAGTCATAATGCTAGCCAAGAAAATTAGGGATGGAAAAAAGAATAAAAAAAAAATCACACTGTGAAATATTAAATTAATTTTTACAATGTGTAAGATATAGCGCTGGGGTAAGAAAGTAAGATTGACAGAAATAAACCATGAGCTCAAAAAGAGACTCTAGTCTCTTTTGTACAGGTGGGATTTCAAATCAAAGAGCAAATTATAAATTCAATAATTGTCTTGGCACAATCAGAGAATCCCTGGAAAAAACAAATCCTTTTCCAGTCATAATGACCACAAGAAAAATTACAGTTAGTGATGTAAGTATCAGAAAGTGCTAATAAAAGCAAATACAAATCTTTGCTCAACCCAACCAGGGAGAAGGAGCAAATGTTCTCTTCATCTTTTAAAGAGAGGGCTCCACTCATGGTGACTTACTCAACTCAAAAACCAAGTCTGGGAGAAGGGCACATGCAGCAACCAGAGCAGTATCACCTGTAGGAAGGCGAAAAGAGCTCAGGGGATGGCTCAGGGTGTCAGCCTGATTTAATTTCAGTTGATAAAAGAATACCACAGTCTAAAAATACTAGCATGCAACGGATTTGCTGTTTCTTGACATCTAGCAAGTTTCCAAAGCCCACATGTAACATTATCGTGAACTAGTGAAATGAAGAGACCACAGACAGGGAAAATCAATGCCATAGGCAGGCTGAAACCCAGGCTGGAAGAAAGGAAGAGAAAGGGCATAGTTAAGTTAGGGGAAAGTCTGGGAAAAAAGACATCATCGCAAGGAGTCTAAAGCATCATCCAGCAATCATATAATCAATCATTCAAGAGAGAGTTACTTAGGTCCTATTTTGTGCAAGATTTTACTGAGGGCAAAGAAAGGCCGCAGCATCCATGGTGGCAGCAAGTGGCGGGGCTATAATACAATTCTGGTCCCTGTACCTTGCACACGTGTACTCATCATAAAGGCAAAATTAAAATAAAATAATACTATGTAAACTGTACACATTGTTGAAAAAAATTAAAGAAGACCTAAATACCTGGACAGACACACCACGCACATTCCTGGATAAGATGACAGCGCTCTTGGGATGGAAGTGCTCCATAGAGCGATCCATATACTCAACGTGGTCTCGATCACAAACCCAGCGGGCTCCTCTGCAGTAACTGACTAGCTGCTGCTACAATTCATATGGGAATTCGAGGGACTCAGTAAACAAAACGTACTTGAAAAAGAAGAACAACGTGAGAGGACTTGTAATTCTGAGTTTCAAACCTTACAACTATATCTCAAGATGAGATGAGTCCATTTTTAAGTTATTACTGTGTTTATCCTTATTTTCTAAATTCTGTACAATGAAAATACCTGTTAGAATAAGAAAAATTAAAAGTAAGGTATCTTTTATATCATGAACACTGATTCATTCATTGGGAAAATATTATTTTTACAATAAAGAGGTAAACAAATATCTAGTGAAAAAGGACTACTTAAAAACAAGAGTGCATTTACAATTTTCATAAATTGAAAACTGAAAAGCACAAACACATCAAGTTTCTAGGGAGACCGGTGAAACATATTAATAGTTATTTTCAAAAATTCTAATTGAACAATGAAAACTCAAGAAAGGGAAAATCGAGATTGACAGCCAACTGCAAACACATGGAGAGCAAAGGCCTAGAAATCACAGTCCCTTTAATTCTGCTACTAACTCAATAGGAGAGGAAATTCCTCACTGAGGGGACGTTGGAATCCCATGCATAAGACAGGATACACAGTACAAACTGCAGTAGTATCGGGAGTGAATTTCTTAGAAGAATTCTAAAGTTACAACATTGCTGAAAAGCTATAGAAACACTGACAGACAGATTAAAACACACAGTCATATATATTATATAGAAACATATGAAGTCTGCTCCCATGTTGCATAGAAATACAAACATATTTGTTCATTTATAGGCACTGATTACTTTATCCCAGGTAGAATATTTCAACTAAAACAAATAATCAATATTACACTCCTCTTGTCAAATCTACTTGATAAGTTACTCTGCTATGTAACCATAATGTGTCTAAGATAGATCTAAAATTAGTGAAAAAGATCTTTGTACGGTTTCTTGAATTTTCTCAAAAGTACAAGCTTAATTCTAAAGTAGATCTGAGCAGCATTTCTATATTATCTTTTCCCTTGTGAAATGAACAACACAGTCTGTTGTCAAAATTCTGTCTTTACAATGATTCACGAGCACCGTATCCTCACAAAACTGCTTGACAGCAAGGCACTATCCAGACACTGTGACCAAACCAATGAAACACAAGGAAGACAGTGACCCTATTCTGGAGGGCTTATAATCTGTGTCAAAACTGGGGTTTTTATTTGATTGGTTTGTTTGGGTAACAAAATAAAATTAATCAAGTACTTTTCTTCTTTGAGCATTCTGTAAGTCATGACTTTTTAGTGTCAGGAGCAGGAAAGATTTAAGCATGACTTGATTAGGTCAACTAGCAACAATCATCACTGGAGAGTGAATAATAAAGAAGTTAACTGATAGCAATGCTTCTGCCTACATGAGACCTAAAATAAATCTACACTGATTTCCGAAAGGAAAATGAGGAGATGAGGTCCCCAATGAGAAAACAAACTAACAAGAAATCAAAAAAGGAAAGACGTTTTCATTAACGATTCCAGGCAGTAGTGGAGCATGGTGGTGAAGAGCACAGATGCTGGGGACAAACATGAGGGTCTGAACTCCCACAGCACTGGGTAGCTGTGACACTGATATTTCAGTGAAATTTTCTGCCTCTCAGTCTCCTATCCATAGACTGGGGACAGCAACTGCACCCATCTCCTAGAACGGTCCTATGAATTAAGTTATTTTACATACAAAATTTAAATAAAATACCTCAGATTTTAAATAATACCCCAAAAGCACAAGGAACAAAGAAATCAGAGATAAATTGGAGTTCATCAAAATTTAAAACCTTCCTTCAAAGGGCACCATCAAGAAAGTGAAAAAACAATACATAGGAGAAAATTTTTTCAAATCATTTATCTGATTAGGAATTTGTATCTCCAAATGAAAAAAAAAAAAACAACCCTACAACTCAACAGTAAAAAGGCAACTCAATTAAAAGATGAATAAAAGATCTGAAAATGTATTTTTCAAGGAAAATATACAAATGTCCAATAAGCACAATGAGACGATTTTCAATATCATTAGCTGTAAGGGAAATCAATTCAAAACCACTAGGAGAAACCGCTTCACACTCACAGCAATAGGTTATAATAAAAAAAAAAAAGTAACAAGCACTAATGAGGACACAGAGGAAGCGGAGCGCGCAGCCCTTGCTGGTGAGGATGTAACACAGCGTGGCCACTTTGGAAAACAGCCTGGCAGGTCCTCAAAGAGTTGAACATTTGGTTTCTGAATGACCCAGCAATTCTGCTGTCTGGGCACACACGTAAGAGAACTGAAAGCAAATGTCCACATAAAAACTCCTACAGGAATATTCACAGCGTCACTACTCATAACAGCCAAAAAGCAGAAACAACTCAAATGCCTATTACCTGACGAATGGGCAAACAGTGGGGCCCAGCCATACAGTGGAATATTATTCAGCAATAGGAAAGTATACAGTACTGACCCAGGCCAGAACGTGTACAAACAATGAAAACGTTACTCAGTGTGAAAGAATTCAGTCACAATAGACGGTTCCACTTACATGAAGTGACTCAATTTACATGAAATGTCCAGCACAGGCAAATCCACAGAGAGAGAAGAGTGGCTGCCTGGGGCTGGGGGAGGATGGGGAAGATGGGAATGTCTGCTTATGCGTACGGGGCTTCCTGTTGGGGGGATGAAAATGTTCTAAGATTGACTGGGACGCAAATTTCTGGGCATAGAGTAAAAACCGCTGTACATTTTAATGGGTGAATTGTATGAAAAATGTTAAGAAAAAAAGCACCTCGGGCCAGTACCTTCCCATAGTAAATGCAAATTGCTAACTTTTATTAGAGGAAGAAGAAACTGCCCTCAGCATGAAAGCAGGAGTTCAGCAAATATCAGTTAACCGAAATTGGACAAGAGCATTTCACTGGAAACTGTTGCTGAGTGTACACGAAATATTCAGAAATGGGAAAATCAGTTTGACATCACGAGGAAACATTCTGCTTCAAATGCAGATCAAGACTTCGGCAAGTCCAGCTGCTACAAATGACCAGAGAAGAAACCTGGTTCGTAAAACAAGCACCAGAGCCAACAAGGAAATGGTAGTGAGGAAAGCAGGAGGCCGAATATCTGGAACAGTTTGCTATAAATAATTTCTCCACTGAAAATTTAAAAATAAAATGAAATTGATGAAATGCTGTGCTGGCCTAACGTGAATGGGCTTCCTCCGGTGCTCGACAGTTGTGTAACCCCGATTGAGAGATTCAGGATAATCAGCATGGCTCCTGGGAGTCCCCAAAGGACTGCCAACCAGCACGCTGACCACCATCATATCTGCCAGGGTTGAATTGCGGAGAAGAGACCAACTTGTGAAAGCACAGGAAATGTTGACAAGGGAATAAACGGCTGCGGTCAGTCCTGGGACAGAAGCCCTGAGAGCAGAGTCCTGAAGGCTGCAGGGGATCTGGAGTGGCCCTGGGGCAGGAAGGGACCACGGTGGAGCATATCTCAATACTCTTCTCTCTCTCCCTCGGGTAGGAGAGATAAAGCCTGCATCCTTCTCACCTGGAACTGTGGGTTCTGGCTGGCAGAAGTCTTACCGACACGGAATGATTATTCAAGTCTCTGTGGAAAAAGTCAAGAAATCGAGAGGGATTAGGGAGCCAACTCCATGAGCCTCTCAAATGCTCCCATATTTATTGTGTATAATCAAAGGAAAAATTCATTAACAGTTGTGTGATAGTAAGGAGGAACTTCGGGAAAGACAGGATGAGGCAGAGATTGTAGAATACACAATGAGTACAAAGGATTAGTGTATCTTTAGGGAAGTCATGGGGTGAGGGGAACAAGATACATTTTTAGATATGTTCATTACAAAGCAGACCACCAGACCAGCTAGGTCCTTGTTTTGGGGATAATAGACTATCTAACAGCACACAAGCACAGCGTTTAGAGCTGAGGGCCTCGGTCTTGCTTTGCAACAAGCAGAGTGCTATCTAAAACCTCAACTATGCAAGTAAAGCATTGTCTCTGCTTTTTAAGGCAAGGAGACTGGAGTGAGGATGCACAGGCACTTGTTGCAAAGCAGTTTCTAAGCATATTTTTTTCTTCTTAAAGTTCACAGGCGGCTGGGATGTGTTACAATTTGTTAACCCAATCATGGGCTCCCACATGGAACCATTATGGAGGACCCCCTAGGATGACAAATCCTGGCTGTGGGTCTTTTCCTGCCCTCTTCAGCCACTCTAGCAGGGTCTAGGCACATCCGTGAATAACGATCCTACAGAACCACCCACACTCTTAATTCCTGGTGCTTGAAACTTAATTTTAGCTCTACACAATTTACTGTAGAAAAGTTTCAGAAATAAGAGATATAATATTCCTTTTATATCTCATCATATTACTGATTATTCTGATTGCTCTAAGCTACTTCTACTTGGTAAAGCACTTAATTCTGCAGGTGAACTCACTAATTTCCATTGGGCATATCTAGCCAGTTTGGGCTCACTAACTTCTATTGGTCAAATACCGATACACTTAATTGATTTCTTTATTTATCTATTTCAGCCGGGAGGAGAGGGAGTGTCACTCTTTTCCTCAGCCCACCCTCAACTCTTTTCTCATCAACTCAGGCCTCCTGAAAACAAAACAAAGCATCTGTTTCCATTCTTCTCTTTCCACAAACCCAACAGGAAACATCAGCCTGAAGAAAGAATTCAACACAAATCTTAAAACAAAAATCTATAAACCTGAAGTATCTCAATCTCAGAATCATGATGCACAATGACATGAGAGTGTGTCAGGCACGAAGCATGAGTGAGTCTGACCACCTCATTTCTATTATTCAAAGGAAGGAAGGTCTTCATATTTTTTATCATTCTTGATCATTGTTTCTGATTATGTTAAAAAATAGTGTATGAAATAATTATGCACTGTAATAACAGATTTTTATTGTATCAATTATAGAAGGCATTCAAAGGGGATAGGAAAACCCACCTCTGTAAAAAATGCAAAATTTCTTTCCCTGTTAAGAACACGTGTACAAAATGCGACACAGAATTCAAATTCTTGTGGAGAGGAGCAAAAGCCACAGAAACAAAGAAAAGTCATTACAATGAGTCAATTCAAAATTCACTGGACAAACATGCTCAATGCATTCAAATAATTTTAAAGGCACACTGCAAACCATTCACTTAATGATCTGCAGGCTAGAGGAAGAAGTTCCCTCTTTAACAGACAACAGAAATCAATAGGGTGCCCCAACAATCAAGGACCAAAAACAATCAGATTTTTAATACTTCTGATAAATGAGCATGTTCTAAAGATCAAAATCCAGAAATTTTAAACATTCATTCAAACAACAATGAAACAAGCATGTTAAAAAAAAAAAAACAGCACATACACATAGATCATGTACATAGAACAATGAGAATTTCTTGTACCTCTTGAAGAAAGAACACGCTATAGCCTTTTACTTGAAAAATAAAACTACTTTAAAGATAACTGCTAAAACATATTTCATCATTCATGTTGCCTTGAAAAATCTGAGACACTTGTATCTGATCAGAAAAGCCATTCTCAGTAATAGTAGGTTACAATTCAGTGCCAATTTGCTTTAGAAGAAAAGAGAAAGAAAAGCTACTGTTTCTCATATCCTGCACAAAGTGTGAAGTGCCTCCTTGCCTCTTTCTCCTCCTATTTTATAAACTCATGCTCCCCAACCCTTCTGAAACAAGTATAAGAACCTCTTATTCCCAATATGCCAAATGCAAAAGAATATCAATTTATTTTTGTAATTATATGCCAACACATTGAACTGGAGGAGAAAGGTATCGGAAGTCTATATGGAACTTATTTCTACCTTCCTGAAATCACACACACACACGTTCACACAGACACAGACACATACACCCTGGATTACTGGGCACTTCACAAGCTTACTACTTACAACTTCTAGAAGATAACTTTGTAATTAGTTTAAAATACAAAACTGTCAGCTTTTGAAAAACTTGATCATCTGCTAAACCATCCAAATATCAAAGAGACCCAATTAGACTTCTCTGTAGAATGTAATTTCCCTTCATGGAAAAACAGACCCTAAGAAGTACTGGATCAAAGACTCGTGTTTATCACTACCTATGATCATTTTTAAGCACATTAACAGATTCAGAAATTTATGTCTCAACAACATTTATTCTTATTGAAATAGCATATGTGTTCAATTGTCAACACAGAGACTAGGTCCCATGATGTTGTTTAAGAACTATTTTGTGTATTGCAATATTTATTTTCAAGTGCAGACAAGGAGGGTGTGTATTACTCAGTTGTAGAGCACCTGCTTAGCATGCACAATATCCTGGCTTCAGTCCCCAGTACCTCCAAAAAAAAAATAAAAATAAGTGCATATTTAAAAATAAGAATAAAGTTATAAAAAAATGCAGACTAAAACTACTGCAATCTAGGAGCTACAATTATACTAAGAAAACAAGTGTTTCTATCAAATATTGACTATATGCCAATCACAGAGACAACCACAAATCACACCTGACAACCATCACGTGTGATTCTCAGCAACCCTACTAAGTAGACACGGATGAGGAACCCGGCGCTGCGGATGAGGAGACGGAGCTCGGAGGAGCCGGGGACGCTGACCGTCCTGCACCCCGTGACACCGCGTCAGCCCAGGGCAAGCGCTGACAGAGCTGCACTGAGGGGACACCCAGCTGCATGGAACCATGGGGCACTAGGGAGTCCCAGAAAACGCTAAAAAATTTTCAGTGAAAAACCAGCTCAAATTTATTACACTGTGCCACATTCTTTAAACAGGGAAAATGAATGAGACCTTTTCGATGCCTCTGTGTCCTTTCTGCCATCATCAGTTACTTGCCCTCTCAGCGTGACCAGTGATGAACTGGACCCAATATGATGTGCACTCAGATGCAAGAGCTTTTAAAGCTGTTTTATGGAGTTTGTAAGACTCTGTCTATGCCTCACACAGGCGGTCATCCAGCACTTCTCACCGGTGTGGACGTACCACCTGAAATCACTCCTTTCTGCTTTTTAAAATCCCTTCATCTAATCCAGACTTTTCAACAGCAAAGAAGTAGCTTAATCACAGACAGTGGACAGGTTTTCACCAAACGGACTGGAACAGCCCATCGGACTACCTGGAAACACTTTTCTTCTATTAAACCCACTTCCAGGTACTCCATCATTTTCTGATTGGTAGACTTGGCCTCTGACTGGCCTACTCAGAGACCTCCCAGCCTCACATCTGGGGGTGGGAGAGGACCCTGCTGTTGGGGGAAATCAGTGAGGAAGGCGGACATCCTCCAGCCAGGTCTGCACGGGTAGAAGTGCAACAAAGTGCTCAGAAATTATACCGTCAGCACCCCTGGGCTCCCATGGACTGGTTTCACATTAACCTAACTCTTGAGAAACTGAGGCAAGAAAACCAGAAATTTAAATTATTAATGTAACAGAAGATGTGAAACTATGAACCAGACTGAAATATAAGAGATCAACCATGAGCACATTTTCTCCACGGCCCAATCACGGGCAGGCAGTCACATGGCAGGCATGGACAGCAGCAGAGCAGGAAGGTTTTCTAGATTAACTCAATGGACTAAATTTCTGTTATACGAACAGATTTACTGCCTGGAAAACAATTAACGCCAATCACGGTGCACTCTCTGTGGACAGTGGCAGAGACACGACTATGACCACCTGTGTAACTCTCATTTCCCTGTCCTTTCTGGGCTAACTGATGCACAGAGGTACAAAGATTCAGGGATGAAGATAACTCTAAACACCCAAAGCCCATCTCTGGGAGCCTCAAAACCAGACAGCCAGGGTTTTAATACCAGCTCTGCCACTTACAAGCTCTGTGACCTTGGCCAACTTACTTACCGTCTGTGTGCCTCAATTTCCACTCTGTAAACCTGGGATAACAATCAAACCTTCCTTACTCGCTTGTTGAGAAGACTGAAGGTTTCATTTCTGTAAAACTCTCAGAGAAGAATGTAGCACATTTTTGGTGTTCAACAAATGTCAATTTAATATTAAAGTGATTTACAAGTCTCCATTCTAATCATCTTATGTGTCTTCTGGCTAGACTCCTGGCTAAGTCCCAAAGAAAATCCTTATTTCTCCTTTTACAAACTCTTGGGGAGCACCCTTCTGTTCCATCCCACCACCTGTTTAAACCGAGGGAGGGGATGCCTCCTCCCCACTCCTCTGGGCCACGGAGAGTGCTTCTCCCTTCACACCCCTGGTCCCTGGCCCACAGCTAGCCCTCCTCACACTAACAGATTTAGGTGTGAGTCCGGGGATACAAGCAGGGCATATGAAACCTTTCCTTTCCCTCGAGTGTTGGCCACCCTTAGGAAGCACCCGGGATGCTCAGCTCCATGGAAAGACAGTCCTGTGCATTATGGGACAGATCCTCTGAAGGGAAGGCTCGCTGTGGCCCAGAGTTACCTGGGACTGCGTGAGTCTTTAATTCTGGGACATAGTGTCATGACATCCTCTCTCCCACAGCCCTGAATTTCATGGAGAACGTGGCTTCATCAGTAATATAGGAGACATTTATCGCCTGCCTGTTCTTCTTTGTCATCTCTCAGTTGGCTGCTGGAGACAACATGTGTATAATTATTGGGTCCCCTTCAGCCCCAAACTATATGAAGTAACAAATAATTTTGTGGCTTAACATTGGTTCAGGGAGGCTGTGTAACAGTTCTGACTCTGCTGATGCTTAATTATTGGTATAGGAAATATGGAACTTTCTCAAATATCTTTGATCATAAAACCAGCTTCTCTTATTTTCCTGTTTCTTAGTAATTGCCAAAGACTCTCAAATGATGTCTTCACACAAAACATCAGCTAAAGTTTATGATCCCTCTTGACATACCCACTGTGTTAACAGTTTACATAATTTCTAGTTCTCACAATTCTGTAAAGCAGATACGAGTGTCCCCATCTCACAGACAAGGGAAAAACTCAGAATGAACTGACTCAGGCTCACGTGGCTCAGTGGAAGCGTGTGCACGCAAACCCAAGTCAAAACACTACACCCTTTCGTATATGTACCAAATCTCCTACCACCAATTATCACACAGTGGCGGGGTCAATACTCAGGGAACTCAATACACTTCTCAGCTTTAAGGTGTTCCAGAGGCCGCTTCTAGCTGTTTTATAAAATCCCGACTCATTGGTTTCTAACACTGGAAGAAAAGTCCGATTTTGCCATTGTTTACAGAGTAAGTCTGAAATGTTCACAGCGAGATGACAGAATAAAACTAAGATATAAGCAGAATAATTTTTCCAGTTAGACAGACATAATGGACATTGGGCTATTCTGAAGCATTAAGCAAAGAAATCAAAATAAAATAACGTTGTTTAAACCTTCTTTTCAAACAGGAATATTAAGACTGTAAGAAGGTGCAACAGCGCCACCTATGGCTAAAAAGACCTTCCAGGTTGCCGGGAAAGGTGCAACACAAAAATTGCCTGCAGGATCAGAAACAAGAATCAGATAACTAAAAGCTTACTTAGCACATACTGTACTTTGCTTCGGGGGAAGGGAGGGGTATTCAGTATTTAATCTGATATTGCTAATACTCCTGAATATAAACAGAAGAGATAGGCTCATGGAAACTCATCTTAGAAGAGGAAAGAATCCAGTCCAGCCACTTCATTTTACAGGAGGGGAAACTCAGACCTGGGATCTGTCCTCCTGGCAATCGGCAGCAAAGCTCTCCTAGGCCTCATGTCTTGCACTGTAGCAAAAACCAACAGACCTGTACTAGGCTTATATTCATAAAAGTCACATCTGTATTTTTCCAACAGTAGGTAATCTAAGTATCTTGCAAAATACTTCTCAAAGAGCCAGGAAATTATACAAGTTTGTTGAAATACAAAAACATTTATTTACATAATAAAACAGCATGAGCTTTATTCTCTCTATTAAAAAAGTGACATATCAAATCAATGTTTTGATGTTTTAAATCTGTTAAGAATGCAGGAAAAAAATCAAAATTTTCTTTAATCACAAAAGAGAGAAGCTTATTCCCTGAAAATGTTCAATGTGGATTTTACTAAACTTAATGGATCTGGTCAGAATCTCATGAATATAAATGTCTGAGTGGATGGCTACACAGCAACATGAATTCTGAGTTGTAACAACACATATTCTGTGTAACTATTCTTCAATGTTGTCTGTTTAATGCAATTTACCTAGTCCCTGTCTCACTAGAATGATACAGATTTCATTAAAACTTAATACTGCACTAAAAAAAATAAATCCTTGTTACTTTATACCATATTCAAATATATCATATATATACATATTGAATATGCATCAGAAATAAGCGACACTCTTTAGTATTCAGAGTTGATCATTCTAAAATATCTGTCATTGTGACAGCACATTTTTATTAAGCACCTCTTGGGTTCTTTGTATACAAGGCATCTAACTCTCACAGTCAGACAAGGTAAACGATATTACTCAAATTTCACAAACCAGGAAATGTTCTTAAGCCATGAAAACAACTTACATATTCATCATCAGGAAACAAAAGAGTAAAGATTTTACTTAAAGTACTCACTGACAATCTTTTCTTCCATATTGATACTACATAAAACCAATTCAGTCTTTGTAAGTATTTCTGTCAATAAGGGCCACTAGAGAATAATAAGTAACATCATTAGCAGTGGTTGGACTTTCAAAGCCCACTTCTCTTTTGCAATATAATTATTTTAAAGGTTTTGTTTCTAGTGCTTACAAAGCACTAAAATAAAAAAAAATTACCTTTTTAAGTCATTACCTGAGAATAAAACATTTGTGAAATGTACAATTTTATTTTATGCCTCTCTATCTCACATTCTCACTGATGTCTCTCCTTTGAAGGCCTCATCAGGCTGAGATTGCTAAAATCGATCATTTATGGACTCACAGGGGTTCGGGTAACCACTCAACGGGAGGCTGATAAGAGGAGAAATTGAGAATGCATCCTGTGCAGCCTGGATTCCAGCACCGAGCTAGCCACCGCCAGCTGCGTGTGATTTGGGACAAGCTGGCCCATCTCTCAATCCCTCAGCTGCAAAAAAGGAGACACTGATACCTACCCTCAAACACCTGCTATGAAGTAAAACAAGAGGAAAGCATTTTAGCCTTAGGTAGGTGTCCACTCACAGCGAGTTTGGTCATTATGATGATGAGGATGGCTGTTAATAAATTAAGCTAGAACACAAAGGAGAAATCACCTTAAAGGAGAAACATTTTAAGTCAATCAGCATTTCCTTTTGGGTGGTTTGCAGAATATTATATGGATTTTTTTTAATAAACCAAGTTTTGTCCATTAATTTTATATTCACAGGTTCTTGGACAAGTCTCCAGAAAAAGAATTAGAGACCTCTAACCTCTGAATACTAAGAAAGAAAATTTTAAAAAAATCAGGGGGGAGATTATACCTCATTTGGGAGAGTATGGGCTTAGCATGCATGAGGCCCTCAGTTCAGTTCCCATTAACTCCATTTAAAAACTTTCTTTTTTAAGAAATGGAGAATGAAAGCAAAAAGATGGAGGATACAGAATTTTTTTAGAGACTCATCTCAGATTTAAGGTGGGAAAGAATCGTTCCATTTCTCAGAGGAAATCTTGAGAACTATGTAAACTGGATCTGAGATGTCTAGTCTTCTAACATTATTCATGAATTCATATTACCAATTCTTAAAGCTACCTGATAACCCACAGTGGTGATACTGATCATAACAGCTGCCAACACGAATCGAGCTCCAGCTAGGACTGCTCTGTTCTGACATCTCTGCCCCTGAGGCCTCACCAAGCTGACAGCACTAAATTCGGTCATTCATGAGCATTGCGTGTAAGTCCTCCATTTGCGTTTCTCACTCTCCCCTCACCAGCCCCTCTGAGGGAAGCACTGTTATCATCTTCCCCACCCGCAGATAAGGCCACTGAGGCACAGAGACTAAATCCGTTCCAGGTCACATTGGCATTAAAGGATGTCTGTATTTCTGCTGTTTTGCTTTTGATAAAGGAATGTGAGATACCAATTCAAGGGAGACTGTTAAATAATCAAGTTGGCCAGGTCTGCACCTCAGAGAGCAGATACTATAGATTCCTGATGTAGGATGAGGCTGCCGCCACAAACTGACTCAGCTTGAAATTAAAATCCAAGATGAAGCAGCGGATACACGTAAATATTCACGATTGTCAACTCCGCTCACGGGTCTGGGCCCTTCACTGCCTGAACGGGGGTGAAGTCCCCACCCGTGTCTGGGAGGGAAGCGCTGCTCTTCCGGGTCTCATCCACGCTTCACGTGCTATTTCCCCCCAACAGACTGTCCTCAACGATTAAAAACTTCTCAAGATTTTTACACCAGTCAATACTGAAAGACATTTCTGCAGATGGAGCACTTTCTCAGGCTTAAACCTATTTTGCCTACACTTAGCAAGGGGAAAATAAGAAACATGACTCTGTAAAGTCTCTGAGTCTCACCACTCACACGAGTAGAACGGCCTCAACACAAGATGACTCTTCACATTGCAGGGTGAGAACAAAATAAGGCCGCCCCAACCACAGGACCTCCAAGTGACAGCTCTCAGCAGTCTTCTGCACCCTCACGGTTGTGCAGCCCTCACCACCATCTATTTCCAGAACACTTCATCACCCTCAAAAGAATCCCCCTGTCACTAGCAGTCACTCCTTAATCCCCCTCCTCACAGCCCCTTGCAACCATCACGTGCTCTCTGCCTGTGCATGTGCCTTTTCTGGGCATTTCAGATCACTGAATTCAACAATATTTGGCCGTTTGTGTCTGGTTCCTTTCACTTAACATGCTGTTATCAAGGCTTGTCCATGTTGATGTGGTATCAGCATCTCTCTCTTTTTTTTTTAAACGTTAAAGTTTATTAGAAGGTGGTAAGTACTATCAAAAAGAGTAGAGTGGAGCAAAAGGGATTGGATTTCAAAGGGAAAAGGGCGGGTTGAAGTGTCAGGGTGGACTTCCCAGAACAGGTGGCCTTTTTCATTTTCCTCTTTATTTTTATTTCTTTTTTATTCAATCTTACGTCTGAATAATGTTCCACTATATGGAGATACTACATTCTGTTCATCCATTCAGCAGCTATGTATGGACGAAGTCCAGAAGAATGAGAGTAAGGGGTGACTAGCATGGATGGCATTTAAGCAAAGGGCAAGATGTGCTTTCAAAAAAAGCCAACAACCAGAAGCACAGGGAAATTCAGTGCGTTTCTGAGCAAAGGGCATGCTTGCTTCAGCAAGACAACCGTGCAGGGCTGGGGCGGATATTGGCAGGAATCACGGTGAAGGAGTCACCTGAGAAGACGCCCCACTGTAAGCAGCTCAGCCAGTTCTCCCCCCTCATCCTGTACTGTTAGAGCCATGTTTCTAGGTTACTCATATTTCAAGTAATAGCACTTTAACTGCAAATCTGATCATCTGCATCAGACCACCTTACCTCCAAGCCACAGAAAATCATTCACTGACCGGAGCAGCTCCAAGACATAATGGTGATTGATCAGGGAATCATGCAGCATCCCAGCCTGCAGACACAAACCCCACGTGTGCCCTGGTGATGTCCAGAAGATAAAATGCAATGAAATATCTCACTGTTGGTACACGACATCTGCCCTCAAATTGCCCCAAAATCATGCTGGCAAATCACTAATCAACCCACTCACTACAAAAAAAAAAAAGCTAAGAAGGCAAATTTAGGCTCTTCCATTGAAAAGCAGCAACCACCACTACCAGTAACTGAGCTGGAATGCTCCTGACTTCAAAAACCACTGCGCAGTTACTTTTCAAACGTGAAAGTCATATATGTATTCCACGTAGATGATATTACAGTAGGATTTTTCTTTTCAAAATTTCCAGTTGCAACATTAGCACAAGAAAGTTTATGTTTCAGCTTTAAAAAATCAATTATCCTCCACTTTCTTAATTTTGAACCTATTATTATTTTATAAATGGTGCTATACTGCGTATTATAAACCAACCTTCTGATTCCTGCAAACAAAACCTTTATGATCCCACTATTTCAGAGCAAACTTTAATGATGTTTTGAGAGGTGGGGCCTGGGGCGCTCACTAATAGCTCTTTAAATACTGACAATGATGTGCTATTAAGTAATGCAAAGGCTCTAACTCCACATTAGCTCAGAAAGCAAAGAAACTACACCAAAGAATTACTCTAACATTTTTATATATTCCTATTCTTTTGAATATTAAAGTTCTTAAAAGATACGATTTTTCTTGAGAAAGTCAACAGTGATATTAAATTTCCTCTCACCAATAAAACAATCATTTTGAAGAATAAAAACCCCTATGGAAGTCGAAATGATGGGACGTTTCTAGTTAAGTGAACATGCAGATCTCAAAACAAGCCTAAATCCTATGAGATCTAACTCGAACGAGCTCAACAAATTCCTGGGCTACCCTGGAACTTAGCTTTTCTTTTCCAAAGTTAGCTGAGCTAAGATCATCACACAAAGCAGGGAAGGAGAGAAGAGGAAAGTCCACCTGGCGGCCTCCATCTGTTTTCTTCCAGCCAAAAGTCGCCTCTAGGTTGGCCCCGCTAACAAGCAACCCCATAAGAAAATCCGTCATCGACACTGCCCCTGCCGTCCCCAAGCAGCCCCGATGCCCCACTCCCAGCCTGTGAATGGTCTTCTAATGACCCCTCCAGTTGGTGGCACCCTCCCCCTCTTCCCCACTACACACACACACACACACACACACACACACACACACACACAGAGCCACGGAAACCTCCCCAAATCACAAATTTTATTTCATCAACCCCACTTCAAACCCTTCAGAAGCTCCCTGGTGGAATTCTAGCCCCACCCCAGACACTGCTTGCCCAGCCTCGTCTCAGTACACAGGACCCCAGTGACCTCAGGGGCCCCTGACATGCTCCTACTTCTCACTTGCCTCCAGGCTCATTTTGACTGTTTCCCAAGGAAGCCTTCCCTCCCTCCAACCTCCCCAATTTGTTCCTCTGTTCCTAGAACATTCTAGGCTAATTCAACTTCTGACAATGCTAAGGTCACAAGAACCAAATACATTTTGCTTATAATGTGGCTGAAGCTTTTCTCCCCTTGACACTCAGAAGTGCGCGTGTTATGAATAAATGAATGATGGGATGGGTCTCAAAGGGACAGACATACCTGCTCTCGCTCGTCCCGACCCTTCTGTCTGTAGAATATCAGAAGCATAAGCAAAAGTACTTTTCCTGATGGTCAATTTCTGATGACACCCTTCACTGCCTACTGTATCAGTTCTAGTAAAAACCAACGTCTTCCAAAGCCTTCCACTCCGGACTCTCTCCAGTGTCCTCCCCAGCAGGGGCACCCTCCAACCTGGACCACACAGGGCACTCTCCCCGGGTCCCCACGCCAAAAGTCTCCAGGCCTCTGCCCGGGCTGCACCTGCCACCTGAGCCACATTCTTGACTCCTTCTCCTGGTTGACTCTTACTCTGCCCTCACAACTGAAAGTAGAGCCCATTTCTTCCAGGAAATCCTCTTTGATAATGTCCTTTAGGTCTTGGCTGGGCTCCATTTATAGCAGCACTGCATGGTGACCAACTGGGTGTTTGCCTGCTCCGTTGAGACCACAACCTCTTGGGGGACACGTGGGAAGGAGTGAGAGATTACAAGAGGGGTGGGGGAAGCAAAAAGCAAAAATCACAGCCCAAGTCCCAAATTCAAGGATGCTTTCTCAGAAAAAAAGTATAAACTATTTCACAAGTGTGCAATTTGGCTACTATTTTTGTGGCTTGTGGACAGCAAGAGCTTGGTGTTCTAGTCCAAAATCCAGATTACATGCAAAGAAATGTATATATTCATATCCAAAGGAAACAAGAGCTGCTCAACAACAGTTTGCAGTTAGAACTGAAAGGAACTTTGATAAAGGCAATCTCTCTCTCTCTCTCTTCTTTCTTTTCTGGCGTCATATAATTTTAGAAGTATTTGCGTGACTAACAGATGGCTACAGCCCGTGATTCTGCACTGGAGTTTTTGGGGCTGAGGAAGCCCAGATTATATTCACTGTGTAAATGCAATCACACCAACACACTGATAGGTGCCGTGGTGGTGGAGCTGATGTTACAAAGCAGGCAACCTTATTCTGTAAGAGAATTCTAAATAGAAAGTAAGAAATGCAATGTTCTGTACTCAATTTCATTTGCTATATGGGCTATTAAATAATAGTATATCTTGACTAATGAAACCCATAAATAAATTGTCAACGTCGATTTTCTTCATCTGACCGTTTTTTGCTAACATTGGATATTAAACCCTCACTCCATAAGTAAAGCTCAGGCTTACACTGCAGCACAGCTACATCCCGAGGAAGAAAGCGGATCAAGGGAGAACTGGAGAGTTTCCCTTCAGAAGCTGCTAAGTCTGGTTTTGCACCTGTACGTCATTTGCAACCACGTCATCGTTAAAGGAGTAAGACCTTACATCTGTGGGGCGAAAATCACTGTGGTGCTTCAGAAGCATGAAAGAACACTGAGCTTTGTGAAACAGTCCTGAGGCACTTAAATCGTACTTTTTCTGAAAGGCTCCAAAAGTGACCCAATTCACCATTCCAGGTATAACAGGGAGGTACTGGAATTAGTAGAGGGAACATGCCCTTGAAGCCTGACAAGGCCCTGCTTGAATTTTGCTACAGCATTTACTATCCACTAAACGGACCAATTCCTTAACCCCTCTTAGAAAGCTTCCCAACCTGCAAAAGGGGGCTACCACCGCCCACCTGGGAGGCATGGATGTGAATGCAACACGCAAGTAGGGCGGCCGACTGATACCTGATACGGGACCTGGCTAGTATCCCTCCGCTGCCCTTCTCCCCCTTTAAACTTGCTCTGTTTCCCCAGTAAAGTTCAAGCCCCCGGAACAGACTGCCCGTATCTTCTGTGTATCTCCGGATACATGCCTTACCCTTAGGAGGCCAGAAAAACAACAGCCTCCTCCCCACTCACTATCAATGTTCTTAAGAGTCTGGGTATTTATAATTCTATTTTTCAGGGAGACTATTCCAGAAATTTCCAAGCACCATTCTCCAGGTTGGCTTCCCTCCCAGCGCCCATCCCTTCTCACCTCAGAAACTCTGTATGATTGCCTTCTGTTCACGGGAAAGCGAGTCAGGTAGGGTGGGGACTCCCAAGGACTCCCCTCTCCCTCACAGGTGAATATGACCACTTTCACCACACTCCCCACTACAACTCCAGCTTCTGAGGAGTCTACCCTCCCGGACCCTGCAGACTCTGCATCTTCCCAAGACACACACGTGGCCACGACACTCCCTTCAGATTTCTTCCTGGCTGGCCCTGCCCACCACCTGGCCCCTAAAAGATAAATGGCATTAGACTGAAAATCTCAAACGCCGCTGACTGATACATCAAAGCTGCATGGTCTGGGCTTTCCTCCAACACAGGCACAGCCCTGCCCCCCTCAGCCAGTCTGCAGCTCTCGAGATGATCTAATTCACATACAAGGCTGTGAACACCAGCTAAGAATAACGACTCCCAACGTTTATCTCTACTCTGGCTCCATCACCTGAGCCCTAGTCTCATAGACATTAGTGCCTGTTTGAAGTCCTAACTTGGATGACAAATGGCATCTTAAAAATGCTAAATGTCCACCATTTACTCTGGAATTCGATTCCTGGCAGGACCTCCCAGACTCCCCATTTTAGTAACAGCCCCAGCACCCACTTAGGTGTTTGAGGTCACATTCAATTTCCACTGTTCCCTCCCCCAAGCCCTGCCCTGGAATCAGTCCTATTTTTTCCCTTGCTAAGCCCATCTCAGGTCTGGTTCTGCAGGGACCATGGTCGGAACCCCACAAGCTCACAGCTTGTTGCAGTGAGTCACAGTCCTCCATAGGGTGCTCCCTGGAGAGGGAGGCATCTCCTGGCATGGGTCACCTCAGAAGGCACTGTGATTCTCACAAAGGAGGCCCAGGAGAAGGGACTCAAGGTTCCCCCGTGGCCTGAGCTTTGAAGGGCCCGAGGTCTGGGGGAGCTCCTAATTAGCTGACACTCCTGCCAGTTAGATGAGGATGGGGCAACCCAGGCAAGGCTGTTCTCGCTCCGACCCCTGGTCTCTCGGGAGCCACGGGAAAGGCCTGTGTCCAGGGCACAGCCCGGGCATCACAGGTCCCAGCCTGCATTTGCCAACCCGGACAGCCTAGACTCCATCTACTGGCGACACTTACTTCTGTTCTGTTCCCCTCCCAGAAAGTGATGGACTCATTCAGATATTCTGGCCTGTCTCAAGCAAGTTCACTGAAAAATGAACTGCCCACATTTGGACCAGAGCATGAAAGGAGAAACAAGGCCTCATGGACAGCATGTTGGTGGTGGCCAAACCCTTCCCCCAGGTGAGATGAACCATGGTAGGGGTGAGAATCCAAGGTCCTAGATCGGCCAAAGCATTTTCCTTCACGGCTGACTGGGGTGTTGGAGACTCACTACCGCAAACTAACGACACGGCCGTCAGTGGTGGACGTCAGCTGCAACAGACTCAGAGTCAGCTACTTAATGCCAACATGGGTTAAAAGTAAAGGCCGGGGCAGGGAGGCCTGCACTGCTGCTAAGGCAAACTACAGACCCAGCTCTGAATGCCCACTGGCTGGAGCAGAGAGGAAGCTACGGTCCCCTTTAGCGGTCCCTGTGTCCACCAGATCCAGGTGAGCCAGCTAGTTAGGAGAAGGCCATGTTGTCCTGATACTCAGAAAAACCAGCCTCGTAAAGGGAACAAAAGAGTGGCATGGATTTTAGACCCAATTCTGCCCCTTTATGAAGGAAAAGTAAAGTAAATGGCACGGGGAAGCTGAATGCAAAAAAAAAAAAAAATTAATGAACCAAACGGTGACTGCTTTCTCCAACATCGTCCCCTGCAGCTGCTCACCCCCGAGCCGGCCACTTCCTCACGAGTCACCGCCAACCAGGAAGGGCCGTCACGGACGTCACACACAGTGACAGCCAGGAACCGCGTGCCGAGCATGTTTGTGTAAAAGCAGGAATCGAGCAAGATGCTGCAGATTTGACTTTACAAGTTTAAATACTCCATGAAAAGAATCCCTCAGCAGCCGCCTAAATCAATTCGCATCTCACTTCTTCAAAACAATCAAACAAATTTAATAAGGGCGCATTTGTCACCAAATAAAAGGAGGACCAAACAGGTTCCTCAAAGCAAGGATTTTAACAGGTATCAAACACCAGTGGGTAATGTGCTAACAAAGCAAATATTCCAAAAAATTAGAAAATAAAAAATGACTAGGATAATACATGGATAAAGACAACTGTTAAGTTTTTGCTTTTTAAAGCGATGGAGACAGTACTGAGGGCAATCTGGCTATTTCCAATGCAGGGTGTGCACATCCCACATTTTTAGACGCAACAACATGCTCAGTGGGCAGTACAAGAGAAAAAGGAATAAAGAAGAAGGAAAAGAGGAACAAGAGAAATTTAGAAACACACAAGAACAAAAATGATTTTGACAGCAAGTACAAGAATTTACGTGAGTATGTGAGGCCAGGGACGCGAGGACGGTGAGACCCAACATCACCTCCTGCTCCAGGGAAGGCAGGGGCCTGAGGGGAGCGGCGCTGCCGGGGGACCCCAACGTGGTCAGCGCCCCAAACAAAAACTCCACCTACATGCGTCTAGGCAGCTTTTGAGCTACAAATTGTGGTCGCATTTCAGTCTGGACAGTTTTACTTACTCCCAACAAGAGTAGCAGGAGAGAAATAGACTCTGCTCCTGCACCAAAGCATTGTTTTAAAAATTAATGACTGTGGAATAGTAAAAGCAACAATGGAGTAAATGTGACTGGAGGAGAACTTGCTTGACCCAAGCTCACTGGCCGCGTTATCTCACTGACCTTCAGATGCTGGCTGGGCGCTTACTGTACCAAAACAGACAGACCAACCAGGAGGGAGGCTTAATGCGCTGCTGTATTTTGATGCCGAGAGCCATGCCTGGTACACGAGGTTCTGGGTAAACAATGGTGACAGTGTCAACCACTATGGGCTAAGCACACATCCAGCTTCTCCCTGGGGGCTGAGGCAGGGCTCCAGGCTTCCACTGCTCACTCACCAGTCTGTCCAGGGGGGAGAAGGTGGTCCCTGCTTGCATTGCACCGAAGCACCTACCTTGACTAACGCCGGGGCCTCAGCAGGAGTTGACAGGTGAGGTGAAAGGAGTCAGACTCGGTGTAGCACAGTGCTGGCAGCTATGCCCTCAGCAGTGCCCAGGCTCCTAAACATGCCAGCTCATCTCCAAGAAGCAGAAGGGGAGTGCGGGCATGTAGATCACAGGGTCCTGTGAGGACAAGTACAGATCATGGACACGACATGCCTTGCCCCTTCCTTAAGCCATAGAGGTATGTCTGGGAGGAAGAGAAAATTCATCCAACACCCGCTAGGTGGGCTCTCGCAGGTGGGACTCGGGTCCACTGTGCCTCTCACTCACAGGGCTGGTCTGGACATTCTTTTCATCAATTCTCTAGCATCTTCTCCTCCAACTTACCAACAACCAGAAAGTAGGATCTGATCTTAGGTAAGTTCAAGAATCACAGAGCACCACCTCCACAGCGGGCCCAGCAGCATGTGCCAGGTCCTCCGACTGTCACCTGTGGGACCACCATGAGCGCTCTCCAGACTCAAGGACAGATGCCATAGGCCGGGGGTCACAGCTTCCCTCACTCTCCCCAGCAAAGGGGGACCACCTCTCGGCAAAGACATCTCACCCTCTTCTGCCAGAGGGAGAGCACGATAGATACACGCGGAAACAGAGAAGAAGTTCGGGGGTAGGCAGCCCAGAAGAGCTCGTCTGTACTTCCGAGGCAAAGTGGGGCCGTTGACTGTATCACAGGGACAAAGTGAGAATGAACATTTCCTTGCTCTGTAGCATACACCGTGATATGCCTTTCCGTGCGTAAGGAGTTCATTTGGAAGTCCCTGGCATTTTTTCTGATGTCCTAACTAGGCATGGTGGCTGTCGGGCAGGAAGAGAGGGCCTGAGCCGAACAGGTGCTGGGCCTGGGAGGCAGGAGACACCATCTCCAGACCCAGCTCAACCAGTGCCTCGTTCTGCCTCTCAGGATTCAGCATCTCATTTATAAGCAAAGGGATGAGACTGTCCCAGGACAGGCTGACCAACAGAAATGAAATGAGAGCCATGTAAAGAAAGTTTCCCAGTTGCCAAGTTTAAAATTGTAAACAAAGAAACAAACCAACAAACAAAAAATAAATACTAGAAACTGATTTTAAGAACAGATCTTACTTAATATACTGTATGTAAAATACTAACATTTTGACATGTAATCAATATAGGAAGTAACGAGATAGTTTATATACTTTTACTAGACAAGCCTCAGTGTCTGATGTGCATTTGACCTACAGCACATCTCAGCTCAGACCAGCCTCCTCCCCAGTGCTCCTAGCATCAGTGGATGCGGCTACTTTATTGGACAGCAACTCCAGGGGTCCCACCATGGTCCTGGATGAAAAGTGGGATTAAGTGTCCACACTAACCCTAAAAGGATCTCTCTGAAACAAAGGGGGATTCACTTTGAAATGTCTGTAAACAGGCGGGCTGCACCTCCCTCCCCCCTTGGCTACAAGACAGCCCTCTTCCTTGCTGATCCCTTTCTGGATGTAGGGAAGCAATCCGGCACACAGCCAGGGTGGACTGGATTCCAGGTAAACTTACCTGCTGTCTGTGTCCATTCCCATGAAGTCCTCCTCCTCAAACGGGATGCAGAGGAGGTGGATCTTTTCCCCAGATTTCTTGGGGCCCCCATTCTGCCACTTGGACTTGAGCAAGATCAAGAGTGACACAGTGAAGTCCTCGATCCTCTTCTCCACCACCCTGCAGTCCTCGTAGATTGAAGGACACGTCGGTGCGAGGCTGCTCGGCTACCTCCCCATGCAGCACAAAGACAAAGAGCTCAGAGTCATTAAGCGCAGTGCCATACAGCTCCTCTGCATGTGGAGCTTCTCGAAGGCCTTGGCAGAGAGACAGTCGGTAATGGTGAAAAGGCCCACGACCTTGCGGTGGGTCTGGAAGATGCTCCAACCATTCTTGGGCACATAGTGTTGCCTGTAGTGGATACAGAGTGTCCACTGGGAGCTGCATGGGCTAATATGGCTCACCAAGGTGAGTAGCTTACAGATGCAAAAGAAATTCTCTTCTGAGATGATCCCCATGGGTTGGACCACAACGGGAAGATTCTGGTTGTCCTCAGCACACTGCACGAAGTCAGGGATGCTCATGTTACAGGCCCTGCCGAGAGGGCAGAAGAGATCGAGGTACATACAATGCTGTGTGCTGCGGGCCCATCTGGGTTTCGGTGACCAGGTGTGTACCAGCCAGAAGGCAAGGGAAGCCAAAGCAAATCCGGGGGTACAGTTTGTCCTCAGAGTCTGCACATGGCAACTGTAGCTCAGATCACATTACCCAGCATTTGGTCTAGGCTTCCTGCCCCTGCAGAGAAGGGTCATTCTTTATTTTCTATTTCCAAGCACCTAGCAAGGCCCTGATGCAGTCACTGCTCAAAAATGCTGAATAAAGAAATGAACAAAGGAAATGCTTTCCCCAACCCCCTTCAGCAGAATATAAAGAAAAGGACCACAGTAGGATCAAAAGATCTAGATTTCTATCCAATTTATTAGAACTCCTAAGCTTCATAATAATGGATAAGAAAACTTGCCTTGGGGAGGAGGGTACAGTTCAGTGGTACATCACGTGGTTAGCATGTACGAGGTCCTGGGTTCAAACCCCAGTACTTCATTTAAAAAAAAGAAACAAATAAATACACCTAATTACCCTCCTGAAAAAATATTTTTTAATTCAAAATTCAAAAAACACCTTGCAATTGACACAACATTGTACACTTGACTATACTTTAATTAAAAAAAAAATCCTTGCCTTACAAGAATATATCTGGATTATGGAAGTTTGCAAATGTAAAATGTCTAGGGTACCACCTGCATAAGAAGAGGTGACTGTACAAATGTACTATCCCTCCTTTATGAGCTATACTTCCTTTGGGGGTTTATAACCTCTCAGAGCTAATTTTCTCAGATTAAAAAAAATAAAAATTACCTGATTCTCAGTACTGCTGAAGAATCAGATAAACCTAAGAAAGCATCTGACCCACAGAGTTTACTCAATAAATGCTTGTTGAATGAATGAATAAACAAGCAAAGTGAATGCTGCTCCCTGCCACAGACCATCATAATGGTACTGCCTGGAAATCCCAAGCCCACGTTCACCCGACTCTGCACTAACCATGTGGGTGACCTGGGCAGGCCTGTGTGCTTCCCTAAGCCCCAGTTTAATCGTGAATAGAAATGAGGGCAATAACACCAACCTCAAATTGTTAGTGAGTCAGTAATGAATTGTACCCCAGCATTGCAAAATGGAACCATTAAGGAAAACTGGGCAAAGGGTCCATATGCCCTCTGTATATAATCTATTACAACCAAATGGGAATCTACATTATATCTCAAAATAAAAGTCTAATTTTTTAAAGAGGTTATTGAGGTGAGGTGAGCTCACTGTCTCAAATAAGGAACACACAGTACAAATAGGACAATGCCCAGCCCATGAGATACACTCAGTTAACATTCCCACTGAACCCACTGGTACCTCCAACTTCAGAGCAAGAGGATGGGTCCTCGTGGCAACAGGCCACAGCACCTGAAGCTAACATAGCTAATGGTGCCCACTTCAAAGAGCCCCGTCACCACCCTTGTTCTAATTTTCCATTTGTAATTTTTTTTCTTTTTATTAAATAGAAACTCCCAATTGCATAGCCTTCACCTGACCAGACATCATGATGGCAGCCCTTCAAAACCTGACCACAGTGATCATGATGGCAGCCCTTCTTGGTGAAACAATAAAATGAAAAGCCATTTCCACAAGACATCTGTGTATATCTACTAGGGAACTTCATCCTGGACTGAGGAAGAGGACTGGGGAGGAGGGGGTAATCTGGGGCACAGAGAACTATGGGCCACCTGTCCCACGATGGACTTTAGACTCATCCTCATCCTCCAGGATCTTCAAAATACACACAGACAGAGTGCTATGGACAAGATTTTTTTTTAAAACAAATCACTGAATCCCTAGCAGGTCTTGTTTCTACCGAGACACAAATGGATTCTGTGTATAATGTTTCACAATAGCCTTAAAATATTATCACCCCAACTTGACACATCAAGAAACTGAGGTAGAGAAGTTTATCACATTCTACAAGATTAGAGAGAGGCCACGTCAGACACCATATTTAAATCCAAGCCCCTGCTCCAGTGCTCACACTAGAAAGTGTGACATACTGCCCCTTTCCTGCACTCTCCCTGCAATAAATCTCTGAAGAGTCTTTTCTCTGTCACCTGGAATCACAATCACATCAATTTTCCACAAAGAGCTATGTCACTCCTTGGAGGACTTACCAAAACCTTGAGGGATGTGTTGAGAGGAGAGATTTGCATTTTGTTTCTTAAAGGAAACATGGCTTTAAAAGAAACTGAAAAGCACTTATCTAGTCTAACTCCTCATTGTGCAGAGAAAGAAATGGAGGCCCAGAAGAGATGAAGAAAGGGTCTTATTAACAAATATTGCCTCAGCGCAGCACCAAGCCAGCCCTGGGCACTTCTGGGGGAGGATCTGGAAGGCCCAGGATAATGAGTGTTAGAAAACAGAAAGAGAAGCAGCATTCAATTTCCCGTCTCTACACCAGCATGCCATGAAATTCCACCAAATTACCCAGTATGGGTGCAGCCAATATTAAATTTGGCTAAACAGGTTATAGAAACCTGGAATTCTCAACCATAGTGGAAATTCCAACATTTACTGTGCTTATTTTCTCAGTTCAAGCATCAATTCAGTGAGCACTCTGTACCAGGGACTACACGAAGCCTGGAGTTCTCCCAAATACAGATCTCTATTACCACGTGTGCAAACCACATAAAGGCCACCAAAAGAAAGGCGCCCACAGATAAGATGGAATTACTGAAACTGAAAGCAGCCAAAGAGCATATATTACTAGCAAAAACGGTGCTCCTAGAAATGCACTCATGGACATAGAAAGCAAACTGTGGTTAGCAGGCAGGAAAGGGGGGATTAACAGATACAAATTAGTAAATATAAAATAAATGACAAGGACCTGCTATATAACACAAGAAACTATATTCAATTTCTTGTAATGATTTGTACTAAAAACAATATAAAACATATGTATATACATATCCATATGTTTATAACTGAATCTCTGCTGTACACCTGAAACTAACATTGTAAATTGACTACACTTAAATAAAAAATAATTTAAAAGAATAAGTAAAAATAAAAGCAACGCCATTAAGAAAAAATAAAAGAACACTCTAATCCCCTTAACTGTAGGTGGTGGAGAATTCTGGCTTCAAACACCAAGTCCACTGGATCACTCCAGCACTGGCTGTCACTCTTTCTGACCATCAGAGAGTCACTTGCTTCATTGAGGCTAGTTTTCTCTTCCGTGAAAGGCTACAGTTGCAACTAATGATGTATAGAATCTCATCATTCAGAAGCCCAACAAGTAGTGAGGACTTCCCATAGGCCAGGCTCTGGACAGATGAAAAGATAGGGTCCCAGATATATTCATGGGTAGAAGAAGTTTATGCCATAAAGACATTAATTCTTCCTGTTTTGATAGACAGATTCATTGCAATTCTGATTTGAATTCCTACCAGATTTTTCTTGGAATGTAACATGTTAATTTATGGTCAGGAATAGCCAAGAAACTTCTTTAGAACCACCACTGGGGAGGGGTGGATAGGTCATTAATTTCCACTGGTCTTTCTGAAGTGATGAAAACGTTCTGGAATAATAATGGTTGCACCACTGTGAATATGCTAAAAGCTGCTGAATTTAAATGGATGGACTTCATGGTGTGTGAACTATATAACAATAACGCTGATATATGAAAAAATATTTCTTGACAATTATTTTTCTGTTTATACCACTAGTCTGCCCCACAATTTAAGAAAAACAAAAAAACAAAACAAAACAAACTGTGCCAGGAGCTCTTTAGGACTGCAATGTCCCTGGGTCTCCAAGGCCTCTGGTGGTGCTGTTCCTCTTAACACACACTAGCTGGGCTGGGCTAGTTAGAGACTGTAACTATCTTTTTAAAATCGACGGTCACACGTTTCGCCCTGGGAGAGGGAAGGTAGGAGGATGTCACAGCCTCATGCCTTCAGCTCATTTTTAACTGAACCAAGCCTTGCTTTCAACACTGTAATCCCTCGCACTATAAAAACACGTGACATCAACAAGCACCGCCATCTTAACACCTGAAAGTGTTCAAGGTACTTACCTGTGGCAGAAACAGTGAGGGAGGAGACAGAAGCTCCCTCAGCACTGGCGCTCCCTTTTCCCGACTCCACCAGGAGACGCTGGGCTTTACAGCCTGAGTCTCTCAGCCCAGGGAGCGGTGCCCACGCCACTGAGCTGGTCCTCAGGGAGCAGGAAAGGGAGAGCAGGGCAGCCCCGGGGTCGCGGGGCAGGGAAAGCGGGGGGGGGTGGGGGACGCGGGCTGCAGCCCCGCTCAGAGGCCAGGCCCAGCCACCCGCCCCGTCCGGGTCCGCAGACCCCGCCCGCCCGGGACACAGCCCGCCCAGTGGTGGGGACGGGCCGGCGGCCGAGGAGAGGCAGCACGGGAGGAGAGGACTCGCGGGCGGTAGAAGGGAAGGGGACACCAGCCACGGACTGAGGGGAGCCCGGCTGGGTGAGAGGCGGCAGGTGCACACCTGGACCTGGACAGCTGTGGCCGGGGCGCCGGGGCAGGTGGCGCTGGCAGAGGGTTCTGGCCTGAGCAATTCAGCTGAACACAGGCTGACTGGTGCCCTGGGAGGCTGTGACAGGCGGACCGCCCTCCCGCAGCCGCCTGACCCCTTTCCCGGGAGCCCCCACCTTGCACTTCCACAGACAGACGCCCCGGCCCCAGGCAGGAGCCAAAGGCCTACCGGGATACAGAGCTCAGAAGATTTTGGGCCGATCCCCTGCTCGGAGCTGGAGCTTCCAACCAGCGGACCAGGTGGCACCCACTGCGCATGCGCAGGAGGGCCAGCGAGCCTCTCGAGTTCTGCGAGAGGTGGGAGAGCGAGGGAGGGAGAAGATGGGATCGGGTGGAGAGAAGGGGAAAAGTGGAGGGAGACAGATGGACAGGAGGAGCAGACAGAAGGGAGGGATCTGGAGAGGGGAGGGTCGTAGCGGAGTTGGAGAGAAAAAGCTTTACCTCTGTGGCACCCCGAAGGAGGCGGCAGACCTGCCTCTGTACCCTTCTGTAACCCTTCAAGGCCCGCAGCTCAAGTTTTACCTCCCTGATCCAACCCTCCATCCGATGCTTCTGCAGAACCGCTATGGGTATCACACCCGTTGCCCCCACAAGGAGCTGGGTTTCCTGTTGCTCTGGGAACCAAGCACCCGCGGGTGTTGACGCTCAGAACTACCTTGGGAAGAGTACATATTCCCCTTTTACACGCTGGGAAACAGGCAGGCAGGATGGATCTCTGCCTTAGCTCCACTCTCCCAGGTGTTGGGCTGGCGGGGAGCGGAGTAGTACAAGATCACAGCCCCTGACAGAGCAGACTGCCTGAGTGTTGGTGCATACTCCCCATCCCTCCTGGGTAAACCACACCCCACCCTAGTGGAAACATCAAGGGCTCACAGTAGTTTCCTGGGTGTGGGAGAGCTGTCCTCATGTGAAGGAAAAGTCCAGCTGGGCTAACAAGCCAAGTCACAAATCTAAGTGTGATAAGTGTCGGTTTACTGATCTAAATTCTGCTGGGCTATCTCATAAATCTGAAGTTTAGTGTCAGTTTATTGGGCTAACAACCTAACTCATAAATCCAAGCTCAACAAGTGTCAGTAACGTGATCTATTACAAGTTGATAAGCTCCAGTGTACTGATTCCTTGCTTTTTGTTCTTTGAGCCTTATTGGCTAATACCCCCTTACTTGTAATTAAGCCTTTAAAATCTCATGTGCACGTCTTGGAGGTGCTCAGAACTTTGGAGCAGAAGCCCCTCTGAGCCCGCTGGCATAATTCTGAGTACTCCAACAATCCGATTGGTGCTTGTTTCTTGGCTGGCCTTTTTCCATAACACTCAGCTCCAGTGCCCAGCTTTCTAGGTAGATAGGAGTGTTACCAAGTCCAAATTCATTCTCCTCAGTGCAGGACAGGCCAGTAAGTTGGGAGACCAGGTGTTGGGGCATGGAATAGCAAGTTTCTGTAGACCTAGATGGGAAACGAATACTCTGGAAAACCATCCCCCCAAGTCACAATTCAGGCTTCTTTCCTACATGATTGGTTGTTGCACACTTCTTGGTGTAGGAATTCCTTCTTGTTAGAATCCTTTGTTCTTGCAGCTATCTGCCTGGGTCAGATCCCTGTAAACCTCCAACAAAACAAATGTTATTTTCTAGTCTGCAATTTGTTATCTTTATATGAATGAAAAAGTGTTAAATATCCTTAAAAGCCACAGCCTTCAGAATGGGCTCTCCTGTATAGTTCAGGCTCTAGGCAACATTGGTTTAAAAGCAAGATGAAACCTAGGAGACAGAGCATAGGGTTAAAGTCAAAGGAACAGATCTAATATGGAGTCTGATTTGTTCTTTTCTATTACCCGGGCAGAAGCCACTTGAGGATTTAAATCCCTTTAAGTTAAAAATAACTAAAACTTTAAAGGAACTTACATACATAGGTAGGAATGTGCAAAGCTCATCTGGAAAAGCACCCAAAGGATAGTAAACAGTGGCATCTCCAGATAGGGCTGAAAGAACAGAGGATGAGGGAATACTTCTTTCACTTGTGTATTTTTGTGCTCTGAGTTTTTTTTTAACCATTTGCTTGTATTACTTTTTCAGTTAAAAAAATATGTAATGGAGTAAAGGAGTAACTAGCTTAGCAAATACAGCAGCCATGGAATCACTGAGTCATCACTTTTGATTTAAGTCAGGACGCATTTATTGACTCTCTCCAATGTGCTCAGTGCTGTTTTAAGACTTCTTTTATTATAATTATTATTATTATTATTATTATTATTACTAATAATTATTACTATTATTTTATGAAATAATAACATGGTATAGCTCACCCCTGCCCATGGCTGGTGGAAAACCAACTGAGTTTTTATTGAGTTGTTTTCCAAGGAGTAGAGATGTGTTATAAACAGATCACATCTTCAGGGCAAAACAGGCAGAGTGCTTTTCCAGCAGCCCAGACAGCTATGAAGGGTTTTCAATAGAGGTGCCCAGAAGCTGAGAGAGAAAGCCTCCAGGACACTACAAAAAGCTGCCCAAACTGCCTTCCCCATGGCACTACTGAAATAGGAAAGAACAAATCTGACTCCATATTTGATCTGTTCCTTTGAGTTTAACAAAGCCAATTTAATATGCTCCGGTCTTTTCATGGGTTATGATGTCACAGAGGAGATGGACAGGTCAACAAGGAACCACTCTGCCGTGATCACGGATGCGGGGAAAGGGATGGGCTACAAGATGTATGACGCAGCCACAACTGTGCCCGTGCTTCTAGGCAGGTATCCAAAGTCACCTCGACAAGGTGTCAAACACTTGTGCGCATGTACTCATCAACAGACATGTATTAAAGAGAAATGGAAACATATAAAAGGCCAATACCCTTGCTGGGTACACCGTCCAAAGAGCAAAGTCTCAGTTTGACAACTGGCCATCTCGGTTCCCTGGGATTCATTCTTGAAGAACCTTAAAAACCACTCCTCTGTCCTCAAGAAGTGCTGCATATTTGTCCTATCTTTGGCTCAGGGATGGAGCACGTTCAAGTGAACTTTAATGTCTACACAGATTTGACTGTCTTTCTCCAGGTTCATTTGTCCATTCTAAAGGGGCCTGAGCTAAGTCCATCCTCCGTAATATCTATTCCCTCCAGTGACAGCTCATTGAGCCTGCAATTAAAAGCCAATTGAACAAGACTGTCCTCAGCTAAAAAGTTCACCCACCCTTCACTGTTTTCTTAATCTCCTCGCTTGGCTAATTGCAACAGACTAACACCTTCCTCCACCAAGCTACCCAACTATGTCATTTTGTCTCCCCAAAGAGAAAGTAAGGTCCATAAAAGAGGAGACAACTACATAGTCACCTCTGAATTCTTAGCATATAGTAATGTCAATAAATAGAACTATGATTATTGATACTTTCCTTTAAAACCTTTCTGGTTATTTGAATGAGACCTTGGAAGAGAGGTGTTTGCTGTCCAGTATCTTGATCCACAAGACTCTGGAGGCCTTTTTCGGAATGGCTGTTCACTGATTCATTCAAAACACAACTTCTCAATCAAGGAGTAGTGCTTTTCTGCCAGGATTTTGTGGTCACTCTCATGCCAGAAGAGCTTTAAACTATATCCTTACTTTGGATTTGCTATTTTTCCTCTCTTCCAACAAAATTGACTTTCCTTACTTTCTTGCCTTGAGGAATTTTTGTTTCCTATTTCACCCTTTAGTAAACCAAGATTCTCAGGTTGCGCTTGGCCGATAATAGGATCAGCCATCCAACTCCTAGTGTGAGAGGCCTGGGGCTGACCTCCTGACCTCCTGTCAAGGCAACTGAAAATCAGTTCAGGAGCCAACCAGCACCCCAGGGCTTCTAAGGCTCACGTATCTCCCAGAATCCCTGCTTTCTCATTTGTCTTGGCTTCTGAGAATTTTCCCTCACTTTCTTGACAATTAGCTGTGCAGCTTGAAAGATGAGGAAGGAAGTTTTATTTCTTAATCAGCATTTAAGGAACTTGCGTAATGAAGGTTTTCACGAGTTTCTAGAACCTTCCATTGCCGAGACAGAAAACACACTAGACATTTTCTAAATTTAGCTCTCGTGTGCATTTTTTCTTTGCTTTTGTTTTCTTAACTGTTAACAGACATTTTTTAATTAAAAAAAAAATATGGCCCCAAATAGGATAGAACACTGAAGGGGCAAACAAAATTAAAGGGCAAAGACAGAAAAATGATAACTACTCTACAAGTTAATATAATACATACAGTATGTATCAGATCAGCAATTCTCAGTAACAGCTAATTGAAACATGACCATGAGGTAAAATGTCTCTCGTGTCAGGACTTGGGCAACAGAAAATACAATTAAACCAACAAACTATTATCCTAATTCTGGCGAGGCACAGAAGGCTACCAGCTAAATGTGTCTTCTTCTGGAAAAGAGGGAGACTCACCAGCTCTTTTCTGTGGAGCCTGAGCCCGCGCGAGGACAGTGAACTGAGCTCTGTAAGTACCCAATTAGCAAAGTGAGTGATGAATAAATAGACGTGAGCTTTGATGACAGAGATGAAACTACTATTCATTTGTCCTGTAAAGTATGACCTCACGTTCAGTGATCAATACTTCGGCGTCCTCAGGGGTTGAGATTATAGGAAAATGCACAGCCTGGGCCCAGATCTCCTCTTTCAGCTCGTGACACTGCACTTAGATGTCTCAAGGGCACCTCCAACTCCACCTGCAAAAAGCTGACTTCACGGTGCTCCTCCAATAGCTGTCCTGCCCAAGGCCCCTGGTCCGGAGGTAAGGTCTCCCTGCCTCTCCCAACTCAGGCCCATCACTCACAAATGTGAATGGACCCCACCTTCAGGGCCCAGATATCTTAAGTCACCGAATCCCACCACCCTCAACTGACCTACCAGATACTCACTGGCACTCACTCAGCACTGACTCTGTGCTGGAGACCACGCTGCACACTGTGCACACGTTATCTCACTGGATCTCCAAAACAGCCCTGGGAATTGGGTACATCACTGCTTCAATTGATTAGATAAATTGTTTCACTTCCTTGAGTGCGTCATCCAGAGTGACACGGCTACTGAGCTACAAGCCTGGGACTGAAAACCACTTGAAAATTGAACACTGCTACACCTCGCAGCCACCCTACTCTGACTCATCACATCACCTCCTGCCAAGCCTTCTAAATGTTTCCAAGCATTCTACAAGACAAAAGTGAACTACGAGAGCACCCCGCTCCCCTACTTAAAATCTGTCAATGACGGTCCACTGCCCTTAGGAGAAAGCCCCACCGGGCCTGAGCACAGCCCAACGGCCCAGCATCCACTTTCCCTACGCGGCCGCGCCGCCTCACCCACCACGCAGCTCTACACGTGCAGCGTCCAGGACAGGGATGCTGACTCCGTACAACCCAGGGCTTTTCTCACTCGAACAATGATCACCTTCTTCAGTGTTCATCTTCTTCATTGCTGACACTCAGAAAAATGTTTTCTCAGGATGAGTCAATATCTTTTTCCTTACAACTTCCCGTCATTGATAATGAGCTCCACCCAAAAGGGAGAAGACCTAATTCTTAGTCTCCTTATCTGTAAAGTGAGAATAAGAAGGAAATATGTGAGGTTTTAAGAGAAATAATATTCATGTGAGGCTGAGGGACAATTCCATCATACAGTAAGCACTCAATATGTGCTTACTTAATAAGAATAGATTCCATTCCAGCGACCTTCAATCAACGTTTAATGACTTTGTCCAACAGACTACTGACAAACTGTTGGACGAAGCCCTTTGAGCAGATCAGCACAAGCCTACTGGGAGAGGTAAGCGCGGACTCCAGTTGCGGCTGCAGCCACCAGCACTACGGACGGGGGGGCAGTTTGCTCAAGCTCTTACATGTTGCTTGAGCATTTAGTTGTCGTTATTGAACAAAGACAGGTGTTCTTTAGTCAAAGCTCCTGAAACATAAATCTTCAAAAATTGATGCAAATTAGGTTTCAATTGCAACATTCTCACTAGAAATTATTTTAAAACTATAGTCTTAGCTACTCCGCACATCTAAAGGGCGTGTTCTTAATGTATCTGACTAAATACACCGAAAGGGTTCTTTAAAAGGAATTAAGAAGGAGCCATCCTCAATAAGCTCTCAGTATCATCTGCACAAAGCCGCACCCAACAGTCTCATTTCTCACTTCTACATAGGTGTTCAGGTAGCTTAACTTGAGTCGTGGTTTCTTATAACACGGGGCGGGGAATAGTTGTGGATAGATTTATGTAGCAAATATAAACCTAGGGTATTTGCTGTAAAGGAATTCTAGAAATAAGAAGATTGAAAATATAGTCCCACCCATAAGAAACTCAGCCTTCCCATTTATAACAGCATTAAAAATAAAATGAGAGATACATTTAACAAAAATTTACATGACTTGTACATTGAACTTTTTGAAGTATCACCAAAATAACTTTTAAAAGATCTACATATATGGAAGTCATCCCATTTTCATGGAATGATAGACAATATTATTAAAAATGTTAAGACTCCCCAAAGTGATCTACATATTCAGTGGAATCCCTATCAAAATTCCAGCTGACTTCTTTGCAAAAATTGAAAAACTGATGCCAAAATTCATATGGACGTGCAAGGGGCCCAGGACAGCCAAAACAACCTTGAGAAAGAAGAGTAAAGTTGGAGGACTCGCTTTAAAGGGTATTAAAATGCTATAGTACTAAGTCAGTACGGTACTGGCATGAGTTTGGATAAATAAATCTATGAGACACAATAAAAACCCAGGGGGAAAATACTTACATTTACAGACAGTTTTCCAGAAGGGGGCCAACAAAACTCCATTGAAAGAATAGTCTATTCAACAAATGGTTCAGGGACAGCTGGGTATCTGCAGGCAAAAGAATCAATCTGGAATCTGAACACCCATATTTTATATAAAAAATAAAAAATAATTCAAAATAGATCACAGAAAGAAATGTAAAAATTAAACCTTTAAACTTTCTAAAAGAAGACACAGTATAAGCCTTTGTGGTCCTAGGATAGGCTTTGATTTCCTAGATAAAATGCCAAGAGCACAAGTGATAGAAGAAAAAACCAGATAAACTGGACTTCATCAAAATTAAACCTTTTCTTACAAAGAACATCATCAAGAAAGTGAAATGACAGGGGAAATGGGTATCTCAATTGATAGAGTGCGTGCTTAGCAAGAAAAATATAATAAATCAATACATCTAATTACCTGCCCTGTAAAGAAATTGTTTTAATGTTTAAAAAAATATAGTGAAAGGACAATGTGCAGAATAGAAGAAAAATTTTGCAAAGCATGTATCTGATAAGAGAGTAGTATCTAGGGTATATAACAAAAGCTTACAACTGAACAATACAAGAAAATAGACCCAATTTTTAAATTTACCACAAATTTAAATAGATATACAAATGGCCAATAAGCATATGAAAAGATGATCAGCATCACTAGCCAAATCAAAATCAAAATGAGATCTCATTTTACACCCACTAGGATGATTATGACCAAAACATGGACAATAACAAATGTCGTTCAGGAGGCAGAGAAACCTCATATGCGGCCAGTGGAAAGGGACAATGGTGCAGCTTCTTTGGAGAAGTCTGGCATTTCCTCAAAAGCTTAGAGTTATATGGCTCAGCAATTCCACTCCTACATATAGAGTCATCCTTCAGTATCCTCGGGGGGTTGGTTTCAGGAACCCCACACCCTGGATAATATAATCCAAGGATGTTCGAGTCCTTTTACAATCACCCTCTGGATCCATGAAGTGGAAACTATAGATAAGGCGGGCCAACAGTACAGCCAACAGAATGAACACATATTCTCATAAAATATTTCACATCAATATTCATAGCAGTATCATTCAGAGTAGCCAAAAGTTACTAACAATATCCATTCATCAATGGACGGATAAACAAAATTACCAAGAATAGGCCCACAAACTTTTGGTCATTGAAACTTTGACAAAGGAGGTGAGAATATACAATGGAGTAAAGACAGCCTCTTCAGCAAATGGTGTAGGGAAAACTGAAGAGCTGCATGTAAATCTTTGAAGTTAGACTACTCCCTCACAGCATAAACAAAAATGAATTCAAAATGTGTTAAAGACTTAAACATGTAGACAAGACACTATAAACCTCTTAAAAGAAAACATAGGCCTGACACAACATTGTAAAATGATTATAGATCAATAAAAAATGTTTAAAAAAATGTACTGACTTCCAGTTATGAGATAAACAAGTACCAGGGATGTAATGTATAGCATGATTAATATAATTAACACTACTATATGTTCTATATGAAAGTTGTTAAAAGAGTAAATTTTATAAGAGTTCTCATAGCAAGGAAAAATATTTCCTTCTTTTTCTTTTGTTTTGAATCTATCTGGGATGATGGATATTCACCAAACTTATTGTAATCATTTCATGATGGATGTAAGTCAGATCGTTATACTGTGTATCTTAGAACTACACAGTGCTGTGTACAAATTGTATCTCAATAAAATTGGAGGGCAAAAGTGAAAAAAAAAAGAAGAAAACATAGGCAAAACATCTGACATACATCTGAGCAATGTTTTCCTAGAGCAGTCTACTCAAGCAGTAGAAAAACAACCAAAACTATACAAGTGGGATCTAATTAAACTTACAAACTTTTGCAGAGCTAAGGAAACAGTAAGAAAAACAAGAAGACAACCAACATATGGAATGGGAGAAAATATTTCCAATAAATGAAGCTGATAGGGGCTTAATTCCCAGAATATGTAAACAGCTTTTACACTTAATAAGGAAGAAAAACAAACAATTCAATTCAAAAATGGGCAGAAGTCCTAAAAAAACATTTCTCCAATGAAGTACAAATGGCCAGTAGGCACATGAAAAAATGTTCAATATCCTTTTCAGAGAAATGCAAATCAAAACTGCAATCAAGTATCACCTCTCACCAGTCAGAATAGCTATCATTCAGAAGTTCACAGACAATAAATACTGGAGAGGCTGCGGAGAATTGGGAACACTCCTACACTGTGGTGGGAATGCAGTTTGGTGGAGCCCTTGTGGAAAACTGTATAGATGTTCCTTTAAAGACAAAAAATTGACCTCCCATATGACCCAGCAATCCCACTCCTGGGCATATATCCAGAAGGAACCCTAATTCAAAAAGACACCTACACCCCAATGTTCACAGCAGCACTATGTACAATAGCAAGACATGGAAACAACCTAAATGTCCACTGACAGATGACTGGATAAAGAGGTTGTAGCATATTTGTCCAATAGACTACCATTCAGCCATAAAATAATAATAAAATAATTCCATTTGCAGCAACATTGATGGACGTGGAGAATGTCATTCTAAGTGAAGTAAGCCAGAAAGAGAAAGGAAAATACCATATGAGATTGCTAACATGTGGAATCTTAAAAAAAAAAATCCACGAAGAAACAAAAAGATAAACATCTAAGGAACAGAAACAGACACAGGGTCAGAGAAACCAAACTATGGATGCCAGAGGGGAGAGGGTGTGGGAAGGAAGAAATTGGGAGTTCAAGATTTGCAGATACTGAGTATGTAAAGAAAAAACAGCAAGTTTATACTCTATAGCACAGGAGAATATATTTAATATCTTATAGTAACATATGTTTAAAAAGAGTATGAAAAATGAATACAGGTATGTTCCTATTTAACTGAAGTGTTGTGCTGTACACAAGAAACTGACACAACATTATAAACTGACTAGACTGTAATGAAAATATTTTTAAAAAGACCAAAAACAAAAAAAAGAAAAAGAATATTATCAAACAAAAAGAATAAAGTACTGATTCAGGCTAAAATATGGATGAACCTTGAAACTTTCTGCTAAAATAAGCCAGACACAAAAAGCCAAATAGTGCCCTTTAAGGTGAACTGTGTCTAAGTGTTTATTGTATTACTCCTGTAAATTTTCCGGAGGTTTGAAATCTGTCAATATCAAAATAAAATGTATTATGCATTAAAAACATAAAACGCTTCCTCACAGAAGGTCTTTAATTTTTAAATGCAGAAACGCATGTAAAGCTCTTGGAACAACACTTTGCACGTCCACACACAGTCACTGCTGCCACTGCCACTCAGAGGGTGGTGCCAGGGCTGATGAGAGCTCCCTCAACTCCCTCCCCTGCAGACATTAGTAAGGGCCTGAGCTCTGACAGGCAGGATGAGCGTGAACCTGGGTCAGACACAGCCACGTCCCAGACTCTGCGTTACCCAACTTTCTTACACAAACTGCAACATGTGTAATGTAAACATGCTTAAGGGATGTATCTTACAACACAGGGAATACAGACAATGTTTTACAGTAACTATAAATGGAGCATCTATTGTACACCTGAAACTAATATCATATTTTAAATCAGCTATATCTTTATAAAAATTAAAAAAATAACTTTAAAATGTTATCACTTTAATATTCAGTTCGGTTTTTAAGTAACTACTGAACAGCTTAGAATATATAAAAGCATTTAATTGTGCTTTTTTTTTACATATTTATTTACATTCAGCCTCTTGCTAAAAGAGAAATTGAACAATTTTTTTAAACACAGCTTAACAACCATAACAACAAAAAGGCAAAACTGAGAGTGAACAGAAAATGGAGATTCAATACTTAAATGAAACCAGGGGGACATAAAGTCATAAAAATGGATTCCATGAAGTCAGGGCAAGTGTTAAAGGCCGACTAGAAATTCACCTGTAAGATACTTGGCAGCTAAAGCAAAAAGAAAAAGATGATGGGGCAGGTGGTAGAGCGTGTGATTAGCGTGCACGGGGTCCTGGGTTTAAGCCCCAGGGCCTCCACTAACAGATAAATACATCTAATTACCTCCCCCCCAAAAAGAGCCCCAAAGAAAAGAAAAAGAGAAATTTCTTTCCCGAAAAACCCTGATATTAAATTTGGATTAAATACTTAAAAAAAGAAAAATAGAAAAATAGAAAAGATATGTGACACTGTGAAGGAAAACCCCAGCTGGGCTAACAAGCTAAGTCACAAATCCAAGTGTGATAAGTGTCGGTTTACTGATCTAAGTTTTGCTGGGCTACCTGGTAAACATGAAGTTTAGAGTCAGTTTACTGGGCTAGTAAGCTAACTCGTAAATCCAAGGTCAACAATTGTCAGTAACGTGATCTGTTCCAAATTGATAAGATTCAGTGTCCTGATTCCTTGCTTTATGTTGTTTGAGCCTTACTGGCTAATAGCCCCATACTTGTAATTAACCCTATAAAACCTCATGTGCACGTCTTGGAGGTGCTCAGAGCTTCGGAACAGAAGCCCCTCTGACCCCGCCAGTGTAGTAAATCTCAGTACTCCAACCCTCTGAGTGATTCTTGTTTCTTGGCTGGCCTATTGTTTCCATAACAACACAAGCGATAATGCCCGTGAGATAAATCTGCGGTGGCTGCTGGCAGGTCCCCATGTCTCACGTGGGAAAATCTGAAACATCCTTCTCACCACTCAGAGTCATCCTCAGCCCACACCACCCCTCCCGCTGTTAAATACAGGAGCACAGGCAGGGCCAGGCCTTCGCTGTCTATGTGTCATCACAGTGAGACAGGATGGAAGGGGGCAGAGCACAGCCATTCAAGGAAGGCCACAGCAATTAACATCAAAATGGTGAAGGATTCAACCCCCAACATGCCTTGAGGCTCAGGATGAAGAGATTTAACTTCTAGCAGATCTTGAGCTTCAGTAAACACCTTGTAATAGTAACATGGTGAATAACACGCCCCCAGGCACCGTGGGAGTCCCAAGGCTAGCCACAAAAGGTCACAGGGTGGGAAGTGGCCAACTCCCTGGGAATCCCAGCCCCTTGCCCTAAGGCTGGTCCTTCTACTTATTAGCATATGAAACCGCCAAGCCCAAGAAAACCAGCAACACAGCGCCACCTCGTGGTCACCACTCTCTCTCCCTCTTCTGAGAAGGCCCACACTCTGTCTGTGGAGTGTGTACCTACTTTTAATCTGAGCATCCAACCCCCAAACCTCGTGACCTTTCTCTTGCATTTCAATGTATCTCTCTGAATAAATCTACATTTACTCAACACTGGCTTGCTCTTGAATTCTTTACTGCACAAAGCTAAGGAACAAAATCTGGTGGGGCAAATCCCAGAGGCTCAACCAAAGCCTGGGACACAGCCCTGCTCATGCCCAACGTTTTTTATTCTTGTATCAACAGGACTGGGCTGTGAAGGGAGGTCTGAGGCCCCAGCTAAGGTACAGAAGCAGCCCCCAGGGCTCAAATTGGTGGGCAGGCCCTCCCCCAGCAGGGGCTTGGGGTCGGCCCGGTTCTCTGTGGTTCTCTTTTGGGTTGACTCCCCAGCCAGAGAGCGTTCTCCTAGGCCTGTCTCCACAAAACCCTTCTCTCCAAAATACAAGCACATCATGTCACAATCCTCTTGTTCAACCAGGAGATATTCAGCCCACTTTTTCCTTCCCCAGTAAAGTACCCAACTGTCCTCCCTCCCATCCCACCACTTCTTTCTTTGTGAGAACTCTGCACTCGCCACACACCATCCTGAACGCAGGTGCCTTGCTGGCTGGGGCCAAGATGTTTCAATCTCACACAGCCTGCATCCGTTCACTTTCCCCTTGTTACCTTAAAAAAGCCTTTCCTGAGTCACCCACCCCTCTGATTCTGAACATCACAAAGTGCTGAGGTTGCAGTCACTGCATACCTCCCAGGTTTTGGCAAGGTTTCCTTCGCAAGATCTTCATTAAGGAGCTGCATCAAGAACTTTAAAGAGGCTAGTCTTACATCTGAGCGGAGGAGCCTGCATAAAATTTAAATGTCTTTGAAGGGAAAGTTAACCACGGACAGAGAGGTCGCAGGTCCTAGTCAACAGTGTCATGAGGCAAAATGTTCTTCCAAGGCTCAGAGTGGCTTCTGAACACGGAGTCGGCAGGGAGGAGGTGACAGGCAGTGAGTGGGACGAGTGACACAGGGTACACTCCCCTAGCTGGGGAAGAATAGATTTTTTTTCTAGTTTTCCAATTTCTTACAACCTTTTTCTCTTATTGTCACATACCATTTCCTACGAATTAAGTATATCAATGTTAGTCATTTGGGCCGCTTGGGAGAAGCTACAGGATGCCATTCACAGGGCTGGGACATGACAGCCACACCAGTCTACGTTGAAAGACCATTGGGGGCATTTCCAAGGTAATCACGGGCATGCAGCAAACTCCCCAGCTTCAATGACTTCATCTCAAAGGTGGGGCCAATAAAACTACCAAGCAAAGTGCGTGATGATTATGGCCGACACCTGTTTACTAGGTAAGATCCCGTGACAGCTGCCGCTTAATGGGGAATGAGTATGATTTACAAGGCCCAGTCTACCTGGTCACACGCGCCCTGCCTTCCTGCCTTGGTGCAGCAGCACAGTTTAGCTGAGATGAACGCCCCCAGAGCAGCCCCGACGGGAAAGCTGCCAGCGCTGCATGGCGAGGCCTGTTCCTGTCCTTCTCAGAGCTGATCACAGTTTACTGTCGTCTGTTTTTATGTTTGTCCCTTTTGTAACTGCCTCTCCTCCTGAGCTTTTGCTCAAGCAGCACAGGGCCAGATGTGTCTTGCGGCCTGCCGGATATTCTGGGCATGGAAACAGCCGACCCCACATCTAGCTCTGGTGCTGAACGGAGAGGGCAGAAGGCCCAGGGGTCCATGCTGAACCGAAGACCCTGCACCCAAAATTATGGTCTGACTTTGGGCAAATTACACAGTCTTCTTTACCCTGAAATTCCTCATCTGTCCATGAAAATAACTGCTCATGGCACAGAGTTACAAGGATTAAAGGAAATCACCAAATTCACAACCTAGCCAAGGGGCTACCAGTGCATCCTCAACAGACAAATGCTGCCTTTACGGCTCTGACACACGCTAAGCTGGGCGGACGGACACAGTGAACACTGCTAAGTGCCAGTGTGTTAAGTGCTTCATGTGTGATATAATACTCTTTAGAACTTACAACAACTCCAGGAAGAAACGAATATTATCGTGCCCATTTCACAGATTCACCAACAGGTTAAGAGAGGTTACATTCCAGTCCAAGTCCCTATGGTTAGGAAATGGCGATTTGAACCTGAATCTGGGCCGAGGCCTGGGCTCAATCTCTCTCCCATCCACCTGACAACTTGCCTATGAATTCCACCTGTCCAATACACAAGTTTGCAGCCGGCCAGCTCTTAAATGCAATGTGTGCCACCGTTTGTCAATGTGGGTTAATGACCATAAACTGTTCTCAGAAACCACTACAGTAAAGAAAGGTGGACGTAAGGAATTCTGCCTTGCGTTCTCCTGTAATGTGCAGAAACCCGTCCCTACACCACCAAATCCAAGTGTATGCTTCCTCCATGTATATGTTTGCACTCGGCTTATTAAAGTAGAAGGTACCTGCAGTAATTCCATCTCGGTTGCTTTCCAAGGTTGCAGATTATCCATAATCAGTCCGTGAACAAAAATACTACAGTGTGAATTAAAGTACTGCAACCATGTCAGTAAACAAAGAATGCTGAAACCAAGTAATTAGTGGCTGCTGCCACCTCCCAGCAAGGACAGGACTGCAGCCCAGCCGCTGCAGCAACTCACAATGGTGCCCTCTGAACAGACTCAGTAAGAAAGGACAGGATACTGGCCCTAGATAGCTAGGTGCTTGCCAAAGGAATGAATTCAATGACCCATATGTTTGCTTCCTCCCATACATAGAAAAGCACTAAATTCTTGAGCTTGAGATACCTGGCTTTCTTTAGATAACAAGCAATCTTTTATTGTTCCCACTACCTGGCCTTTGTTGTAAAGCTCCTATATATCCTAGCTCCTCCCCTACCTCTTGGGAGCAGTCCCTCAGAGTGATCTGAGAGGCTGCCATTCAGGCTCCAGTCCTCCCGCCAAATAAAACATAAGTCTTAAATTTTAGGCTGAACGATTATTTCAGTTAAGTCCCAGAATAAACACAACTCATCAATTCTGTAATGTAACACACTGGATCAGGAACCAAATGCGTGCTCTAGCCCCGAAAAACTACGGGTCCCTCGTTCTTCCTGTCATTATACAATCCCACCAGAACTCATTAATTTGCTGCCTGCTCACTTGGCAACCAAACTCAGAGAAGAGTCAACTCAACAGAGCGCCCTGCTTGGGAGAACCCCCGTAGAAGCACTGCAGCCTGCCTGCCCTCCCGCACGCTCTGCTGACCCTTGGTGTCCTCCGTGGAGACCAGGCCAACAGAGCTGCTCCAACAGCTGCAAACTCCCACATATTAAATAAAAGCATTTTATTTTATACTATATGTTACGTATATACCCATCTCTGAAAACAGCTTTGCCAGAAGCCCAAATCTTCAACATTAATCTGCAAAGGCAAATCCGGTCCCCAAGGGAAAGCACGTTTTAAGACAATTCTAAGGCCTCCAAAGTCCTCTCCAGGACCGTCAACAAAACTGCCTGCAGGTCTGCAGCTGCAGGTGGTTACATGTCTATCTTTAAGGCAACCCCTTTCTGCCCTCGGGAATTACAATGTCCCTCTACGCCTCCCTTCTCAGGGTAAGAGCAGCCGCTGCAGAACCTTGCAGGGAAGCACTGACAGGACTGGACAAAAGGATCAGAACTAAGCTAAGCCTTATGATGACACGAGCTTGTCACTGTGTCACTTTACAGATGAAGATATATATAGAGAGAGGTGGGGTGATATTGCTCAAAGTCACACAGCTAATAAGTGGCAAAGTTTATAACTCTGCTCCTCCCTCCGGCGTGACGCCCCAGCTGGGACCCCCCCAGGGTTCTCTCGTGCCTGCCTGAGCAGTCCTTTCCTGTCACTCATAACCCACCACAGGGTCTGTCCCTAGACTGCCTTTTCGGCATCTTTTCCCTCCGGTTTCACAGAAACAATGCTGCTCGGGGCACTGTATGACTTCCGGCTCCCCAAAACCTCCGTGCTCAGGCTGGTCTTGCCTGTGCATCCAGCCCCCTGCTCAGAGGCTCTTCCTCCCCTGCAGGAGGACGTTTCCACTCTCCGCAGGGACACCCCCTCAGGGGAGCCCTCTTCTCGCCCTCAGCACGGCAGGTGTCCCAGGCCACATCCCGAGCTGCCCCATCAAGACTGGGGGTGCCCAGGTCTGCTAATCAGACCAGCAGCCTCAGACCGAGGCATTATTCCCGGGCCACCCTGCAAACCTAACTGCCCGCCTCACAGCCCCCAGCCAGCAGGTCACCTGGAAGTCACAGCAAGTGCCCCACCCAATCCAGAAGCTTCTTCATTTGCCAGTACCGCTGATGACTGGTCTCCAACCTTTGGTAAGTTTCGCACAAAATAGCAGCTTCCACTGTGAAGCAGGGGGTTTCACTTCTGCTCCCCATCCTTACTGGAAACATCAAGGGAAACCAAAAAGCCTTTTCTCAACCCTTTTCTGATGACACCCCCCTACCCACAATACTCACATGATCAAGAGCTTTCGATCCACGTGATTTTGTTTCCCTTACGCTAAGTGGCTCAAAACACTGGGATTCTTTCTTTTATGAGGGTATTTATACTCAGTTTCTCGGCTTTAATCTGTTTTTGTCTCTCTCTTCATTATCCCAAGCAGTTACCACTTCTTATTTCCTTCAGCAGCCTCCCTCCCAACATCTAGTCTAGGAAATCAGCTGTGATGAGGGGCATGGGGGCAGTCACAGAAGATGCAACTAAGGCACAGAGAGGCTACATAATTTGCCCAAGAAGATCAGCTTCAACCCCCAACATTGTGTGTCACGTCCCTCTGTTTAACTCTTATGCTAAGCAAGCTAACTTTTTGTAGACTATGGTTATAAACAGATGAGGTATCAAAATACATACAAGGACACACATCAACTCTAAGATGTTCATTAACTCCACTATTTTGTTTCTATTTGTTTTATTTCTATTAAAAAAAATTAAGAACCTCTGCAGTCAATATAGCAAAATGTTACTGGGTTTTAATCCAGAATATAGAGGTGTTAAGTGTGTCATTACTCATACTTATTTGTACGTTCACAAGAAAAAATGATTTGAAGGTCTCTCTCCCCTCCCCCCTACTCACTACTGGCTCTCACCAGAGCTCCCAGACCACACATCTAACAGCTTTTCACTTTACCCACAGCTGAACCCATCAGTTTTCCCCCAGAGCTCCCTCTGTAGCTTTCCCTCCACAGATCAAAGCAGGACCATCATTTACCTCATGAATCCACCCAGAAACCTGTGCCTTACTTCATCCTACCTTCACAGACAGCATTCATCCTGTCCTTTTTACCATCTAAACATGCCTAAAATCTGTTCGCTTTTACCCACTGACCGCCCCACCGCTCAAGTGAAGCCACCAACACTGCCCACCTGGACTCACGAGTCTCCCAAGTGGCCCCACAGCCGTTCTCCCTTACTTGAGACAAATGGGATTGTGTCACTCCTGCGCTTTTAGGACTTTTCAAATCCACTCTTCTTAGAAGAAACTCCAAATTCTTCACCTGGTGAAGGTGTTTGCCATGAAAGTGTCAGCTCAGGGAGGGTAGGACCCCCCTCCCCCTTGACCCTCCCCTTTCCCCAAGGCCCCGCCCTCTGTCACAGGGCTGGCTCAGGATAACCTGCTGAGCTACACCAGCCTGTATTCTAACCTGGTCTTTTGTTCTTAGCAAACTGCTTCACTTATCCATACAAATCCAAGGTAGATTTTAGATGTTAAGCTAGACTATTGATTAGGGGATTTTGCACTAGCAACCTGCAAGTATATGTTCTAATGATTCTGTCTTCTTAAACCCACACCCAGACTTAAGTAGTATTTGTGGAATGTCTTCAGAGTAAAACAGACTTTATGTTTTATAACATGAACAACCTGGACAGGGTCACAAATGGAACTACCTCACAAGTGACTGAAGACAGGTGAGAGGTATATAGCAACAGGTCACAAAGATGGTAAGAGCAAAGTTGTTTCTCCAACCCCCGAAATAATTCCTCAAAGAACTGAAAACTGAATTTTGAAAGTAAAATACTACCATATAAAGAAATAAATTAATTAATCCTCTTCATCTGGATTTCAAGATCTGACTCCAGAATTTTTAGCAGGCCATACTGAATCCTAGCACAGACAAATCAGATGGACTAGTGGTGAGTAAGTTCCAGGAAAACTGCAGTAATTCCTCCACATGTAAAAGGACATACACTCAACTGTCGAAGGTGAAAGTAAACCGAATTCTGGAGAAATTCGGAAGCTTTCAGGCTCTGCTTCTGAATGGCAAGGACACGGACAGCTTGGAAGCATGCTTCTAACTCAGTCACCGGCATTCTTACACTGCAGGGGGAAAAGGAGGCCCTCAGTAAAGAGCAGAGGTGTTCCTGTCGTGTCTCTCAGGCCGTGCCTCGGGGACTCAGTGCCCTGCAGCAGCCCGGCTCCAGGCGAGGACCAGCAGTGTGGCCCACCCAAGCAGGAAGGGCACTGTGCTAGAGAAAGCCCATCCCCAATGGGGGCAAGAGGAGCTGGTGGGTTTGTGTGAACCTATAAATGCCCACAGAAATATGCCTGCATTCATTCAAGTGATACAAACAACAGTAGCAGGCTATTAAACAAAATTTCAATTCTCAGTGTTAATTTTACCACTCCTTTCCCCTTGTCCCCTGAACTCTGAGACAGGCTTAGGCTCTCTCACACCTGCAGCTCTGATGCAACAGTTGTGGAGTCATTTTACTTTGCTGCAAGTGTCTTCACTCCCCGTGTCGCTGTGACTGTCATCTCTTAACACAGTCAGAAGTCTTCCTGGATCTCTCCCTGAGTTCCTTGCTCCTGCTTCTCAGATCCTAAGATAAAGAACAAGTGAAGGCACATGACCAGAAAAGACACTGTGGACTTGATCAAAGTCCTCAGTGAACCCCTAGGTGAGTGCCGCCCACCCCTTACCTTCGATTCTCAAGGTTCTGCCCAGGGTGACATCCAGACAGGAGAGAGTCTTGGGCCAATTAAAAGCTGTGTAGCTTGGGTGCGGGAACAAGTGCAGGAGCTGGTACCCTCCCCATCTCTGCTCCTCTCTCTCCCGAGGCCCCGCTGCCAGGCCCCCAGGCTCCCTGATCTTCTGTCCTCTTCTACTCTACTCCAAGCACTTTTCCTCTTCCTGTATTCCCTGATTATCCCCAACTGGAGTGATTTTTCCACCACAGTATCTGAAAAAATTTCCTGCAGCTGAAAAAGGTCTCCAGAGGTCAATGCCCATATGGTGGTTCCTGAAGAGAGCCCCTGGCTAGGGGGACCCTCGCCAGCAGTCATGGGGCATCAGACATGTTGCAGGGCAGCCACCCCCAACAAGAGTTTGCTGTGACCCCAAGGCACGCACAGAATCCCTGCTCACATAACTGTAGTTGGCCCACTTATCCGTTATTAAGAAGCAAAAAAAAAAATTGCTCATGTTTCTTACTAAAACTATTTATGAGGTGGAAAAAGAAATTGTAATAGAAAAGAACAATTTTGACTCCATGTTAGATGTGTTCCTTTGGCTTTAAACCTGTGCCGTGTTTTCTAGGATCAGACATGATAGCTCTGCACCTTTTGTAAAAAAAGTTGCCTTTAGCCTGAAATATCCAGAAGAGCCTATTCTCTGGGCTCTAATCTTTAAGGATGTTATCTCTTCTGCACTTATGTAGAGATGGCAAGTTGCAAAATAGAGAATAACCTTTGTGTTTTTTTGAAGGTTTTACAGGGGAAACATGATTTGACCCACATGGACAGCTGCAAGAACAAAGGATTCCAATGACAAACAATTTGTACAGCAAGAAGTTTGCAACAACCAACCACACACCCACCTCTTTTTATTATAAAAGGAGACTGAATTCTGACATGGGGAAGAGGGTTCTCCAGGATATCAGTATGCCATCTTCTGGGTCTGCCAGCCTTTCAAATAAAGTCACTATTCCTTGCTCCAACACCTCATCTCCCGATTTATTGGCCTGTCATGCAGCAAGCAGAATGAGTTTGGACTTGGTAACAAAATGACTGCATTGGAGGTACTATGTCTCCACTGTTTCCTCATTTCCAGTATGTCACAACCTATCAATTTTATATGCTGTTTAACAACACAACCAAAAAACCTATCATAGGGAATTGATTCCACGGAAATAAGATTATTTCTACTCCTTCAGAACTTTTTTTCTTTTCTATGTTATTTTGTTTTGCTTATTGAAATGAAAATAAAGTCAAATCATTTAATTTCACGTATTTTTGTTATAGCTACATATTGTAAATACTACAAAGATATTTAAATTTCAATAAAAATTGTTCCTATATTAGTATAAATATATATACACAACCAATGCAAATTAGGAAAGGAGTGGATACTTACTAAAATTCCACTGCACATCCAGTCTTTTATTATCCAGGGGTCCCCCACCCCATTCTCACTGCCGAGTCCCTTAGTAATCAACTACCAAGGCACCAGAATAGAACCACGTGATCAGCATTTTAGGTATAAATGAGGGAATTATCTCATTCAATTCTAAAACAAAAACCTTAAAATAAATACTGAACTTATTTACAAAGAAAATTGGACACAAAAAAGTACAGTTTCTTCCCCAAGGTCACAAAGCTTATAACTGGTAAAGGCAAGACTTGAACTCATCTGCCTGATTCTAAATATTAAGGTGGAAATACCATTCGACTGTGGAGGGTCCAGCAGCATAGCCTATCACCCTTTGTTCAGATCTATCCTTAGACAGCCTGAGACAGCATCCCATTCCTTTGGGACTCAAGGGCAAATGATAACAATAAGGATTTTAGATTCAGTAGTTTCTTAGGTCTCATTTATATAAAGTGTCAGCAGGTCAGCAGAAAACTCTGGGAAATATAAGTGGGTCCAGAGCTTTTTGCTGATTAGAAACTCAATCTATCAGGACAGAGTGACCTTCCCATGAGAGGCCACATGGACATAAACTAAAAGCAGCTGAACAATGAAATCTAGCAAGACCCTGGAACTCAAGCAAGAAGGATCCCTGCCATCCCCCGCCCAGTTGCCCCTTCCCCCACGTGGACACGATGGCAGGAGACCCAGGTTCTTGTCCAAGTTACACCATCATGGATTCTCACCCATAAAAAGTTACGACTCTATTCTCTCTTAAGTCTTTTCCAACTCAAATATAATGACACAAATATCTCAGCAGAATGTCTATGTCTCCACTTCCTCTCTTCATTTATGAGAATATATCTATGGCCACAAAGCAAAAATCCAATTAAAAACACCATGCACGAAGCCTGGTGAAATTCTGTGTAAGAGACATTGCTCTTATGCTCAGTGAATGAAAACTCAGAAAAAGTGTTCCTTCTCCCTCTGCAGGTGGGAGGTAGGCTGATTATGTGTGTGTGCGCGTGTGCGTGTGCGTGTGTGTGTGTAAATCAAATATGAATTCTGGGATGTGTATAGAATTTTTTTTAATGTTACTGTCGTTTCATGAGGATAAGCCAACCTTTAAAGTAATTTGAATCTACTGTTCTGAGAGAGACTCAGGCTCTTTTGTTGGAGGAGTGGAAAGGAAAGGAGGAAAGAAGTAAATGAAACAAAGGAGTAAATATACTGCTAGGGAAAGGCAAGACATCAATTTTTTTCCTACTTGCATCACACACATATTAGGGACTGGCTTTCCCCCATGACTTGTCAAGCACTGAGTTGCAGAAGAAGAGGCGGTAGCCCATTTCTCTCTGACCTTATGACTGTACGTGGCATCTTATAGACACAAATCATTTACCCTGATCAAACACTCTAGCAGCAGGCCGTAATTCTCCTATTTTGAGAGACAAGAAAACAGTTCAAAGAGGGTATATAACTTGACAAAAGTCAGAGGACCAGTAAACAAGAGAGGATGAATTCAAACTCAGATCTGAATGCAGAGTCTGATCTTCCCACTCCCAGGACTGGAAAATCCTTAACATACAGGCTTCCCAGCTCCCCTGCAGTGTTCCTGGCACCAAGCATTTCCCATGGTAGTGGTCACCAGTTCTCACAGACACAGCGCTCTGTGCAGCCAATGACCTCCATCAAACCTTGATCATCTACCTGCCTCGCCCACCAGGCTTCAACATACAGGCTGGAAAGCTGGCTTTCAAGTGCATACAAAGCCACCCCCGGTCTAACCTTGGCTCTTCTGAGGCTTCTCCAGCCTAAAGGCAACCATGAAAGTGCTCACAGTTTGTCCATGAGCCACACTACCTCTCCCCACAAGTCTCCCTACTTATACTACTTAGCTATGACCATTTTGAGAATCTTGGAAACACATTTTTAAAAACAGAAAAGAAAGGATTCTGGAACAAGTACTTAATACTTACAAATTTAAATGACAAGTTACAAAGTGAGTATTTACAAACCGAATCTGCCATCCTAGTTGTCAGCGTAAACAGTTAAAAAATATAATAGCAAAAAATTCTCACTTACAAAATTAACAAAAACATCAACAATAATCTGGAATAAACTCAAAAGAACAATGTCAATGTTGTACATGCAGAAACTACAGGACTGTACTGAGGAGTAATGTAAGAGATGTGAATGTAGAGACATCAACATATTGTATGGAGGAAAGCAATTTTGTAAAGATGTAAGTTCTCCTAAACATAATTCAAAACTTACTAAAAAATCCCATGAAAACCCTTATCTGTTTTTTTTAACTTGAAAAAAGTATTTTAGAATTCTTCAGGAATAATGATGTCATAATACTAGCGAAGAAAATTTGAGATGGAAAAAAGAATCCAAAAAAATCGCACTGTCAGATATTCAATAAGTTTTTACAATATGTAAGATATAGCGCTGGAGTAAGAAAGTAAGATCCACAGAAAAAAACCGTGAGCTCAAAAAGAGACTCTAGTGTATATAAGTATTTTGTACATGTGGGATTTCAAATCAAAGGGCAAAGTATGAATTCAATAATTGTCTTGGGACAATCAGAGAACCACCTGGAAAGAAGAAATTCTATTCCAGTCATAATGACCACAAGAAAAATTACAGATACTGATGTAAATATTAAAAAGTAGTAATAAGAGCAAATGCAACCCTTTGCTCATATTAATTCAACTTCTCCTCAGTATGACAAGTACCATTATCATCTCCATCTTAGAGATTAAAAAAGCCTACAGAAGAGATTTATACCATTATAAGAATGTATTTCTAAGAATAATATCAAGGATAAAACCAAAAAGAAGACATTTACTATCTTTAGTTTATTCTGGGCCAAAACAAAAATAAACCTACTGAACAAAATGAAAGGCAAGAAATGACAAGAAGAAGCTCTGTGAAACATGTTGATGAAGACAAGGGGTTAATGTTGATAACATACAAAGAGCTGTCACAAAGCAACAAGTAGCTCCCTCACTTAAATGTTTGCAAAGGACAAAAGGGATCATTCACTTTTTGAAAATCAGATGGCTAATGAGTGAATAATGCTCAATACTTCACTGGTCATCAAATGCAAACTAAAACAATGAAAAAGCACTTTGGCTCATCATATTGCCAAATATTTTTCAAAGATATTCTAGCTAGTGTCCATCTGTGGGAGAAAAAACTGTGAGCAACCTTTTTGGAGGACGACATGTCAATGGATATGTAAACTCTGAAAAACGTGTGTACACACAGGCTGAACTCCACTTTTAGGAATCGTTTCATTTAGAAAAAGAATCAGTTCAAAAAGATGTACTCATCAGAGCATTTACACAGTACTGGTCACAATGGTGGGAAGAAAAGCTGAAGTGAAATCATATCTAGCGATAGAGAATTGTTTACATAAGTTATTCTACATCTTTTCATTCCCCACTGGAGAAGGAATTTCTAGAGTCACTTGAAAGGAGCCTGTGATGAATGTAAATGTCACATCCAGGGACTAAATTTCCAGAAGACTTAACTAAAGGAATACTCATACAAGATCATAGGAATGTCTGTACAAGAAGGATGCCAAACATCCTTTCTGACAGTGGAAAATAGAGAAAATTTAAGTGTCCACCATCAAGACAATGATGCGTTAAATCATGGCGAGCTGTGGGCACTGAGGGGGCCGGCATTTCCCCGTGGCCCAGGGCCTTGTCCACAGCACTCTCCCACCAAGTGTGTCCTTGCACAAGAGACCACACCTGCACATCGGTAGACACCTCCACTATATCTGAAAGGACCGGGTGAGTCTGGATTGGGAGGACGTCTATGACACACCCCTGAGTGAATAAAGCGTGCTGCAGAAAACATATACTATGGCCTCATTTTTCAATAAAGGATATATACGGACACATATACATAGATTTCTCATATACGTGTGTGTATATATATATATATATATATATATATAATAGGCATAAAGGTCATGAAATATATGCACCACATTGTCAACAGCTTTTACTCTCAGGAAATAAGGGGAAGGGAGGTAGGAGTCTTTCGGTACCACCGCAGTTCTCTTTTCAGTATTTCAGTTAAGTATACTTGGAACTTTTAAGTTTATGTAAGTCTGAAATATAATGGACGATGCCTCCACAAGACAGAATGCTGTACTGGTCATTAAAAATCACGCCATGGTAGATATAATATTGTAGAAAAACTTTCAATAAGCTGAATGGAAAATGGAGGTCTCCACACAGTAAACAGGCACAGAGTGATTGCTGGTTTTTATGACAGAGGTGATACACACTGACGAAAATAACAGAAAATAGATGTTAAAGTGTTAATTATTATCTCTGAGTAGCGGGACCAGGATAGCCTCTTTTGTCCCTTTTTTTCAGACTTATATTAAATACACATTATTTTTCATCTGAGAAAAGCAATTTTAGGTGTGCAGTACAACATATTGGAGAATAATACACGAGTACTTACAGAAACAAGTAACTAGGAGACACCGCAGCAGCGCCACACAGTGTAGAACGGGCGATCCTGAATAACACTGGCAGTTACATAAGGACCCACAAAGTGAGAGCACCTGCTTTCACAGGGCATGGTCCCCTTCTAGTTGTCATTTGTGTCTTCAGGGCTGAGGCAGTTCTGAGCACGGCCAGTGTCAGTGCTGGTGTCTGGATGGATGCCACGGGAGGTGAGGGCACCTGAAAGCGGAGAGGAAGAACAGAAATCATCCTCTGCCTTTTCTGACTTGTTTCCTTTTTACTTTAAAAGAGAGGCACAAATAAGATAAACTGTGAATCTTCCCTACTGAAATTTCAGTAATGAAACCATTTTTAAAGCCTTCAAAGCTTATGTTCTGCCTATAAGTGTCTTTTCAACAAAGCGTCATATTAATTAAATGATAATCAACTCAGTTAATTAACTCCCTTTTGAAATCTTCTATTAAAGAACATAAAATGCACTAAGTAAAATCAACACGCCTGCAGTGACTGGCTCAGCTGTCTTGACGATAGTGCAGTCAGCCCCCACCATCACGTGGCCCTGAGCTGATTCTGGTAAGAGAGCACGCTGCTGCCTCAGATGGAGAGAAACATTGAAAGCATTTTCTGAACTCTACAGCACTGACAAAACATAACTGACAAATCCTAGGCTTCTTTGAGGCTGTCATTTTCTGTTTCTGGCCAAAACCGTCAGTGAGCAGAACCACCCCATTCCCGAGCCATGAGACTCACATGGGAAGCAGTTTTGGAGAAATTTCCAGGTATAGAATGTAACCAACAATACATAGAACTCTGACAAAAGAAAAGATGAAATACTCTGATTTTGGAAGACACTCAAAATATTCTCCTAAGCCTTAGTAGCTGAAAAGGCTGGGCTTCTCCTCAGCCACTTATTTATTTCACAGCCAGTAAGCATCTCCCACAAAACCTGCTTTCCTGTGTCTGCTGGGAGCCTCAGGCACACACTTGCTTTCAATCTTGTAAGTCACAGGGCAGAGGTGTGTCTCTCACGTGTGCAACCCTCACACAGGCTCGCCTCCTAGCCTCACTGAACTTGGCCCCATTTTCTCACCTGTTTATTTGGTATCTGTTCTTCTGTAAGCTGCCTGAAATGCTTTTTGGAACAACTCAGAAGAATGAGTGGGTAGAGAAATAGACAGATGGACAGGTGAGAGTTGGGCAGATAAACAGAGAGACTCCAAGAAAAGGGGAACAAAGATAATTTCCTATGCAAAACCCTCTTCTAGTCAGGGAAGAAAACCACCACGGAGAAATGTGAAGAGGCAGGTAGCTTAGGACTGTTTCCTGGATTCCATGAAAAGTCACACCAAGAGATGAGAGGGTAGAACTATAAATAATAAAAGAAAAAAAGCACGCATGCTTGAAAAATATATCTACTATATGTACTTTCTAAAGAGTAGATTCAAATCAGCAGGGCCCAATAACACAATCCTTGGGTATTTACAGAAGTGACAATCCCATCCCCAAACCACGAGGCATCCCTTCGGAGCACTGAGAGTCTACACAGGGCGGTAATAAAGCCATCACCGGAAAAGCTATGCTATCCTGCACTCAGGAGGAACGAGCAGCTGTGCTCGGGCTGCCCAAGCGTGTCAATTACACCCCTCAGGACCTCTACAGGGGGGACGCCTATCGAACCCCGTCTCTGAAGGACAGAAAACAAGTCCGGGAAAAGCTAAGCCGACCTATCAGTTCTTCATCTCACAGGACTGGTCACTCCAGAGCAGGACTCGAACTCAGACCCACGTTTGTAACCACAGTACTACCGTGCTTTATGTGCTTTTTGTGTGTATAATACATTTGTTTCTGGCATGAAAGGATATTTAATAAATGTTTGGTTGTCTTGTCTATCTCATTAGCTCACAATCTTTATACTGTTGAATCGTACTCTTTTCCCTTGGAGAAAGAAACGGAAAGAGCTGGGGTCAGAATGAGGTGGGGCTCCATTCTTTATCTGGTACCTCATCTCATCCAAGTCCCCAACCAGGGAGAAGGAGCAAATGTTCTCTTCATCTTTTAAAGAGAGGGCTCCAGTGATGGTGACTTACTCAACTCCAAAACCAAGGCTGGGGGAAGGGCACATGCAGCAACCAGAGCAGTATCACCTGTAGGAAGGTGAAAACAGCTCACGGGAGGGCTCAGGGGGTCACCCTGATTTAATTTCAATCTATAAAAGAATACTACAGTCTAAAAATACTAGCATCCAATGGATTTGCTCTTTCTTGACATCTAGCAAGTTTCCAAAGCCCACATGAAACATTATCATGAACCAGTGAAAGGAATATTCCACAGACAGGGAAAATCAATGCCACAGGCAGGCTGAAAACCAGGCTGGAGGAAAGGAAGAGAAAGGACATAGTTAAGAAGAGGGGAAAGGCTGGGAAAAAGACATCATCACAAGGACTCTCAAGCATCATCATCATCCAACAATCATATAATCATTCATTCAAGAGAGTTACTGAGGTCCTATTTTGTGTAAGATTGTACAGCAGGTGAAGCAAGAGAGCAGCGTCCATGGTGGCAGCAAGTGGAGGGGCTCAAATACACTTCTGATCCCGGTACCTGGCACACTTGTCCTCAGTATAAAGGCAAAAAGATAAAGTAAAATAATACTATGTAAACTGAATGCATTGTTGAAAAAAAATTAAAGAAGTCCTAAATATCTGGACAGACACACCATGCACATTCCTGGATCACAAGACAGCGCTCTTGGGAGGGTAGTGCTCCCCAGAGTGATCCGTATAGTCAACATGGTCTCGATCACAATCCCAGCGGGCTCCTCTGCAGAAACTGATGAGCTGCTGCTACAATTCACATGGGAATTCGAGGGTCTCAGTAACCAAAACGTACTTGAAAAAGAAGAACAACTTTAGAGGACTTGTAATTCTCAATTTCAAATCTTACAACTGTATCTCCAGGTGAGATTAGAGGCCATTTTTAAGTTATTATTGTGTTTATCCATATTTTCTAAATTCTCTACAATGAATATTATCATTACAATAAGAAAAATAAAAAGTAAGGTATCTTTTAAAACATGCACACTGATTCATTCATTGGGAAAAAATATTTTAACTATAAAGAGGTAAACAAATATGTAGTGAAAAAGGACTAGTTAAAAGAAGAGTGCATTTACATTTTTCATAAATTGAAACTGAAAAGCACAAACACATCAAGTTTCTAGGGAGACCAATGCAACATATTAATAGTTATTTTCAAAAATTCTAATTGAACAATGAAAACTCAAGAAAGGGTAAATAGTGATTGACAGCCAAGTGCAAACACATGGAGAGCAAAGGCCTAGAAATCACAGTTCCTTTAACTCTGCTACTAACTCAATAGGAGAGGAAATTCCTCACTGAGGGGACAGTGGAATCCCATGCATAAGGCAGGATACACAGTACAAACTGCACTAGAATCAGGGGTGAATTTCTTAGAAGAATTCTAAGGTTACAACATTGCTGAAAAACTATAAAAACAGTGACAGACAGATTAAAACACAGTCATATATATTATATAGAAACATATGAAGTCTGCTCCCATGTTGCATAGAAATACAAACATATTTGTTCATTTATGGGCACTGATTACTTTATCCCAGGTAGAATATTTCAACTAAAACAAATAATCAATAATACACTCCTCTTGTCAAATCTAGTTGATAAGTTACTCTGCTATGTAACCACAATGTGTGTAAGATAGATCTAAAATTAGTGAAAAAGATCTTTGTATGGTTTCTTGAACTCTTCTCAAAATTCCAAGCTTAATTTTAAAATAGATCTGAGCAGTATTTCTATATTAATTTTCCGTCGTCAAATGAACAACATAGTCTGTTGTCAAAATTCTGTGCTTACAATGATTCACGAGCACCGTATCCTCACAAAACTGCTGGACAGCAAGGCACTATCCAGACACTGTGACCCAACAAATGAAACACAAGGAAGACAGTGACCCTATTCTGGAGGGCTTATAATCTGTGTCAACACCCGGGTTTCTATTTGATTGGTTTGATTGGCTAGCAAAATAAAATCAATCAAGTACTTTCTTCTTTGAGCATTCTGTAAGTCATGACTGTTTTTAGTGTCATGAGCAGGAAAGACTTAAGCATGACTTGATTAGCTCAACTAGCAACAATCATTACCGGAGAGTGAGTAATAAAGAAGTAAACTAATAGCAATGCTTCTGCCTACATGAGACCTAAAATAAATCTACACTGATCTCTGCAAGAAAAATGAGGAGATGAGGTCCCCAATGAGAAAACAAACTAACAAGAAATCAAAAAATGAAAGACGTTTTCATGAATGATTCCAGGAAGGAGTGGTGCATGCTGGTGAAGAGCACAGATGCTGGGGACAAACATGAAGGTCTGAACTCCCACAGCACTGGGTAGCTGTGACACTGATATGTCAGTGACATTTTCTGCCTTTCAGTCTCCGATCCATAGACTGGGGACAACAGGACCCGTCTCCTAGAACTGTCCTATGAATTTAGTTATTATATATATAAAAGTTTAAATATAATACCTCAGAATTTAAATAATACCCCAAAAGAACAAGAAACAATGAAAACAGAGATAAATTGGAGTTCATCAATATTTAAAATTTTGCTTCAAAGGGCACCATCCAGAAAGTGAAAAAACAACACACAGGAGAAAATTTTTTCAATTCATATATCTGATTAGGAATTTGTATCTCCAAATGAAAAAACAAACAAACAAACAAACAAAAACTCCTACAACTCAACAATAAAAAGGCAACTCAATTAAAAAGTGAATAAAGATCTCAAAAGGTATTTTTCAAGGAAAATACACAAATGGCCAATAAGCACAATGAAACGATGTTCAATATCTTTAGCTGTAAGGGAAATCAAGTCAAAACCACTAGGAGAAACGGCTTCACACTCACTGCAGTAGGTTACAATAAAAAAAAAAAAGAGTAACAAGCACTAATGAGGACACAGAGGAAGCGGAGCACGCAGCCCTTGCTGGTGAGGACGTAACACAGCATGGCCACTTTGGAAAACAGCCTGGCAGGTCCTCAGAGGGTTGAACATTTGGTTTCTGAATGACCCAGAAATTCTGCTGTCTGGGCACACACGTAAGAGAACTGAAAACAAATGTCCACATAAAAATTCCTACAGGAATATTCACGGCGCCATTACTCATCACAGCCAAAAAGCAGAAACAACCCAAATGCCTTTCACCTGATGAATGGGTAAACAGTGGGGCCCAGCCATACAGTGGAATATTATTCAGCAATAGCAAAGCATAGAGTACTGACCCAGGCCACAACGTGGACAAACATTGAAAACGTTACTCAGTGTGAAATAATTGAGTCACAATAGACGGTTCCATTTACATGAAATGACTCAATTTACATGAAATGTCCAGCACAGGCAAATCCACAGAGAGAGAAGAGTGGCTCGTTGGGGCTGGGGAAGGTTGGGAAAGATGGGAATGTCTGCCTATGCATAAGGGTCTTCCTGTTGGGGGGATGAAAATGTTCTAAGATTGAATGGGATGCACAATTCTGGGCATAGAGTAAAAACCGCTGTACATTTTAATGGGTGAATTGTATGAAAAATGTTAAGAAAAAAAGCACCTCGGGCTAGTACCTTCCATAGTAAATGCAAATTGCAAACTTTTATTCCAGGAAGAAGAAACTGCCCTCAGCATGAAAACAGAAGTTCAGCAAATCAGAGTTAACCGAAATTGGACAAGAGCATTTCACTTGAAACAGTTGCTGATTGTACACGAAATATTCACAATTAGAAAAATCAGTTTGACATCATGAAGAAACACTCTGCTTCAAATGCAGATCAAGGATTAGGCAAGCCCAGCTGCTACAAATGACCAGAGAAGAAACCTGGTTCTTAAAACAAGCACCAGAGCCAACAAGGAAATGGTGGTGAGGAAAGCAGGCAGCCGAAAATCTGGATCACTTAGCTGCAAATAATTTCTCCACTGAAAATTCAAAAATAAAATGAAATAATGCAATGCTGCGCTGGCCTCACCTGAATGGGCTTCCTTCGGTGCTCGACATTCCTGTAACCGTGAATGAGAGACTCAGGAGAATCAGCATGGCTCCTGGGAGTCCCCAAATGACTGCCCACCAGCACGCTAACCACCATCACATCTGCCAGGGTTGAATTGCAGAGAAGAGATCAACTTCTGAAAGGCACAGGAAATGTTGATAAGGGAAGAAATGGCTGCGGTCAGTCCTAGGACAGAGGCCCTTTGAGCAGGGGCCAGAAGGCTGCAGGTGAACTGCAGTGGCCCTGGGGCAGGAAGGGACCATGGGGGAGCAGATCTCAATTCTCTTTTCTCTCTCCCTCGGGTAGGAGAGATAAAGCCTGCATCCTTCTCACCTGGTACTGTGGGTTCTGGCTGGCAGAAGTCTTACCGACATGGAATGATTATTCAAGACTCTGTGGAAAAAGTCAAGAAATTGAGAGACAGTAGGGAGCCAACTCCATGAGTCTCTCAAATGCTCCCATATTTATTGTGTATAATCAAAGGAAAAAGTCATTAACACGTGTAATAGTAAGCAGGAACTTGGGGAAAGACGGGATGAGACAGAGATTGTAGAATCCACAACGAGTACAAAGGATTAATGTATCTTCAGTGAAGTCATGGGGTGAGGGGAACAAGATACATTTTTAGATATGTGAATTACAAAGCAGACCATCAGATCAGCCAGGTCCTTGTTTTGGGGATAATAGACTATCTAACAGCACACAAGACCAGCGTTTATAACTGAGGGCCTAGGTTCTTGCTTTGCAACCAGCAGAGTGCTATCTAAAACCAAAACCATGCAAGCAAAGCATGGTCTCTGCTTTTTAAGGCAAGGAGACAGGAGTGAGTATCTACAGGCCCTAGTTCGCAAAGCAGTTACTAAGCATATTTTTTTCTTCTTAAAGTTCACAGGCGGCTGGGGTTTGTTACAATTTGTTAACCCAATCATGGGCTCCCACATGGAACCATTATGGAGGACACACTAGGCTGACAAATTCTGGCTCTGTGTCTTTTCCTGTCAGCTTCAGCCACTCTAGCAGGTTGTAGGCACATCCGTGAATAACGATCCCACAGATCCACCCACACTCTTAACTCCTGGTGCTTAAAACTTAATTTTAGCTCTACACAACTTAACGTAGAAAAGTTTCAGAAATAAAAGATATTATATTCCTTTTATATGTCATCATAGGACTGATTTTTCTGATTGCTGTAATCTGCTTCTACTTGGTAAAGCATATAATTCTGCAGGTGAATTCAGTACTTTGGGCATATCTAGCCAGTTTGGGCTCGCTAACTTCTATTGGTCAAATACCGATACACATAATTGATTTCATTGTTCATTGATTTCAGCCGGGAGGAGTGTCACTCTGTTCCTCAGCCCAACCGCAACTCTTTTGTCATCAGCAACTCAGGCCTCCTGAAAAGAAAACAAAGCATTCGTTTCCCTTCTACACTTTCCACAAATCCAACCGGAAACATCAGCCTGGAGAAAGTACTCAACACAAATGTTAAAACAAAAATCTAGAAACCTGAAGCAACTCCATCTCCAAATCATGATACACAATGATATGAGAGTAAGTGTGTCAGGCACAAAGCATGCGTGAGCCTGACGACCTGATTTCTATTCTTCAAAGGAAGGAAGGTTTTCGTATTTTTTATTATCACTCTTTGTCATTGTTTCTGATTAAGCGAAAAAATAGCTTATGAAATAATTAAGCACTGCAATAAGAGATTTTTGCTGTATTAATTACAGAAGGCATTCAGAGGGGATAGGAAAATCCACCTCTGTAAAAATTGCAAAATTTTTTCCCCTGTTAAAATCACGTATACAAAATGCAACAGAGAATTCAAATTCTTGTGGAGAGGAGCAAAAGCCACAGAACCAAAGCAAAGTCATTTCTATGAGTCAATTAAAAATTCACTGGAGAAACATGCTCAATGCATTCGAATAATTTTAAAGGCACACTGCAAACCATTCACTTAATGGTCTGCAGGCTAGAGGAAGAAGTTCCCTCTTTAACAGACAACAGAAATCAATAGGTTGCCGCAACAATCAAGGACCAAAAACAATCAGATTTTTAATACTTCTGATAAATGAGCATGTTCTAAAGATCAAAATCCAGAAATTTTAAACATTCATTCAAACCACAATGAAACAAGCACATTAAAAAAAAAAAAGAAACTAAGCAAATAGTTCATGTACATAGAACAATGAGAATTTCTTGTACCGCTTGAAGACAAGGCTATATAGCTTTTACTTGAAAAATAAAACTACTTTAAAGATAACTGCTAAAACATATTTCATCAGTCATGTTGCCTTGAAAAATCTGAGACACTTATATCTGATCAGAAAAGCCATTCTCAGTAATAGGATACAATTCAGTGCCAATTTGCTTTAGAAGAAAAGAGAAAGAAAAGCTACTGTTTCTCATATCCTGCACAAAGTGTGAAGTGCCTCCTTGCCTCTTTCTCCTCCTATTTTATAAACTCATGCTCCCCAACCCTTCTGAAACAAGTATGAGAACCTCTTATTCCCAATATGCCAAATGACCAAAGAACATCAATTTATTTGTGTAAATATATGCCTACACCTTGAAATGGAGGAGAAAGTTATCAGAAGGCTATATGAAACTTATTTCTACCTTCTTGAAATCACAAACACAAACGTTCACATAGACACAGACACATACGCCCTGGATTACTGGGCACTTCACAAGTTCAGGACTTCCAATATCTACAAGGTAACTTTGTAGTTAGTTTAAAAAACAAAACTGTCAGCTTTTGAAAGCCTTGATCATCTGCTAAACCATCCAAATATCAAAAAGACCCAATTAGCCTTCTCTGTAGAATGTAATTTCCCATGATGGCAAAGCAGGCCCTAAGAAGTACTGGATGCAAGATTCGTGTTTATCACTAGCTGTGATCGTTTTTAATCACATTAACAGATTCAGAAAGGTATATCCCAAGAACATTTATTTTTATTGAAATAGCATACGTGTTCAATTGCCTATACAGAGATTAGGTCCCATGATGGTGTTTAAGAGCTATTTTGTGTATTGCAATATTTCTTTTCAAGTGCAGACAAGAAGGGTGTGTATTACTCAGTTGTAGAGCACCTGCTTAGCATGCACAATATCCTGGCTTCAGTCCACAGTACCTCCAAAAAAATAAGTAAGTGCATATTAAAATATAAGAATAAAGTTATAAAAAAGGCAGACTAAAAACCACTGCAATCTAGGTGCTACAATTATAATAAAAAACAAGTGTTTCTATCAAATATTGACTATATGCCAATCACAGAGACAACCACAAGTCACACCTGACAACCATCACGTGTCATTCTCAGCAACCCTACTAAGTAGACACGGATGAGAAACCCGGCTCTGCGGATGAGGAGACGGAGCTCGGAGGAGCCGGGGACACTGATCATCCTGCTCCCCGTGACACCGCGTCAGCCCAGGGCAAGCGCTGACAGAGCTGCTTTGAGGGGACACCCAGCTGCATGAAAACTTGGGGCACTGGGGAGTCCCAAAAAACACTCAAAACTGTTCAGTGAAAAACCAGCTCAAATATATTACACTGTGCCACATCCTTTAAACAGGGAATATGACTGAGACCTTTTGGATGCCTCCGTGTCCTTTCTGCCATCATCAGTTATTTGCCCTCTCAGCACGCCCAGCCATGAACTGGACCCCTTATAAAGTGCACTCAGATGGCAGAGCTTTTAAACCTGTTTTATGAAGTTTGTAAGGCTCTGTCTATGCCTCACACAGGCGGTCATCCATCACTTCTCACCGGTGTGGACGTACCACCTGAAATCACTTCTTTCTGCTTTTTAAAATCCCTTCATCTAATCCAGACTTTTCAACAGTAAAGAAGCAGCTCAACCACAGACAGTGGACACCTTCTCACCAAACGGACTCGAACAGCCCATCGGACTTCCTGGAAGCCCTTTCCTTCTATTAAACCCACTTCCAGGTACTTCATTATTTTCTGATTGGTGGACTTGGCCTCTGGCCTACTCAGAGAGCTCCCAGCCTCACATCCGGGGGTGAGAGAGGACCCCGCTGTTGTGGGAAATCAGTGAGGAAGGCTGACATTCTCCAGTCAGGTCTGCACGGGTAGAAGTGCCACAACGTTCTCAGAAATTATACCGTCAGCACCCCCGGGCTCCGATGGACTGGTTTCACATTAACCAAACTCATGAGATACTGATGCAAGAAAATCAGAAACTTATCTTATTAATGTAACAGAAGACGTGAAACTATGAACCAGACTGAAATATCAGAGTTCAACCATGAGTACATTTTCTCCTCAATGGCCCAATCACGGGCAGGCAGTCACAGGGCAAGCATGGACAGAAACAGAGCAGGAAGGGTTTCTAGATTAACTCAATGGACTAAATTTCGGTTATACGAACAGATCTACTGCTTGGAAAACAACGCTAATCACGGTGCACTCTCCGTGGACAGTGGGCGAGAAATGACTGTCAGCACCTGTGTAACTCTCCTTTCTCTGTCCTTTCTGGCTAACTCATGCACAGAGGACAGAGATCCTGGGATGCAGATACCTCTAAACACCCAAAGACCATCTCTGGGAGCCTCAAAATCAGACAGCCAGTGTTTAAATACCAGCTCTGCTACTTACTAGCTCAGTGACCTTGGCCAACTTTCCCTCTGTGTGCCTCAATTTCCACACAGCAAAACTGGAATAACAATCAAACCTTTCTTACTTGCTTGTTGAGAAGATAGAAGGATTCATTTCGGTAAAACACTGAGAAAAGAATGTAGCACATTTTTGGTGCTAAACAAATGTCAAAGTAATATGAAAGTGATTTACAAGTCTCCCTTCTAATCATCTTCTATGTTTCCTGGTTAGTCTAAGTCCCAAAGATAATCCTTATTTCTCCTTTTATAAACTCTTGGGGAGCACCCTTCTGTTTTATCCCACCACCTGTTTAAACTGAGGAAGTGGATGCCTCCTCCTCACTCCTCTTGGCCACAGAGAGTGCTTGTCCCTTAACATCCTTGACCCCTGGCCCACAGCTAGCCCTCCTCACACTAACAGAGTGACGTGTGAGTCCAGTGAGACAAGCAGGGCATGTGAAACCCTTCCTTTCCCTCTAGTGTTGGCCACCTTTGGGAAGCACCTGGAATGCTCAGCTCCATGGAAGGACAGCCCTGTGCATGATGGGGCAGATCCTCTCAAGGGAAGGCTCACTGTGGTCCAGAGTTACCTGGGACAGGGTGAGTCTCTACTTCTGGGACACAGTATCATGACACTCATTTTCCCACAGCCCTGAAGTTCATGGAGAACGTGGCTTAATGAGTAACAAAGAAGACATTTATCGTCTGTCTACTCTTTTGTGTCATCTCTCAGTTGGCTGCTGGAGACAACATGTGTATAAGTACTGGATCCCCTTAAGCCCCAACATATATGAAGTAACAAAAAATTCTGTGGCTTAACGTTGGTTCAGGGTGACTGTGTAACAGTTCTGACTCTGCTGATGCTAAATTATGGGTATAGGAACTATGGAACCTCCTCAAATGTCTTTCATCATAAAACCAGCTTTTCTTATTTTCCTGTTTCTTACTTATTGCCAAAGACTGTAAAATGATGGCTTCACACAAAACAGGAGCTAAAGTTTATGAGCCCTCTTGACATACCCACTGAGGTAAACACTTTACATAGTTTAAATTCTCACAATTCTACAAAACAGATATGAGCTTCCCCATGTCCCAGACGAGGGAAAAACTCAAAATGAACTGACTCAGTCTCACGTGGCTCAGTGGCAGCGCGTGCACGCAAACCCAAGTCAAAAAACTACACACCTTCGTATATGTACCAAATCACCTCCCACCAATTATCACACAGTGGCGGGGTCAATTCTCAGGGAACTCAATACACTTTTCAGCTTTAAGGTGCTCCAGAGGCCGCTTCTAGCTGTTTTATAAAATCCCGGCTCACTGGTTTCTAACACTGCAAGAAAAGTCCGATGTTGCCATTGTTTACACAGCAAGTCTGAAATGTTCACAGCGAGATGACAGAATAAAACTAAGATATGCAGAATAATTTTTCCAGGTAGACAGACATAATGGACATTGTGCTATTCTGAAGCATTAAGCAAAGAAATCAAAATAAAATAACGTTGGTTAAGCCTTCTTTTACAAACAGGAAAATTAAGACTGTAAGAAGGTGCAACAGCACCACCTATGGCTAAAAGGACCTTCCAGTTTTCCGGGAAACATGCAACACAAAAATTGCCTGTAGGATCAGAAACAAGAATCAGATAACTAAAAGCTTATGTAGCACATATTGCACTTTGCTTCGGGGGAAGGGAGGGGATTCAGTATTTAATCTGATATTGCTAATACTCCTGAATATAAACAAAAGACATAGGCTCATGGAAACTCATCTTAGAAGAGGAAAGAATCCAGTCCAGCCACTTCATTTTACAGGAGGGGAGACTGAGACCTGGGATCTGTCCTCCTGGCAATCGGCAGCAAAGCTCTCCTAGGCCTCATGTCTTGCACTGTAGCAAAAACCAACAAATCTGTACTAGGCCTATATTCATAAAAGTCACGTCTGTATTTTTCCAACAGTAGGTAATCTAAGTATCTTGCAAAATACTTCTCAAAGAGCCAGAAAATCACACAAGTTTGTTGAAATACAAACATTTATTTACATAATAATACAGCATGAGCTTTATTCTATTAAAAAAGTGGCATGTCAAATCAATGTTTTCATATTTTAAACCTGTTTAGAGTGCAGGGAAAAAAATCAAAATTTTCTTTAATCACAAGAGAAGCTTATTCCCTGAAAATGATCAATGTGGATATTTCTAAACTTAATGGATCTGGTCAGAATCCCAATAATTTAAAATTCTGAGTGCAACATGAATTCTAAGTTGTAACAATACACATTCTGTGTAAGTAATCTTCAAGGTCATCTGCTTAAGGCAATTTAACTAATCCCTGTCTCACTAGAACGATACAGATTTCATTAAAACTTAATTCTGCACTAAAAAAAATGAATCCTTGTTACTTTAAACCATATTCATATATATCATATACATACATATTGAATATGCATCAGAAATAAGCCACCCTCTTTAATATTCAGAGTTTATCCTTCTAAAGTATCTGTCAATGTGACAGCACATTTTTATTAAGCACCTCTTGGGTGCTTTGTATACAAGGCATCTAACTCTCACAGTCAGACAATTTAAACGATATTACTCAAATTTCACAAATGAGGAAATGCACTTAAGCCATGAAAACAACTTACATATTCATCATCAGGAAAGAAAAGAGTAAAGATTTTATTTACAATATTCACTGACAGTCTTTTCTTCCATAATAAGACCACATAAAACCGATTCAGTCTTTGTAAGTATTTCTGTCAATAAGGGCCACTAGAGAAAAACAAGTAACATCATTAGCAGTGGTTGGAATTTCAAAGCCCACTTCTCTTTTGCACTATATTTATTTTTAATGTTTTGTTTTCAGTGCTTTCAGAGCACTAAAATAAAAAAAAATGTTTTTAAGTCATTACCTGAGAATAAAACATTTGTGAAAATGTACAATTTTAATTTATGCCACTCTGTCTCACATTCTCACTGATGTCCCTCCTTTGAAGGCCTCATCAGGCTGAGATCACTAAAATTGGCCATTTATGGAGTCACAGGAGTTCGGGTAACCACTCAAAGGGAGGCTGATTAGAGGAGCAATTAAGAATGCATCCTGACAGCCTCGGAGTCCAAACTGGTCCCTTACCATTCTCGCAGTCGCCCGCTTCCTCTCACCTTCCAACATGACAGATGCCGCTGTGTCCTTCACCAAGGACTTCCTGGCAGGTGGAGTGGCCGCGGCCATCTCCAAGACCGCAGTAGCGCCCATCGAGCGGGTCAAGCTGCTGCTGCAGGTGCAGCATGCCAGCAAGCAAATCACTGCAGATAAGCAGTACAAGGGCATCATAGACTGCGTGGTTCGTATCCCCATGGAGCAGGGAGTCCTGTCCTTCTGGTGTGGTAACCTGGCCAATGTCATCAGATACTTCCCCACCCAGGCTCTCAACTTTGCCTTCAAAGATAAATACAAGCAGATCTTCCTGGGTGGTGTGGACAAGAGGACCCAGTTTTGGCGCTACTTTGCAGGGAATCTGGCATCAGGTGGTGCCGCTGGTGCCACATCCTTGTGTTTTGTGTACCCTCTTGACTTTGCCCTTACCCGTCTAGCAGCTGATGTGGGCAAAGCTGGAGCTGAAAGGGAATTCAGAGGCCTTGGTGACTGCCTGGTTAAGATCTACAAATCTGATGGGATTAAGGGATGATACCAAGGCTTTAACGTGTCTCTGCAGGGTATTATCATCTACCGAGCTGCCTACTTTGGTATCTATGACACTGCAAAGGGAATGCATCCAGATCCCAAGAATACTCGTATCTTCATCAGCTGGATGATTGCACAGTGTGTCACAGCGGTTGCTGGGTTGACTTCCTATCCGTTTGACACCGTGCGTCGCTGCATGATGATGCAGTCAGGGCACAAAGGAACTGATATCATGTACACAGGCACACTTGACTGCTGGCGGATCACTTGTGACGAAGGAGCCAAAGCCTTTTTCAAAGGCGCATGGTCCAATGTCCTCAGAGGCATGGGTGGTGCTTTTGTGCTTGTCTTGTATGATGAGATCAAGAAGTTCACATAAGTTATTTCCTAGTTTTTCTCCCTCTGTGAACAGGCATGTTGTATTATATCACATATCTTGAGCATTCTTGACAGGCTGTTGGCTGTCTATTTATCAATGGCAACTACTTACTGGTCGAAATGGGAAGCAATAATATTCACTGGACCAGTTTTCTCTTAAAGCCATTTCCATGATGATGGGACCCAATTATATTTTTTATTTCAGTCACTCCTGGTAAATAACAAATTTGAAGAAATAAAAAATATCTGAAACACACACACACACAAAAGTATGCGTCCTGTGCAGCCTGGGTTCCAGCACGGAGCTAGCCACCGCCAGCTGCGTGTGATTTGGGACAAGCTGCTCCATCTCTCAATCCCTCAGCTGCAAAAAAGGAGACACTGATACCTACCCTCAGACACCTTCCATGAATTAAAACATGAGGAAAGCATTTTAGCCTTATGTAGGTGTCCACCCAGAGCGAGTTAGGTCATTATGATGAGGATGGCTGTTAATAAATTAAGCTAGACCAAAAAGTAGAAATCACCATAAAGGAGAAACATTTTAAGTCAACGAGCATTTCCTTTTGGAAGGATTGCAGAATATTCTATTGATTTTTTTAATAAATCAAGTTTTGTCCATTAATTATAGATTTACAGGTTTATGGACAAGTCTCCAGAAAAAGAATTAGAGTCCTCTAACCTGAATATGAAGAAAGTAAAATTTTAAAAAAACAGGAGGGCGATTATACCTCATTTGGGAGAGTATGTGCTTACCATGCATGAGGCCCTCAGTTCAGTCCCCAGATACTCCATTTAAAAACTTTTTTTTTTAAGAAATGGAGAATTAAAGCAAAAAGATGGAGGAATACAGAATTTTTTTAGAGACTCAACTCAGATTTGAGATGGGGAAAAAAACATCCATTTCTCAAAGGAATTCTTGAGAACTATGTAAACTGGATCTGAGATGTCTAGTCTTCTAACATTATTCATGAATTCATATTACCAATTCTTAAAACTACCTGACAACCCACAGTGCTGATAGTGACCATAAAAGCTGCCAACACGGATCGAGCTCCGGCTAGGACTGCTCTGTTCTGACATCTCTGCCGCTGAGGCCTCACCAGGCTGAGAGCACTAAATTCGGTCATTCATGAGCATCTTGTGTAAGTCCTCCCTTTGTGCTTCTCACTCCCCCCTCACCAGACCCTCTGAGGGAAGCACTGTTTTCATCTTCCCCACCCACAGATAAGGCCACTGAAGCATAGAGACTAAACCCGTTCCAGGTCACATCGGCATTAAAGGACGTCTGTATTTCTGCTGTTTTGCTTCTGACAAAGGAATCTGAGATATCAATTCAAGAGAGACTGTTAAATAACCAAGTCTGTCTGGTCTTCACCTCAAAGAGCAGATACTATAAATTCCTGATGTAGGATGAGGCTGCCGCCACAAACTGACTCAGCTTGAAATTAATATCCAAGATGAAGCAGCGGATATACGTAAATATTCACGACTGTCAACTCCGCTCACAGGTCTGGGCCCTTCACTGCCTGAACGGGGGTGAAATCCCCACCCGTGCCCGGGAGGGAAGCGCGGCTCTTCCCGGTCTCACCCAGGCTTCACGGGCTGTTTCCCCCCACAGACTGTCCTCAACGATTAAAAAGCTCTCAAGATTTTTCCACCAGGCAAAACTGAAAGACATTTCTGCAGATGGAGCACTTTCTCAGGCTTAAACCTTTTTTGTCTACACTCAGCAAGGGGGAAAAAAGAAACATGACTCTGCAAAGTCTCTGACCCTCACCTCTCACAGGAATAGAACGGCCATAGCAGAAGATGACTCTTCACATTGTAGGATGAGAACAAAATAAAGCTGCCCCAACAACAGGCACTCCCAGAGACAGCAGAGGATCGCGGGACTTAGAAAGCTGGAACCTCCTCCCAGGGACAGCAGGGATGACAACAAGGGATAAACATGGGGAAAGACACTGACAGGAGGGGCCTCAGATCAGAATCAAGCCCAGGGAAGGGGGAGCAGAGACATCTAGACCTGATCTCCTCTATCATTTCTCAGCCTGCCTCTTCCCTCTCCAGTAGCCGAGACCCCACTGAAACCACTGGAACAGTCTGAGGAAGAATGATGTACTGTCTTTAAGAACCATCAGATTCATCTAAGTAGGTCTACAAAGAGTGCACCCAGGTTCAGACCACGCGGTTGCCCTGATGGTTCATAAAAGTGGTCTCTGCACAACTTATTGATGGTGGAGGATGGTATAAATCAGGGGAAAGGAAATTTAAGGCATTTCCTCATCAAACACACATTTACTATTATAGGCTTTCTCTATGGAGTGAAAAAATCTATTAAAAAAAACCTCATGGATCAAAAAACACCTAGCAGCTCTGTGCCCCACCTGGATGTCTGCACTCTGTTATTACCTTTGTGACATATGTGATATGACAACTATGTCCTGAATCATTTAAGGTGAGTTCATTCATTAGGGGCCAAAAGGGTCAAAGTCATTCAGCGATCACTTGTGGGTCAGCTCCTCGAAACAAAATTCTTTACTCTCTGCAGCTGTTAATAAACATAACCAAATCCAACTTCACTCAGTAAGACATCATCAACCAGAAAAAACAGAAACAGCCCCCAGGCCATGAATTAGCTGTTAAAAGTGACATCTGGAATTAACTTTGCCAAATACACAGGAATTATGAAAAGGACCCAGAACGTCAAGGTTGGTCTACCATGAAATGTTACGCACCTATTCCAGAAATCAGCCAATCACTGTAATCCATTAATATCATTCAATAAGACTCAATAAAATCAATGCATATTCAGTAAAATCAGAAGAAAACGTGTCATGTGTAAGACTCTTGACCCAACGGATTTTATTCTTTTTTTAAACATTAGTCAAGCTTAACTCAAAGGGGATAGTAATTAATTACTCCTGCTTGCTGAAGGACTGCCGATGAGCCCAGGACAGAGGCACGGGCAGAGCTTACCTAGGTGGTGCCTGCTGGCTGCCTTGGCAGGAAGTGAGCTGCCCTGGAACCTCTGAGCCTCAGCTTGGCCACCAGTCTCAGCAGGATAGTGACAGATGACAGAGGCCGAACACAGCCCCTCAGGGTCAGCTGGGCGTTAAAATGAAAATACAATGAATAAAGTTAGGGGCCATCCTCAGCTCTGACTGCAGTGACTAAGAATGATCTGGACAGCCTGATTACGTGGAAATGCTGATTTTTCCCCCAAAGATCAAACCCACAGATCTCTGGTTTTGTTACAAACAGGAACATGCCACCTTTTCTTCTCTGCACGCCCGTGTCAAAGCTGGCGACACAGACGAATCTCACGATGCTCAGGGTTCCACTGAAGGACTGAGCCCACACATGAAACAGGCCATTCAGTCCTTCATTTAACCAAGAGTCCAGTTCATGCTGTGCGGCAGGCTCTGGGCCAGGTGCTGGCACTACAGAGGAATGAGGGATGGAGCAGGAAGGGCTCTGGACTGAATATGTGTTAAAATAATACCATCTGAAGCAAGACCAGAGTGCCTTTCCACCTCTTTCACCCTAAATTCATCTGCCTCACCTGGAGTTAATACCTAACAGGCCTGCCTCCTTCTCAAATGTGGCCACAGTTAGTGGCTGCAAACTTTTGCTCTCCTCTCGCTGGTAGTTCCACCCTGAGAACCTTGGGCAGCCACACACCTGACAAGCTGGGATACAGTCTTCATCTGTATTCATTAGCTCCACGTGCCTCCAATTATTTGGTCTTAGAACTCCCTGACACTCTGAAAAATCACTGAGGATCTCAAAGAGTGCTTCTGTGTGTGTGTGCAGGTTACACCTACAGATAATTACCATATTCAAAAATAAAACTAGGGGAGAGGGATATGGCTCAGGGGTAGAGCACATGCTTAACATGCAAGAGGTCCTGGGTTTAATCCCCAGTACCTCAATTAAAAAAAAAAGAAGAAAAATAGAGAAGGATTTTAAAATGTATGTATTCATTTCTATTAAAATAATAATAAGCCCATTACATGTTAAATTTTTATGAAGGATAACTATTTTCCAAAACAAAAAGCAAAAAGAATGGCATCGTTTTACAGTTCTACAAATTTCCTTGCTGTCTGGCTCAATACAAGTGAGCCGAGTCCCCATGGCCACTTCTGTGCTCTGTCTGCTGTGGTGTCACATGTTGTGAAGCCCCCGGGAAGCTCCACCGTGCGTTTCTGATGGACTGAAGGTGAGAGGCCAAGAGCACAGGGCACCGTCCTCTGCAGGAAGCTGACAGCCCGTCACCACCATGTGGGTCAGGGGCCCAGGTGGGTTCTCATCCTGGAGAAGTGCCCCATCTTACAGCTACCCTCCGCCCATCAGTCAAGAGGATTTACAGACTTCTCATTCAACACAATGATCTCAAGCTCCCATCATTTCCCTTTCTCATTCAGCTTAATTTTTTTTACCTGTTTTCTTTTTCATTTTGCATTGATTTCTTCTTTTCCCCACTTTTACTTCTCTCTCCTCTTTAAGAAACCAAATTAGGAAATTTAAGTCCATTCAAGAATCTCTTCTACTTAGTGTGTACTACAGCTTCATGTACTAAAACTTCATTACTTCATTCTGACCCGTATTTATTGTTAAGTGGCTGGCAGGCTCTCTGAGCCATCAGCTTCTTCCAGGAAAGAGCCCCATTTTAGTCCTTACTCCCACAGCATTTGTTAACAAGCATTTAGGAAACATCTACAACATGCTAGATTGACAGGGACACACAGACCATGCCTCCCTATCCCACCTCCAGGAGACAGTCCCTGCAGGAGAAAATCATGCCACAGGCAGCTCCAGCACAGAGGGAGACTCTGACAGACCCCACTGTGGGGCAGGCCAGGAGAGGCTGTCTTTTGATGGAGTGTTTTCTTGGGGGGGTTGGGTTTTTTTTGGTTTTTTAGTTTTTTTAATTGAGATAAATCACATACCATAAAACTCACCCACTTAAAGGGGTACGATTCGGCAGCTTTCTGTATACTCACAGTTGTGCAGCCCTCACCACCATCTATTTCCAGAACGCTCCATCACCCCGAGAGAAAATCCTTGTCCATTAGCATTCACTCCCCATTCCCCCTCCACCCAGCCCCCTGCAACCATCACCTGCTCTCTGCCTCTGCGTGTGCCTATTCTGGGCATTTCAGATCATTGAAATCAACAATATGTGGCCTTCTGTGTCTGGCTTCTTTTATTCAACATGCTGTTAAAAAGGCTCCTCCATGTTGAAGTGGTATTAGCATCTCTCTTTTTTTTATTAGAAGGTGGTAAGTACTATCAAATAGAGAGGAGTATAAGGGGTGGGATTTCCTAAGGAAAACAGCAGGCTGAGCAGTCAGGTTGGACTTCCCAGAGCAGGTGGCCTTTCTCATCTTCCCCTTTATTTTATTTTTTCCTTTTTCATTCATTCTTATGTCTGAATAATATTCCACTACATGGAGATACTATATTCTGTTCATCCACTCAGCAGCTATGTATGGACGAGGTCTGGAAGAATGAGTGTAAGAGGTGCCTAACAAGAATGGCAGTCAAAGCAAAGGGCAAGATGTACTTTAAAGAAAAAGCCAACAAACAGAGGCACAAAGAAATTCAGCCAATTTCTGAGGAAAGTGCATGCTTGCTTCGGCAGGACTGCCGTGCAGATCTGTGGGGGAGGGTGGCAGGGGTCAGGGTGAAGGAGTCATCTGAGAAGACTCCCTACTGCAAGCAGCTCAGCCTGTTCTCCTCCCTCATACTGTATTTTAAAGGGAAGAGGGGCCTGGGAGCGAGGAGAGGAGACACAGGCTCCACCCCCAGCTCAACTAGCACCTCGTTCTGCTCCCCATCTCGGGATTCAGCACCTCACCTATACATCAAAGGGACGAGACTGTGCCCCAAGGCAGGCTGTCCAGCAGGAATGAAATGCGAGACACGCAAAAAAAGTTTTCCAGTTGCCACATTTAAAAAGGTAAAAAAAAAAATTGAAACTGATTTTAAGAACAAATCTTACTTAATTTACTATATGTAAAATACTGTCATTTTGACATGTAATCAACATAGAAAGTACCAAGATAGTTTGCACTCTTTTTCTAGACTAAGTCTCAGCATTTGATGTGCATCTGACCTACAGCACATCTCAGCTCAGACCAGCCTCCTCCCCAGCACTCCCAGCAACAGTGGCTATGGCTACCATATTGGACTGCAGCTCCAGGGGTCCCACAAGGGGTCCTGGCTGAAAACGGGAGTCAGTGTCCACACTAACCATAAAAAGATCTCTCTGAAACATTTTTTAAAGTCTTAAAACCTGCAGGCTGCACCTCTCTCCCTCCTTGGCCTCAAGCAATCCTTCTTGCTGATCCCTTTCTGGGTGTAGGGAAGCAACCCCGGCACACAGCCAGTGTGGCTGGACCTCCAGGTAGACTTACCTGCTGTCTGGGTCCAGTCCCACGAAGTCCTCCTTCTCAAACAGGATGCAGAGTTGGGGGATCTTGTCCCCAGGCTTGTCGGTGGCCCTGTCCAGGCACTTGGACTTGAGCACAATTAAGAGTGACTCAGTAAAGTCCTCGATCTTCTTCTCCACCATCCTGTGGTCCTCGCAGCTGGGGTAGAAGGCCACGTCTGTGAGCGGCTGCTCAGCCACCTCCCCCTGCAACCCGAAAACGAAAAGCCGGGTGTTGTAGAGCATGGTGCCACACAGCTCCTCTGCACGTGGAGCTTCTCGAAGGTCTGCAGCCAGTTCTTGGCCAAGAAGCAGTCGTTGGCTCTTGGTCTAGGATTCCAGCCCCTGCAGAAAAGGGTCATTTCTTGTTTTCTGTTTCCAGTACCAAGCCAGGCCCTGATGCAAATTCAGTGCTCAAAAATGCTGAATAAAGCAATGAACAAAGGAACTGCTTCCCCACCCATCAGCAGAATATAAGGAAAAGAACCACAGTGGGATCAAGAAGATCTGGATTTGAACTCCAATCTACTTGAGCTCCTAAGCTGCAAAATAATGGCGATAAGAAAACATGCCTTGGGGAGGAGGGTACAGTTCAGGGGTAGAGCACACACTTAGCATGCATGAGGTCCTGGGTTCAATCCCCATTACCGCTATTAAAAAAACAAATGAAATAAATAAATAAACCTTATTACCTCCTCAAAAAATAATTTTTTTAAAAAACTCAAAATTCAAAAAAACACCTTGCAATTGACATACTGTAAATTTGACTATACTTCAATTTAAAAAAAAAATCTTTCCCCTACAAGAATATATCTGGATTACGGAAGTTTGCAAATATAAAATGCATAGGGTACCACCTGCAGAAAAATGGGGGACTGTACAAATTTACTATCCCTCCTTTATGAACTGTAATTCCTTTGGGGGGGTTTATAACCTCTCAGAGCAGATTAAAAAAAGAAAACATTACCTGATTCTCAGTACTGCTGAAGAATCAAATAAACATATGAAATCATCTGACCCACAGAGGTTACTCAATAAATGCTTGTTGAATGAATGAATAAACAAGCAAGTGAATGCTGCTCCCTGCCACAGACCATCATAATGGTACTGCCTGGAAATCCCAAGCCCACATTCCACCTGACTCTACACGAACCATGTGGGTGACCTGGGCAGGCCTGTGTGCTTCTCTAAGCCCCAGTTTAATCATGAACAGAAATAAGAGGAACACAAACCTCAAAGGGTTAGTGAGTCAATAGCAAATTGTACCCTAACTTTGCAAGATGGAACCATTAAGGAAAATTAGGCAAAGAGTCCATAGGCCCTCTCCATATTATCTCTTACAACTACATGGGACTCTACATTACATCTCAAAATAAAAAGCCTAATTTCTTAAAAAGGCTATTGAGATTAAATGAGCTCACTGTCTCAAATAAGGAACACACAGTACAAATGGGACAATGCCCAGCCCATGAGATACACTCAGTAAACATGCCCACTGAACCCACTTCAGAGCACGAAGATGGGTCCTAGTGGCCAGAGGCCACTGCACCTGAAGCTAACAAAGCTAATGTTTCACACTTCCAAGAGCCCCTGCCACCAACCTAGGTCTAGTTTTGTATTTATAATTCTGTTTTCTTTTTCTTAAATAGGAATCCTCAATTGTATAGCCTTTAGGTCACCAAAACCTGACCACAGAGATCATGACAGCAGCCCTCCCCAGTTAAACAATAAAATTAAATCTTTCCACAAGACCCTTGGGTAATTCTAATGGGGAACGTCATCTGGACTGAGAGGAAGAGGACGGGGAGGGGGTAATCTGGGGCCCACAGACCCAGGGCCACCTGTCTCATGATGGACTTTAGACTCAACCTGCACCCTCCAGAACTTCAAATACACATAGACAGAATGCTATGGACATGATTTTTTAAAAAAAGAAATCCAAGACTCCCTAGCAGGTCATGTTTCTACCAAGACACAAATGGCTTATGTGTGTATTGTTCCACAAAAACCCTGAAATAATATAACCCCAACTTGACACATGAAGAAACTGAGGAAAAAAGGTTTATCACATTGTGCAAGATTAGAGGGGCCACATCAGAGGCTGTATTTAAACCCAAGTTCTCCGTGCTCACACTAGAAAGTGTGACATACTGCCCCCCTCCTGCCCCCTCCCTGCAATATATCTCTGAAGAGTCTTTTCTGCACCACCTGGAAAGAACCAAAATCACATCAACTTTCCGCAAAGAGCTATGTCACCCCTTGGAGGACGTATCAAAATCTGAAGGGTTGGGATGGGAGGAGAGATTTGAGTTTTCTGTTTCCCAAAAGGAGACATGGCTTTAAAAGAAACTGAAAAGCACTTATCTAGTCAAAGGCCTCATTGCCCAGAGAAGGAAATGGGGGCTCAGAAGAGATGAGGAAAGGGCCTTACTAACAAATATTACATAAGCACAGCACCAAGCCAGCCCTGGGCCCTTCTTGGGGAGGATCTGAGAGGCCCAGGAGAATGAGTGTTAGAAAAAGGAAGGAGAAGAAGCATACAAGGCCCTGTCTCTACACCACCATACCATGAACTTCCACCAAATTATCCAGTCTGGGTGCAGCCAACATTAAGGTGGGCTAAACAGGTTATAGGAACCTGGAAGGCTGAATCATAGTGGAAATTCCAACCTTTACTATGGTTTTTCCCAGTTCAAGCATCAGCTCAGGGGGCGCTCCATGCCAGGCACTACACGAGGCCCAAAGTTCTCCCAAATACAGATCTCGAATAACACATGTGCAAACCACATGCAGGCCCACCAGAAGAAAAATACCCACACATAAGATGGAATTTCTGAAACTGAAAGCAGCCAACCAGCATATATTACTAGCAAAAACAGTGCTTCCAGAAATACTCACGGACATAGAAAGCAAACCGTGGTTAGCAGGCAGGGAAGGGGGAGGGACAGATTAGGAGTTTGGGATTAACAGATACACATTAATAAATATAAAATAAATAAATAACAAGGACCTGCTGTGTAGCACAGCGAACTATATTCAATGTCTTGTAATGAGGTGTAAAAAAACAACCTGAAATATATATAGTACATTAGCATATATATATATAACTAAATCGCTGCTGTACACAGGAAAGTAACACTGTAAACTGACTACACTTCCATCAAAAATAAGAATTTTAAAAATAAATAAGTAAAAGCAATGCCATAAAAAAATTAAAGAACACTGTTATCCCCTTAGCTGTAGGTGGCAGAGAACTCTGGTTACAAGCACCAAGTCCACTGGATCACTCCAGCACTGGCTGTCACTCTTTCTGACCATCAAGGAATCACATAGCTTCACTGAGGTTAGTTTTTTCTCTTTTGTGAAAGTCTACAGTTGCAACTAACCATGTATATAATCTCATCATTCACAGACCCAACAATTACTGAGGACCTCCCATCGGCCAGACTCTAGAGAGATGAAAAGATAGAGTCCCAGATATATTCATGGGTAGAAAAAGTTAATGTCATAAAAACATTAATTCTCCCCATTCTGATATACAGATTCAATGCAATTCTGATTAGAATTCCTACCAGATGTTTCATGGAATGTAACAAATTAATTTATGGTCAGGAACAGCCAAGAAACTTCTTTAGAATCACCACTGGGGAGGAGTGGATAGGTCATTCATTTCCACTGTTTTTTCTGAAGCGATGAAAACATTCTGGAATAATAATGGTTGCACCACTGTGAGTATATTAAAAGCCACTGAACTGTACCATTTAAATTGCTGGACTTCATGGTGTGTGAACAATATCACAATACAGGTGTTACATGAAAAAAAATAGTTCTTGACAACTGTTTTTCCCTCTATACTACTAGTCAGCCCCACAATTTAAGAAAAACAAAAAAACCAAAACCAAACAAAACTTTGCCAGGAGTGCTTTAGGACTGCAATATCCCTGGGTCTCCAAAATGCCTCTGGTGGTGCTGTTCCTGTTAACACACACTAGCTGGGCTGGACTACTTAGGGATTGTAACTACCTTTTTAAAAAAGGCCATCACGTGTTTTTCACCCTGGGACAGGGAGGATGGAGGATGTAACAGCCTCCTGCCTTCAGCTCATTTATAACTGAACCAAGCCATGCTTTCAACACTGTAATCCCTCTTGCTATAAAAACACGTGACATCAACAAGCACCCCATCCTAACACCCGAAAGTGTTCAAAGGTACTTACAGGGCAGAAACACTGAGGGAGGAGACCAATGCACTCTCTCTTTTCCTAAGGCTCCGCCAGAAGCTGGGCTTTACAGCCGGAGGCTCTCAGCCCGGGGAGCAGCGCCCACACCGCAGAGCTGGACCTCGGGGAGCGGGAAAGGGAGAGGAGGGCAGCCTCGGGATCGCGGGGCAGGGAAAGCGGCGGGGGGCGCGGGCTGCAGCCCCGCTCGGAGGCCAGTCCCAGCCCCCGCCCCCATCCCGCCTCTGGTCTGCAGACCCCGTCGGCCCGGGACCCAGCCGGCCCAGGGGCGGGGTGTGGTCTGTGGCCGAGGAGAGGACTCGTCGGGAGGGGGAGGGGAAGGGGGCCCCAGCCACGGAATGAGGGGAGCCCAGCTGGGGCGAGAGGCGGCAGATGCAGGCCGGGCCGGGGACAGAGGTGTCCGGGTTCCTGCAGGCGATCGCCCGGCCCAAGACAGGTGTGGCCGGGGCGCCGGGGCTGGCGGCGCGGGCAGAGGGGGCTGGCGCCAGGCCCTCAGCTGGATGCGCGCTGACTCGTGCCCTTGCGGGCTGTGATACGCGGATCCCCTTCCCCTGAGGCCCCCTACCTTACAATTCCACACCTGGCCCGGGGCAGGAGCCAATGGCCTGGCGGGCGGCGGACCGAGCAGCCTCTGCGGCCGATCCCAGCTTGGAGCTGGCGCTTCGGACCCGCGGTCCAGCCCGCTCCGGCCATGCGCATGCACAGGAGGGCCAGCGATCCGCTCTGGGCTCTATGAGAGAGGCTGGGGAAGCGAGGGAGGGAGAAGTTGGGAGGGGGAGAAGAAGGGAAAAGTGGAGGGAGAGAGATGGACGGAAGGAGGAGGGAGTAGGGAGGGATCTGGAGGGAGAAGGGGGAGGAGAGTAGCTGAGATGGAGGAAAAAAGCTTTACCTTCAGGGGCACCGCAAAAGAGGTGCCAGTCCTACCTCCACGCCCCTCTCTAACCCTTCAAGGCCTGCAGCTCAAATTTCACCTCCCTGGTCAAGCCCCTCAGCCTAGGCCCCTGCAGAACCTATAAGGGGATCACACCTGCTATCCCCGCGGAGAGCTGAGTTTCCCGTCACTCAGGGAACGCAGCACCCACAGGCATTGTCGCTCAAAACCACCTTGGATAAAGTATAAATTCCCCTCTTACAGGATGGGAAACTGAGGCAGGCACGTTCTCTGCCTTAGCTGCACTGTCCTAGGTGTTGGGCTGGTGGGGAGCGGGAGGTACAATGTCAGAGCCCCAGATGGAGCAGACTGCCTGAGTGTTGGTGCATAGTCCCCATCCCTCCTGGGTAAACAACTCCTGGCTCTAGGGGGCCCTTCAAGGGCTCACAGTAGGCCCCTGGGTGTGGGAGAGCTGTCCTCAATCCCAACACCCAGCTTGCTAGGCAGATAGGAGTGTTACGGAGTCCAAACTCATTCTGCTCACCAAAGGACAGGCCAATAAATCCAGAAACCAAATGTTGGGGCAGGAAATAGCGAATTTCTGCAGACCTAGATGGCAAACTAATGTCCTTGAGAAGCATCTTCCCCAAGTCAGATTTCAGACTCCTTTTATACTAAAAAGGCTCAGGGGGTATGCTTGGTTGTTGCAAACTTCTTGGTGTAGGAGTTCTTTGTTGTTAGAATCCTTTGTTCTTGCAGCTCTCCACCTGGGTCAGATCCTTGTAAATCTCCAAGGAAACAAATGTTATTTTCCATTCTGCAGCTTGCTATCTTTATATGAATTGAACAGTCATAATTTAATATCCTTAAAGCTCAGAACCTTGAGAATAGGCTCTCCTGTATATTTCAGACTTTAGGCAACATTGTTTTACAAAAGTTGCAGAATCAGCAAGACTAAGCCTAGGAGACAGATCACAGGGTTAAAGTCAAAGGAACAGATGTAATATGGAGTCAGATTTGTTCTTTTCTATTACCAGGGCAGAAGCCACTTGAGCATTTAAATCCCTTTAGGTTAAAATAAGCAAAACTTTAAAGAAATTTACACACATAGTTTGGAATGTGCATAGCATATTTCAAAAAGCACACAAAGTTTGTGAACAGTGGCATCTCCAGGGAGGGCTGAGAGAACATAGGATGAGGGAAAACTTTCCCTCATATAGTTTTGTGCTCTGATTGAATTTTTTTACCATATGTATTTTTTCAGTTAAAAAAAAGTGTAATGGAGGGAAGGAGTAAATAGTTCAGAAAATACAGCATCCATGAAAACACTGAGCCATCACTTTTGATTTAAGCTGGGAAGCATCTGACTCTGTACTATGTGCCCAGTGCTGTTTTGTAACTTCTTTTATTATTTATGTTTTTAATAAAATAATAACATGCTATCCCTCACCCCTGAACAGGGCTGGTGGAAAACAAATTGAGTTTTTATTGAGTTGTTTCCCAAGGAGTAGAAATGTTATAGACAGAAAACATGTTCAGGGCAAAACACATGGAGTGGATTTCCAGTAGGCCAGACAGCTAGGAAGGATTTTCAATAAAGGCACCCAGAGGCCAAGAGATAAAGGCTCCAAGGCCCCACAAAAAGCTGCCCAAAGTGCCTTCTCCATGGCACTACTGTAATAGAAAAGAACAAATTGGACTCCATATTACATCTGTTCCTTTGACTTTAACCCTGTGCTCTGTCTCCTATGCTTAGTCTTGCTGATCCTGCAACTTTTGTAAAACAATGTTGCCTAGAGTCTAAAATATACAGGAGAGCCTATTCTCAAGGTTCTGAGCTTTAAGGATATTAAATTATGACAGTTCAATTCATATAAAGATAGCAAGCTGCAGAATGGAAAATAACATTTGTTTCCTTGGAGATTTACAGGGATCTGACCCAGGTGGAGAGCTGCAAGACCAAAGGATTCTAACAACAAAGTACTCCTACACCAAGAAGTTTGCAACAACCAAGCATACCCCCTGCCCCTTTTTAATATAAAAGGGGCCTGAATTTTAACTTGGGGAAGATGCTTCTCCAATACATTAGTTGACCATCTTCTTGGTCAGCTGGCTTTCCAAATAAAGTCACCATTACTTGCCCCAAAACCTGGTCTCCCAATTTACTGGCCTGTCATGCAGTGAAGAGAATGAGTTTGGACTCAGTAACACAAACATACATTGAATGTATCCATTTGGTGTATTTAATGACTTGCTTCCACTGGTCTTTATTTCTGACTTTTCCTTCTCTTGCCCACTCCTGCTATGTTTATGAAAAGTCTGTCAGTCTGCTCATGTGGACACATTTCCATCTATAGCCACTGCCCTTCCAGGTAAGAACAGATGCCAAGAGGCAATGGAAGCTACTAAGAGGCATTACCTTGTCAGAAAGGAGCAGAAGTGGGTACTGGCTGGGGCTCAGGAGCAGGCTGGGACACCTGACAAGATGTCTTAAGCAGGGACAGACAGCTGGGCACCAAAGGAGAAGCTTCTAAGCCCCCATGAGGGACTTGCTGGATAGGATGGAAAACTTCCAGACTGTAGATCTGATCCCACCATTAGCTTCCTGGGCAAGGCTGGGCAAGTCATTTAAGTTCTCTAGGCCCATGCTGTCCTCCTTCGGGAGCCATCAGTCACGTGCAGAATAATGAAGTTACTCTGTACTCAGGAAGAACTATAAATAAAAATTTTACTGCACAGGCTCAGCATGTATGATGTTTAGAAACATTAGTGGTTTTCTTGCCCTAACGAATTATTTTTGTATGTCTGACTTTCTGTGGTTTGTAATGCCCGTGACTAATGATTTCCTTATAGTGAGGTATTTTGAAATTATAAGTTACTGGACACAGTACCCTCATATCATAGTTGAAAAAAATTGATCCACATAAGCAAGGTGATCTGATTTGGTAGTTAAAGCAGGGGCTCTTGGGCCAGCCTGCCTGAGTATGAATTCTCACTCTGCCTCTGAGGGTTTCTGTGTGAATTGTGGACAAATTCTTCTTTTTTTCTTAACTGATTTGTGCCTTTTTCCTTACCTTTTAAATACTGAGGAATATGTAGACTCTATCTCCTACTGTGCTGGCAGGATTAAATGAGTTAACATATGTGCTGCCCACTCCCCTGAGTTTAAGCATTCTCCAGGCAATCAGTTCCAAACTCGGAGGCATTCTCCACTGCCTTAGTCTGTCTGGGATGCTGTAACAAGTTACCATGGGTCAGGCAGCTTAAACAACCAGCATACTCCTCAAGTTTTGGAGGCTGAGATATTCAAGATGAAGGTATCTGGAAGATGACTGGCTTCATGGCTTGAAAATGGCCATCTTCCCACTATCTTCATGGGTCTGAGAGCAGAGAGAGGCAAGTTCTCTGGGGCCCCTTATAAAGGCACTTATCCCATTCATGAGGGCTCTACTCTCATGACCTCATTTTATCCTACTAATCACCACCCAAAGGCCCCACCTCCCAATACCATCACACTGGGAGATCCAGTTTCAACATATGGATTTTGAGGGGACCCATTCAGTCCACACATCGGCTAACTTTCCCCAACTTGCTGTCATCAAACCTATACTAATTCCTTCGAAGAAACGCTTATATCTCTCTGCCCTTTTCCATTCCTACATCCACTACCACTGAAGCCCTGTGACATTTTACTCCTTATTTTCCTGGTAGAGGTTTCATTGATTTCTCTACTCCAATGCGCTCCTCATTCCAGTCTGCTGCATAGTTCTTCCTAAAACTTGGCTTGAGGATACGATCTTCCCACTTCACCTCATTTTTTTAGGTGTAAATGTCAGAATCCCCTCCACATCCTATTCCAGACCTTTAATCCCTTACACACCCCCTCCCTATGTTACTTTTCTATTACTATTATAACAAATTTCCACAAACTTAATGGCTTAAACCAGCAAGGATTTATCACCTTACAGCTGTGCAGGTCAGGGGTCCAACACAGTTCTCACTGGGATGATTCAAGGTACCAGCAGGGTGCCTGCCTTCTGGAGGATCTAGAAGAGAGGGTTTACTTGTCTTTTTCCAGTTTCCAGAGGTCATCCACCTTCCTTAGCTTGTGCCCCTTGACTTCCTCCATATTCATGGCCAGCAGCCTTTCTCCATGGCTACACCTCCCTCTGACCCTAAGCTCAACTGGGAAATGTCCTCTGCTTTTAAGGACCCTGTGATTACACTGGACCCACCTGAAAAATCCAGGCTACTCTCCCTATTGTCTCATCTCAGGATCCCCTTGTCCCATCCCACTCAGGCATTATGTATGTGGCTGTGACACTCACCTTGGGTAACGTTTCCTCTCACAAGCAATTTAAGGTTCAAAACACGTATGAATGGCTTTTTTTTTCTTCCTTAGTCTTTCCACATTCAGTACATCTGGTGATATTATATAACTCCTGTTTATTTATGGCCCAGCACTAATTTTTAATAATGTATCATGGGTTTCAAAGGCTAACTAGTAGACAATTTAGAAGACAGAAGTCCTCTAAGATTTTTGTCCTAAAATATGTGTCATCCCTTTGGCCATGTACAGTAACATGTCACAGGTGGCTACCCTGCGGGGGGGCACTTTATTCTGCCACCACACTCCTGTCATTCGCACCAACATGATCTTCTAACTGAGGATCTATTCTCCCAGCTTTGCTCACTTCCTTCTCCTTTCCATTCACCATCCTGTTCCCACCACTTCCTTTGTTTACATCAGGATTTCATGGCCACGTTCTTCTCTAAATGGAATGGATATTATGCATCTAACATGTGATAACTGTTCTTATTTTATACGCACACACTCACCTACACATAACCCCATCCATCTCTATTTTCCTAGACTCTTCCAGAGTAATCAGTTCCATGATGCTGATGATACTGACAGTGATGACAGGGGCCTCTCAAGGACTCTGATAATGAGGGAATCAATAAAGAGAGGGAATCAATAAAGAGAAGGAATCATTGCAAAACTGCCACAGAAACAGGCTTAGAGGTAAATAACTGCTATAGTGTTTAATGAAATCGACTAATATTTAATTACTTTTAAACTTTTATATCACTGTATTTAAATTTTTAAGGGGAATTTTCATCCACCACTAACCAAAATTTGACTTTAGGACCAAAATATAAGAGAATTTCTATCTTCTAACAAATTGCCCACTGGCCTTTTAAACACGTGATTCTTTAAAAAAAGATTAGTGCTGGTGTAAAAATAAACAGGATTCATATAATCTCGCCAGACACAATGAATGTGGAAAGACTAAGGAAGAAAAACAAAAAGCCATTCCTAACATCTTGAACCTTACGTTGCTCATAGGAGAAAATGTTAGCCAAGCTGAGTGTCACATCAACATGACACCTGAGTGGGGTGGGAAGCTGATCTTCCTCACCAGACATTTATGCTGATTTGCTAGATGCCAACAGTTTCCTCATTGGATTTGCTTCTAATAAGTATGGGACAGTTTAGGCTCTACCAAAAGCAGACTAAACATTTTCTTCTGCTGTCAGGTCTCTGGACTGAATGTCCCCACAGGAAGGACATGATTATATTTCATATGAAAAGTCTTCCTGAGAAACAACAAACTTTTAGAGGGCAGAACTGCAGGTCCCCTGTGGAGGACAGGAGGAGGGCAGGAGAAGGGCTAGAGGGGACACTGGAAATACAGCAGGAGTGAGTTCAGATACTGCTGCTCAAGTCGCCAAAGACAGCATTGCTATCTCTAAGGATATGACATTCTCCCAAATATTCTGTGAGTGAAGAGGTGTGTGAACACTAAGCAGGTTGTTAAGACACAGCAGCACATAATTAGCATAAGTCAATTACAGTTTTTTTTGATATTTGGAAAATAATTAGCCCATTGCTCTTTGACAGTGCAGCAGGAGCAACAGAAATAATAAAGACTGAGCCATCTTGGAGACAACAATCAATAAACAATTTTAAGTCTGCAGGATTCCTTGACAATATGCAAGCAATGAGCTAGATGTGTGCTGCAGATACCTCTTACTGCAGGGCTCACTCCTGCAAAGCATAGAACTATTTTTCTCAGCAGACAGAGGGAACCAAGTCAAGATTCCTAATCTTGAGAGGTTTACTATATGGCAGGAAATATCAGACAAGAACATACAGCCAAATATGAATAAATGTAATCAAATATGAAATGTGAAAGGAGCACAGATGAAAGAGAAATTCCTTTCACCTGGGATCTAGAGAGACTTCAGAAAATGTGGCTTTGGAGGTGGACAAAAAACGGGTGGAATTTTGGCAGAACAGGATGTAAGGAAGACAACTTAAAAACTGATTCTAAAATTCATATAAAAATGCAAAGGATCCCAAATATCCAAAACAACTTTGAACAAACTTGGAAAACTGACACTACCTGATTTTCAGACTTTTTTTTTTTTTATAAAGCTACAGTAATCAGAAAGTATGGTATTCATGTAAAATAGGAAAATAGAATAATGAAACAGAAGAATAGGATGTTCAGAACTAAACCAACACTTACATGGACAGCTGATTCTCAATAAAGATGCAGTGGAAGAAGGGTCTTTTCAAGAAGCAGTGCTGGAACAATTAGATATCCATATGCAAAAAATAAATAAATAAATAAGAACTCTGATCCATACCTCACCACATATACAAAAATTAACTCAATTTGGATCATAGATCTTAATAGAAAATCTCAAACTATAAAACAGCTAGGAGAAAAAAGCATAGGCTTAAACTTTAATGAACTTGGGTTTGGTGAATATTTCTTTGCTATGACACCAAAGGTATAATCTACATAAAAAAGAAACTTATACAGTTAACTTTATCAAAAGAAAGACTCTCAAAGCTCTTCTTAAACACTGCTAAGCAAATGAAAAGACAAGCCACAGACAGAAACTATTTGCAGATCATATATCTGATAAAGGATAATGAGATACAAAGATCTCTCTTTGCAACTGATCCAGAATAAAGAACTCTCAAAACTCAATAATAAATCAAACACCTGAATACGATGAGCCAGACTTGAAAACACATTTCACTAAAGATATCCAGATGGAAAATAAGCATATTAAAAGATGCTGATTAGATGCCATTAGTCATTAATGAAATGTTTTTAAAAACCACAGTGAGATACTAGTACACATACATACTAGAATGAATACGATTAGAAAGACCGACTTCAGTGTTGGCAAGGAAGTAGAACAACCAGAACTGATACACACCCTGAGGAATTTACAATAATATGATCATTTTGGAAAACAGTTCAGCAATTTCTTAAAAAAAAATGTTAACACCGATCTACCATATGACCCAGACATTCCTCACCTGGGTGCTTTAGAAATAAAAAGCATACATCTGTACAAAGTCTTGTAACCAAATATTCACTGCAATTTTATTTATAATAGCCAAAGTTGTATATAACCTCCTTCAAGAAGTACATGGAGAAACAAATGGCCTATCCAAACACTGCTCACAATAAACTACTCAGCAATAACTGAACAGTAAACAATACTCTGCTATAAGAAAAATAAGCTATTAATACCCACAGCAACACAGATAACTCTGAAAATAATTGCACTGAATTAAAGAAGTCAGACAAAATAGAGTAGATACTGCATGAATCCATTCATACAAGGATCCTGAAGATGCAAACCAATATGTTGTGATAGAAAGCTGATCAGTGGTTTCCAGAGGAAGAGATGGGGAGGGAGGGAGGGACAAGAAAGGGCAGGGGAGAACTTCTGTGGGTGATGGATACATTCACTGTCTTAAGTGTGGTCATGGTTTCTTGGGGATATGTCAAAATGTTTTAAGTTGTACATTTTAATATGTAAAAATTATTCTGTCAAGTATACCTCAAAACTGTTTGAAGAAAAAAGGCATCTCAGTCCTGACCCACCTCAGCACCTGCTTGGAGTGACATGATCAGTCCCTCACCCTGTCTGCCTAATGGGAAGGTAGAAAACCTCTCACAGAAGACAACATATGGGTTTTTCACTCACAATGTCGGCCATGTAATAAAGAATTTCTAGACATGCAGCATGTCAAGACTATATGACTGATACTATGAGAATAAGAAACACTAGACAATGGAAGTAAACCCACAGGGGATGTAGGCATCAGAGTTAACAATAAAGGCTATAAAATAATTAATTTTAATATATTCAAGAAAATAATAAAATGATGGGAAATAGCTAACATGATAAAGATTTTCACATGAGATATATACTGGAATGTATTTTTAAGGAAAATCAAGCAGATACTCTAGAACTGAAGATTTCAGGTCTGGAAACAAGTGAACAGAGCTAATTTGGATCCCTTTAAAGTAAAACTTTTAGTAACACTGGATAAAATACAACAACAAAAATAATACAGAGCTAACTATGGAGAGAGAAGTTCCCAAGAGACAATATAAAGAGGTTTCATGTTTGTCAAAGCACTGTCCTATCCACATGTCTCCCCTGATTCTCAAAACTGATCAGCGCAGTCCCGTAGGGCAAGAAACACCACACCATTTCACAAATGCATACACAGGGTACCCGACTGATCAATACAGTGATAGGAGAGGGGACAAAACTCAGGTTCCTGATCCCTTGTTTCATTTACTGTGGGACAAATGATCAATTCAGGGGTAATAAATCAGTGAATGAGTGAGTAACACAACTCTGCATTAGTCACACAAATCCCTGGAAGAAAGAGCCTGGGCAAACTGAGTAACATAACAGCCTGTCTACTTTAATCACCATCCTTTCCAGGTTATTATAAAGGTTACTTCCACCCAGGCAGTGACTCCTGAAGGGCAAGAATCATGCCTAATATTCTCTCAAGTCCACAGCAAAACCTGACAACAATTAGGCTCTGGAGTCTGCATTAAGCAAGTGTGGAATCTCAGTGATTCCAGCTCTTACACCTCTGCCTTCCCCATCCACCCCTCATGACATGGCCCTTATGATCAAGTTTTCCCAGGGCTGCGGCCACAGAACCCACTTATAGGACTGGAAAGACATGATCATATTAACTAACCTCCAAATTATCATCGAGAGTCACCTGCATTTCAGGGATCAGTAATCCCAGAAGCTTTGCAGTTCAGGCAGCTGAGGGACTTTTATATCAGATCTATCTCCTATTGTGACTGCCTGGGTGACATCATGCCGGAGCCTGCCAGCAAAAGGAACAGGTCCGAAGACGCAGTCGACACGACTAAGAAAAGAAAGGACACAGACACAGAATGGGGTCGAGAGGGACGAGTCTTACAGCCTGCTAAGGCAAAGGCCAGACACCGCCAACGCAGTTTATTCTGCAACTCTTTTTATAGTATGCAAGAAGGAAGAAACATTGAATACCAGAAAGATTACATAGATTCTTTTACAATTACACTCATGTTTATCTCAAGGAATGACATTTACAATCCTCAATCTAAGGAGTCCTGTTTTTACCCTTATCTTATTTTCCTTGGGCAAAGAACAAAGCACAGAAACTCCTATCTGTTAATCCTTTATCTTAAGAACGTAGAGGTGGCGGGACAGGGAATCCTCCCAGAGCTGAGTCTTGTAAACAGAGCTATTAACTCCTAGATACCAGACCTTCAATCCATAAGGCAGCTCCCCACAGGGGCTGTGTCTTGTAAATCAGGACTGTTAACTCCTGTCTACCAGACTCTCACTTCATGAGGCAGCTCCCCACAACATCAGACAAGGAATTCTGCTCAAAAGCCTTAGTTTCTCCTCTCAGGGATAAGCCTGATTAACAAATCTCATCGCCCACTCAACAAATGTGATGTGAAGATCAATGACTCACACAGAAGCACAACACTCACTAGACTGTGGGTTTAGAATCAGAGAAAAATCGTTTGAGAAAGACTGACAGAATGCGGCTTTAATACAAATTTAAGTGGTCATACCTTTCAGTACATCTTCTTCCACTACTTGTCACTTCACCCAAGTTTAAAAGGTGTTTGAGAACAGGGATGAGTGTGCCAGCAATCTGTGACCCAATAACCTAAAATGTCACCTAGGAAAAAGAGGGGAGTAACACATTTAGAAAAAGCATGTTGAGGATGGTGGGACCATCCCCCAACTCCAGGCTTAGAAGCGCTGTGTAATAGCTTTCCTGCCTGCCTGGGGCATCAGCTGATGTGAAAACCCACCCAGAAACCACAGTGTCCAGCAGCTCTTCCACAACACAGGCTACACTTTCTCAGCATGATGAACAGTTTCCATTGATCCCTTTGTTGAAGAATGAAGAAAAGGAGAGCAAGAGAGTTCTGCCCATCCCCCGGGGAGAGCCCACACCTTGGGCTGACTGCGCCACACCGCGTCAGCCTCCCAGGAGCAGCATAAACTGGAGACAGGCAGCATCCCGTGAACCTGGGGCAGCAAAGGTTGCCCCTGTACCAGGCTGCAGGGGAGATGGGAACAAACTGACTGACTGCCAGGGGCAGCCCCCTCAGGGCAACGTGGCCTGACTCTGGTGGTGAGGCTGTCAGAGAATCTATGTCTTTCAACTTGGGGCAACAGAGGCCTCCCCCAGGCCAAGCCACAGAGAAGACGGGAGCTAATCCACCGGCTCCCCCCTGCAGGCTCCATACCCCCGCCACCACCCCACTGCCCCCAGGAAGACCTGGAGAAGGGCAACTAGCAAATGAGGGGCAGAAGAGGCCGCCCCCAGGACAGGCCTCCAGAGAGATGGGGCAAATCCACCAACTCCTTCGGAGCAGTTCCCCTCCACCCGCAGCAGCCACGGGCCCCACCCCCTGACCTCACCGCGCCTGCGTCCCGGGGAGAGGCCGCCCTCAGGCCAGGTCAAGGGAGAGAAGAAATGGACCCGCCAGCCGGGGCAGCCCCCCTCCACTCACCGCCGCCGCCGCCCCGTGACCGCACTGGGCCCACCTCCCGGGAGCAAGCCGACCTGGAGACGGGCATCCAGCTTCTGGGGCAGCAGAGGACACCCCCAAGATTGGTCCCGGGGAAGAAGGGAGCAAACTGACTGGCTGCCCCACGGCAGGCCCTCTACGGCCCTCTCTGCCCCTGCACCCTAACGACACCGACCCCGGCCCCCCTCCCCTAGTAGGCTGAGTGGGACAGGTGTGTCCGGTGACCTGCGGCAGCAGAGGCCACTCCCAGGCCAGGCCGCCCTGGAGACTGGAGCCAATCCACCAGCTCCCCACGGCAGCCCCCTCCCTCCGCAGCCGACACAGCTCCTTTTCCCTGACCTCACAGTGGCCTCTGGGGAGCAGGATGGCCTGGAGACTGGCATCTGGTGAACCTGGGGCAACAGAGACCGCCCCCTAGGCCAAGCTGCAGGAGAGATGGGAGCAAATTGACCGGCTCCCCCGCAGAAGGCTCCCTACCCCCGCCGCCCCCGCACCCTGACCGCCATATTCCCGCAGGCAAAGTGGGACATGTGTGTCCCTAGACCTGGTGCAGCAGAGACCACCAGCAGGCCAGGCTGCGCAGAGATGGAAGCTAATCCACAAGGTCCCCCCAGGGCAGCCCCCCTACCCACTGCAGCCACCACCTTACCCGCCCCCTGATAGCACCGCACCTGTCTCCCAGGAGAGAGCTGACCTGAAGTCGGACATAGGGAATCTCCGGAGGCCGAGGCCGCCCCCAGGCCACGCGGTGAGGGAGAGAAGAAATTGACCGGCTTGCCAGGGCAAACCCCCTCTCCCCACCGCCGCCGCCCCAAATGCATCGCGCCCGCCTCCTGGGATCAGGCTGGCATGGAGACGTGTGTCATGGCACATGGGGCAACAGAGACAGCTCCCCTGGCCAAGCCACGGGAGAGATGGGAGCAAATGGACCAGCTCCCCCTCGGCAGGCCCCCTACCGCCACTGCAGCCCTGCCACCCCCGCACCCTGACCGCACCGTGCCCACCTCGCTGGGACAAGCTGACCTGGAGATGGGCGCCTGGCGAATTAGGCAGCAGAGGCCGCTCCCAGGCCAGGCCTCTGGGGAGAGGGGAGTAAACTGACCGGCTCGCCTGGGGCTGCCGCCGCTGCCCTGACTGCACCGCACCTGTCTCCCAGGAGCAAGCTGACCTGGGGTCCGCGGCCAAGGCTGCCCCCAGGCGAGGCCATGGGGGAGAGAAGAAATGGACCAGCTCCCTGAGGCAGCCACCCCACACCCTGACCGCCCAGCCCCTCTCCCCAGCCGGCTGAGTGGGACCGGTGTGTCCCGCGACCTGGGACTGCAGAGGCCACCCCCAGGCCAGGCCACGGGGGAGAGAAGAAATGGACAGGCTCATTGGAGCAGCCCCTCTCCCCGCTCACTGTCCTCACTGCCCCCAAAGAGCAGGGCGCTGGCCTCTGGGGAGCTGGCTGCCTTGAGTCTGGCTTCTGGTGATCTTGGCTAGCAGAGGCCACCCACAGGCCAGGCCACCCAGGGGAGGGAGCAAAACCACCAGCTCACCTAAGGCAGCACCCTTCCCCTTGCAGCCACTGCTGCTGCCCTTGTACCCTGAGCGCACCATTGCTGGGAGCAGAACGAGTTTGTACTCGGTAACAACTTCGGATAATTTATTTAAATTTATTAACCTCGATTTTTTCATTTCTATAATGGGCATAATAATAATAATAATCCCTTCACTGTCTCTTTTTGTCTTACCTCACCAGGTGTCAAATTGGAGCTGTGTATATACATACATATGTATACACACACACACACACACATATACACATACACAGGCTAGGGGAATTGTTACTGCATTTTCTTGTTGATATACATTCAAACTATTCTAGTTTAGTTTTAATGAACTATAAGCAGATATTGCTTTTGCAGAAGATGGGAAATAACTGATTTCATACTTAGACTTCATTTTATTAACAAAGATCAAGTTTGGATATGTTCAAATTTGTAGACAAACCGATTGATTCAAGATATCTGATAAAACTTCAACAGACTAAAACAACAACAAAAACACTGATAATTATGTTCTCTGTAATTAAATATAATCCCTTGAATCTCTTGGAAGCCTACAATAGAATGGCATGTGCTTAGATTTCAAGTTCTATCAGTAAAAAGAGATGACAGACTAGCCAAGATAAGTTCATCAGAATTATATTTGGCTGGCTATGGTGAAATGTGTCCAATATATCAACTCGTTCTGTAACATTAGCTCCAAAGCCACAGAAAGTGCTGTGTTTGCAAGGATGGAGGAGGGAAAAAAAGATTTATGTCAAGTTTCTTACAAAAATAAATATTAAAACAAAGGATTCTATCTATTGAGGAATACACAACTCTCATTTCATTCCAACAAATGCAGTAATTATTCTAGATTTTAAGAAAAAAATCTGGGTAAATCTGGCCGTACTTTCTCCACAAGGTTTTGATTTAACCACTGAGAAAGGTGAGGGGTGTGAAAACCAAGGGGAAGGAAACTGTTTAGCACCTGCCGTGTGCCAGGTACTAGGCAACATCCTTTATAGATGATTAATTTAATAACTCCTCCCACTTACACTGAAATGTGGGTATGTTAACCACCATCTGACAGATACAAAACTGTGACTGAAATTAAAAATGGAAACATACAACCCATAAGTGCTGGAGTCGGTGCCCCAATATGGTATCTGTAAATCTTCAAAGACTTTGCTCTATCTACACTATCATGTTGTTGGAAAAATATATTTTGTTAATATTAATTGAGGAAAAATGTAAATAAGAAGGAAATATTCCACTAAAAGATATTAAATGATTTATTTTAAAGTCCAAGAGGAATGATCTTTCCCAAGTATTCTCTGGTTTGGATTCTACCATTAAGTATTAAATGCAGCCTCTGGTTCATGATTTTTTAAACAAATGACATAATTAGATTCTCTCTCCATGGACAATCTGTGTGTGAAAATACTTTTTCAGTTCTTTATTGATCTCATGACAGAGACCAGCACGGTTTGAATTCTGGAAAACTGTCTGCAAGTGGGCTTGCCACTTGTGACACTCAGAATTAATTTGATGGGGTGTAGGTGTTATGCTCTTAATGTCTACCCACTGCACACCTGGCTGAAAATTTACAAGCCAAGTAACAAGTTCCCATCACATAGATATACTGATATTATGTATAACAATGTCTAAAATAAAGTTCATTTATTCAATAAATATTTGTTGAGTGACTATTATGGCATTATTCCTTACACTGGAAACCTACATTTCTTGAGTTTACAGAACATTAATTCTATTTTAGGGAGATAGTAACTAAGCAAATATATAATGTAATATCAGATAGTCATAGCGCTTTGAAAGAAATAAAGCAAAATCAGAGGATAGAATGACTGCAGGGTGTTTTTACAAGGCCATTGGTCAGCAATTTTCTCTTTAAGAAGCTGATTTGGGGTAAATAACCTAAAAAGTGAGGAGGTAAGCACATCTCTATCTGGGGGAGGAGGTTACCAAGCAGAGAGAATAGCAGGTGCAAATGCCCTCAGAGTGGAGTGTTCTGGGTGTGTTAAAGGCACTGCAAATGTGGCTGGAACACAGTGAGTAGGAAAGAATGTTGCAGATGAATTTGCAAGGGAACTATCTGTTTGTAGATGTATATGGGCTGTGGCAAGAATCTGAGATCGTGTGATAGGACAACAAAGTGTGATGGGGTTTTGAGGAGGAAAGTAACTTAATCTGACTTATATTTTTAAAAAATACACTATAGCTACTACATTGAAAACAGGAGGAGGATGAGTGTGGAAACCAGCCAGGGAGCTGTTGGAACAGTCAAGAGATTTTAAGAACTTCCACCTGCCCGAAGGGAAACACTGATCACATGGAAACCAGTGTTTTAAATCATCCAAATCCTTTCTTAACAGTTTGAAATCCCTTGATTTTTTTTTTATTCTTTATAATTCTCCATAGATTTTACTCAGAACAGGGAACAATTTATCAAGTATTAGCTGACAGTGAGATTTCCCAATTAATTTTCAAAGCACTTGTTAACCAACTGCTATGAGGATTTGGCCTTTGTCAATGCATGTTTAAAAACCTTATCAATTACAGGAAATTACATGGTAAAGAGGTGTAACATTTTTGAGCTACTGGGAGCATGACCTTTGCCTATAGGAAGTTGGAGGATCCATCATGCTCTTCTCAGTAGAGTTCTGTTTGTGCATCCAACATCTAGGGCTGTTGCTGGCAAGTGGTTCTCATTAGGTTCTTACTACCCAGATGTAAGGTGATGTGACTTCTGCTACCCCAGGGCCTTCACTGTGTCCTCAGGTTGACAGGGTAGCTGATGAACTATGGGTACCAAACCTGAATGTCAAGATTTCCCGCACTCCTTAAAGAGCAGAAAAATAATACTTTTCATAACAAAAGTTCCCCCTTAAAGTTAAGTTAAACACACTGATTAGTAGTTTAAGAGGTAAAAAATATGCTTTCTTATTTTGATGTAAAATAATTAAGTGAAAATATTTCAATCATCTTGGGAACAAAAGCTAGTTATTTACAGCTTATGTTTCATTCATTGTCCATTAGGTTTAAAGGAGGCCCAACTGAAAGAAATAAATAATGGCCATTTTCTTTACTATTTTCTTTTATCTTTTATATTCAAATTAAGTCACAAGCTAAAAATGATCCTTTGCACTTAGGTAATCAATACAAATTTGAAATAATTCTATTTGTAGTATGTGCCTTACCAAAATCCACACCTTCTAGAATCCACAACATATAAATAGCAAAAAGATTTTGATCCTTTTTGACCCACAGATGACTGTGGTGACATCTAACACAGAAGACTAGAGCATGCTTCCCATGAATGTACAAACACCTTTGTTCCGTGACACCAGAATGAAGGCAGCGGCAGTCCTGCTTTTAAACAATTCATCAAGAATGAAGGTTTTCAACTCTTTTAAATTCCTATTTCTTAAAAATTAGTAGTTGACTCTTGAACAACCCTGGGGTTGGGGGCGCAGCTGAAAATCCCCTTACAACTTTACAACCGGCTTTCTGTATCTGCAGTTCCATATTCTCAGATTTGGCCAACCACAGATTCTGTATGACTATAGTATTTACTGAAAAAAAAAATCCTTGTAGCTAAGCTATTCCAACCCATGTTGTTCAAGCGTCCACTATACAGAGTCTTTGTATTTTGTTTACAACCCACGTTCCACAGAGCAATATACCAGTTAGCATTTTTCATTAATGTAAAATATATTTTATAAATATATTTAATATGTTAAAGTTTGAATATTTATTTCCAAAATTTATGTAGCCCTAACTTCATCATAAATCCCAGTTTTCCAGTTATTCAGCCAAAACAATCTTGGTGTCCTCCTTGACTTTCATCTACATTCAGTCTGACAGGAACTGGCTCTACCTTCAGAGGACGTGCAGAATCTGACCACCCCACACCCCCACCATGGCAGCCGCCATCCTTTATTAACACAGCTTCTGCACCAGCCAGCTTCTATCTGGCAGACACAGCTGTAGCCTATCTTTAACACAGCAGTCAGTGCTCCTTTAAAAATACAATGAAATAAAAATAAAAATGCAATGAAAATTTGCCAGTCTGTAATGAGACCGCATCACTCTGCTATTCAGACCCCACAGTTGCTCTCGATTTTTATCAGGGTGAAAGCCAAAATCCTTACAAGGTCCCTCAGGTTCCTAAGTGATCTGATCTCATCTTCTGCACCCTCCACCTGCATCCCCTTTAACTGGCTGACCCCATCCACCCACTCCCTTTCTCTTCCTTCCTTCCTCCACCCTGCCACCCCACCTCTGTGCAGTCCTCTGAGACCACATGTCTAAGTCCTTCACATCCTTCCCAGCAGTGCCTGCTGGACCACACAGCAGTGCTGCAACCTGCCCATCCGCCTGCCCCATCTCCCCTCTTCCTTCCCCACCACTGACCACCTAACAGCTTAGGCATCTACTTATTATGTTTATTCTTGTTGGTCTGTCCCCCACCTAGCACATGTCAAATAAATGCTGAATGAATTCTGAAAATGTCCCAATCCTTGTGGTCACTTGCCACAACAACACATAACACTTGAAGTTAAACACTCGGCTCCCACCCACAGGCAGTGGTATCCCAAAAACTGAAAGGTTCACTCCTAAGACCCTCTCAAAAGTGGAAATATCTGTTCATACAAAAGCTTGTAAACAAATGTTCATAGCAGCATTACTCATAAAAAGCAAAAAGTAGAAATAGCCCACATGTCCAACAGCTAATAAATGGATTAACAAATGTGTATATCCATAAAATGGAGTATTATTCAGCAATAAAAAGAATGAAGTACTGACATGCTACAAAATGAATGAACCTTGAAAATATTATGCTAAGTGAAAGAAGTCAAACACAAAAGGCCACATATGGTAGATTCTGTGGCTAGGAAATGCCCAGAACTGGCAGCTCCTTAGCAAGTAGATCAGTGACTGTGGGGTGGTGGGGGGAGGGAGAACAGGGGTGATTATGGGTAACAGGGCTTCTTCGGGGGAAGATGGAAATGTTCTGGAATTAGACAGTAATGATGGATACATATCTTGTGAAACTACCAAGAAGCACTGAATTGCACACTGAAAGTGTGAATTTTATCTCATTTCCTAAAATTAAAAAAACAAACATGAAAAGGATTGCTCAGCTGAGTGTTCACTTCTCACTATAGGGAGGGCTAAGAGTGGGGAACTTCTTGGCTGTACTCAATTCCAAGTATTCTGTCCACCAACTAATTATAGCAGAAAGATTTTATTTAAAAGGGGCTGGGGTGGGGGTGGGGGCAGAAGCAGCAGGCAGACCTTCCCCTCACATCCAATCCATTCAAATCCTACACCCCCACCTTGAACACGACTGCCTCTCCCAGCTGGGCCACCAGCACCTCTCCCCGGCAGCAACCTGCACTGACCCCCACCACCACACATGCTCCCCCAGCCCACGCTCTACAGCCACTTCACTCTTGCTCAAGACCCTTCAGTTACTTCCTGGCACACTCAGATTTTACTTAAAGCCCTTACCATGGCCTACAAGGCCCTACACTGTACTGGCCTTGTGACCTCTTCAGCCTCATGTCCTACCACTCCAGCCCCAAAGGCTGCCTTCCTGTTTCTTAAATATGCTGAGGTCCAAAAGGCCGATCTAATCTAAAATAACTATGCTCCTTAACCCTAACGTCTCATCTGGATTCTGTTTTATTTCTCTTTATAGCATGTATCAAATTTTTTTGGTTTGGTGCCCATCCACCCTAATACAGTTGACCCTCAAACAACGTAGGGTTAAGGTTAGGGGCACTGACTCCTCTGTGCAGTGGAAAATCTGTGTACAACTTCTGACTCTCCCAAAACTTAATGACTCATAGCTCAATGTTGACCCAAAGCCTTATCGGTAGCACAAACACAGGTCAATCCTAACAGTCGACTAACAGATTACTTATATGTATTATATTCTTTATTCTTACAATAAGGTAAGCTAGCAAAAAGAAAATATTATTAAAGTCATAAGAGAAAATACATTTACAGAACTTTTATGTATTTACTGAAAATAAGTCCATGTCTGAGTGGACTTGTGCAGCTCAAATCCATGTGGTTCAAAGGTCAACTGTAGACAGTAAGTTCCACAAGTGTGAGAACGAGTGTTCACTACTGTGGCCTCAGTACCTAGAACCACGTCTGGCACAAGGAAAGCATGCAACATCTCTTTAATGACTGATTTACAAGCTGAGTTAACAAAAACATGTTCTTCAGTGAAGTATGTACTCATATAGCACACTTTTCAAAATTACAATAAGTGAAGAATCAGAAATTTGGACAGAAAACAAGTCAGTATGTTACAAAAGTATCTGTTCATCAAAAAGACCACAAATTTATAGCACAGAATACGTTTGCCATGTATGGATCTCAGTCTCTTGGAATATCATGTATTAGGTTAACATTCACATTGGATTAACCATGCCTCTGACTCCTCCTCATCCTACCTGCTTTCTTAGTCTCACATCTTAATTAGTAGATCCACTTGGATGTGGACCTCCTACAGGTGCCTTAAATAAGCAAAACCTCATTCAGGTTTACTCCAATGACAACAGGATTCAAGTGACAGTAGCATCTCTCCTGTGAAACCTAGGTCTTCTCCTACCCAAGAGCGACTTACTAGTCCTGAACTCTGCTTCCTAGGTATCTCAGATCTAGTCCCTCGGTTCTACTCCCATTGCATTACTTCAAGCCCTATTCACTTCTCACTTTGGCTTACCACATGGAAACTCCAGACTTTCCATTCAGATCCCCCTTCTGATGTACTCACTATAACTACCAAAGTGAACTGTCTACAGTACAAACCCAGCATTTCTGCCTTCGGTGGTTCCATGAAGCCTTCCAAAAGATTCTCAACTCCCTAACTTAACTTCATCTCTCATTACTGCCCTCCTATTCCCACCCTAAATACGTCACACTTTAAATTAATCGGGCCACACTGAACTACTTACAGTTGCCAGGCACATCATCTTGTTTTTTTCAATATGTTGCTCCCTCTCTGAAACACTCTTTTCTACTCTTCCTTGCCTAGCCAGAGCTTAAACTCTCAGCTGAGATGTCAGTTTAACCGGAGCACTTTCCATGGCTCTCTGCTTTAGATGTCCTCTTCTGCCCTCCCACTGCACTTACCACACTGCATGTTGCAAAAAAAATACTCTTATAATTCATATGCGCTGTTCGCTTTATTTTTCTCTGTCTTCTACTAAATTGTGAGCTCCCTAAGAGCAGTTTTGCTCTCATATTTGCCTTCAATCCACACTACCTGACACATGGAAGGGGCAGTTGTTACATGACTGATTTACAAAAGGAGAGAGGAAGGAAGGGAGATGGGGAGAGGGAGGGAGAGGGAGCCAGAGAGAGGAAAGGGTGAAGGAAGAGGGGAAGGAAGGGGAGAGAGACTGAGAACAGGCACACAAGCAAAGGACATTAAAAAAGCGTCTGAAATCAATCCATTATTTTCATGTGGCCTCAGCCAGCGATTACTGAAGAGAGAATGGTACATCGGACAAAGCCCATCTCCCCAGATCTAAGTGTCACAATCTAAATTGCCTCATCTCTTAAAATGCTGCAAAGTCCAGTCTATCAAGCCCATTTGCACTTGAAAATTTACTGTAGTGTAATGAGATGTTAATAACATGCACGATATAAAAGCAAAAAAGTTTTAGTTAGAAAAAAGTAGGAAATGAATTTGACATAATTAAGTCTTTGTATTATTTATAAACTTTAATAACCCATCATTTCCTGATACTGTGCTATCACTGACTTTGAAAGTTTTATCAAAAGTATGAAAAATAAATCCAACATAACACCAACATCATGATCTAGGTTAAAACACAAAACTGCTTTTATGTCACAGTCATATTTCTCAAAAAACACTAGGTAAAAATATCACATGATAGAGTATACTAGTCATGAAAGGGGCTTTGTTCACTTAAATACATTCCTGAAGGTAGTGCCACAGGAAAATTGCTTCTAAAACATACAGCACTTAAAATGATATACACATTTTTCTTTGTTTTGGGGCTTCAAAGCAACAACCAAAAAATCAATACACTGCCACTTAGCAAAATTTAAATTTGTGACTAATAGGAATAAATAATACAAACTCAAAAGCTTGCTTCAAAGTACAAATCTGGTAAGATACGATGATTGGTGTGAACCCTTCTATAGCTCAGTTGTCGCAATACAGAAATTGGGAACACACAAAAAAAAGAAATTTAAGCCCAATATAATCAATACTACATACTTTTTGAATGGTAATTTTGTTTTAACAAAATACCAATCATGCGCAGCCTCTCAACTTTTACCACATAGAAAATTAAGCTGTAAGAAATAAGCTAAGATTTTAGCTTCCCAAAGAGAGGAGTTAACTATACTCCTAATAACATGAAGTTCTTCTTGTATAAAATTAGAAGACTATTATAATATTTCTTTCCCTTTAATATTACTAGTAACTATTTTTAAAGGCAGCAATAATAGAAATGCTGAGGCCTTAAAATTAGTAGTTCTAAAATGATACCAAAAAATTTGCATTTGCCTAATACTATGAAATTTTCAAGGGTAAAATTTCCAAAGTACTTTCACTTTTTTGAACAGATAAGTTAAAAAAAAAAAGACATGAAAGGAAGAGAGAAAAGGAAAGAAAGTTTAAAATCTAGAAGACTTTCAACTTACAATATTTCTTTTCACCAAATACTAACAGAGTACCCAAGATGTGCCAGGAACTACACTGGGAACTGTGACATATTACAACATTTATTCAAAACTAAAACTTGTCTTATTCACCTTCTGAATGTTTTCTTAAGAAATTCTCATCCAACACCAGCGAAGATATATCTTCCTAATAAATTTGTCACCATTTCACACGGGTCACAAAGTTGCAGCTAGCATCTGTGACTAAAAAAAGGAATTCATTTCTGAAATATCACTGATTATTTTTTCATTTACATGAAAGTGAAATAGTCATTCAGCAGATATAAACTGCTTCAGAGTTTATAGCACCTCAAACTCAAAAAGAAAAAAAAAACTGGACTAAATCTAATTACTGTGTATAGCTGACAAATACTTAAGTAGCCATGGCGTTCACTTTCTACCATAAACACAAACATTATGAACTTAATTTAGATGCAGTACTATAAAAGCAGTCCTGATTCTGAAGAGAAGCAGTCAATTTTTTAAAAATAGTTCAAATAAACTGTCAAAAGTAGATGACATTTGCATTTTTACATTCTAGCTGCTGCAGTTCTATACCTGTGATTACATACACCCTTTCAAACATTTCTGAATTTGTAATGGATGAAAAATATCTGCTAGTCTCTAAGTTCTACCAGTTTAATCAGACATTTCCGATAGCTAAGGCTTTTCATCCTAGAGTGCATTAAAAAAATGACAGCATTTAATCACACATTCTCTAAAGTGAAAAAACAACCTATACTTTTATGATCATAATTTCTTCCACCATTTAAGCAAATTGTACTTTTTAGACAATATCCTCCATTCGGTTCACATGCTTACATTTAAGGGGAACCTGGCCATTGGCTTCGCACATGGGTTTTATCACAATGCGATACAGCATCTGATAATTCACAGACCAAATGGATCAGTAAAGGAGAATAAACCACAGAATCCTAAATCCCTGGAAATACAAGACACAACTGTAACCTCCGAGTTGTGCAAAGACCACCAAAATTTCTCTTTAAAAACCTTCCGATTAAGATTATGCTGGATTTCGCTCATCAGATTGGTCTGCGAAAATTTCATGGTACTGTACGCATCACACAAAAAGTTAGATTGTCTTTCATCGGTGTAACAGAACCACAACACAGTTCAGTTTCTAGAGTCAGATTACTTGACCTACTTTTCAAACACCTGAATTCTTGCAGTTATTCCTAACACCCTCCTGCAAAAAGAGACGTTCTCTATGGGAAAACCGTCCTCGGTGAGATACCCTGTAACCGGATCCAACGCGGCAGCGAAGCCCACCAACTTCCGCGCCAGCTGACCCCCGGCCCCGGGAAGAGCTTGGGCCCCAGCCCCTGCACACATCTCTCCTGGTGGAACTCGAGGGCCCCACGCGCGACCGCGATCAGACCCTCCCTACTTCCTGAATTCCCTAAGCCCCGGGTTTCCTTTTCTGGAGGTGAGCCTACCTTCATGGTTATTCCGGGACTGCGATCCCCTGAAAAACACCGGGTTCACCTGCACCTGGAGAAGAAACAAAAGACACCCAGTCAGCGCCACCGGCACCCCCTGAGCCGGCGCCGACGGGGGACCCCGAAAAGGTCCCGAGGAAGCGTCGGCCCCGACCCCGAACGCCGACTCAGGGTTCCCGGGCCTCGCCACCCCTCACACGCGGCCGCCCACACGGTTCGAGGCTGAGCGTCCCCATTGTCGGGACTGATGGAGTTTCCCGTCCTCGACGATGACGCCTTTTCTGTCCAAGAAGAAACTCACAAGCCGCCCGGGGTCCGGCGCGGGGCTGCCTGCTCCCTTCCCCGCCGGCCTCCCGCTCCGAGCGGCCGCACACCGCGTCCGAGCCAAGCAGGCCTGGCCTCGCTCGGGGCCCGGCAGCCTCTGCCCACGGCCCGCTCCGAGGCGGAGACCCCACAATTAGCCGCGGGGCCGGGAGGCGGCGGCTCCCCCACCGGCCCGGGGCCCCCTCCGTGGCCGCCTGGCGCTAAAGCGCTGAGTGTGCGGCCGCTGGGCTGGGGGGGCAATCGGACTCGGCGACTGCAGCGGAGAGCGGGCGGGGCCCCCGGAGTCCGCGGCCCCGAATTCGGGCGCCCGCAGAGACCACCACAGCCATCTGACCCTGCCCATCGGCCGGGCCCGGGGACTCCCCCCAAAGACCCCCTGACGAGACCGCGAAGCCCCAGAAAACATCCCTACCCTCCTGGGAGGCGATCTCTGACCCTGGCACGTCCGGAGTCCCCTCCTCGGCTCCCCCCCATAACCAGCAGGCCCAGGGGAGAGATGAGGGAAGAAGGGCGGCGGGTCCAGTGATTGCTGAGGCTGAAACTCCGGCTCCTCCTCCTCCCGCAGCGGCGACTGGTACCTTTGTTTGGCTGCCGCTCGGGCTCCCTCTCTGGGGGGAGGGGGGATGACGAAAAATCCCTCCCGGACTGGAGGTCCGGGCACCCAGTCGTGCTGCCCTCCAGACGACGGCGGCGACGGACCCTCTGCGGCTCCCTCCAGGCAAAGGTCCAGGCGGTGGCCGTGGCGGCGGCAAGCTTAAGCTCAAGAGTCTCCCTCCGCTCTGGCACCCGAGCTCCTCACTCCGGACTCGACGGGCGAACATGGTTTCTCCCCCCACCCCAAGCCCCCCTTCCCTTCTCTCTCCCCTTCCCTAGATTTTTTCCCCTCCCCTACCTCTTTCCTGGATGGCCTCTTAGACGGCCTCCGATTGCTAATCAGAGCTCCGTGGGGCCAGGACTATTGTAAATGGGATTTGCCCTTGGGACAGAAGGAAAGGCTTTCCTGAGCAAGTGAGGCTCGAGCTGAGAGCGGAAGGGTTAGCTGGAGTTTCAACTAAAGAAAGGACATTCCAAAAAAAAAAAAAAACTGCATTGGAAAGCCTTGGGTGCAGAGGGAGGTTTTTTAAAGTATAAGGAACTGAGGCTGGAGGGGAGGGAGGGTGCCCACCGACCCTGATATGCTTTGTTGCGGTGGGGAGGTCTGTCCTTATTTGAGAACAATGGGGTATCTTCAGAGGGATCCCACTCAGAAGGGAGATAGGACCAGATTTGAATTTGGAAAGGATTACTAGCTTTAGAGTAGAAGATAGATCAGCGGAATTGGGTTAGAGGAGCGACTGCAGGGAGCCCAGACAGGAAGTGTTTGTATGAATTGATTAAGTCACAGTGCGGTGATTTAATGCAGTGAAACTGCCTGTATACTGTAAGTATTTAGTAGCAAAATAATTTTAGAGATATTTGTATTCTTTTCCCCTTGTTTTTCCATCTTTTGTTCCAGAGAGGTACCCAGGCCATTTTGTGCTTTTTTGCTTCAGGGAAGTGTTATGATGGTCAAGCTAAAAAAAATTTCTTGCAAGACACTTCCCTTTCTGAATTAATTTTCCTATAACTGGAGCCTATTGAAGAGATCAGGCTAGGTGTACTGGAAGGAAGACCCGGAGAAGGAGCAGCGACTTGAAGAGCAAACAGAGGGAGTAGAGACCCCTGGGAAGGGAATTGCTCGTGGTCTTGGTAACACTCGAGGATATGAGCCAGGCTTCATGGAGGACGGACTGGACAGCAGCACTCCTGCTCTCTCCTGGCTTGCAGGCGGCCGCCGCCTTACTGGGTCCTCACGTGGTGGAAAGAGAGAAGACAGCTTACGCTCTCAGGTCTCTTCTTATAAGGACACTAATCCTATTGGTTCAGATTCTCGCCCTTATGACCTCATTAATCTTAATTTCTTCCAAAAAGGCCCTATATCCAAATACAGAAATATTGGAGGTTGAGGCTTCAACATAGGAATTTGGGGGAGACACAAGTATTCAGCACATAACATTACCCAAGGGAAATGAAAAAATATATCCATACAGAAACTTATACACAAATGAGCATAGCAGCACTGTGGCAGGGAAGCAGAAAGGTACCTGGCTTTGAGGGATCACTATCAACTTCAGCAATAAAACTGTCTATGGTGTCCATGATGCCTGAAGTTGGCATGCCCTCAGGTTCCTCTAAAATCTCCTAGAAGCTGGTGCAACTGTGAGAAGTAAGGAGGCCCCAGCACTGAGAGTCAATTTTCTGCTAGCCCTGAAAGAAGGAAGTGAAGAAAGAATGCTCATCCTCTTCAAGATGCTGGACTGAGTACATGTGTTTATCTTTTCTCCCTCTTGAGAAAATACTAAAAGGAAAGGAAAAGAATAAGAAGGCTAAAATATTGAAATAACATTGTGAATGGTAAGGGCTTTGTGAATGGGTGAGAAATTTCAAAAAATGTCTAGAATACAGAAAGCAGAAAGACTACTTAGTGATTGATGAAAGCAGTGGGGATGGAGAGTGGCTGATGAGAACCTGAAATAGAATAATACCCCCTCCCCGAGATGTCCATGTCCCCACCCCCAGATCCTTTGGATATATTAGGTTATGTAGCAAAAAGGAATGAAGGTTGGGAGTTGAAATTATGCTAATTGATAATCTCAAAATAGATAAAAAGATTATCTTGAATTATCCAAAAGGACCCATTGACAACTACAAGCATTCTTCAAAGTGGAAGAGGAGAGTCGAAGAATGAGATGTGAGGTTGGAACCAGGGTTGGAGTGGTGTGATATGAGAAGGACCCAACTCTGAATATGGAGGAAGGGGCCACAAGCCACAGATGGCTGATGGCCTCTAGAACCAGTGAGGACAAAGAAAGAGATTCTCCCCTGGAGTCTCCAGAAGGGAACACAGCCCTGCTGATACCTCGAGAAGTGCTGCACCTCTGCAGAACTCTAAGGTAATAAATATAAGCTGTTTTAAGCCACTAAGACTGTGGTAATTTGTTAGAGAGGCATTAAGAAACTAATTGGAACAGCTCTATACTTATCAACAAAGAAGGTGGGAGTGATAAACATGAATGAAAACAGAAATTCATTGATAATCTGTAAATGGAGGGGCACACTCCCCCATGTTACCTCCTTCTTGTACACCAATAGGCAGTCTAAATCATTGTTGCCAGGTATTTATCCCAAAGCAAAATAAGTAGACACCTCTAGAGAACTAGAAGTAAGTTTCTAGAAAATTTGAGCAAGTAGAATGTATTGGTGCCAAAGAGCTACACTCTTCTATTCTGGCATCTGGGAGCCTTCCTGGAGCATGATGGCTGCTCCCTTCCCTCTCACATGGCACTGAAACTCACCAGCCAGCCAGCCAGCCCTGTCACATGAGCTGAGCTCCTATTAGCTCACATTTAGCATTTCTGCTGCCTCATTCTGTCTGAAACACAGGTGGAAAGCCAGAAACCCACCCAAATTTATAGAACACCTGCAGTGACAGGGAAAGACCAAGGTTAAAAAAAAAAAGGAACAAAACAATATAGAAAAACTTAATTTTGAGGAAACAAGAATAATTAAGGGAACAGAGAACATCTTATAGTAAGACCAACCATAATAAGTTGTGCCACTGGAGAGATTAGAGGAGGTACTGAACTGAACCTATGGCAGGTGGTGTTTGCCTACCCAACAGACATTCCTAACTTCTTCCTTCTGAAAAGAACCCTGATATTTCCCACATGTTGTGTGGCCATGTGTTTCAGGGGAAATGGAATTCTCCCTTCCTTGGGGGAGCTTAGTCTTTGTCTCTTAAGGCCTTCAGATGGTTGGGTGAGGCTCACCCACGTTATGGAGGGCAATCTGCTTTACTCAGAGTTTACTGATTTAACTGGTGATCTCATCTAAAACAAATCTTCACAGCAATATCTAGACTGGTGTTTGACCAAATAGCTGGGTGCCATGGCCTAGCCACATTGTCCTGTAAAACTAACCTTCAAATCACATGCCAGGATGAAAAGTTGCACATCAGAAGGTACCAAGAGTTCCTAAGAAGACTGGAGGGAAATTTGCATGATAAACATATGCCACTGTGAAGTTCCCAGTAGAAGGCTCTCTCCTCCTGTGATGGGGCTGTGAAGACAGAGATGGAAGAAGATTGTAAAATGTTACAATGAGAGAATTAGCTTTTGATTTCTTTTTCTTACATAAACCATTCCAGAATGACCTTATGAACAGTTATTCATAGCCTCAACTCCTATGGTGTCCAGTTAGCCAATTAGACACTGTGAAATCAAATAAGTCTCCTGACATTGAAAATTAAGCTTAACTGATCTTGATTTTCTTTTAGGTTACCCCCAACTCCAGAGGGCTTCTGTACTAAAACAGGTGTCATGAACCCAATAACAAAAATCAAGAAGGTAGATGTAGTCACTGAGAGAGTGTGTAGCAGTTGACAAGGACAGTTATCAGGCAGGGAGCTATCAAAGGAATAAGGAAACCAGGAAGGAAGAGAATGGCTAATTGAAAAAAGAGAGTTCTTAATCTATAATCCATGGAATTCTCTGGGGCCCATTAATAATCTTCAAAGGATTAATTAGCTCCCTAAAATTATATGTAAAATTTGCATGTATGTGGATAGCTTTCATTAGATTTCCAAAGTGATTTGTAACTCCCTGTCCAAAAGAAAAAGAGAAGAAGGAAAAAGAACAGCTGGATAGAAACCAGAAACCATCTGGCTCCAAGGGGTGAACCATTACATGGGATACTGACTGAAAATGTTACTGAGTCCAAACTTGTTCTGCTTTCAGGCTGCACGACAGGCCAATAAATCAGGAGATGAGGTGTTAGGGCATGGAATAGGAACTTTATTTGGAAAGCCAGCAGACTGAGAAGATGGCAGACTAATGTCCTGGAGAACCATCTTACTCAAGACAGAATTCAGGCTCCTTTAACACTAAAAGGGGAAGAGGGTGTGGTTGGTTGTTGCAAACTTCTTGCTGTAGGAATCCTTTGTCCTTGCAGCTGTCCCCATGAGTCAGGTCATGGTGTTCCTGTGAAACCTCCAAAACAAATGTTATTTTCTATTCTGCAACTTGTTATTTTTATATAAGTGCAAAAGTGTTAATGTCCTTAAAGATCAGAGCCTTAAGAATACGCTGTCTGTATATTTCAGGCTAACAGCAACATTATTTTACAAAGAGTGCAGAGCCAGCAAGATTAAGCCTAGAAAATGGGACAGGGTTAAAGCCAAAGAAACAGAACTAATATGGAGTCAGATCTGTTATTTTCTATTACAAAAACTATTCATTCAGTATGGCAATGAGAAGGTCTCGTCTTTGAAGGGCAGTTTAGCCGTGCTCCTACAACCTCCTTTCCACTTCACCTCACTGCAGACTGACTTCTGAGTCTGCCACTCCACCGAAATGGCTCTTGTCAAGGACACTGACATGTATTTTGCAAAATCTAGTGAACAGTTCTCTCTTCTCATCTTCTCAGCAGCTGTGACCCCACAGTCTTCCAGTTTTTCTCCTTCCTGTCTTGTTTAAGACACAATTTCCTTTTTGTGCCCTAGATGAAATGATTACAATAGTAAGTGACCCCTCTTAACCCTCCCTCAACCCTGCCTCCCACTTCTGTTACACTACAGCACTAGAAAGACCTTCCTCCAGTTTTGTTTTGTTTTGTTTTGTTTTAACATTGCTAGATCCTTTTTTATCTTGCAGCTATCAGCTCAGATGTCACCTTGAAAGTTACCCTCCCTACTTTCAGTTGGTAACATAGCATGTATTTTCTTTTCTGCACCTAGCACATTCTGAAATTACCTATTTAATTTATGTATCATCTGTCTCATACCACTAAGATATAAATTTGTCCAAGACTGGAACATTGCATCTCTGTTCTGCTGCTAGCTCTCCAGTGCCTAAAAATAGTATTTGATGCAGAGCTGGCCCTTACTGTTTACTTGATGCAACATAAATAATGAGCCTCAAAATTAATTGTGTTGCAAATATTTGATATTTTAAGTGTGAGCTTTTTTCCCTACAATGTTTTACAGATGATTTTTACAACAAAGGGGGATAATTAACCCTATCAGCCTATGCTACAGAGAAATCAAGGAATATGGTGACTAAGACACCACCTTGGTGATTTGAAGTCACTTGGTGGTATTTGAGAAGGTAATCATGGAAGAACTGGAGGGGAGAGAGAGCCAAAAGATCAGGCTGAAAAGGATTGAAGTGAGAGGGAGGTGAGGAATGAGAGGCCCTTTTAGGGAAAAATTTAGCAGAGAAAACACTTCAAAGTGATAACATGGATGAGGCAGCAGTGCACAAATCAGTGTGATGAGAAATGGACTAGAGGCAGACAGGGGTCATTCTTTCACTTGAGACAAAACTAAGCAAATATTATTGCAACTCGGTGGAGAGAGGAAAGTACTTTACAAAAAAAGGAGGACGTGCTTTCCATACCGGTTGTGGGGCCGGTCTGAATTTGCTGGAGGCTAGTAGTTTTCAAAAACTGTGGTCATTCTCTGCCAAAAGATAATTTAAAATGCTCAAGTTAAAAATGTTCACAGTCTTATCAGGACACAAATGAATGTCAGTAAAATAACTTACTTTATTACATTTCAGTTTTCCTCTAAGTTGGGGCCAAATGTATCCTTCAACCTTCAAGAGGGCAGGAGGCTTGATCAATCAGTGCTAAAGCCCATCTGATAAAGTCCATCTGAGGCAAAGCTAACAAAATGTATTAAGTTGTTGCAACAAGGGAAATCGCACACCAGAGGAACTGGGTAGGGGGCGGGTCACCTAACTGGGGGCGGGGGGAATAAAAAGGAAGAGGCAGACACAGCATAGGACTTGGTGGAGTGTAGGTAGGAATTAAGCAGGCTCAGGCCTCACCTATGAAGCTGACTCCAAGGTCATGTATCCTTGAAAACTGTAAAGCTAATAAAAACATGGAAGGTTATATCTGAAAAGACCTTATTTGAAGCACTATGCCTGAGGTGACACAGTGTCAAAATGATCCCTGGGATAGCCCTGGCCACTGCCTTTTGAGATTGTCTCAACTTTTTGCATCATTTTAGTTGTAAGCTTTCTGAATGCTTTTACAATTAGCCTTTTGACTGGCAGGCTTGTTAGACGTACAGTCACTTGTCATTCCTGAAATATATGTTCAGGCCAAAACGTTTGGGGTCATCCTTGACACATCTTTTGCACACCACGCTCCTCTAAGAACTCTGCCTTCAGAGTCTATCCTGACTCCCAAGCCTGCCTCACCACTTTCACTGTCTAAAGCCTGTCTCACCAATTTCACTGTCTAAACTGCAGTCATCTCTCACCTGGATTTTTGCAGGAGCCACCTAACTAGTCCGCTTTATCTTTTTTCAGTCTTTCTATCACAACAGCTAGAGTGAGTCTCCTTAAGAAAAAAGAAATCAGATTATCTCCCTCTCAAAACATCCACCAAAGACTACCCATTTCACTTAGATTAAAAGCTAGATTTTTTTTTTTTTTGGCATGTTGTACCAAAAAGCTGTGCAGAACAAGATTGTTTACTATGTCTGTGAGTCTGTTTCTGTTTTGTAGATGAGTTCATTAGTGTCCTCTTTTTTCTTTTATTTTTGATTCCACATATGAGTAATATCATATGGTATTTTCTTTCTCTTTCTGGCTTACTTCACTTAGAATGATAACCTCCAGGTCCATCCATGTTGCTGCAAATAAAAGCCAGATTCCTTAGAGTGGCCCTCAAGGTTCTGTATGATGGACCTTTCCTTTCCCTCTGATCTCATCACTTGCTACTCTCCCCTTTGCTCTACTCTGTTGCCTCAGGCACACCTTAACCTCAGGATGATTGCACTTGCAGTGCCTTTGCCTAGATGTTCTTCCCCTTTATGACCTTACCTCCCTCTTTTTTTTTAATATCACCTTCTCAGAGAGACCTTCCCTTCTATTTCCATCCTTCTCCTTGCCCTTGTGCCTGTCACCGTATGACGTGTGTACCATGTGCTGTATTCATGTCTCTGGTTCACTGACGCTTCCCCACCAGGGCAGAAGCTTCACAAGGGCAGGTGTTTCTCTGTGTTTTGTTTACAGCTGTAGCCAAAGTGCCTCATACAGCATCTGGCTTTTCATGGGCTCTCCACAATATAATTGTTGTATAAATGGATTTGTCCTTTTTTTTGCCATCTTATACTTTGTACTTTCTGTGTTTTTTTCTTTCTCTTTTCTTGCTTTTTCTTGGAACTGAGGTTTTGTTTAGTTTTCTCTTTTCACTTTTTCCTTTCTACTCATTTGGAAGATATTTACTCCATATACTTTATTTCTTTTCTTAGAGTGGTTAACCTTTTCCTTTTAACTTTTAATTTCACTGTGCATACTTAACTGAGTCTAATCAGAGTCTTAGCTGTGCAGAACAATACTGTTTTTACCTCTAAGCCACTGATTTTCACAGGCTTCCCAGATCTTCTCAGTACTTATTTTTATAAGATGTAAATGTTCAACAGTAAAACTAGTAGTTACTATTTTCTGGTGGTTTTGATTTTTTTTCTTTTTGGTTTATTAAAGTAAATTTATCATACATCTTATAGAATGTTTATTGTATACTTAGTACTTTAAAGTTTGTTTAAAAAAATATGATATTTTCCATACCTTAGCATTTTGCTGGGAAATGTGCAGACGAGACCATTAGAAGACAACATGATGGACATTATTAAGTGTGAAATGAGTACCACCCAGAACGTAGGTGGGGGCAACCAGAAAGGGGGAGCTTAACAGTTTGCTGGTTATTAGGAGGCTGGGATGAATTTGTGGAGGAGTGATTTGAGAAGATTTGGTGGGATTTGAAAATATGTAGAGAAAAGGCACAAGTTAATTAATTCACTAATTTTATTAGCCCTCTTTCCTACAGTTTTTTTTCTTTTGGTAGGGGAGGTAATTAAGTTTACTTATTTGCTTATTCTTAGAGGAGGTACTGGGGATTGAACGCAGGACCTCATGCACACTAAGCATGCACTCTGTCACTTGAGCTGTACCCTCCCCCCCTTTCATATAGTTTTATCATAAAGATTGTGGGTTTAAGTCATTGGTGTTTTAGACAGAAGACATGTCCACAGCCTCTTCAGATATGCCTAAAGCTTTTTGGAGGAGCTACTTAGGATGATGTGAGACAGCTCACTCTGAGGCAGGGAAACACTGGGAGGGTGTAGGACAGTTTGGACACAGGCTTTGATGTTAGGTATGAAGTGCTGGAAAGGACAGTGGGACATGATACTGAGTGAGGCAAGCTGATCACTAAAAGACAAATACCATGTGATTCCACTTCTATGAGATATTTAGAGTAGTCAAGTTAATAGGGATTGAAGGTAGAGGCTGGGGGAGGTGCTTATGAGGAGTTGTTTAATGAGTGTAGACTGCAGTTTTGTAAGACGATAAAGTTTCGGTGATGGATTGCACACCAATCTGAATGTATCTAATGACGCTGAATTGTGCACATAAAAATAAATGGTTAAGATGATAAATTTTATGGCATGTGTATTTTACCACAATTAAATCTCTTTTTGAAAAAGGGCAGCAGATGGATTTGTTTCCAGTTAGGCTCTTCAGTACTTGGGAGTTGTTATGTTTTAAGTGGTAATTTAAAAGCAAATGACATTTTCACTCTTACATGTTCAGAAGTATTCCCAGATTCTTAGTCTCCCAACATGAACCACCCGTCAGTGAAATCCTCTTGCATTTCCCTGCCTGGAAAGCTCATTCACTTCATTCCCGCTGTCCACTTCAATTGTCAGCTTAACCAGGGCAGGCTTTCTGCGTGGAGCCTGCCTCACTCTTAACCCACCTGGTTGTTGTCAGCACTGAATGTGGTTTCTTGCGTTACTAATTTTAGGTCTTCATTTTTTGCTGTTAGTTACCTCTGCAAACTAAGCTGTAAGTTCCTCATAAGAGCATGTCTTCTCCTTCCATATGTGCTTCATGATGGAAAGGTCAGCGGAGGTCAGGGCTCAGCCTGTCAGTGTCCTGCCTGGAGCTCCTCATTTCTGTTCAGGGTGTTTCCCAATGATGTCACATTTCCTACTGGAGAGATGTCAGCGTGAGTGGTCTTCAGACCTCCTGCCAGTTGTTTTGGTACAATCTTGAACAAATATCAGGAAAGATTAAGGAAAATACAGTTGGGAAAAAGAATCCATATTGAAGAACTTTTTTCTGATACGAATTCACGAAGTGCTAGTGTTCTCACCTTTTCTGTTGTGCATCCGACATCTCTTTGGATCTCTTGGTGGCTGAACAAGGTAGGAGTTGTGGTAACTGAATCTGTACCTGCAGTGGCACTAGACTCACCATGATTAAACTTCCCCATATCAGCTACTGTTATTCTGAACTTGTGATGCTTTTTTTTGATGTGTGGTATTTCTTTTCCTTTATCTAAATATAGAATCTGACATATGATCTTAATGGCTATCGTATTTACTAGATGTTGAACACTGCTGCACACTGTAACTCATTTAATGCTTACGACAGCTCTGTGGGGCAGCCCTAATCTCATGCATGTTTTACAGATAGGGAAACTGAGATGTGGGTTAAATTATCCAAGGCCCCGTGGTTAGCATAACAATACAAATTTGAAATGACCTCTTAAAAGCTGATCCTGCTTCACATAAAATTAAGTTGCTGTCTGCCTCCTTCTCAATCTTGTGAAAACAGAAGGAGCTTCACTAATTCTGGAAGTACTCTGAAATGGTATGATGTAAAATACACATCAAGGGGTCACATCAGCTTAGCAGGGGGTAGTGGTGAGGGTCATCTTGGAGAGCCCTGCAGTCACAGGACCAACAGTGGCAGGGGCTGACGGTTAGGATGCACCCGCTGGGGGCAGCTCCAGGGGAGGAAGCAGAGGCAGACTGACTGGACAGTGGTGATGAGGCATCTAAGGGCTGAGCGAGGAGTGGCTGAGTGGCAAGGGTCTCCATGAACTCAAGTCATTCCCAGATTCCAGGTGCTCTGGGGACCCATCACAGAGGTGGGCCCTCTTCACCCAGAGCAGCTGACTGGAGGTTTACTGAGAGCATCCTGTTGGAATGCTGACTGGAAATGACATGACATATAGCAAGTTACCTTTTCCAGAAACAGCTATAACAACACTTGCTGTCTCATGCACTTTTCTAGAATTTTGCTACCCCTATCAAATGGCAACACCCATGCCTTTTTCTTTCGAATGTGGAATGGCACTGTGGCTCTGGCATGAATGGAATGCAGCCAAAGTGCCAGTGTGTGACCTCCAAGGCCTGGCTGGAAAAGGCCATGCAGCTTCTGCTCCTCTCCCTGGGACCCCGAGTCACAAGATAGGATGTCTGAGGTGGCCGTGCTATGAGGAACTCTGAACTCATCCGTGTGGAGAAGCCACGTGGGAAACCACGGACACCACATGAAGAGAGATGTCTGCCAGCCCCAGCGGCTCTGCTCCAGCTGTTCCAGCTGCAGCCAGTCTGAGCACAACTGCATGACAGACCCTGTGCCAAACCACAGAGACCACCTGGCTGAGCTTTTCCTCAATTTCTGACCTGCAAAAACTCCAATGGAGAATATATTAACGTTGTTTGGAGTCACTCAGTATTGGGGTTATTTGTCATGCAGCTGTGGATAATTGGAACATACACATAAGAAACATGGACAGAGAGCAAGCAGTAGATTTAAATGAGTCCCAGACTGAAAGCCATGAGGCAGGGACCCCAAACTGAAGGTGCTGATGTTTCACTGGGCCATTTCTCACTCAGGCAACACGACAGCGCCTGCTCTGCATAAACAGCAGCATGAATTTATCAACGATATGCCGAACTTGAGAGGCCAGTTAAGGCAGAAAAAATTCCAAAGTAAGTTGCCCAAAACTAACTTCTCTAAAGATAGAATTCTCAATACATTTACTCCTCAAGGTCCCATAAAAATATGAAATCGGTAATGTAGGAAAATGACCCAAAGGTAACCTCTCAAAGGGTTAACTGATCTCACCGTAAAGAACAAGCAAGACTGGCCAAGCTTGCTGGTCACTGGCATCACAGAAAAGGTGATTTTATCTCCAGGTATCCCTTACCATTATTAGATAATTCTGGTTAGAGTGTTTTATCTCTAACTTGGTCATTCCTCATAAAATCGTTAAGATTTTGGTTAATTTATATTGTGCTTTAATAAATTCATAATTCTTTTTTTATAATCAGCATATTATCACTTTTGTAGTCAGAAAAACTAATTAAGTTATTTCTGTAACAAAACTAAAATACGTGTTTGCAAATACTTTGAATAGTTATAAGTTACAGTTTTTCAAATATACCTACTCCTATAAAAGACTTAAAATCCTCAAGCTCACTTGGAAATAAAACTATATATTTAATAAGTAAAGGTATTTCTCTTCCCTGGGGACTCAAATTTTAGGATTTATCAAAGCTATTTTTCTTTTTGGAAAATTATAAAATATGTACAAGCTCTCAGAAATATAAATTAGAAATGATCTATTCTTATACCTTCACAGTTAACCAAGAATTCTGGAAGATAGAAAAACTCTGGGATAAGTTCTTTCACATCAGTCATGGACTCAAAAGATGACAGACGCCACGTTGTATTTGTAGAATGAAAAGTTCTGTCTGCAATGTCAAAACTCTGATCTAAAAAGAAACACAAATTACACAATTAAGATACAAAGACGTGATTCCATTTGAAACCTGTTAATTTACTTTGACTATTTCAAAAAGATTAAAATAATGTCCCTTTTGTTTGTCCATGGTTTAAAAGTTTATTCACGTTCTTGAAAATGAATATTTCTATACCTATTTGGGACTGTGTTATATTACTTTTAATCTGTATTTTGCTTTCACAGTGCAAGTAACTAGGTACATTTACATTGTTTGTCTGATTATGATCAGTCTGCCCATGTAGAATGAAAGTTCCACAGAAGCAGAACCCTGGGATAGTAGCCACACCCAGCACATGCTAGGAACTGGATAATGGTTTGTTTACTGAATAAACAAATGAATGAATAGGGAAGGAAAATCATAGTTCAAACAGTTAAAACCGTTTTTCCCCATGAAGAAGCGAAATTATTCCTTTACCTCTGATCAGTAAGACTACTCTTCTTGCTTTTCCTTTCCCCCCTCTTTTTTTTTTCCTGTCGGGGTTGGGGGCATTGCTTTTTAGATGTTCTAACTCTATGCCAAAAAATTAAGTAAAGTTTCATATAAATGAAAATAAAACTAAGAATAGTTACTACTTTGTTAAGTTTATCTGGTGTAGACCACTAATTAATCAAGAACGGAGTTTTGAGCCTGTCTTTTCTGTCAACAGTTACTCAGGCTTTCTAGCCTAGAACGCTAAATGATCTCCACAGGCCCGCCCTTGAAAACACCAGCAGTGTAGACGCTTCTCAGGAACCGTGATGCACCAGCTAAAACTCCTTTGAACTTGCTGGAATTGGAACACATCTTTTCACGGGAGGCTGTCAAAGACTAATTTCAACATCAAGCAAGGCTCAGTTTTAAAGGAGGCACTAAATCTCCCCCAGCCTGACCTGCTTTGTGGAATAATGTTCTTTATCAATTTTATTACCTTCTCTTCCCTTCTGTTCAGTTCGTTAGCATTGGCTGGCCACTATATAAAATCTGGGAAGAAATAAGGTTTATAAATATGTCTTTTTTTTTTCCACAGAAAGTAGGGAGGGCCACTGAAAGAAATATTTACTAACTCATTCAGGAGGAAAAGTTATTGATCTAAATGGAATCAAGAAAAATAAATGCAATTGTGTAAGGCTGTGGTGGAGCCACAGGCCCCAGACCTGAGAGCACAGAACTGTGGAATGAGACAAGCTCACTGAGGGTCCTGTCCAGATTTTAAAATTCCCTGTCATTTCTTAATTTAAAAAAAAAAGCAATACTGCAAACTCCTATAATCTAGAACATGTATATATTCAACTAGCAGTTGTCACCCCAGCAATTCTGTCCCCCAGGGGACATCTGGCAATGCCAGGAGACAGTCTTGGTTCTCACAGCTGGGCAGGGGGATGCCACTGGCTTCTGGCAGTGAGAGGCCAGGGATGCTGTGAATCATCCTATAAAGCACAGGTCAGTCCCCATAACAAAGAACTAGGTGGCTCAAAGCGACTACAGTGCCAAGCTGAGAAAACTTAGACTAAACCAGAAGTCTAGATGTAAATTCAAAAGCCAATGCAAATCATTTTAAATGAATCAGAAGAAAGTGAATGGGGACTGAGGTCATTGCTGTTTTGTTTTAAAATCATTCTTTAACACACAATGAAGAAAACCCAGCATAATGGTTGATTGGGAGTTTTATATTAACAGGTTCATGGGCTACATTAAAAGAAATGAGGGCAGTAACAGTTCTCTTATCCACTGCAGTTGCCCCAAACCACGTCGGGGATATTCCTTTTTATTCCTACAGCCACTTTTTAATAAGGGCATTAGCAAATCATGTCCAGAAAGATGAGCACAGCACCAGGCTTGTGAAGCAGAGTGAGACCGGCTCAGCTGTGAGTTTCAAAGCTCTTTACCAGGAACAGAACTGTCCTCCTCATTGTGTGCTCCATGCAGCAGCTGGAGGAGGCCTTGCACATGGAGGCTCTCAACCCAACGTCCTAAGAGCTGAGGACAAGCAGCCTGGCAGTAAACAGGACAGGGAGGAGGGAGGGGCAGGGCAGTAACCTCCCAGTGTCTGGACAGCTGTCATGTGGACCCTGTGCTCTGTGTACTCAGACAGGGGCAGATCTATGAAAGCCCCTTTTATAGACCAAGTAGTGTACAGATACAAAACTCATTCCTCCAAGGAGTTGCATGTGAGCAGAAATACAGAAGGACATTCAAGAAGGGTCAGAGAAATGAATGGATGATGTCCACAAAGGATTCCGAGTGCCCGGAGGAACAGCCACAAGGCTACTGCCATGGCTCTCGTTAGACACCACTAAGTAGGTGTGTCCCTATTTGTACAAGGATCCCCCTCTACCTAAGTCATCTTCAGGCCTGCAGTCTGCCCCCGAACATGCCGAGGTAGAAGATTATCAACCAGGAAGTCCCTGTGGTGCAGGGGGCAACATGACTCTCCTGTAACCAGTTACACGTTCTGATTTACAACAACCTATTCCCCGTTAGGGTCAAAAGAGCACTTAGGTGATCTGAAATGGCTACTCAGTTGAACATGTTAAAAAAGTGAATTGCAGACACTTTAAGGGGGTTAAGAAGGGTAAATGTTATACTATGGGAATTACCTCTTAATTTTTAAAATGTGAACTGCATTTTTACAAACTCGGACATGTTTAATTTAAAGCTAAAGTCTGAGACAGGGCAAGATGGTTTGGCTGCCTGCAGGTTTCCTGGAGAGAAGTCTATGGAAGGAGTAAGTGGAATTCTTTTTGTCATGGTTTGATTAGTCTGAACATGTGCTCAGGCTGCCTGTCAAGTGCTTCCCCACCTCCCCTCATGACCAAGCTGACTTTGGAGGCGGCTGTAGATCCCGCTTACCTTGGTAGGCCAGGAACATCTTGGTGAAGGGAGGCATCCTGACCAGGAAGTGCAGCACCCTGCCGCTGCTGGACTGGTGGGCACCGTAGTGGTAGGGCTGTACTGGGGGCATCAGGTCATCCTTGTGGACCCCTTTGCAGTACTCCTCCTCCAGGTACTGAAGGAGTCAGAAGTCACTGCGCTGAGTGTTGGTGGGGTGTGGAAGCCTGCCCATCCTCTCCGTCCCTCTCTGCGGCCCCTTAGACCCATTCTCCATGGCTTGCCCCCTACCCCTGTCTGGACCTCAGCCACCCTGAGGGCCTGGAGGTTCCTCCGTGGTGCCCTGCTGAGGCCTGAGCACTCGAGAAGCCTCCCCCAGGTCTGCACTTTGACCGTCTCCTTCCCTCTGAGAAAACTCACCTGTTCTGCACCCCACCTCCATCACCCCGGCTCCAAGCTGACTGGCTATAAAGTCTGAGCGGACTGAGCGCTCAGCACGTGAGGGCTGCCCCACACTGGGGCTGCTGCATTTTAAGAAGGTTCAATAGGGAATGCTACATTCTTTACAGAAACGCTTCTCTAGCAGTGGGAATGCCACAGAAATAGAAAAATGATATTACACTACTGGAATTCTTTAACAGAACTCTTTACGGCTGTTCTGCAGTGGAGTTACACAGACGTAACACATACTTCAGGCATTTTCCACCTACTTCCATCTCCCATCATAAAGAAGGAAGCGCAACCAAACTTTGAATGTCTGGCACCATCCTCGCCTCCCACAGCTTCTGTCTCTAATAACAAATTCAGGTGACAGTTAATTTTCTGGAGTCACTTCTTGACTCCCATGACACTGTCTCATTCTCAGCTGCAGAAGAATCAAGCAGTGACATAACTGTCACATAAGATGCCTGGAGGGATCTTTCTGGAATTCTGATGTAAGACAATGTACGGAATAGGGGGACCCTGCTTCAGCTGCCCCGTCCTGATACTGTTGTGAAGAGCGCAGCCTAGAGCTAACGAGTCCTCCTGAATTTCTGACAGGATTCCATTAATACTAATTTCACAGAAATGGACAATTATTTTCTATTTTTAAACTTTAAAATTTGGTATTTTTATTAATAAACCAAAGCATAACCTGCTGAATATGAATAATGGATTATGGTACATTATAAACGTACTGACGCTATTACATATAATACTAGGGGATACAAAGATTGAGTCCCTGAAAATCTTTATGGTTTTTATAAGGAATGCAATTATTTACATATTTCAACGTAACAATGGACTATTAGCTTCCAACTTATGCAACAATAAGTATATTTCTTTTTCTGGACAAAATGTCTTCAGAGAATTAAGACAGATTAATACTTAAAATCATCTAATGATTTCCAGTCGTCTGTCAACCAAAGCACAAGGAAGTGAGAAACAGAAAAATCAATCTTATAAATTTAAAGTTAGGTAAAACACAAGCCTGTGAAACAAAAATCATTTTCCTTTATTGAAATACAAGAGGCAAAACTAAACCTACCCTGTAGGTGTCCACGTACTGGTCTTTTCTTTGTACTGCACCGTGATGGGCTTGGAGAGGTTTCTACAGAGGAAGAGACGTTGGAAAGCACAGGACGCATGTTGCCACTGTCAGGATTAGGTCCCCAGATGTTTGCAGGTAAATAAGAGAGCCACTGGCCAACAGCACAGTGCTTACAAGTGCTGCTTTGCAACTGACAGTCACCACTCACAATGACGCCTTCATAACTGTTCGGTCAGACGCAGTCGGGTGTTGGGACTCCAGACCCAGGAGTAACCCAGCCCAGAGCTGCCGCTCTCCCTCCCCTCGCTGGCCCCTCCGCTCGCTCCAAATCCTAACTGCTGCTGCACTTGCTTGGCAGCTGATTCCCGCCAGGCCCCGGGGTTCCTGTCCGCACCTCCAGACTCCACACCAGTAAGGCAGTGAAAATGAAGGGCAGTTTGGACAGGAAATATGATCATGAGGAAATGTTACATAATTATCAGGTTTTCAGGGAAAACTAAAGAAACAACATAGGCTTCAACTGACCACGCTGAGCTCTGTAGCCTGAGCACTGAACTAACTTGTGGACAGCGAGGGGCAGCGCTGTGCCCGGAGGGGACGAAGTGAGCATGCAAGCCCGCGCCGGTGCTCGCACTCGGCAGGGAGGCAGGGAGCTCGAGGAGGAGGCCCTGCTTTTACAGGCTACAGAGTCAAGCAGCAGCTCCCTGGGGCCCGGAAGGAGCGACAGAACAAGATTCAGTGAGGGACGCAGGCTTCCCTGGCCGAGGTGCCATCTGGGCTGCACCAGGATGAGGCCCCTGCAGGGTCAACAGCTGGCAGCGTACCCAGATCAACATCAAGATTTGCTCAGACTTCAGCAAGTGAAACCATGTCTGTTTAGTTGGATGCTGATCTATCTATTTGGGGGGGGAAATTATGGCCTCAGGATATTAAAATTAGCAATAGCAAACACATTAATTTCATTTTTGAGACTTTTACAATCCTAAATGCTTTGTTAAAAAGTAAAGATAGTTTTATGGAATAGATACGAATTCACATCTCAAAATCGGAGAAATCACGTTGCAGATTCTGGCTCGCAATTTTTTTCTAAAGAGTGTAAATAGTTTCTTTTTTTTAAAACATGAGTAATCCTTATTGTTGTGGTTGGAAAATCAGAAATTACTGATGAGCAAAAAACCAAAAGTCAACCACAAAACTGCTTCTAATACTCATAATGTGTCTGGAAGGGCATAAGCCTTTCCTGACGTCTTCCCCGTATCTGTGTGTGCATATTCACTTTTTAAATAAAAAAAACATCTTTTGCCCCCAAATATACATTTCTACAATAACATTGTTAATGGCTGCAACATGGAACAATTTACTCAAACCTAGTGCTGGGCATTTAGGTTGTCTCTAAATTTTGGCTATTTTAAAAAAATGACGTGAGGACTGTCCTGCTGGCTAAATCTTCACTTGTAGGGCCAGGCACTGTTACCAGCAATGACAATGGCACTGAGGTTAGGTAAGAAAATGTTCTGTTTTTTTCTTAAGAGATGTGTACTAAAGAACACATGAGTGACATAGAAGATATGTGTGATCTGTCTTAAGAAGAAAAAAAAGATGCAAGTTTGGCAAGGGTCTTCATAATTGAGTTGGGGTGAGGGACATACAGGGGTTTATTATATACTCATTCCATTTTTGTGTATGTTTGAAAATTCTCACAATAAGAACTTTAGTGAAATAAATATGGCATACTGATGCAGCCAAAAGGTGCTGACATCCTCACTCACCTGTAGACAGCAGGGTCGCCGAGGTCAAGGGTCTCACTGACACAGTCAGCCAGGTTGAATGGGAGCACTGGGTACTGCATGAGGTCACTGAAGGTCCAGCCGGCATGCTTGTTCAAGTGAGTCAACTATTCGAAGTTAGTTATTTGTCCAGCATATCACAAATTTGTTAGAGCAGTGATGTTGCCATATTCCAGAAGGTTAGGGAGGTTGTTTGTTAGAATGCTGTGGTACACATCATCATGGACCTCCAAGAGAAAGAGAAAAAAACCAGATTTTACTTTAGGGCTTATTGGCACGTTCCTGCAAAGGACCCAGGATGCTGTAGGCGTGTCACTAACCCCAAGCCCTCCAAGAAAATACATTTTCCCTGACAACATTAACATGCGAAGAACCGAGATTCAAATCCAGGTTTTCCTCCAAAGGTCGGGCTATTTCTCTAGTTATTGAAGTACAGCTGATTCACAGCTTTATATTAGTTTTAGGTGTACAACATAATGATTCAATATAAACATTACATACCATTTAAAGGTGTTATAAAATATTGGCTGTATTTCCTGTGCTGTCCAGTATACCCTCGTAATGGATATTTATTTCACACACAGTAGTTGGTACCTCTCAGTTCCCTACCCTCCTCTTGCCCCCCGTCCACACCAGGACCACTAGTTTGTTCTCTGTATCTGTGAGTCTGCTTCTGTATTGTTATATTCACTCATTCATTCATGGCTTGTTGTTAACCACAGTGTTCTGCTGCTGGAGAAATCAGTTAATAAACTAAGAAGTATATATGGAAAAGTCATGTATATACAGACCCTAAGGGGAAAAAAAATCAATAAAGGAACAAGAATCTTCATCTAAATAAATGTAACATGATGTAATAGAAAGAGCATGGTTTTCTGAATTAGGCAGACCTGGGCATTTTTCTTGCTTAAATCCTTTATGCTGCAGTTACCATCTCTCTAATACAGGGGCCATCATATTTATTTCATAAGAATGAAATAAAATATCCTATGTAAAACACAATGCTTGATTTTCACTACTGATTGAAAACTAATATATAAACTGTTTTTTTAAAGAGCTACACAAACGTTCTATCACAAAAAAAGGGCATGGTATTCTGGTTTCGGCTAAAGCAATTAAATGATAACTGGTAACACATGGAAAAAGAGATGAACCAGACCCCTGCTAAACACAAATCTGAAACACTCCTCTTAAATTGTGGGTGCTTCAGGCACAGGAAGAAGAGCCAGGGAGGTGGGGAGTCAGAGCCCAACGAGAGGAGAATGACAAGAAAAGAGCCACAGGCAAGGTCGCAGGGTGTGAAGAACCCAATCTGTGGGTCTGCATCTCCACGGCGTGAGTGTGCTCAACACGGCTGACTTGTTGCTTGAACGTAGTTAAGATGGTAACTTCCATGTTATGTATTTTTTGCCACGATTAAAAAAAAATCTGTTCAAGGCAAAAAGTTAAAAACACCCCCCACCCCAATCTGCAGTCTAAATCTGAAGGATGATGATTATGGAAGGTAAGGTTGATGAAGAGAATTTATGACAGTCTACATACTACACTCGGCAAGAGACAGGAAACATTTAGTCATTCAACAAGTATTTAGTGAGCACCTATATCCCAGTATGTTTAAGGTGCTAAAGCTGCAGCACTCAACAAAACAAAGCTTACCTTCCACTGGGGAGACAAGTGCTGTAGAGAAAAACAGATCAGAGTGTAGGGAACAAGGGATTTTTAGGGGTGGGAGTGAGAGGGGGTTGCTATTTTATTTAGAGTAATCAGGGAAGTCTCTCTGATATGAAGGTATTTGATCAGGAAACCTGAAAAAAGTAAGGCAGTGAACCATGTAGATTTCTAAGAGGAAATGCATTGCAGGTAGCATCCAGGGAGCAGTGAGCACAAAGGATTGGAGGCACTGGTGTGCCGCTATGTGTGAGGAAGTCAGTCTCCCTCCACGGATGGTGGAGGGGGAGTGAGGGGCAGGGTGGGAGTTAGGAGTGGGGCCGGAGAAGATGAGGTCAGAGGGGCAAGGAAGTGCCAGGTTACTCAACACTGTAAGAATCAGGCTCTAACAGAGTGACACATACAGTGGGCGTAGTGCTCTGAGCAGAGGAATGGCACGATCTGACCTCTGCTGCTGCATTTATAGTAGTCTCAAACAGGAGGGCTATGGAAGCAGGCAGAGGCTACTGTCATGATGTGTGTGCAGGAGGACCATGGCGAGAGCAGGACGGTAGCAGGGAAGCCATCAGATTCTGGATGCACTGTCAGGGGAGAGCCCACAGAACTCACTGATGGAACAGATGGAGGGGAGGAAGGAACAAGTGGAGTGGGGATAATCCCAAGGGTTTGGGCCGGGACATCAGGGAGACTGGAGCTGCTACTTACTGAGATGGGGAAGCTGCAGAGAGCTTTTGGGGGGAAGATTAGGAGTTCAGTTCTGCACATGTTAAACTTGAGTTGCCAGTGAGACTTCCAAGTGGAGATGCCAAGGGGTAACTTAAATATCTGAGTGTGGCATTCAGGGGAGAGGTTCGGGTAGTGATTCAGATTCATCAGTTGTTATAATACAGACAGTATTTAAAGTCAACTGATGGGATGAGAAGAGAAGAGGTGAGGAGGAGCCCTGAAACGCTCAGAGGAGGCATCTGCAAACAAGATGGGGAAGGCATGGCCGGTGAGGCTGAGGGAGAGCTGAGGGGAACCAGGAAGCCCAGGGAGAAGGGGCTCTGGCTTCCTCTTTCCCTCTCTTTGAGGAGAAGGAGAGTAATAAGCTGTGTCAAATGCTGCTGGTGAGTCAAGGAAGACGGAGACTAGGAAAGAGGACCACAGGAGGAGCAACATGAAGGTGACGGGGGGGTGCCGGGCAGAGGTCACAGGGTAGGGGTGATGAGCATCTCACAGGAGGATCGAGCGGAAGACCTGGAGGCAACGGGCACACAATTTCTTCCAAGAGGTCTTCTGTGAAGGACGGCAGACAAACAGTAGCAGAAGGGACATGGTGGCCAAGGAAGGGTTTGTCAAAAATGGAATCTACAAGTTTAAACCACTTGAAGGTTGGTTATACATTCATTCATTTACTTTTTATAGACGCAGTCACTTTGGGGAATAGAATTTAATACGGTTTTGGAGGACAAAGCAAATTTTAATATAACCAAGGGTTTACTTTCATCAGGACTAAGAAACAAGGCAATTTTTATTTGATTTCAGAAACAGTGACTTAAAGTTTAAATAAGTTAAAACTTCATTTAATCAGTATGACTATAGTTACACTGATCCTATGATCACTTCAAAAAAGTGTATCTATTAATAAAGGCAGATTTACCTTGGTGTTATCAAATGCTAACAGGAGTGTCCTTCCATTTGTTAAAAATATTTCCACAGCATTATCTCTCAAATGCCACCAACGTTTGTGAACTTCTTTAATTTCTTCATATGTCCAGGAAAATTATGCTGGTTCTAATTCTCCCTGAAGGCTCTAAAGACAAAGGAAATACATGGAAGTATTTGCTTTACATGAAATAAAATCATTTTAATTTTAGATTTTTAAAAAGTATCAAAATGCAACAGAAAGTCTTCCTTTTGTGGCAAAATGGCAGATAAGATTCTCTGAAAATCCTCCCACTGCTAAATATTTAAAAATGCTGGATATAATCTAAGAAAAATATTTTAATTAATAGGTTTCATTTAAACTTTTTTGTAGACTATTTTTCAGAGAAGTCTCAGGTGTAAGAAAACTGAGCAGAGAGCCTGGGGTTCCCATGCAGACCTCTCCACACTCAGCCCCCCTGCTGTGAACATCGGGGGGGGGGGGGATTTGTGTGCTGACTGTGAACATGGCTGAGCCCCCACTGAATATAGTATTCTGAACTTCAGTCACAGCTGAATCTCGGTGTTGTGCCGTGGATTCATGGGTTTTTACAGATGTTTAATGACAGGCGTCCACCATTTCAGTTCTGTACAGAATGGTTCCACTTCTTCAAAACCCCTTGTGCTCCAGCTGGCAACCACTGCTCTTTTTAACGTCACCAGTTTTTCCCTTTTCCAGAATGTCACAGAGCTGTAACCACACAGTATGTAGATTTGCCAGATGGATTTTTTTTACTAAGCAAATAGTCTTCTAAATATATAGCTGAGCTTTCAAGAAAGGAAGGGAAATGAATTCTTCAGGAGTCAAAGATAAAGAGAAATTTGAAAAACAGCAGAAAGGAGGGAGTGACACTTAAGCCAGCTCTGCGTGTTTTACTATGGTACTGGGTCCCAGCTAATTTTTAGAAGTAATGGGAGGAAATATGTTACAAAGAAAGCAAAATATTTTAATGAAAGTGTAATATTGTCATTCTTAAAACTGAATTCCTCCCTGTTTAGCTTCAACACTCAGCATATGTTCAATGTAACATACATATATTAAGCTTCTACAGGCAAGGTGCCCAGCTAACCTGCTCTGCATGAAATAAACCTAAGTGTGATAAAGAGGGGGCGTGAGGTACTTGTACACACATTTAAAATGCAAGAGAGCAAATGTCCTACAAGAAGTAAGAATTCATGCTACAAAAGTACAGAGGGAGAAAGGGTCCTTCAGTGCACTAAAAACAAGGGTATTTTTAGAGTTTTCAAGGTGGAAAATGTCACCTTTGAACCCAGAAAAAAGTTTGTTCATGTATCAACTATTAAATTCCTTTGCTTCTAAAAAGATACATCTTGAAAAATAACATAACTATAATTGTACTTGCTGGGATAAATACTATAGTAATTGCTATGTAAATCAGGAAATAGTGCCCACGCAATTTTGGGGGCTGTATTAAATATTTTAACGAATTTTTTTACATCATTTGTTTTACAACAAGATTTTATGTTTTCACTCATTAATTTCTTTAAGTCAAATATGTACTCACCATTAAATCATACATAATCATATTTCAGTGTAGCCTTAGGAAATCCTTTAGAACTTCTGAAACAAAAAGCTTTATTTCTTCTATTACAGGGATCTCAAAACAATATTTTAGTGGCATACAAACTAATTTAAATGGATAAAAAGCTTTACTGTATAAAAATAGCGAATTAAGAGTCTTTTTTTATGTTATTTTCTGATTAACATCAGTATCACCAGAAGAATAAAAGCACAGTTACTAAAAGCTATGTGAATATCAGGATGACTGAAGCTATTCAGCGATACACTGTTTTCCTTTCTTTCTGAAGGCAAATGGACCTGACAGGAAGCTGCGGGAGGCGGGGTAGTTATTTGGGGCACCTGAGGGTGGGAACGAGGACCACGCAGATGGAAGCTGAAGTGAGAGGAGCCCTTACAACTGACTCATGATACTGACACGGGACTCAGACAGCGACCAGAGGGGATGGCATCGTCTTCTTTGTAAAATTATTTAAAAACAAATTCATACCAATTTACACATAGTGTGACAACAGTTGAACTCTAATAGTTCTACCTGCTCTCTCATCGTGTTAAATGTATACATTTTGGGAATCTGCCTCGATTTATATAAGTGCAAACGTAATCTCTACTCACCGAACTTTCAACTGTATCAGAAGCGTTATCTTCCACAAAATACATTTCACATTTACCTGCAGAACATAATTGGATATGAGTTTAAAAATGTATGTGCACTATTACCTTATATGGTTAAAAGCATGCCATTGGATGCAGCTGGACTGAATTTGAATCCCACTGCCCAGAAACAGTTCCTAATACTCAGTATATATTTTTGAAGAGCATCCACAAGACCTTGGGCAAGTTGCTTAACCTCTTTGTGTCTGAGTTTCCTTATAAAAAGAAGGGGGCAGGAAGAGGTAAGGGAGGACTCTATTTCACAGGTTACTGTGGGAATTAAATTTAATATGTGTAAAGTGGTTATTAACAGTTTCTGGCACTGAGTGGCTATTTATTTTTTACCAGTATTCTTCTTACATTACTAGCATATTATTTGGCTTTATTTTGTCACACATTAGCTGAAGTCAAGTTGTAAATCAAATTTTCTAGCAAAAGAGGAACCTTAATTATTCTGCTGACTTACACACTCAATAGGGCAGAACAGGAGCTTTAAGGACAGTCCCCCAATTTTTCCTGCTTCGTAGGCTGCGTTAGGGCATGTCCCTACTAATGTAACCAAACAGCAGGCCCTCCCCTGGGCTCTGTGCTGTGCGCCGGTCTCCCACCACCCCCCCCCGCCACCTCCCCTCCCCCACCTCCCCTCCCCCCTCACCTCGGTCGCCAGGGCGCTGCCTGGCTGCCTCAGAGACGGCCACCGTCTCCATCCTGGGGCCGTGGGGCTCGGTCTGGGCAAGTTCGTAACTCTCCATGTTAGACCTTGGACGCTACTGAGTTACCCTACAGCAGCGATTTCCAAATTTGAAGGCTAGCAGAATCTCTGCAGCGTTCATCAAAATGCAGACTGCTGGGCCCCAGACGCAGGGTTTCAGATTCCAGGGGCCTGGGGTGGGGCTGAGAATGCGTATTTCTCGGAAGCTCCCGTGTGAGGCGGCCCCTCCTGATCTGGCGAGTGCGCTTTGAGAATAACAGGCATACAGCACACGGACTGGTTCTTTAAGGGAACAGAAGTCAAGTGGCATAACTTTCTTTCATCATATCTTGGGGAAAAAGTTTTTCACCAAATGTACTCTCCATGGATCAACAGCCCTGGCCTTTCTCTCAGAAGTATAATAAAGAATATAAATTGTGAACAATCTCAGAGTGGATATATTTCTTTTTTTTTTTTTTAGGGTGGACATATTTCTTATGCATAGGTATATCTATTAAAACAGTGGGCATCTAAGTATGGCAATAATTCTTCACTTTAAAAATAAAAATTGATATATAATAAAAGGGATGATTAAATATGGAAATGTATACTCATGAAGAAAGTCAACTTTATAAAAATTAAAATGCTGTTCATGTGCTTTTCAGGAAATAAGATTGTCATTTCTTCACATTCCTGAGTCATATGCGATGTATACAATGTTAAGGCAAAACAGTCTACATAAAGTTAGAGAAAGTTTATCTCATTTAATGGCAGTGTGTCCAAACAATGCTTCAAATTATCTAAGAATAAAATAAGGCAGGGGGAATACGTGTACAAATCTCCCAATCGTGGCTTACCCAATAACAATTCACCAGTTATCTCTCTAGATGGGGCAACGCTGATACATCTTCGATTCACTCTGTCAAAACATATTTAAAACTATGATTAAATGTTTTGACCCTTTTCAGAGAGTAAAAGCTTTATTTTCTCTAGCAGAAGAATTCAGCAAAGCGGAATATAGTTTCAAAAGCATAAAATGTCTTGTTAAAATCCACATGAAAATAATATCTCAGTTTTTGGCATTATGATAGAGGAGAAAATGACAGACTCTTTTAGAAAAGGTGAACAATCTCTAGACCCTTACTCAGAATAAGGGATTCAATTATTTAAAAGCATCTTCAATATTTCATATTTTCCATTCATTGGTTCATGCCTTGGATACTCCAGAGAAAGGAAGCTGAACATTCCAGGAAAAAGAGGGGCTTCTGATTCAGAAAAGTTCCTCTCTTCTTCAGTCAAGTCACTTATCTTCTTTGAGTCTCAGTTTTTTACCTATAAAATGGGCAGGATAACAACCTCCACCACCATAAAGACACTACCACTAGTTACCATATACCGATCCAGGTGATACTCTGTGATACTGGGAGTTACCAACTTCCTCGTGCAATGGACAAGGAAACAGCCCAAAAGGCTACGTGACTTGCCTGAGAGCAGACAGCTCAGAAGAGGAGGGACTAGAGTTTGAACCTTTAATCCCCAGCTAGGTTGCCTCTTGTGGATGTCACCAGCAGTACTGTGTATTTCACAGAGCAGCTAGAAAAATCAACTAAAAACTTCATGTATACAAACAAGGCCTAGAGAATGAGGACTGAGGTCCGGTAAGTCCTTCCCTTCAAATGTTTGTTCTTTCTGGATTCTGGCCACTCATCCTTGTCCTCTCTTGAGCTGTGTTTAGGATCTTTCCTAAACCCATGGTATGCTCCAAAATCAGCAGCACATAAGCATTACAATAGACTTTTAAAGTCTCTGACACTCAGAGAAAGAGATGGCGTCTTATGGATTCAGATTTACCTGATAGACTCACTTGCAGCTTTGTCTTTTACAGTAGAAGAGAAAGAAGAGTGAGTTTTGTCTTCAAATAGGTAAGAGTGGTGGTTTGACCACATCTGTTGAGGAAAAAAGGACATTCTTATCTTTGTGAAGTGAGCAATGTTATCTGCCATATTTACGTGTGGAGTCAAGAAGCCACGATTGCCTTCGGATTTCTTTCTATCCCTGAGGAGGTACTTGTTTGGAATGGTTAAGTAGCATCTCTGTAAATGCCTCGTCTTCCGATTTGGCCCTTCTGTTGGATCCAACTGCCATGAAGTTGGATAGTAGATGGAAAAGAAAAGAATGCTTTTAGTGGCAATCTGAAGTACTTGTAGCTTTAAAAAATCATTCTAGAAGCTGAATAAATACATCAATAATCTAGTTAATTAACCCCCACCCTGACTATTTAGACAAAGAGACTAGGAACTGCACACACACAGGACAAAGGGATCGCATAAAGAATAAGCATTCTTTTGCCCTGGAGTCCTGGGCTCCCTGCCTAGAAGCAGGCCCTGGGACTAGTTTCTGGTGTCTATTAAATTTTAAAAAAGATATTGCATGACTACCACATGTTTAGCAATTTATCAGATTTAGTATGGTTAACTAAAGGAAAAATGAATTTCCCATTTTGCCTACTATCTGATGTAAAAAATAAAATTAGTACATTTTTACAGTTAATCACATTTCTTATAATATTTTAAAATAAAGTAATATTTTAAATGAAAGGAGACAGTAGAATTTATTAAATACATATTTAGAAATAGATAAGAGAAAAAAAATTACCCTAAACATATCAAAATACTTGTAGTGATTATTTTCTGTCATTTAAAATTGCAGTTATAAATTATTACATATAGACATTTCTATATTCTGCCTTCCTTCACCAAACACTTTACAGTCATTTTTTGCATCATTTTAAATGGCTAACATTACACTGAGTGGATGCATCATAATGTATTTAACTCTATTACTATTATTATATATTTGAATGGTTTCTAATCCACTCACTAGCATAAATAATGCAGAGATGAAAACCTTTGTTTACTACCTTTCCATATTTTGAATATTTTCCTTAGGATAGAACCACTAAAATAGGATAACTGGAACTAGAAATAAAATGTTTGTAGGGTTCCTGACATAAAATGTCAAAGTGTACTATGCCACCAAACCTCTGACCAAGGGCTGAGACACCTTTCTTCCCGCTGTGGAGATTAGCACCTAATTCTTTCTTTCTTTCTTTCTTTCTTTCTTTCTTTTTTTTTTTTTTTTTGATAACACAAAAGGTAAAACATGGTATCTAAAGGTTTTAAAAAACTAAATTAATCTCTAGCAATATTCACTATTTTCCCATCTGTTTATTAATTCTGTTTTTCTTATGTAAAGTGTATATTCATGTCTTTTGCTCATTTAAATTTTGGGATCTTAGTATTTTACTTTCAAATGTTTATAAATTTTTAAAACAATAAAAATGCTGACCCTTTGAAATATTTGCTGAAAGTAAATTTTCATGTTTTGTTGTTACACTTGTTAAACACACTGGAAAAAATATCACAGTTCAAATCCATTCATTTCCTCTTCATAGTTTCTTCTATTACATTTGATCTTAGAAAATTATCTGTCCACGAGAGTTGATAAACATCCTGTTTTCTTCTACTTTGTAAACTTTTTGAATTTAATTCATTCATCTGGAATTTGCTTTTGTGTATAATGTATAGTGTATTTTAGAGCCCCAAAGTCACACTAATTGGTTACCTTAATCAAATTAAGGAAATAATACTTTAATTTCCCTCTTTTCATTATTTGTGATACATCTGTTTAACTACATTATTAAAGTCTTAACTAGAAAAAGGACTATTTCCCAACTATCCTGTTTCAGTGATTATTCTTTTGCAAAGATCATATTTGAAATTTAAAGCCAATATGTAGATTTTACTCCCTGGAAAAGTTAATGTCTCTCCCTCTCATTACTTTTTCTCCCCCAAGAATTTAAAAAAATATTCCCATAGGATTATTCTTCAAGGTAAAAGAAATCACAAATGATCAAACAAGAAATAAACTAAGGAGATAGTTATGCATCTTTATTCTGGGATGAAAGTAACATCGGCAGATAAAAGTTTCCAGCCCGAGCTGCCCTCCCTCGCTGCCTACTGGTCATGTGTCAGCTGCTGGACGAGCTCCTGCCAGTGTCGGCTGGCGCTCAGGTCCACTTTGTACACGCCTCTGATATGCTGGATTACCTTCTTCCTCTCAATTCCTTGTGAGAGAGACACTGCCTGCGTAATATCTGCAGCTATTTTGGATATATCCTTGGATTTTGAATCGAGACGCTGAAAGAGACTAAACAAGATGCCCAAGGGCTGAACATACATGGAACATTAAATGTGTATCAAAACATGGCACTTTAAAACTAAGGTATATGTGAAATCTAATGGGTTTCTAAAAGACACAGCTTTCAGAACACATGAAATCCTACCTTTACTGATTATTATTAACTGTCTTCTGCCAGTTGGCTTTATTCACACCTTCTTCAGTTTCATATTTCTTCTGTTCCTAAAAGATTTAGATAATAATATACTATATAAAACTTATTATTTATCACTTAATGCTGGCACAGAGCCCAACAAGCTAACTTTAAAACCAAGTTAACAAAGGAAAACAGACTGTCCCCAGGAGCCCAGAATATTAAAATACACTAGCCACTTAAATAATGTTATAACTCCCCTCTGTTTCCACATAGTTTGGGCCACGGAAGTCAGGGTGGAATAGCTAACCAGGGCTGCCAAACATGATGGGTTTGCACAGTTGTTTGCTTCCTTATTTTGCTTTTTCATTAAAGAACCCGTGACTTAAAGTTGATGATTGAATTTTCTTGTCACCATTAAAATTTTCCACTTGCTGTAAGCTCCTGATAATGGACAAGGATGACCAGAGAGAATAAAACACACCTTAAAATGCACTTCTTTACTCTCTTATTGTAAAAAGGCAACATAAAGAGAAAAAACCTATCATTTTGAATTGATCATCAATGGTACTGTGTAATAAGAAAGATCTTCCAATCATTCTTTAGTTACGCTCAGCGGGCTCTCCTAGGAAAATCTCTTTTGGTTCCACCGACCCACCTCTGATCACTTTAAGAAGGTCTGACTTGGTCGCTGCGCTGGGAGGGGTGCCCTTGTGCCCGCATGATTTTAATGTGCTCATGAGCAGCTCCGCTGTGTCCTGCTCTTCGTCATTCAATTCCTCCCAGTGATTATGTATCAACTCTGACAAATACAAAACTAACTTGGCTCCATGCTTTAAAGAAAAGTAACAGTTTTCTTAGTCATAAAGAATTTTTGTTTCTTACATTCAAATCATTTAACCATAAATAAAATTATACTGCTAGATTTATTTGGTTGGATCTGGTTTAAATAAATCAGCTAAAAAAGATATTTTGGGGAAAACTGAAGAAGCTGTCACACGGTTACGCACTGGGTATATGATGACATTAAGGTGTGGGCTAGTGTTGTTAGGTACAATAATACTTTTATGGTTATGTAAGAAAACGTCTTTTGAAAGAGGTATGATTTCTACATTTACTTTAAAATACTTCAGAAAAAAAGAAGTAATGCCAATGAGATAAAAGTACTAACAACTGAGATCCTGGTGATGGTTATATGGCATTCATATGGTATTCACTATTCTATTCTTTTTAGTATGTTTGAAAACTTTCATTGTAAAAGGTAAAAAAAGAAAAAAGAGGAAAAGAAAGGAAAGAAGGAAGGAAGAAAGGAGAGAGAGAGGGAGGGAGGAAAAGGGGGAAGGAAAGAAGGAAGAAAGTAAGCACACAGCTTTCTGGAGAAGAATTCTGGAGAGGATTCACTAAGGGAATAAAGAAAATGAATTCCATGGCTCTTCTCAGGGAAACGCTGACCTGGAAAGGAAACCTTCCTTTAAACCCAGAAGTAAAAGAATAAAAGAATTATGTACATTTATTCTTTCTCTTGGCAGAATAGGTGTTGGGGACAATTCTAGAACAAAAATGTATCTTTGGATTCGTGTGCGGATTTGTTTGTAAGCATTCCCTATTCCCCAGGGAGCACAAACGGTGACAAACTCTAAACCAGTAAGATGTCAGCACTCAATTTTGTGCGTGTCCAGAGATTTGATTTGAGCCAATCTTTCATGAACAGACCCTATAAGTGGAATTAGAGTGTTACTTAAGGTAATGACAGTTTTCCTTCACAGTGTAAATGTAAACCAAACTTTGATTCATAATTTAAAAAATTTTTTTATTTTATTAAAAAAATTTAGGGGCAGGTAATTAGGTATGTATGTATGTATTTGTTGATATTGGGGATTGCACCCAGGACCTCGTGCATGCTAAGCACGTGCTCTACCACTGAGCTCTACCTTCCCCCATTCATGACTTTTAAGTAACCCTTTCATGCCACAGACATTGCATCCAAATGTAAGGTGTACACTATATATTATTTAGATATTCATTTTGCCAACAAGTTAAACATGTGTAATTTTGCCTTTTAAAAATTTGCATCCATACAAATGTCACTGCACTTGGCTTTAGGATATTTTATGCTGTGAATAGTCAACAACTGGGTTTGGACACTATTACATTTTGGGTGACATTTAAATTAACAAGCTGAATCACATCATGTCTTTCCCCAAGGTGTAAGGTGAACCACATGCAATGCTGAAAACAGCAAAGGTCCTTTTAATGCAGCATTTGAGTTAGTCAGGGGACAGCTGCCACCGAGCAAATGAGAAGAATGAGCAGGTGCTCTGCAGGGCAGAGGCCAGAGGAGTGGCAAGCAAAGAGCAGTGGTGAGTGACTGCAGTATTTTCAGTGTGTGTCTCAGAGGTGATGTTCTTGATATAACTCCAAAAATACTTCAGTTCAGTGTTCAGTGACATTTTCAAATCATCTTAAAAAACTATCAGAAACATTTTTATTTATTCTGAATATCCAGAGAAATGCAGGATCTTCTTAGACACTGAAGTTGTTTCTAATATCTCATTTTAACATTTTCTGATCAATCATTTATTGACTGTAGTTCCTAGAACAAGAAAAGATGTTATTAGAGACACACAGTCTTGTTTTCAGCTCTCAAAAAACTGAATTGACTCTATTAAACACATACCCTTAGAAAAGAGTAAAATGTTGCAACGTGTAAAAGTAAAATTTTCAATGATGTTTCTAAGAAGCAAGCAATCTGAGTGGACTACAGACAAGGAAGAAGGCTTTGAAGGCTGTCCAGTGTGAACTGCTGTGTGTCTGCATGGATCGATGGGGGTCCAGACAGACAAAGGGCAGGACAGAAGGCGCTGTGTGCTGGGTGGACAGTGTGACACAGTGGCCAGTCAGCAGGACGCCGTGGGGGGAAGAGGCCACCAGAGATGAGGACAAGACTGTTTTGAGAAGAGGAGGAGTTATAGCTGGAGGAGTCCTCAGACTGAACTTACAGAAGAGAAGCACAGGGCTTTAAAAATCAGGCAGGTTACAAGTGGTATACAGCACGCAGGCAGCTGTGAAAGGCATGAGAAGACCCCTCTGCACTGCTGCAGAACGATCACCAGATGTGCTGTTTCCTGAAGAAAGTAAAGTGAGCAAGAGTGGCTGTATTCACTTCATTCGTATGAAGAAGTGAAGGAGATAACACATATATTGTGTGTGTGTGTGTGTGTGTACAGATTTGCTTATATCTCCAAAAGAAATAAAAGCCCAGTAAAGATGGTCACCTACAGAGAAAGGGAAAGACTGAGGGGAGAGTACAGAGGTAAAGATAGGACTTCTTTGAACATCTGTGTTTCATTATTTTGATTTTGGAAGCAGGCAGATATTTTACATAATTAAAAACAATATTAAAAAACCCAAATTAAAAACCCAATGGAATCTCTAAAAACAGAAAGATAACAGAAAAACCAAAAACAAAAAACAAAAAAGAACCTAACTAGTTAGCTGATAGCCAGTTGGTGGCCTAACCAAAGAGAAAGCTATTTTAAGTGTTTTTACAATGGAGTGTTTTCACGGTGCACTCATAATGGCATCCTAAGGGCAAAAGAACCACAGAGAAATCTTAAACTGCATTCAGTATGCTTGTTACAAGTGATAATGTTGTCATCTTATTTTGAAAATGTTTTATAGATAGATAAAGCAAGTAATTAATTATGTTAATGTCATCAGGAATTAAGACGAACAACATGAATAAAAAGAAATATAAACATAAAATCCAAGAAAAAGTTAAAGTAACAGTATGAACTCATGGTTTGTTTCTTTTTCTAAAAAATATATTCCCTAGCTTTGTCCCCTATAAAGGCTGAGCAGAAATGGCAGCCCAACAGAAACGGACTCGCCTAACCCGGGATTTGTGGTCTGTACATGCTATCATCTCCATACAAGGGAACAGGGGCTCCTTGGGGTCAAGGTTTGGGGCCCCTCTGGGGAAGGAAATGTCCAAGATGAGCCTGGGAGATTCTTCTGCTCCAGAAAAGGAAGAAGTTAATCATATCGACTTGCTAAAAATTTAAAAGGCCATGTTAAAAGGATGTAACAACTTGTATCTACAGAGGCGTTAATCTGAATCCGTCAGAAAAACAACTGCAACGGTTTGAAACTATTCACAACATGTATAAAAAAAATACCTGAGTTCACGCCCACACCTCAAAAATAAAAACAAATACAAAAATTAGAGGCTGCCAAGGCACTAACTCATTATTCTAAAAATAAACAGAGGAGAAGACACAGCATCAACCTTGCCTTTCCTGCGCAGACCACACTGCAGGGCAGCCAAATAGCCGAGAAGGGAGCGGCCTTCCCTGCGGGAGAGAATCGGAGCTGACAGACGCTGGTGGAACTAGAAACATGGAGAAATCACTACTTGGCGTCTCCTAGTGAAAACGTGCATCTTGGCTGCTACAGCTATTAGGTGAGAGACTGAGGCTGAGCTCTATAATGGCTGAATCAGGCTGATGCCACAAAAAGCAAGCAGCCAGACGTGCTCTGCCTCCTGCCATGATGTCACAGAAAGTGCAAAGCACCCCTCAGCTGATCATGAAGTCAAGAACTGGGACCTAGTCCAGCCTCTAGAACTAGAGCCATAGGAACGCAATCAGCCAGATCCAGAGTGTGGGAAGTTCTACAGAACAAAGGGCCCAGTTTCACCAACAAATAAAGGACATTAAAAAAAAAGTGATTGGGGTGGATGTCAGTGTTAAGAAGACATAGCACACACCACACACAGCAGTGCGTGGGCCTTGTCTGGATCCAGAATCAAGAGAACTATTAAAACAATTATGAGAACATTGGGAAAATTTAAACAGTGGGGATTAGATGATCACAAGGAATTATGTTACCATCAATGACTGTCATAAGTTTAAAAAAAAGTCCTGTCAGTCAGAAGTACATACTGAAGTATTTACAGGTAGAATGATTTGCTACTTCACATTTGTTTCAAAACACCACAAAGAAAAATTAAACCTGGGTAATAGTCATGTGCGGTTCTCTTCTGATTTCTCCCAAGGTTTAGGTAAATTTGAATGCTGCCAGAACACACTTAAGAAAATCGGACACAGTAAACTGGTCTTGAGGCAGAGAGGAGGAGGTGCAGTGATCCAAGCACAAGGGCTGAAAGTCTGAATGAGGACAGGTGGGCAGACTGCAGGAGACGACGGGGCCTGACAAATGACTGGCCTTAGGGATGACGTGGACTCCAGAGACAAGAGTCACCCACAGTTCCGATACTTCCAGCCAAAAGCAGATGGAGATGGACAGGTGGAGAGGGTAGCTGGGAGGGCAAGAGGCTGCAAACATCGGGGTTGGGATTCGAAGGATGGCAGCTTTGCTGAGTATAAAGCAACGAAAGAACACCTCTTTGAACTGTCCACATAAGGAAGTTATGGGGCGAGACAGGCTCCTGTCCTGGGAAAAGGAAGACAATGCCCTTAGCCCACTGGAGAGAGTCTTACTAATGGAAAGAGCACCTAAAACTACCACTTTAAACTATCACCTTTTGGTTCCTAATACGATCTCTCTGAGTTTCCCGGGGATATAAAAGGGCTATTTGTCCTTCCTTCTGCATCATTTACTACTTTATTTATAGGGGTGTAATTTACATTCAGCACAGCTAAAAGATGTTAAAGTGTTCAATTCTATGAGATTTGACAACTGCATACACCCATGTAACAACCACCCATAGTAAAAATTGTATGGTGTCCCTCAATGTATGATTCAAAATGAAAATAATCTTCAATCACCAGAAATGTAGTCCCCCCCAGATTCTGATTTTTTCCCCCATATTGATTATGTCCTCATTTTACTGATGAGGAAACTAGCTTAGAGGTGTTAACTGACTCACCCAAGGGCATGGAGCTCGCGAGCCCAGGGCCGGGACGCAGTCCAAGCGGCGTGGCTCCAGAGGCCTGGAGTCCTGCTCATGACCGCGCATGGCCTCTTGGCTGGGGGAACAGATTCGGATGGGCCGGGGCCAGCGTGCAGGCTGCCCAAGCCGCGGACTCTGCAAGTTGGGTGGAGAGTACCAGACAGCAGACGAGGGTAAAGGGCTGCTCAGAAATCAGATAAGTTCCTAGGTCTTCGGTGAGTCAGGAGGCTCACTGCTCATCCTCGATCCCTTTGCTGGTGGCTAAAAGGGACCGAGGCCCTCGAGAGCGCTCCTGGGAGCGGCCTGCCAAAACCTGGAACAGGACCGCTCAGGACTGGCTCTGCAGCAGAAGCAGAGGGAGGCAATGTCGCCACCTGGTGGATATCCTTGGTAGTGGCAGTAGGAGGCCTAGCAGCCTTGGTATGGAGGTGGCAGCACGAGGTCCTAGTGGATGATCGCTTTCACATGTCTTAAAAATCATTGCTTCATATATTTTATCCATCTTGGGGTTTATTCTAGGATGGTAAATATAGTCTCCATTACTCCATCTTAGCTGGATTGATTGACTTTTTTGAGGTTAATTTTCTCCTCAATGATTTGGATGCTATATTGCCTTTTAATGAAAATTCTCTCTAAATTTGTATAAATCATCTCTAAGTTCATAAGTTTATATGTAATTGGACCAGTATTGCTAGAACAGTCTCAAAAATGAAATCATCTATTAGATCTTGTTTCTCAGTCATGATACACGTAGCATATTTTAACTCTCTGCTGTTCCCCACTGTGTGTGTGCTTGCACGTGCGCTGCAGCTACTGCTTCTTAGACAGTTGCTGTAAGTTTTTTACATTCACAATGAAAATCTAGGTATAAACATCTTGGATTTAATTGCTCACTACCACTGTTTAATCCCCTGTCGTTCCCATTTTTGAGTTATTTACTTCTTTCTCAATCAAATGGACACACGATTGGCTAATTTTTTTCAAGCGGTGGACTTGGAACCCTTACCTGTCTATACGCAGCTTTATGTTCTCCTCATCAACAACTCTCAGCCTCAACGCTCAACAACACTCTCCGCATCTAGGGCCCCAAGCCTCCTTTTAAATATGGCATTGTTTTTCATCACCAAAAACCAAAAAACCAACCAAACAAACACACAAACAAGAACTTTCCTTGATTTAAAATGCTGCCTTTTGATGACTGGCTAGCCTTGTCTGGTGAATGGATATTAAGAGAGATTTCCTTAACTTTCCTCCTGCTTTTTGCCATAACTCAGCTTCATTGAGAAACATGTTCTTACCGTTTCTCAGACGGGCTTCCACTTTGAACCACTAAACCATCGCCGCACACTTTCTCTCCATGCTTATTCCTGAAAAAGTGAGCTCTCTACCGGAGTGAAGATGGTTCCCATCAGAGATGTGTGGCTCCCTGTCCCAAGGTCCAAAAGAAGAGAAAAGGAAAGATTCCCGCTTCCGATGGTTCCATTTTGTCAGCTTAGGGATCTAGTTATCCGTGCGGCTGCGGTGGAATCTGCGATATCTTGCCTCAGAGTTTCCTTTTTCTGGCTTACTAGGGGAGCCGCCCTAGCTTAGGTCACGGTGCTCTGGCCCTTGTCAGGATCCCGGGCCTGAGGCAGCCCCTTCCCCCACCCCCATTCCTTGTCATTGTGATCGTGCAAACTGGGTGCCAGCTGCGTGAACCATGCACCTGGCGGCCAGGATTGCCTCCCCCACGCGACGTGTCCCCAGTTCCTCGGCGTCCCTCACTGCTACCAGCTAGCTCCAGGAAGGGTGCGAGCTGGCCTCCACTGCCGTCCTTCCTCCTTCCTGTCCAGGCGAGCCCTCCTTTTGCGCTAGTTGGCCCGAAAGCTTCTCTCTTGCGCTGCATACACTGAAGAAATTCCTCAGCGTTTCCAGCCGCTAGAGGGCGCTCTTCTCCTCTCGTTGGTCCCCTTCAGCGCTTACAGTGGAAATTTAGGAGGTGGGAAGGGCTTGGGGGTTCTTCGTATCTAGGGGCTCCCGATCCAGCAGATTCAACTAAGTGTGGGTTGAAAATATTCGGGAAAAAACAGGAAGTTTCAAAACGCGACAGTTGAATTTGCCACACACCGGCAACTGCTTACATAGCACTCACGTTGCCTTACATACCACACGTCATCTAGAGATGATTTAAAGTACACAGGAGGACTCAGCGAAAGAGAATGTAACAAAGAATGTATCCGTATGTTCATGTATAACTGAAAAATGGTGCTCTACCCTGGAATTTGACACCACATCGTAAAATGACTATAACTGGAGAAAAAAAAATGTTTGTATGTGAAAAGTAAAGTCCACGGGTGGAAGCCTGTAACTCCATGTAAGTCCTAAGTCATTGACACCAAAAGAGGTGTCAGCATCCATGGATGTTGGAATCCGTGGGGAGTCCTGGAACCAGTGATCCATGGTTACCAAGGGATGACTGGAAACCCAGGCTCCTTATCCCAGCCTGTCATGTCCGCACATGATCTGAATCCTTCCTGTACCACACTCCCTTGGTCTCTCTCCTCCAGAATGCCCTCTTCTTCTGGAACAGGCCAAGCTCACTGCACTTCATGTCTGACCTCTAGAAATACACGTTACTTTCTGAGCATGGCTCTGCTTCAATAAGACGGGCTGCATTGCCACTAGAGAAGACAGGATGGAGGTTCCTTAAAAAACTAAAAATGGACTTACCTTATGACCCAGCCTTCCCACGCCTGGGGATATGTCAGGAGAAAACTCTAATTCAAAAAGTCACATGCACCTCAATGCTCACAGCAGCCCTATTTATAATAGCCAGGACATGGAACCAACCCAAACGTCCATCGACTGGTGACTGGATAAAGAAGTAGTGGTCTATTTATGCCACGGAATACTACGCAGCTATGAAAAAGGATAAAACAATGCCATTTGTAGCAATACAGATGGACACAGAGATAGTCATTTTGAGTGAAGTATGCCAGAAGAGAGGAAAATGCCATATGATACCACTTCCATGTGGAATCTAAAAAAAAAAAAGACAGAAGTGAACTTAATGACAAAAGAGGAAGAGACCCACAGACATAGAGAAACAAACTTATGGTTACCAGGGAGGGAAGGGGGTGGGAAGGGGTAAATATGGGAATTGGACAATTGCCCCTCTTAGGGAGTGATGGAAATGATAGCTATCTTGAGTGTGGTGATGGTTTTGTGGGTGTAGACATCTATGAAAATTCATCAAATACTGCATGTGAGATGTGTCTAATTTACGGAACAGAAATCATACCACAATAAAGGTGTTTAAAAAAAAAAAAAGATGGGCTGCATTGTGTCCTATATTTCTATGTGTCTTCAGGGAGGCCTCAAGAGGGCGGTGCTGGCCTTCCTGCCAACACGATGACATGAAGCCCGAGCAACCCATCGATGGGAAGAATAAGAGAGCCATGGTCACATCTGGACCCCAAGCTTAGACACGGTGCACAGGTGACATGTATCGACAATCCAGCGAGGTTCAGGCCAGAGCTAGAGGCTGGGGCAGCAAAGCGGGAATGGCACTAAGGAGCATGGTGGTTCAGAGGCTGGACTGGGGGCCCGCAGGCTCCTCCCAGGAGGAGCCTCAGGGTTTGGGAGGTGGCTAACGTGCCTGCTTCGTGTCACCAGCAAGTGATGCCACCCATGGAAAATCAGCTGGAATCCAGAGTCGGGTCAGTCCTGGGTGATGTGGTAAAGGCTCCTAGCAGAGGGGGCGCCAGACGGTCAGTGAACCAAGCAACAGGCTGCTGGGTTTCCGGCCTGTGTTTATCGTGCTTTTCGGGTCTCAGTGCATTTCAGTGTCACCCAGAGGAACTGGGGCGGTGTTTAGAGGCTGATGGCCTCTCGGTTCCTCATCAGCCTGGCAAGCCCCCCAGCCCTCTCCGGCCAGACCTCGGGGAGCGCCTTCCCTTGTTGTAACGAAAGCCTTCCCACCCTCACCTGCCGTGAGCTTTGGTTTGCTTAATTGTTGGGAATGAGGATACCTTACAACCCTCTCAGGCCCTTCCTTAGGGCTTCTGCTCTTAGATCCTGGCAAGGGCCCCCCACCCCCACCCCCCAGCTGTCCTGGGTCCTGCACTCCAGAGGGTCCCTCTGGCCCTGACGCTCCCTCTGGCCACGCCCTACATGGGGTGGAGTCAGCAGGGCCAAGGGGACACGCCCATTGGCTCCACCCCGGGCTCTGGAAACCCAGGACCCCGAATGCCCTGCCCCAGCAGCCCCTGACCCACTTCTGGTGTCTGCACAGGCTCTCCCTGGAGTTCAGCTTCCCAGGACTCACAGAGAGGCCAACAGGCAGCTGTTGGCATGGAGGGTAAGGACAGAGCCTGGATGTGAGGTCTGAGTGTCCCCCTGTGCACATCCAAGGCCCCTTGGGGCATGGGATGGACCCAGCATTGGGAAGAAAAGGGTCAGGCTAGTGGTCAGAGACTGGGAATCCCTATGTAGTGATTTTAATGTATGAAATAAAACATGGATCACAAGTCAAGGTAAGACAGGGGCAGTGGCCCGTGTCCGGGTGTGTTCCCATCACAGCTGATAGTGGAAGTTAGACTGTGACATGGAGCACCTCCTGATTAGCTTAAGACTTTAAACAATAAAATAAGGAGGTAAGTCAGTGAGGATTTATATCTTTCTACCTGTTCCATTTCCTTGAGGAATTCTCAGATTGTGCCAGGAGCTGGCTTATTCTCACCCTCAAGACACTACTTTGTTGCAGACAATAATTTTTCAATCTAGACTAGATTCAGCTAAATGATTTAATCTTTCTGGAACTCTTTTTGATTAAAACGATAAGGTTTGGTTAGCTTGGGCATGCTGAGTTAGAGGGCTGCCACGGTGTAAGGCTTGGTTTTCCCCCTTTACTGCAAATTGGGGTCACTGTAAGGTGGGAAGTCGCCTGTTCCTCACATGTTTGTGGGAAACTGACACATGTGTTTTATTTCTCCCAGGATCAGCGGGAATGTGTGTCCTGACAGCAGCACAGGAAGTGTGCTGGGGCCAGGCTGAGCCGGCTCACCAGGGGAGCTACACAGCCTGGATCCAGGCCACCTCTCTCTGCAATGGATTGTGGACTGATCCTATGTTCTACGTCCAGGCTAAAAGTAATGCTTGTGGAGGGAGTACCTGGTAAAACTGAAAACAACTGAGGCCGGGACTGGGGTGGCCCTCTGATTTTCTGACTTCTGTGGGCCAGCATTCAGAAGCCGGCACCTCATCTGAGAGCCCAGGCTGGGGACCTGTGGTGTTTTGAGTCCCACAACTTATCCAATGTGCTAGGAGAGGGTCTGAGCCCCTCTTTTGATGCAGTCAGCAAGGGGCCTTTGCCTTCAACTTGGTTTATGTCCAAAGCATTTTACAGAGCCCTGTATTGAGCATTCTGCCTCCTGCCTTGTCAGTGATGCTCGTTGGGGCTCAGGCTCAAGGCTTAGAATCCCAACGTGGGGTGGAGACCTGAGAAGCCATCTGGTCCTGCTGCTCTGGGTCAAGAGTCACTGTGACAGCACCCCAGGCTGAGGCATGGCCCACTTCACTGCTCATTAGTAAAACACAGGTGCACATTTAAAGCAGCAACACACATTGAAAGTACACAGTGCTCAACGCTAGGCTCAAACCATCACCAAGACAGAATTCTTTGTCCATCCTTGAAGCTTATTTTATACCTAATAGTTTGTACCTCTTAATCTCCTCCCCCTGTATTGTGCCCTCTTCCCTCTCCCCACTGGGAACCACTAGAAAAATTTATTTTTGAGTATGGTGTTAGGTGGGGCTCCAAGTTCATTGAGTGTCACCTGACAATCACATGAGCCTGGCTCTACGTCCTGGTTCTCTATTTGTTCCTTTGGTCTATATTTAACTGCACCAATTTCACACTGCCCTTGGCCGAGACCCCAACTTAGCAACGCAGGTGAGGTGGAGCACTACCTAGGCCAGGGGCAGGGGCTCATGGCTGGAATGGCAGAAAATCTGAAATTGTAGAGAGATAGGCCCAGGGTCAAGCTGGCTGAAGCCAAGAGCCCTGCCTCCAAACAGGTCTCTGGCAGGAAGGGGAGGGATGTCTCGGGAATCTCTGTGCACTAAAGTTGGGTTTATCACCCTGACTCTTCCTTTAGCCTTCTCTGTGTCATTTATTTTTCCATGAATCAATTGGCTCATCTGTAAAATGGGAACTCTGTGTGAGGGACTCCATGGAGACATGCATCCCATTGCTGCCGATGACCACTGTGGGGTCTCAGCAAGCCTCTGCTCCCCTTTGGGGCTCCATTTCACCAGCCATAAAATGAGAGCTTTGGACGGGGCAGGCTTTAGGGATTCTCTCTTGAAGCTGGGATTCAGGTAAGCCTCAACTTGAGCCCAGGAAATGTGTGTTCTGTGACCTTGGCCAAGGCCCTTCATCTTTCTGAGCTGCCTCAGTTTCCTCACCTGCAAAATGGGGACCACACAGGTCCCTACCTCATAGGGTGGTCATGCAGCTTTGAAACAGTCCACATAAAAGATAGATCCCATAGGAATTGCCAAAGGACTACCAGTTCCTGTTAGTAGAGGGAGTTAGTGCAGAGCTCAGGAGTCGGGCAACCTGGGCTAGGATTCAGAACCAACCAGGTGAGGACATCCCTGGAAAAGCTGCTGTTCTCACTGGGCCTGTTTCCTTAGCTGTAGAGTAGGGATAATAACAGTTCCCTAGGGTTGATTTCAGGCTTTGAGAATGAAAGGCAGAACCATGTGTCATGCCCGGCACAGTGCCTGGCCTGCAGCAGGCACCTAGTACCTGCCAGAGGTGAGGCTGAAGAAGTGGGTGATGAGAAAGCAGCTCCAGGCAGATGCATCAAAGCCCTTTGACCCCAACCCTCTACATGGACATTCCCTTCTGGTGTGGGTCCCTTTGCTGTCTGGCTCTGATGTCCTCATCTCAGCCAGAAGGTTCAGGATCTTGTAGGGGCCACACACCTCTCAGTTGTGGGAGCCCCTAAATCCTGCAGTTTTAGCCCCCACCTGTTTCAAGCCCCAGCAATGATGTTCACCTCAGGCAGTTACCTGGATCTTGACCAAAAGTGGGGGGAGGGGAACTGGGGAGCCCTCTGCCCACCCTCCTCAATCCCTGTGATCCTTATGGCCAAGGAACTTAGAGCACCCCGGGAGGAGGCTGGATGTGGTGTTGGAAAGCTTGAATCTACTGCAGACTGGCGGAGTGCCTCCAGGGGCCTCTGGCCCTCTGGGCCTCAGCATCCTCACCTCTGAAGTGGGGAGATGCCACTCTCTGGCTTGGATGGTAAGGGAGTTCTGGGAAAGGGCCCGGCTCACTGTAGGTGCTTAAGTCATGTCGGCATCTCCACTCCCCTAGAAGGGGAGAAAGGGGAGTTGGCTCATGTCTATAGCTTTGCCCTGGTGTGTGTGCCCGCTGGAACTGGGGGTGTGGGGAGGGCCAGCTGGTAGCCTGAGGCAGGTTTGAAGGAACATCATGGTATCAGGAGCTGAAAATCTGGCCCCAAGCTCTGCCTTCAGAGCTGCTCATGTGGGTCAGAATCCCTGCAGGGTAGCTGAGCAGTGACCCTGGAAATCCAGGGACATGAGCTGCCCCGTCACCCCCTCCCCTTGCAGGCAGTGCACTTGGTGGACATAGTTGTCCTGGTCATCACAGTTCAGATGGTCCCTGTCACAGTTCACCATCAGGATGGCTTTACCCACCAGGCCCCAAGACCCACAGCAGCTGCCAACGGCAAAGCAGAGCTGGTGGTGTGATCTCTGACCAGACCAGCACCTCCCTGCCCCGTGTCCCCCTGGCCAGCCTCCAAACCCTATCTCTTCATCTTCACCCCATCCTCTGAGGACAGGTCCACTCCTGCTCAAGAAATGGAAATGGCTCCCTAGTGCCCACACCGTCAAGTTTAACTACTCAGCTCTTTCATGTGTGTCCGTATTATGTCTTCAGCCAGCATCCTCTTTCCATAGGCAGCTTCCTAACTGTATGATCCATTCCTCCCTCCAGGCCTTAGTCCCTGCTGTCCCCACACATGGAATGTCCTCTCTCTGGCATCGCTTTGGAGCCCTGCTCAAGTGGACTTCAAATGAGTCTTCCTTGCTCATAAAACCCATCTTGACCCTTCTCTGATCTCCCAATGCACAAACTGCCACCACAATTCAGCCCAAAGCTCTTAGTTTCATCCTTGGTAGGTTTCCCTTTTCACCTAGGTTATGGGGTTGACATACTACTGCCCATGGGCCACAGTTGGCTCAGCCACTGCCTGTTTTTCTAAGCAAAGTTTTATCAGAACACTGTCACATCCCTTTGTTTCCATATTGCCCACAGCTCTCTCATCCCACAGTGGCAGAATCATTCAGCAGAGACAGAATGGCTCTCAAAGCCTGAAATATTCACTAGCTTGCTCTTGCAGAAAATGTTTGCTGACCGCCAGTTTAGACTGACAATCCAGAAAGACTTTTCCCTTCAAAGGAAGGTTTATGCATCTGTGTGCTTGAAAATTCTTGGTGATGATTTTTCTCCCAGTGAAAGACCCCCAGCCATGCCTGGTTCCTCTTTAGCCCCCCTGACCTCGGCATCAGCTGGGAGGCAGGGGGATACCTGAGTGGCCTCATCCCTCTTAACCCAGCCTTGAGCAGCTCCAAACTCCATCCCCTTTTCTGGGCCCAGCCACAGATCCCCTGCCTTGTCCACAAAGCCCATGTCCTGCCTAACTTCACAGCTCAGGTCGCAGTCCAGGGCTGTGTCTGCAAGGGGAGGGCAGAGGGTAAGTCACGACAGGGTTCCCAGGAGCCCAGCACAGGCCCATGGCCTCCACCTTCTAATCTGTCTCAGGACCCATCTGAGGCCAGGCAAACAGAAGTCATTTCCAAGAAGACACTGTCCAGAGGTGAGAGCATCTGGTGCCCCCCACCCTGGGCTAGGGGAAGAGGCGATGGGGAGGAAATAGGGTCAGAGCAAAGGTCAACTGCTGCCCTCTCCAGGAAGCCTTCCCAGAACTCAATCTTCTGCATCCATACAGCCCTCACTGTCAGGGGTGTGCCCTGTACGGAGCCTGGGTCACACTGGATGATTTTGGTCTGTATAAAGCTGCTTCATCTCTTTGGGATGGGGCAGTGAGTCTGGACTCTGGTGTCAGACAGTCATAGATGTGAATCTGGGCTGGCATCTGCTGGCTGTGTGGCTTCTCTAAGCCTCAGCTTCTTCCCAATTCCCAAACCTCTTCCCACCTTCTTGACCTTTCTCCCTAGAAATGTGGGGAGATTTTACACTACCAATGAAACATTCAAGGGGGAGAGAGAGAAGACCCCCAGCCCCCAGTATAGAGAGAGAATTTGAAGTGATTTTTAATGGTGTGAAATGAAACTCGATCGCCATGCAACAAGGTATGGATCTCAAAAACACAACATGGGGCAAGAGAAGCCCAGCCCCAAAGGGCATTTGCAATATGATTGCATCCATAGAAAATTCAAGAAAATTCAACAGGCCAAAATAGACTGTATGATTTGGGTGCGCACATTCAGATGCTAAAACCATAAAAGAAAGCACGAAATACTCATCACAAGACAGTGGTTACCTCTGCAGGAGGGAGAGGCTATGATCAGAGAGGAGCTTGGGGGAAGGGTGTGCTTTGGAGAGCTGGCCACATTCCATGTGCTGTTTCTTGACCTGAGTGATGGTTGCCCAAATGTTTGCTTTGTATCTATTCATTAATAGATACACACACACACACACACACACGCACAAAATAAAGCTTTGTGCACCTTTCTGTATGTGTATTTTCTTTTTTTAATTAAAAAATTGTAATTGAAGTTTAACCAGTTTACAATGTTATCAGTTTCTGGTGCACAGCCTAATGTTTCAGTCATACACATACATACGTATATTCCTTTTCATATTTTTTCATTATAGGTTACTACAAAATATTGAATATATTTCCCTGTGCTATACAGTAGAAATTTGTTTTTTCTGTATGTGTATTTTCCAGTGAATGAGGATGTGTTTGTGTTCTGGGAGGGGGAGGCAGAGAGATACCCAACTCCAATCCTAACGAAGGCAAATTAAAGCAACGGTGAGAATCTGACCTCTCAGATTGTCAAAAATGGAAAAGGTTGATAACGTACAGTGTTGGCAGGGCACTCTCACCAAATGCTGCTGGTGGGTGTGTACAGTTGTATGGTCTTTTTTGAAGAGCCATTTGGCAGTATCTACCAGAATTTTAAATGTACATTGCCTGTAACTCACCATAATCTGCTTCTAAAAATGCCTGCTTCACATAGAAAACAAAAGATGGTTACCAAAGGACACAGTGTTGGGGAGGGATAAATTAGGAGTTTCAGATTAACAGATACACATGACTCTCTATGAAATACATAAACAACAAGGTCCTACTGTAGAGCACAGGGACCTATATTTAACTTCTTGTAATGACATATAATGGGAAAAATCTGAAGAGAAGCATATATGTATTTGTATGTGTAACTGAATCACTTTGCTCTACATCTGAAAGTGTTACCGAGTCCCAAACTGCTAGCTGCATGACAGGCCAGTAAATCGAAAGACAAGGTGTTGTGGCAAAGAGTAGTGACTTTATTTGGAAAGCTGGCAGACCTAGAGAATGGCAGACTAATTTCATGGAGAACCATCCTCCCCCAGTCAAAGTACAGGCTCCTTGTATACAAAAAAAAAAAAAAAAAAAAGGGCGGGGCTGTGATTGGCTGATGCAAACTTCTTGCTGTAGGAATTCTTTGTTCCTTCAGCTGTCCACGTGGGTCAGGTCATGGTGCCCCTGCAAAACCTCCAACAAAAAAATGTTATTTTCTATTCTGCAGCTTGTTACCTTTATTGGAGTGCAGAAGTGTTAATATCCTTAAAGGTCAGAGCCTTGAGAACAGGCTCTCCTGTCTCTTTCAGGCTACAGGCAACATTGTTTCACAAAAGGTGCAGAGCCGGCAAGACTAAGCCTAGAGAATAGGGCACAGGGTTAAAGGAAAATGAACAGATCTAATGTGGACTCAGATTTGTTATTTGCTATTACATCACCAGTATTTGTTACTGTCACTGTTTTTTAAACTGCATATGAAAAGATGCTCAACTTCACTAGTTATTAGATAAATGCAAATCCAACCAACAATGTATTGAAAAATCCAAAGTAATCAAAAGCAGAGCATAGGACAGCAAACCTTCTGTGTCCATCTGCTACAAGGATCATGAGCTCCTGCCACTCATGTCGGACAAATACTCAACATCCCTGCCCCTAAGCAATTCTGGATTTGGGGGTAATTAGGTTTATTTATTTTAATGGAGATACTAGGGACTGAAGCCAGGACCTTGCACAGGCTAGGTACGCGCTCTACCACTGAGCTGTAGGCTCCCCCCTACCCAAGCTTTTCTGATGCACATCCAAGATATCATTTCAGCCCTAAATACTTCAGTGATTCAATACTCACTTAACTATATTAAATTACCAATTACCCCAATGAACAGGCACTAAAAATTGGCCATGAGTCCTCTGGCCACACTGATGTGTGTCCCCACCCTGGTCAGGGGACACTGGCTCATCTTTCATGTGGACTCTTGGCAAGATATTCTGGAAAGGGACTGTGTATGGCAGATCACATACTTCTCAAGATTAGAACAAAGAGAAGATCGCGTTAGGAAGTTTACCTCACAGCAAAAATGGACAAAGAAATCAGTGCTGAAAGCAAGGCACATCTTAGTCATTTAGTGTAAAATAAATGGAGTCTCGGGGCTCGTGGAAATGTTCTCTGTCTGTTGTCTACCAAGGTAGCTGCTGGCCACATGTGGTGATCAAATCCTTGGAATGTGGCTGAGGAACTGAATTTTCAGTTTACTTTTGACTAATTTTAATGTGGACACATGCAAACTGAGCCTTGAACGTGGCCTTTGCTTTCCAGCATTTATGGTCTGACAGCCCTCCCTGCACAGGCAAAAAGAAAGCACTTCCTGTGCAAACAGGGTAGGAGGCAGCAGGAAGGAGTGGCACCAGTGTCCCCAGAGCACCAAAGTTCTGAGCAGTGGCTCTGAGCGTGCTGCTGGGTCACCAGCTCCTTCAGAGCTGATGAGACGCTGCACCACGCAAGGCCCAGCCACCCTCCAAGAGAACACACTGCGGAGAGAAAATTTATTTCCAGTGTCACAGGGCTGACAGAACTCCCAGAGCCCCACCGTGTACCCAAAGATGGTCACAGGGCGCCCTTCCCGAGTCCAGGGCCTGCAAACAGGGGAGGGCTCCCCTGATCACAGTGCCTTCCCCCCAGGGCATAAGATGAGCAGGAGTTCCCATGCCTCCTACTCTCCACTCACCCTGAAACTGTAACAAAGCAGATTATTAAATAGAGAAGTGGGTGTCAGAGAGTCACAACATACTGATTGTCAACAGTTTCCCTTGAGAAGATCCCCCAAGGTGACAGCAAAGCTAAGACCAAGAGGAGGAAGAGAAGGCTTTCTGTCCCCATCAGGTGAGGGTCCCATTGTCACCTAACAGACACCCAGCGCAGCCGCCAACCAGCCAGCCACCCCAGCTCCACCTGAATCCTCCAGAGGGAGGCTGACCGCCCCAATCCTGGTCACCTGTGCACAAATCCTGGGTGCAGAATACATGTGACAGGCGCCCTCCTGGCCAGCATGCACAGGACCTACTCCCAGGCCTCCTGCACTAGGAGAGAGTGTATGTGGCAGGGGAGCACACTCAAGGAAGGAAAGCATCGGACTGTGAGGCGCACCTTGCAAACACAGGAAGGAGGGTGGTGTCCGTGGGAGCCTGTGCAGCTACAAAAAGACTGAGGAACGTCACCACTTACTCATGTGCTGTGGTCTCCAGGACATATTTACTATCAAGTGAAAAATGCAAAGTGGAGATGGGTGATTGGCCCACCTGCACCAACAGAAGGTGGGAGGGCATTTGGAAGGTGACTGACTGCAAGAAAGTGGCCCGGCCAGTGGGTGGCATCACGGGGACAGAGCCACAAAGACAGGGAGGGGTCTCTAATGGTGGTAAAGTGCCTGCCTGCCGGCAATGCCTCTCCAGATCCTGCCTAATGTTTATATTTTAATCAAAAACATGTTTCTTCATCTCACAAGAAAACAAATAACTGTGAGTTACATCTGTTTTGTTCTGTGTTTGCCTCTGGGGTGACCTGATGGGGACCATCCCCAGCAGAGCCCAGGCCCCACAGGATCTGCAGTTGCTGCCTCTTGGCCAAATCAACAATATCCTCTCCATGAAAATTAATATTTTCTAAACATCCATCAAAGTTTTTCCTTGAAATGTCACCGATTTCCCAGGTGCTAACATCCTTCCAAAGCTGATCTTAGAAAAATGACATCAATATGTTCTCTAGTGATTTTCTGATAATTTGCTTGAAAAAGTCATGATTCACAGGTCCAGCAGTAAGAGTCAGAGGTAGGTCTATTCTGCATAATTACATATTGCTGTGCTAGTTTTAAGTGAAATTCTGAGATGCAGATCCTGCCTCAGTTCACACACATCTGCTACCCCCACATGAAAGCGCATCATCTTGTTAGGGACACTGGAGTGACAGCTGCAGGGCGGCCAGGCCTGGGGGCCCTGGATCAGCACACAGACCCCTCCTCCTTGTCACACCTGCCTGGGTTCCTCCAGAGCGGGGGAAGCTGCACCCCTGGGGAGGACCGTGTCTGGTGCTGGCAGGGCTGGGGGTGAGGACCCAGTCCCCCGGGCCTCAGGGCAACTAGGGTTGCAGCCCCCCTACCCAGTTCCCTGCAGGACCGGGGAGAGGCACAGCCATCCTGCCCGGCCCCCCTCCTGCCCTGCTTTCCCAAGGGTAGTCCATCCTTCGTGTCCCAAGGACCACCCCATCTGTAAGGCCATGTATCAGACCAACTGTCAGATCTGGCTGCGGCCGGACTTGGGGGAAGGGAGGGGACACCCATCTTCACATCCCTGGAACAGGATGCTTTGATTTGTGCAAAAATCATCTTGTGTGAAAACCTGAAATGATTTTCTAGATTATATACATCTCTAGATGGAATACATATCCATCTGTGTATAAAATATGATGTTGTCTTTGCCAGTACACAGAGCAATAAGATCATGGATGATCAAAACAGGACAAGACTTGCCCACTGTTATGGGGATCTCCCAAGTCCATTCATACCGAATGAACACTGGAAACATTTTTTAGCTTGTTTTCATATTCATTTCATTCATAAACTTGAAATGGCTTACAAAAATGGCATTAAAACATTATATCTTACTGCAATTTAGGTGCATATGTGTAAGGGGTAAATGTTAGGTATTTTTAAAGTGTGCTTGAATGTGCTGAATCCATGATTTGTTTGACTCTGTAACATCTGTATCTACAAGAATGCACCGCTGGGACCCAGGGGCTCAGGGCCAGGCAGAGGCTCCGAAGCCTGGGTGGAGACACCTGTCCTCTGTGCTCCCTCCCCACTGCCAGAACCAGCACAGCAGGGCCCCGGCCACTGGGCTGCAAAGTGCAGCGACTCACCTTCAGGACTCAGGTAGAAGGAAAGGTCTTCTTTATGGGGGTCTTTCTTCTACCTGGGCCCACTTGCACTCGGTAGGCAGGGCCCTCTCCATGGGGTCATCCCTCCCCTGGCCCACCACACCCTCATCTACCACCTTCCCCACTGCCAGGAAGCTCCGCACTTCGGGGTCCAGGTCCAGGTGGCTCAGGCCTGTCCGTGCCAAGAACTGCCTGGAGTGCCTGCCTGTGGTCGGGTTCACGTGCTGCTGGGTGTGTTCAGAGAGGGCCAAGTGCCAGTGCTGGTCATCCAGCAGCCTGCCCAGGGGGACACCATCAGGGCTGGACAGGGAGGGGGCTCAGTATCACCTGAGCAGTGGGAAAGGGGCCACTGGCTCCCACCCCCAGTCAAGCTTTCAGCCCCCAGAGCCCAGGCCGCGTGCACCCCTGCAGGTCCACCCTCGGTCTCTCTGCTTTGTTTCAAGACCTTGTCTATTCTCCTGGGAAACATCCTCTTGGCTTTGTGCCCTGATCAGTGCTGCTGCTCCGGCCCCAAGGTTAGGGTAGGGAAGCCAGGGGATGTGGCCGGGCCTGTAGGCACTTTTGATGGTCACAGTTTGGGGCATTAGTCTATGCTACTGAATTCTGTGGGGACAGGACGGTGGTGCTGCTAACACCCCACAACACACAGGATGCCCCCACAGGGAGACCGCTGGTCCGAAATGTCAGCAGTGCCTGGACAGAAACTGCACTTGAGGGTATAAAGAGCCCCAGCTGGGCCTTATGCCACAGCTGGTCTGTGTTAATAGTCTGGCGTGGAAGCGGTCAGATGTGTATGCAGAGGCCCTCATCTGTAGTGACTGCAGAAAGGTCAGGGGCAAAAGCCCCTCGACAGAGCTCGCACACAGTGACCAGAAGGTTGGCCCCTGGTGGGCCACTTTACCTGAGCTGAGGAGAAGAAAGAGTCGGCCTCGCACCAGTTCTGGGCTGACGCACGGCCTCTGCGGAAGAGGGTCCTGCCTCTACGCATTGTTTTGAATTTCAAAGAAATGATGTCTTCTAATGGACTCCTGGTATTTTGAGCAAATCTGTAAAGCAGGGATCTTTTTCCATCAAAATCAATCACCTCCAATCCTGCAGAAAAGATAAAAGTTGTTCTAAGTTGTTAGCCTGCTTCTCATTAATGTTTTTAAGTGTGTGGAGCCGTGCAGATGCAGAGACATGCACACACACACAGATGCACCATGTGCACACAAGCACACACACACACTACACACAGATGTACAGTGTGCACGTAGGCACACACCTGCACATGCAGGCACCACACACATGCACACAGATAAACAGTACATTTCCCACTTCCTCATCAGATGACAAAGACTCTCCCCAGCAGGTCTTGAGAGACCTAACGATTTTTTTTCACCCACACACGTGATCTGAGAACTCCGGTCTGAGTGGCTGGCCTCCTTACCCTGTGGCTATGCCGTTCCCAGGCGCTCTCGGCATCCGGCTGCTTCCGCATCTTCCTTAGACACACTCGATGGCCACTGGTGATCTGACGTCGCAGACTCTTACACCCCTCTGAAGAACTATTTTCCACACATAAAGTGGGTCCCACAGAGATGTCTCTCTCGCTGCAGGGTCATGAGGAACCACTTGGGCTAACGCTGAGATAAACACTCCATCTCTCCTGCGGGCCTGACCCCACCTGCCCGCAGCCTGGGCAGCCTGGACCCAGGCCTCCTCTATCCTCATCAGGCCCCTCCACTCACTTCCTCTGTAAGAAATGGCTCAAATTCCTCTGAAGGCTACTGGGAAGCTACCGGGTCCTGCTCTCAGTGCCCACTTAAAGAGGGGAGAAGGGATTCTGGAAAAGCCCCTAAATTAGGAAGGACCCTTGGCCTCCCCAGAGAAGCCCAGGTGCCTCAGATGCTGGATGGAGGTGGTCTGGTTGGGGGCAGAGATGCTGAGAGCCAGCACATCACCCCTCGGCTTTCTCATGGGGGCAGGAGTCTGAGGGCTTGAGCTGCCTCCACACTCCATGTCTCACCCCTGGGGCTCCCTGCCCCACACATCCAAACCCATCAACTCCTGATCGGCAGGATGGGATGGCGGGCAGGCATGTACCCAATGGGGTAACTTATTCTAAGACAACATGATTGAATTACTGCTTCCTGTACTGATTTCTGACAAAACCCAAAATGTGGGCACTTCTATACATGGAACCTGCTTTCAATGACACGTCATATGTAAAAGAAACCACTGATAACAATGCTTGCCCACCTTAGGAGGATTTCATTTTGAAACTCATGCTTTAAATTCTACATCTGGTTGATATGCTTAAAATTAATTTGTTTACCAGGTGCACAATGAGTGAATGGGTCATTTCCTGTGAGGTATGTCCTCCCACCGGTCACTCCTTCTGAACAAGGAGGACCAGCAGGAAGCTCTGTGGAGTGACATGCGATGGTCTGGGGCCAGAGGGGGTGAGCCACCAGCATCTGGGGTCCGCACCCACAGGCAACCTGCTTCAGATGGATTTTCTCCAGAAGTGCAGACAAGTGCCCTCCAGGCACATGTGTTTTCTCTGTCCCTGAAGGGACGTGCCTCTCCCCCAGCAGTGCTCGGAGAGCCTCGGACACGGTCACTCGGTGTCAGCCCCAGCCTTGGCACTGAGGGGGGCAGTGCCAGTAGCCACGGAGGGAGGACAGTGAGCCCTGCATCCCTCCTGCCCCCACCCCAAGCACAGATGGGGGCCTTCTTGGAACAGAAGCTCCTATGTTACAGAAATCCGAGGGCTGTTTTTATCCTAAAGGAGGAATTTTAAGACATCATGAAACAACCGCCCTGCCATCTTGCTTTTGGTGTAAAGGCTGCAGACTCAAGGTGTGGGGGTTGCAAGGGATTATACGGTAGGTTTTCCTTTCTCTTCCTTGAAATGTTCTCATTTAGTTATTTGTCACATGCTTTTTAGTGTAGTTTACTTGGATTTTGTGTTTTACAAGCATATCTGATATCCATGGTGAAGACAAGGAGAGATGGGGTGAAGGAGCCCCAGGGTCTTCCTGGGACCTGCTGACAAGGAGGGGGAGACCGTCCTTCTCACAGGTCTCCTGCAGTGAAGCGCACACACCTGTGCACAGGATCAGGCACACACACACACACACACGGAAGAACTCGGGCAGCACACACGTGTAATTATTTTATTCTCCGGGGTTCTTAAGACCAATTCAAGGCTCCTCCAGGTCACGTGGTTGGGAACTTCCCTCATCCACGGGGATGTGCCCGCTGGTCCCCGGGGCAGTGGGAACACAGAGCCCACTGGGCCCACCGTGGAGCCATCCACGCTGCAATCAGGCTGGGCTTAGACCTTGCTACCTGCCCATCCTCCGAGCAGAGCAGCGGCAGGTCTCCACCCGAGGCTGCCGTTAGAACGTGGGTCTACTCGCTGCAGCAGGGCCGCCCTCAGCCCTTGTTCAACTACAGGAGGACTCAGGCCTGTGGGCATTGGCTCCAGGGTCAGCTCTGGCCCAGGCAGGAAAAGAGGTGACTGGCCAGCTTCCCCTCAGCTGTGCTTTGTCTGGCTGGATGTCCTCCCTCCCATGTGGTTTTATTCCCTGGTAGCATCCCTGGTGAAGGCACTGTTTGCAGGTTCAGGGATTCATCTGCGGCTCCTGTTCATGGTTCTTCCTCCCCACAGAACAAAGCCCTCATTTTCAAGTGGCTTCACAGTCATGTGGACTGACTGACTCATGGCCCCAGCTTTTCTCTTCAGACAACCTGCATGTAATCAGATAATCCCAACTCTGGGCGTCTGTTCCCCTCTGGTCTTAACCTCAGACCTGCATGGATGCAGGAGTGGGTGGCACTGCTGCCCACCTGCTCCCCCCAACCACACACCCATTGCTTCATCCATCTCCCCACTGACAGGTCAGGAGGCCCCACCAGGGAAGTGCAGGTTGCCATGGGGATGGAGCAATTGCCATGGGGACACATGCTGGGAAGTTGCCACCAGCAATATTCCCTCAAGTGTTCATGTATGAAGCTCAAAGCAGGTGACACTTAGCTGCAGGTGAAGGGCTGGTGCTGTGAGGGGTGTGAGAGGCTGGTGTGACCAACTGTGCACCTTCCCCTGTGTTTCCCATCAAATAACAGAAAAACATTGGGTGTCCAGGCATCAGAAACTTCTGTGCAAAGGCCCTGTGGCCACCAGAGATATCCTGGCCCTGTCCAAAGTCTGAAGTTGGGTCCCCGTGGATGCCAGGTGTGCAGGGCAAGGACGTGAGGTGCATGGAGAGATGGCACCAGGAACCAGGGCCTGACCTGGTGCCCTGAGGGCTTCACATGACACCGGTCCCTCCATGGAGACATTGGCTGATGTGTTTGTCGGCTTGGCAAATGGCAGGCTTCTCCCAGCTGCAGTCTGAGGTCCCATGGGGGCTGCCATGGTCACATAGGTAGGTATGGCAGGTGGGACTCAAACCAAGCTGAGAATAAAGACCAGAGAGAATTGGATGGATCATAACTGAACTTGGAAGGAGGGATATCAGAGCTCGGGGCTGACTGGGTATGAGGTGCCATGATTTAACTGAATCCAGCATCGGGAAGGCGGGTCTGCTTTCTGAGAGAGGACATGGGGTGGCAGATGGTCCTTGGAGATGATTCAGGGGGAGGGATGGTTCAGCTTTAGTAGGACAAGGTGCCCTGGAGCAGTTGGGTGTGGGAGTTGGTGTCCAAAGAGGCTTGTGTCAGAGGCATAGCTGGACACCAACATGGAAGGGGACCTGTGGCCAGGAAAGGACTCTGTCACCCAAGGGACAGCAAGGAAGAAAACTACCCAGCAGAGCCAGCGGCTGACACCCTTCTGACCACCATGCAGTCGGCAGCTCTGGGCTCTGGCCACCCCCTGGCTTGTCCTCCGGTGGCTGGAGTCCATCTGAAGGGACCCCTTCCCAGGGGGTCTCCGCCTGCTCCCTGCTGCAGTCAGGTTGCCCTGTGTTCCCTATCCCCACAGTCCCCAGTGATCATCCTTGTCACTCAACAAGTAGATGCTCTCTTAATGCCAGGAACCCAGGAAATGTAAAACAACAGACGGTGCTTCTGGGCAGGCGAGCGTGTGAGGACCAGGCAGGGAGGAGGGGGCGTGGAGACAAGTCTGCGGGGGTCCGTCTAGGGTCCAGGGTTTATCCCGACTGCAGGGTCAGGGTCTGGAGCCTGAGGGTGTGGGAGAGCGGGGCCTGTCCAGGGGGACTGGGCAGTGACCGGGATGGAGGTGTGGGCTAGGGTAGGGGGCTGCCCCCAGTCGTCCAGGTGGAGGAGTGGCTTATTCTTGGACTACACAGGAGATGCGGGAGCAGGGGAGCAGAACACTGTGAACCGCCTGTTGGAGGCTGAGCTGAGCCTCTTTAAGGAGGAGCCATGAGAGGGTGCCTCTCATCACTGGGATAGAAGACAGCATCTCAAGTCTCCCAGCTATGGCTGCGGGGAGGGGTCATCTCCTGAGTTCTCCGTAGACCCTCCTGCTCCCCGTGACAGGTTCTTCTAATTTTACAGGCTCAGTCAGGCTCAATGGGGATGGGTTGGGCGTGCCCTCAGCTCCAGCAGCTCCGGAAAATGCGGGGAGACAGGACTTTCCAGAGGGCACCACCTCTGAGCGGGAGGGATGCATGGAGGTACAAGCTCAGGGGCATCTCAGGTCAAGTGAGCGCCTTCAGAGACTTGGGGTGTCTGGGGAGGGGGCGTGTGGGTGGCACAAACCTCAGGATGAAATCTGCGCAGCCAGGATGCCGGGAGGGGGTGTCCTCACCTGCCCTCACCTGGGGAGACAGCAGCAGCGTGGCAGACCCTGCCTGGTTGCTAAGTTCTGGGTGCCCCTGTGCCCCAGCATCTGATACCTGTCCTGTTACTGTCCACAGCTGTAAACCTACCTCCTGGACCCCGACAGACCCACCCCCATCCCAGCTCACACTCCCGACCTCACACTTCTGTACAAACTAGTGTCATCGCCTCCTCACTAGGGAAACAGACGCACCTTCCACGTCAAACCCTTGACACAATGCTCCTCGAAGAGCAGGTCCTGACTGGCGTCCGCATGGTCAGTGAGCAAAAGGGACCCGGGTCTACATCACCGACACCCAGGCCGCGTCCAAGGACGTGGGGCTACATGTGGGTGAGACACCTGCCCTCTCCCCACTCGGGGTTTGTGAAGTGACAGAGTGTTCAGAGAGAGGGAGGGAGACAGAGACAGAGAGAGGGAGGGAGAGACAAAGATAGAAAGAGACAGAGACAGAGGCAGAGACAGAGAAAGGGAGGGACACAGAGAGGGGAGGAGAGACATGACAGAGAGAGACAGAGACAGAGATGGGGCAGGGCCCAGCCCAGCCTGGCTGTGTGCAGACACTCAGGAGACCGAGGAGAATAGTCTGGGTTCTGTCTCAGGTTTGCAGGAGCACGAAGATGAGGTTAGGAAAGCCGTGCCCACCCTCTGGGTGCCCTGTGCATGGCTGGACTCATGGTGGGGGCACCTGTACACCTCCAAGCACATCCCAGTCCGGCCCTCTGGGGTCCAGGCAGTCGGCAGGAAGTGCAGGGACCTGGCCTCCAGGGGCAGTCACAGACGGTGCTGCACCATGAAACCCTGCAAGGCCACAGGCTCTGGTCGGCTGGGCCTCTGCCCTCAGAGCCCTGAGCAGGATCCTTTCCCTTCTTTTGTCTTTCCTGGCCCCTGTGCCCACCTCCTTGAAAACCAGCAACCCCAAAGAATAGATGTGAAAATCCTGAACCACCTTCTGGCTGGAGAGGTTTGCCTCACACACCCTCCTCCTGGTTCCTGCAGGGCCGTGGTCCCCCTTGCTCAGGTCCCCAGTGTGGTGGGGTCCTCTTTGCTCAGGGTACCAGTGGGGCAGGGTTCCCTGTGCTCAGAGTCCCAGTGGGATAGGGTCCCCTGTGCACCTAATAGAAAGAAACAGAATGAGAGCCCCTCACTGCTTCCCCCTCTCCCAGGTGAGGGAGTGGGAAATCTCAGTTTGTAATTTATAATAGAAATAGTTACAATGTGCAGGATTAGATGGGGTCTGGGAAGGTGACAGGGGTTAGGGAATACACTGAGGGCGTGGGAAATGCCCCTGAAGAACACGATGGCTGTCAAATGGGGTTTGCACATCGTGTGGTGGCAAACAATTTTCCAGTGAGAATGTATTTTTTAATTGCAATAGAAATCAATAGTATTGATTACATAGGAAAAAATCTAAAGATATTCCCAAAGGTTGCGTGTTCTGCAAAAGATTTAAAAATTTTTCTCAATTTCCTGTGAATGTGGCCACGGTTTTCCTAGAGTGATACCCGCTCAGCATCCCTGTGAAATGCTCCAAAGGCCTGAGTTCATTTGCTCCCAAGCAGATGGACAGGTTCATGTACTGTCTGCTGGATACCTTTTCTGGTTCCCAAGTTTGGTGCTAGCATTTGAAAGGGCCTCACTGACTCGCAAGTCCAAACCTGCATCTGATGAAGTGGGAGAGAGCCTTACCCCGGAGCCCATGACTGTGCAACTTTATTTGCTGATTTTGACATGGGTTTACCCCCAGTCGCTGAGCAGGCACCCCTGGGATAAAATGTGAGGCCCACAGGGGACGTGGCCACCCCAGCCTCCAAGGAGAACTGCTGTGGACAGGTCAGCAGGAAACAGACCTTGGAACTTAGTTTGGGGCTTTGCTGGTCCCTCCTGGCCATTTCACACACCTTGTCCCTTCAGGACCTGTGTCCCTCCAGGTCACCCTCAGAGGACGGCGAGTGAGGTCTGCAGGGTGGTCATGCCGCAGAATCGGGGCAGAAAAAAGGACAGTGTTCAAGCGGGAAACTGGTCTCGTCCCCCTCTTGTGGGAGAGGTCGTGCCTCCCCAGTGGCCTCTGTTCACTCTTTTCTAAGTGTCCTGACTTTATTTACTGTTTTAGGAGGAATGGTATTTCTTTTTACTCTTGATTCCACATTTAAAAAATCACATTGTCCAAACATCCATGTTAAATATTGACATCAGTTAATCATTTCTGTGAAAATCTTCATTAAAAGCAGATTTCAATAAAAATCCTTAAGTGAGGATCACTTTGAGTTTACTGCTCAGACTAAGAAACACATACCTTAAAAAATACTGAACATTCATGTAGCAAACCTCACTGCACTTTGTGTCTGCAGCTCAGAAAGCATCGCTTTTCTGTCTGTGCTGAGCAAGGTTGTGTGTTACCTGAGCTGAGTCGGTGAGTCAGAGCAGGTCTTGGGAAAGGGACAGACTCACATCTTAGGATTCTCAAAAGAGATGCTCGGGGGAGATGAGCCTCATGCTAGGTGTTTGCTGGTGAAGGAGCTGAAAATGAGACAAGCTCAGTAAAAGTGTTTCTGACTTCACAAAGAGCATATTTTTGAAAATACACATATTATAATGATCGATGGAAACAGAGCTAAAATATTTGTATACACTTGCCTCTGCAGGGTGGTTCTATGCAGTGACTTAATTAGCTAGTCAGTTAGTCACAATCAGCTTGTGACAAACACCAGAGGTCTTGTTAACTAGACTCTGAGACTTCGAGATCACCTGACTCCAAATGAGGACAGCACTAAACATTTCCCTTCAGTGGCTTTGTCCCCCAAGGGGAGCCTGGCATGGGGGAACCCACCTCCTCCATCAAACCAGAGCCTACAGGGAAATCTGGGGAGGACAGAAGGGCTGAGTATCTGCCCCATGGGGCACAGCATCCCCCCCCCACATGAAGCCCTGAGACTGAGGAAGTGAAACTTTCATTTCATTCATTTTAACTGACTCAGATTTAAACCTAAATAGCCCGTGTGGCAGCAGCTGACCTCCTGGGTGGTGCAGCACTGGGGCCCCTCGGCCATGAGAACAGCACCTCTGGGAGCTGCCAGGGTCTTCCAGGGACACGTGCATCACAGGGGTCCTCACACTCAGGCACCTCGAGATCCATCTTCCCAGTAGGTGTCTGGGAACACAGTTCATAGTTCACACAGCCTCTGCCTGGGGTCACTCCCACCCTCAGCACTGCTGTCCCCAGATGCCCCAGACTTACTGAGTTTCCAAGGGAAAATGGATAGAAAGTTAATCCCAGGTCAAATTTATCCACAGAGAAGGAAAAGTGTGTTTTTAAAATCCTTTACAGTTAAAGCTTATTCACCAGAATTGGAGACTGTACATAAAAGGGGAAAAGTGAGCGGAGCCTGTGTCGAAGGACTGATGTAAATCTTGACCAACTACGATCTTCCAACTGACCAGAGAACTTGAAGCTGCATCTTGTGGAAAATAAACTGTCTGATATTCACACACAGACACACAGGATGGATCCCCAAATCTGAAGACGCAGACCCCCTGCAAGGGGCTGCTGGTTCCATTTCAAAGAACACCAGTCGAGGAGGACCCCTGACAGGGCCTAGTGGGAGAAGCAGTGTGTGTCCCGGGGCTGGGGGACGGGCGGCACCACGTGCTGGGCAAATCCTCATGTTCTCGCTCCTCCAGCCGAGCGACGGTGAACGTCGAATGTAACCCTGGCTGCTCGAGTTTGGGCCCCATTTCTGGAAACACCTCACAGTGTTTCCCCCAATTTCTTCTTGACTTATTTGTTTCTCCGCACCAAGTTTCAGCCTCTTTACCCCAGTGTCAGCATGACTGATGACTTTCCTCTCATTTAACTCCCTTCAGAAGCTAAGGGGCAGAAATTACCCCTCAGAGACACTACAGGGACTGTTGACAGTTAGTGACATGGCCCAGGTTTACCTCAGAGGGAAACCACCTCAAGCTGACACAGAGATGCCAGGAGAGCCCTTTTCCTGTTTCTCCCACAGTGTCCCTGAGAGGGGATGTGAGCCTGGTCTGCGTTCTTGCTGAGGCTTTCCCGTTATTGTCATAAAGATGATCTCTTCACTTCAGACAGTGACGCGGCCTTAAGAGCAGGGCGGCCTCAGGTGTGGTCTCCGGGGTCCCTCTGGCCATCCCGAGACCCCCTGACCTCAGGAGGGGTCCTGTCACTTCCTCCCCAGCCTGCTCTGAGCAGACAGGGTGCCTGAAGCTTCCTGTGCTGCTGTCCAGGGTCCTGAATTATCCCCGAGCCCAGGGCACCAGGCCGGCCTTGGGTTTGCCTCATGTTTTTCTTCAGTAGAACCAGTGCCTGCAGTGTGTCAACACACAAGCCCAGGTTTTATTTTATTATAAGACGAACAAGCGTCACTCTCTCAAATTTCTATAGCATCCCTGTGCTCATGCCTGGGTCCTGTGCCCATCCTGGGCTGCTCCATGGTCGACGTGTGGGAGCCATGCTCAGGTTGATGGTTCACAGAACACCTGGATGCTGGAGGAGGCTGTGGACCTCATACAGGGGCCTGAGACGATGCATTCCTAAGAAGAATCCAGTGGTGCCAGTGCCTCCAGCCCACAAACACAGTGCAGTGAGAGCCCCAAGTGTTTCACACTGAGAGACTTCAGAACCCCAGTTTGCACACAGGCATCACTTGCAGGGTTGTCGAGGGGGCATGGCTGGCTGGGTCTCCCTGCCAGAGACCAGTTTAACCTGGGGCTCAGCCTGGGCCTTGGGTACTGGAAAGGCCAATAGACCCTGCTGGGCCTTGGCTTAGACTTAGGCCCCTGCATCCTCTCCCCAAGTAGCCCATCCCTAATGCCACTGAAGATGCAGGTGATTATGATGAGGTGCTGGCCTTCCTGGCGTGGACAGAAGCCCCCCTCCAAACCATCAGAAATTAGACCAACTCTAAATTTTCAAAAACATTTAGTTTTTGGTCAGAATTCTGGGCCTCTATGATCCCCTTTGGCCGTGTCCTATGTTTGCCGTGTCCATTGTCTGTGTGAGCTCTGTCACTTTTTTCTCATTTATCTACCTGGTCAGCATCTTGGGCTCAACTATTAAAAATTCAAGGAAGTGTGATCCCAAATTGGTCACAGGAAACTTGACTGATGTAAAAAGGCTGCCCTCCATCAGTGTGAACCTTGTTTTCTTAAAGAGAGAACGTCTTCTTATTTTTATTGATTCACTTTAGTGATTTTAAAAATGCATCCCAAAAGCCTTTATTGTGACCATGTAAACTTTGTTTCAAACAAACAAATACAAACAAGACTGGAATTTAACTGTTAAATTTGCACTGCAGATCTTATAAAAATTAAATAAGGATTTATTTATAGATGCAGCCCAAACCCTCCAGCCCACCCCCAAACAGTCCAACTTTCTCTGTTATGAGGTCGTAGCTGCCTCCACGGGACACAATGAGAGGTAACCAACCCCTTCCTGGAGACATTCTCCTCTCCCCATTTCATTCTCCCCTTACATGTGGAAGACATCCAAGAAGCTTAAAGTTGTGGATGATGCACTAAGTCTGGTGAATTCTGTTCTGAGTTCATACAGGCATGAAGTACTTGTAAACAAAAATGAAAGTGTCTCTTGAATGGATGTGGCTTTTATGCTAAAACTTTAATTAGTTTCCTTTCTATTCTTCTCAAATGTGTCTTCCTGGAATGTGACAGACAGGGCTCACACAACAGGACAAGCTGATCCAGATTTCAAGTGTTCACTGAATCCTGAATGGCTCACACCTCAAATTCATCAGCATATGTGTGACCTTGGAATCAGAGCTCTAATGGTTCTTAAAAAGAGCAGGAGCTCCCAGCGCTTCTGCAGAAAGTACAAACTGGTCCTCAAGGGCACAATGTCCTGCAGTCTGTGTATGATGGGGATGGGGCTAGCCCCCCACTTGGCCTGGCCTGGCAGCTGCAGGGACCCCTGGGCAAGTGGAGCTGAAGGGAGAAGTCCTCTTTCTAACAGCTGGGAGCCAAATCCAAAGTAAACTCTGAGCAGATCCCTGTCCCTGAGTCCTCACATTCAGGCCCCTTTTGGGTCTGGAGCCTGGCTTTTGTGGGGGATAAGGTGGAAGGGGAGGGGAAGAGACTGAGCTGGGAGGGGAGGAAACAAGGGGCAGCATAGGGGAGGTGCCCCGTGCTGCCCTTCCCTCCTGCCCAGCCATCCAGAAGGGCTGGACTGGGCCCTGCGGAGCCTGACTGATGTGAGCCCATCCCTGCATCTCATTCTTTGCTCTGGACACTCCAGGCAACAAAACTAACCAGCTAACTCATTAAACTGGTTGGGTAAATAGATAATTTATTTTCCAGATGCAGCAGTGGCCCCACTCAAGGCTCAGGCAGTTTTGAGGAAAGATTCCAGAGAGGAGCACAGTGTGAAATGGCTGCTTGGACAGAACTGTGTCCCGAATTCTGGTCATGATCAGTAGGCACCGTGTGAGCCGCTGACTCTGTGAACATCCTTGTCTCAGCAGAAAAAGCTGCACATAGTGCCCAGGAGGATGAACTCCCTGGTCGCTGACCCCCAGCTGGGGACCGGTCTTCCTCCACATGGCCCCTGCACACCTTCCTAGAGTCATTGAACTTGATGGAGTTAACACTGAAGTGTTCAGGGCACTAGAAGCCTCTGAGAACCTCACGGGTGCTGGTCACCAGTGTCCCTGGCCCAGCGATTGTGGGGTCCACCCTCTGCCCCGACAAGGCTCCCAGACCCTTCCAAACCAACTATCATATATGTTCCATAAGACCACATCTCTCTAGAGAGTCACTCTTCACTTGAAACACAACAGTGGCCACTCAGGAAGGACCAGCCCCACCTCTTCACTGAGAGTGAGTGTCCCTGCTGACACGGCCTCCTGGCTCTGTGGTGTGCGGCCTTCTCTCTTCTCGCTCAACCTGGTAGCCCCAGGTGGCCCCAGAGCCAGTCAGCCATCAGGAGAGATGACAAGTGAAGCTCAAGCAACAGTTTTTCTTTCCTTTTTGTTTTCATCAGCCAGTCCCAGGAGCTCAGTACCGATGGTGAACACGGGAGAGCACAGAAGCCGGGCCCGGGGCTGGCTGTGAGCCCGTCTTGCAGGTCCCCAGAGCAGGGGGCCCTGGGCCAGGCTGCAGGCAGGCAAAGCTGCTGCTCGGCACCTGCCCGAGGAGGAGGGGGGCCTGAGGCTCCAGGTCCTGGGATGAAGCCAACAGTGCACAGCAGGCCCTGTGCGACCTCGTGACTTGATTAGGAAAACCCACCTCAGAGCAGGGATGCCAGTGCAAAACTGTACTTTAAAATGTTGGAGATCTGCAAACATGCTGGCAGAGCTAACCATAGATAATTTTTGTAAACAAGAGCGTTAATATTTGGAGCAATGAAAGGAAATATTTCAGTTGATCAGTACGGACTTTCACAATTTCTCTCTGATACAAATGCCTAGGAAAGGACCGAGGTTCTAACAAAATGCTGATTTAATGTAAAGGCAGCTAAATACAAACGACGGTGTCAGAGACACCAAGGTCAGGCTGTTTTGTTTTAAGGGAGTAAAATAGGATAATTCTAGTAATTATCAACCAGTGAGATTTTACTCTGTGACAGTGAAAATAGCTCTGGTTAAAAGAAAATTGAAAAGAGGAAATGCCTCTAAAAGTAAATATAAAATAATAATTATAGCTTCACTGATGTTTTTAAGGATAGATTATTTCAACACAACCTGCCAATATCCTCTTTAAACATAAACAGGGGGAGGGTAAAGCTCAGTGGTAGAATGCCTGCTTAGCGTGCATGAGGTCCTGCGTGCAATTCCCAGTACCTCCATTAAAAAATAAAAATAAACAAACCAAATACTTCCCCTGCCACCCCCCCAAAAATTAAAAAATATATAAATAAAGCAAGGCAGCAAAAGATAGACAAATAAGACTATAAAAATGACAGCCTGTTGCACATTAGAGGGCACAATAAGCTGAGTGAATAGGAACTTATGAAACGGGAGAAACTAATTGCAAATCGTATGTCTGATGGGGGGTTGCTGTCCGGAGTATAGAACAAACTCCCAATTCAGCAGCAGCAACAAAAATGACCCAGTGAGGGACACGAACAGACATTCGCCAAAGACAAACGGCCAGAACACATGAAAAGATGCTAAACATCAGATAAAGATCAAAACCTCCACGAGATTCCACCTCTCCCCAAAACCTTCGATGTCAGATGGTCTCGCTTTGCCGAGCCCCACGCTCTGGCCCCAAAACCGAGCATTTTAAACTGTTGTCAGAACCAAACAGGTTTCACAGATTCAGCAAAGACTGCTCCGATGGTCACATAATGGAACATGTGGATGTTGCATGGTTCTCTAACAATCACCAAAGTCAAGCAAACAAAAACATATGCCCCAAAGAAACGTGGCTCAGAAACACACAGTCACGGAAACCACTGAGGTCGCCATCCAAAGCTCACTAAGTGGCCAGGGTGCAGGACGCACCCTGCAGCCCCCATGGGGTGACTTCACATTTCTGCCCAGGCCAGACATGGGTCCTTCCATCCTGTCTTGGGAAACCTCAGATACCAGGAGGAGCAGATGGGCAGTCTTGGGGATAACTGGGGACAAAGCAAACCTCCCACTGCCCCGCAGCACATGCCAACTACATGTGACACTCCACAATTTTAATGGAAACCACGGATTTCTTTCCAGTTTTGATAGCACTATAAGGTTATTTCACTCTTAGGAACTTACTAAATTATGCCTGTGTCTTGTGCTTGAAAATGCACGAACACCTTGGCAAAGTGATTCTGATTTGAGCTCTGCAGCTGGTGAAGGAGCTGCCATGACATGTGGGGATGTGTGCACAGGAAGGGACGTACTGAGATGCCCTTCTCCTGCTGGTACTGCTTCCAGTTCCTGCCGCTGTTGCTGGACATCAGGACGTAGCTGGTCACCCAGTTGGAGCTTCCGTACCTACCCTGAGTGGCCACAGTCATGACCTCTGCCCTCTCTCCAAGGTCGATCTGCAGCCACTGGTTCTTGGTGGATAGAAGTGGTGTCCAGACCCCCGACCCTGGTCACAGAAGAAACAGGAGATGGGGGTGGGGAAGAACATTAAGATGCATCTTCGAGGAGATGAAACATCGCAGGGATGGATGATTTGCTGCTTGGACAAGAAGTGTGTTTCCAAACCTGGAATAAAGGGCTCACAGCTGTGCCACCGAGAGGGACACTGAGTGAAAACACCCATGTCCTTCTGGGAACGGGGCCCTCACCCTGCAGTCCAGCTGTCCACCAGTGTCCTTGTGCTGGTGTGATGGGCAGACATCCCCAGGGGGGACCATGTACCCTTGGGGCCAGCGACCCAGCCCTTGTGCAGAGTTGGTCACCTTGACACTTATGGGACATGTGGATGCAGCCAGGTGTCCATTTCAGACCACCTCTGGTGCCCACATCCAGCCATGTGGAGGCAGGACCCTCCAGATCCAGACCTGCTGCAAGGGGCTCCCAGGCTCAGGAGGAACAGGGTTTAAAGCAGGATTAAGAACCAGGAGATGTGGCTGGTGATGTCCACGTTGGGTGAACATGAATCAGAGGAACCGCCACAGAGCCCCCTGTGGGTGGTGGGAGTGGGGAGCCTCGGAGAAAGACTGCAGAACCCCTGAGAGAAAAGGAGTGAGAGCAGCAGGCCCAGAGATCCCTGTGAATGACCCCAGGCTGAATGGAGAAAGCCCAGGGAGACAGAGAAGGGTGTGTAGGGACAGCACAGGCCAAGGAGCCTGGGAAGTGACCAGGTTGAAGGAGACCCTGCCATGAGGGCCATGCCCAGGCCTGAAGGTGTGAGATGGAAGCCCATCTTCCAAGCACAGAGCTTCTGGGGGAAGAAATTATAAAGGGGGCGCGGACTCAGGGCCCTTCAAGACCAAAGGGACCACAGACCCGAGGGTCTACAACCCCTTCTAACACACACACACATACACACAGACATATGCATACACATGTACACTACACACATATACCCACACACACATGTGTACATAATATGGGCATGCACATATATATTTATGCATACAGACACACACAGATACACACACAACACAATAAGAAATGAACAGCACAGCAGACACTGAAGGCCTGAGTGTTGCTGGGCTGACAGACAGAACCCAGCACTGACAAGCTCAGAATCTCAAAGGATCCAATGTTACCAAAACAAATAAGAGGAAAGTAAAATTGGTACAGAATTCTAACAGAAAATCAGGAAACAAATATTCACAAAATTTAATTGAAGAAAATCCTTGATTCCTAAAAACCATTATGAAGTGAAAGGAAATTTCATGAAAAATAAGTGTCCTCAAAAAAGCTTTGAGGGCCAGAAATACAACCTTGAGTCAGAGGCTCAGAACTAAGAACAGAGGTAGAGCAAAAAACAGAGGTGTAAAAAGGAATTGATTGAGCTCAGGAAAGAAATGGAAGAAAAAGGCACAGGAAATCCCACTACACACCCATTAGCAAGGTCCCATTCCGGAACAGTGACAACGGCAGGTGCTGGCGGGGGTGGGAGCCGCAGGGCCTCTCACTGCTGCTGTGCAAACACGGACACCGCCGTGGTTTCCTGTAAACTAAATAGACTCTAACATCACTGTCCTTAGCATTTACTCAACGAGGTGAAAACTTAAGTGCAAGTAAAAATTAGAAGCAACCAAGATATCCTTCAGTAGTTGAGTGGATACATAAACCACGGTCCATCCAGACAGTGGAATGTTACTCAGTAATAAAAAGAAATGAGCTACCGAGCTGTAAAAAGACATGGAGGAGCCATAAATGCATAGTTCTAAGGGCAAGTATCCAGTCCTAAGAGGACATAGACTCTATGATTCCAACTACGGGACATTCTAGAAAAGGCCATACTATGGGGACAGTGAAGGGCCAGGGGTCCCAAGGGCTGAGGGGGAGGGATGAACAGGTGGCAGTCAGGTGGCATTCAGGACAGTGAAGCAAATCTGTGTGATGTTATAATGGTGGAAATGTGTCATTATACATTTGGCGAAATCCACAGAATGTACACCATCAAGGGTGACCCTAACGTAAACTGTGGACTCCAGTTAATAATAATATATCAAGGTTGACTCATCGATTGTAATAAATATGACAGGTGTTAATAATGGGGAATCTCTGTGTGTGTGTTTGCCATCCGCAGGGACTGGGGGGTGACATGGAAACTCTCAGTACTTCCAGCTCAATTTTACAGCAAACCTGAAACTGTTCTAAAGATATATATAAACTTAAAAAAATAAATAAATTGCATAATGTCCAAAGGAGAACAGACTCAGATGAAAATGAAAATGCAATAAAGGACATCAAAGAAAGGCAGAAATGTCCAGGAGGATTAAGGTGACAAAGTCCGTTCATCAGGGTCAGGAGGAGCAGTGGGAAGGGGAGGCAGGCACGGGGGAGCGGTGTCCATGGAGCCAGAGCTGCAGAGCAGGCCTGACACTTGAACTACGACCCGAGGAACCTGTCCAGAGCCAGAGACACCTCATCAGACAGTAAGGCACGCTACTCAAATCATGGATAGAAATTCCAGAAATAAACCCCAAAATAGGTGAAAATTCAGTCCAGGACAAAGCAAACTCTCCAAGATCCAGGATGAAGATGGACATTCTAATAAATGGTCCTGAGACAACTGCGCAGCCATTTAGAAAGAGACAAAATTAAACCCACATTTCATGCTGTACACAATCATAAACTCCCACTGGGTCGAGGAGCTAAGTGCAAACATGAAATTACACAAATACCAGGAAAAATCATGGAAGGTCCTCTTCAACACTGTTCAGAAAAAGCCTTTCTATGACTCAACATCCAGAGGTATTAAAGGGAAGACTGACACATTAGACTAATAGAATTTTTAGATGTATGACCAAAAGAGAAAAAAAAAGAAAAACAAAACCCAGAACAGGTCAAAAGACAAATGGAGAGAAAACACCTTGCGACTCGTGTCAATCATATTGTAATGGAACGTCCGTGTGCTGGGGTGCTTGAGGCCATAAAGGGAGGTCCTCAGGATGCGTGGTCACAGGGAAGTGGCCCTGAAGGTGCAGCCAGAAGTGGACACATTCATGAAGTTCACTCCTGCTCCCCTGGGGCTTCCTGGAACATCCCCACATGGACTCTTGGAGGCAGCGCTGGTCCCCTGTGATGTAGGGCCACCTGCTCTGGGGTTCTGTAGCTGCTGTACCCCCAGGGAGGACAGGGGCAGGGGATCAACTCAGCACCTGGGGCCAGGACACCTCTGAGCACATCGGCCCCTCCTGCCTCCCTGCAGTCTCCACCAATTACTGATGCAAAATTGGAATCAATCCTTCTGCCTCCTCCCCAAACAGGAGAGGTTTCTGGAGACCTGGGACCACCTAGGGAATGTGCCCTGGGCCCTGGACCTGCTCAAATACCCTGGCCCCTCCTTTCTGGGAAGTTGTCTGTCTCCAGACCCAAACCCATCCTCCCCTCAGCCTCATGGGTTTAGTCCATTTGCCTTAGAAATAATCACCTATTTGTCTTGGCAGAAATTGTAAATTGAATGTAAATGAGGAGAGAGAGATGTGGGCAGAATTAGCTCTGAGAGCCTAGGAAAGGGAATCGGTTCATGAAACAAGGAGCCAGACAATGGGGCACAGTCCTCCCGGCACCTAACTTCCTCCTTGTTTTTATAGCCAGAGACCCACCTGGGTTGCCTGAGGCCAGGCCCACCCAGCAGGCAGACCGCCCACCCTGGTGTTCACACCTTTGCTCCTCAGATGAAGACTGAAGATGTAAACGGTCAGCCTCTCAGTGTGAGTTTCTGCATCATCGTCTCATAATTGTAATAAAACCTGATACCCTGCTCTCAACATCATGCTATCTGGGCTGAAGAGCAAGGTCAGATCCCAGACTGAATCCTTCAGGGGAGCCAGTCAAGGGAAACCTGTTGCTGGCATAGGTTTCTCAGCCAGAGACTCGGGTGGAGAGTGTTATTTCCTAAAGCAGCGTGGTTTTCTAACTGTGCTCCTGTCTCTGCTGGAGAAATGTGACCCCATCTCCCAGGGGCACCAGGTCCCTTCCGGGTTCACTCCCTTCCCTCAGCCTGGAGCCGCCCGCAGCCTGAGGACAGGGGCCACCACTATCTGGGGGTGCATCCTCTGAGCCCAGCACCATGGGCAGCTGCTGACAATGGTGAGTGTGGGGAGGCCACCCCCATGACCCCTGCATGTCCTCCCACCCATGGGGACTTGTCTGAGAGTCTCAGCATTGGGAGGAAAACTTCACCTCAGGGCTCTTTACAAAGTCTTGGGGGAGGAGGCTGGCTCCAGCCAGCACATTTTGCTGCAAAAAGCACAGCCTTGACTTGCTGTGTTGTTTTTGATTTTTTCTTTTTCACAGTTCAAGGAAAGGACAAGACTCTTGCGACCTCGCAAGCAGGAGCTGTGACGGTTGGGGGCTTCCTGGGCGGGACTGCCTCACTGCCTCCCCAGAGGGCCTGCAGCCGGACTTCAGGGAGAAAGGGGGCTCGAGGCCACCTCCTCTCCCACGTGGACACGATGCAGCCATTGCAGGTGCAGGACACACAGCCCCATGGGCCCACCTCGGACAGGAGGCCCAGGCACCACCAGTCCATCTCTCTCAGCAACAAGCCCTCCCTGGGTAAGATGATCAGACAGAGCCTTTATCACTGTCGCCCTCCATCCCAGGAAATTTGCCACAAATTTAGACACTGCCAGCCTGACTCTCCTCCCATCCATGCCTCCGGGCCTGGGGTCTGCACCTGCATAGAATGCTGAGCCCCCAGCACTTGCAGATGCCTTCAGAGCTCCCCAGATTCCCGTCTGGACAGCCGGACGGGTCTGAGCCCGGGGATGCCGGCCGGACAGATGTCAGCATGCTCTCCAGACATGGCGGGTGTGGAAGCTGTGGTGCCGGGTCACATGTCTGCATATGTGTGCAGATATGTGCAATGTGTGCACACACCTGTGTGAGTGCACACATGTGAGTGTGTGCAAATGTGTGCACACCTGTGTGAGTGCATATGTGTGTGTGTGTGTGTGTGTGCAAATGTGTGTGTGCCTGTGATTTCTTTCCCACTCCATCCCCATAAGTCACAAAGGGGCTACTTTTTTAATGACTGCTGTTCACTTCAGAGAAAATCAATATTTGGGGGACCAGAGTTTTCTGCAGACTTTGTTCAGCTTTATTGTGTGAAGATTTTTTTGGACCAAAGCATTGTTTCTAGCTCTCACCCCAATTCATTTATCAAGTTGTCACCACAGTCCAGCTTTTGGTACCTTCCAGCTGTCACATGTACATGGTGGGGAGCAAGTGGCTGCTGAGCAGGCAGGTGTGGAGCAGGTGTGCACGGAGGGGAGCAGCCCATGCGGCCACAGCTACAACCTGTGATCCTGGAGGGACGGTGGCAACTGCAGGGAGTGGGTGGCAGCCAGCAGAGGAGCAGGAAGAAGAGAAGAAAGATGTGTGGGGAGGGTTTGCCGGCCCCCTACACCTGCCCCATCCTGGCAGGCATCCCTGTGGCACTCTGCTCATGTGTCAGCTTTAGCAGGGCTGTGTCTGTGGTGGGGCTGGCCTGGTGCACAGCATGGCCGTGAGGGTGGCACAGGGTACCGTCAGCCTGTGTGGGTCAGGCACCTGCAGGGATGACCTCTCATCTCTCCCAGGAGTTCAGGACAGAGGCATAAAGGCTGCAGAAAGAGCCACCCCAGAAGTTGCCCCATCTAGAGTCAAGGGCTTTGCCTCACTCAGGGCAGTGAGCCTGAATGCTGCCATCCACCCATGGCCACATCCTTTCCTGCCACTCAGCTGGGTCCCCACAAGGAGCCAGAATATTTATGGGAACACAAAGAACAAAAACCCACCAAAACAAACTCTGGAATCTGGGGAAGCATCACTAGGCATGCAAAGAATGAGGGAAAAGTAATCAATTAACAGCAACCCAGAAAAGGCCCTCAGAGCTTTGCAGCTGTGAATTACTGTGACTCTGGTCCACGTGTTCACAGCTCAGAAAGAAGCTGCATGTGGGAAATACAGATGTGGGATATGCAAGAAGGCCCAGATACAGAATTACTGGCTGTGAAAATCACAGTTTGAGATAAAAAAAGTCATCAGTCATGATTAAGAGTGCGCTGGGCACTGCAGGAAAAAAAGATAGCTGGCATTTTAATATCAGACAAAAAGATTTCAGAACAAGAAATACATCCAGTGATAATCACTTCACAATGATGAAGTAGTCAATTTACCAAGAAGACATAATAATGTTAAACTCGAGTGTACGTAACACCAGAGCTCAAGGTACATGAAGTGGAAACTGACAGAGATTCAGAGAAGAAGAAAGAGTTAAATTCTGAAATTATAGCTAAACATTTTCTCATACTTCTGTCAATAATTGATAGAACAGTGGGCAGAAAACTGGTGAGTACACAGGTGATGCGAACAGTGCCATCTAATGGCCTGCCTGGTTTACATTCACAGAACACCCCACCCTCCTGCAGCAGAACCCATATCTCTGTCAGGTGCACAAGGAACCCTAACAAGACAGAGACATGATGGGCCTGAAAATGCATTCCAGTAAATTGGAAAGAATTCCAGTCATACAAAGGATATTTGTATCCCAAATTAAATTAAAACCAGTAATCCTTTCAGAAGGATATCTCAAAATGATCCAAAGTTTGGAAATTAACACATTTCTAAATAACTCAAGTCAAAGGAAAGGATCAAAAAGGAAACAGAAAAATATTTTGGCTAAAAATAGAAATAGAATTTATCAAAATTTGTGGATGTTGCTGAAGCACCACTTGGGGAAAAATTGAGGAGCAAACATGTATTAGAGGAAAGAATCCTCAAATACATGACTCCAGCTTCCAAACTTGAAGAAACTAGAAAAAGAAGGAAATAGAAACCCACTTGCTTAAACAGAAGTAGGGAAATAATAGAGTCAGAATGGAAATTAATGAGACAGAAAATGGAAAATTCATACAGAAAAATCAATGAAACCAAAAATTGTCTAGATCCATAAAACTGATAACCTTCTACTTAAAGTATTCAGGGGAAAAAATGGAGATTCCATTAATTACGAGCAGCAGGAATGAGAGAAGGGACACCACAACAGATATTAAAGACTAATAATGGAATGTTGCAAATAACTTTATTCTAATAAATCAGATGGTTTAGATGACAAGGACAATTCCCTTGCAAAACAGAAACTTAAACTTCATTCAAGAAGAAATAGGCAAATGAAATAGTCCTTATATGTGCTTAACTGAATTTGTATTTTAAAACTTGCCACAAAGAAAACTCCAGGTCCAAGGCCTTTACAAGTAAGTTATATCAAACATTTATGCAAGAACTGATACCAGTTCAACACCAACTCTACAGAAAGTAAAGAGGAGAAAATACTTCCCACTTATTCTATGAAGCCAGTGTTTTCCTGATACCAAAATAATACAAATAATTTAACAGAAAAGAGAAAATTACAGACCAATATATCTTGTGAATAAAGTTGCAAAAATTCTTAACAAATGTTAGCAATACAAAATCCAACGATGTATGAAAAAGATAATATCATAACCAAATATGGCTTATCCCTTGAATGCAAGGTTGGTTAACTTTACAAAATCAATCTACATAATTCATCATATGAATGTACAAGAAATTAAACTATACAATTATCAACATACATGCAGGAAAAAATGTCAATATACAACCTTCAATCCTGATTTAAAATAAAAAAACAACAAAGACACCTTTCAACAGACAAGGAACAGAGCACCTACAAGAAAACCTCAGGTACCAGCATACATCAGAGGGAGAGGCTGAAGGCTTCCCTGACATCAGAAACAAGGCAGGAATCTGTGCTCTAAGGTATCCACTCAATGTCAGAGTACCATCTAGGCAAGGCAATATGGAAGGAAAATGGGGCAGAAGAACCCAGTTTTGGAAGGAAGAAGCCAAATTGTCTTTGTTCACAAAGAACATGTTTATCTGTGTAGACAGGATTGTGGGATCTGAAATATGGAACAAGAAACAGTATGTAGTTTCAGCAAGTTTTCAGAACAGGCAATCAGTATTCAAGAATACAAATTAGCAAGGAATAATATGAAATAAATTTTAAAAATCCATTTACAGTACACGACAAAGTATGACACACTTGGGGATGCATGTGACAAAAAGTGTTGGAGAGGTGACAATGTTTGTTGGAAACTAACATTGTAAAATTCATAGGGAAACTCAAAGGGCCAAGGAAAGTCAGAACAACCTTGGAAAAGAAGAACACACTTGCACAATTTACAGGCCAGACTTGACTATTTAGGACACAATTAAAGCATAAAATAGTGTGGAATTGAGCAAAGGTAGATCAATGGAGCAGAAAAAAGGGTCCAGAAGTTGACTCAGATGCATTAGGTCAGTGGCTTCTTCTTAAAGGTGCAGAGACAACTGAGGGGTAAAGGAGGCTCTTTTCCAAACATTGGGCTGGAAAAACTGGATACTCATGTAAAAAGGGGGGCTTTATTACATTTTTACTGAAAATGAATCACAAACCCCAGGTCTAAATAAACGTAGATGAAGACACAGGGGAAATTTGTTATGACCTTGAGTTATAAGACGTCAGATATATTTCCCAAAGGAAAACTTCTGAAAAAATGATAAATCAGTCTTCCTTGAGACAAAAACTTCTGCTCTGCAAAGGACACTGTTTAGAGAATAAAAACACAAGAAGCCCACTGCAGGTGCAGCGCACACCTCCAGCCACACCCAGAGCTCTCATACTCAGCACCCACAGCTAGGATGCCCCCACAGCACTAAAAAGGCCAAGGTTCTGGGCAGCTTCCAAAGAAGATATCACAATAAGCCATGAAATAATGCCCAGTGTCACTAATCATTAGGGAAACATGCATTAGAAACCCTACATGGGGTCTCACACTCACCCATGGCCTCACCAGCAGCACCCCTCCTGGAATCTTCCCAGAAGATAGGAAAACTGGTCCAACAGGACCTGAACCAAGGGCTCAGAGCAGCTCATCTGTAGAAGCCCTGACTGGAAACCACCATCGTTAACCTTAACCCTAGCATTCCACTGGAGAACTGAGTACACTGTTCACACCACAGAATAGGACTCAGAAGTTAACAGTAATAAGTAAGTGAAACACCAGAAAATGTGAGAAAAATCTCAAAATAGTCACATTGGGTGGAAGAATCTGGATTCAAAAGAGTACATAACATAAGATTCCATTACATTCTACAACAGCAGTGCCCTGGGGAGAGGGGACGGGCACTTCCTGGGGTGGGGGTGTGTTTAACTGTCCTGTTGGTGAGGTGACTGCATCAGTGTGTGCATTTGCCAAATGAAAGATGATAGATTAAACTAATATCAGGAAAAGAAATAAGTGAAAGATTTCAGTCTTGGGTACATTGAAATTACAGCTGCCTATTTCTATCTGTGTTCCTTTTCTTTAAGGAAAAGAGTATCTTAAAATCATTCGTATACTGATTTTTAGGAGCTAAAAATCAAATAAAATCCAGAGAAATGCATTCCGCATACAACCACGACAAAGCCGCCGTCAGCACACGCAGACACCGTGGTCGTGTGAGACTGGAAAGAAGAACATTTGAAACATGTTTGTTAACACTGTAATTCCTGATAATCTTTTGTCTTCAAACCACAGTGTGGTTATTTCTTCAACACTAAATTCACTTCAGATTTCTGGAAAGGCCACTTTTAGTAAGAACTGAGATGTCAAATCCCGGGGCCGTGGTGATCTTAGATGTTGTTGTGACATCAATTTTTGCTTGGAAAATATCTGAAATCTGAGATTGTTCAGGGTAACAGTGGCTCTGTATGGCTGAGGAAAATAAAAATCCCCTGGTAACTTTTTTTATGTCCTGGTGTTCAAATTGTGTCACTTTACAGTAGCCTAGTGTTTATTTAGAAATAAACTCAACATTGGAGTCAAAGAAATAAAAATCACCCAGAAACTGCTTTTTCCCAAAGTTACAAAAGAATAGTTGTGTGAGAATCAAAACTGGGCTGAACCGGCCAATAACCCACATCCCGGGGATGATCAGGGTGTTCTGTGCACAAATGCACGTCTCTGTGGTGAGGGGAGGGTCCCCCAGGTGCGTCCAGAAGGCATCGTCCTCCAGCTGAAGCCACGGAGCAGGAAGAGGGTCCAGTGCAGGGACAGGCCCCGGCCGACTCCGCTCTGGCTGCGCTCACTCAATAAGCCAAACACGCCTGTGCGTTTCAGCTGCTCCAAACCAGTGACCGCCCCTGCAGACAGTCTGGAATCCATAAATGATCTAGCTCCTGAAATGAACTAATATAGCTCTCACATGTTACTGAAATTTCAAGGAACACCTGTATGACAGGTTCTTCATGAATAAACTATGATATTTTAACAACCTTATAACTGATGATAGTAAAAATGATATTTAAGTGCCAGAGTGTAAAATTACTTCATAGAAAAATTCTTAATTGTTTACTCTCTTTAAATATGATGTCTCAATGACTTTAAATATCAATGTTAGTGACATAAAGACATTTTCTAAAATTCTACACAAACTATGGTTTTTCTACCTGAATCTTCCACACCATCTTCCACGTTGTCCGAGTATTTATTTCCGGTGCGCTACACCACTGGACTTGGCTCAGCCTCCCACCATGGAAACTGAAGGATTCATGCACAACAATCACACCTCAAAAATTTACAGTAAAAGCCAGAAAAGTGCCACACGGCGTGACAGGTGCTTGCTTGAGACCAGACTTCCCCCCTCCGCCCACGCGCCGGGAGGCGGGGCTCCTCTGCCTCCCTTCCACGCCACAGGGCCAGGTGCCTGGTGACCAGGGACCCGGCCGCTTAGAGCGCTGAAGGGTTCTCACTAGCACTGGAAGCTGTTCCTCTGCCCTGCCTCCTCTTTCCCGTGGAGACTCCCACAGAGGCTCAGCCTGAGCGCCTCCACTCCACCCCTCCACTTCTGCCTCGTCCTGAGACCTGGCCCCCGCCACCCACCCTGCATGCTCCCCATTGACTCCAGAGAACCCAAGAGTAGTGCTGACCTTCTTTTTGGTGACATCAGCCAGTGTCAGTAACCTTCACACATTAAGACACCTGAACAGAACACTCTCAAGATGTGGTCCTTTACATTCAGCTGCTCTACCTGACTTCATGCTTCACAGCTTGTCCATCTTGTACTGCTTATGGGTAATCTTTCTTTTTACTGCTGACTAATACTCCATCCTACAGAAATAGTGCACTTTGCTTATCCACTCATCCACTGATGAACGTTTGGGTGGTTTCCATTTTATTTGGCATTTCTCGGATGGCTAATGATGCTGATCACCTTTTCATGTGCTTTTAAATTTATGTTTTATTCTTTTTTGGGGAGGGAGGTAATTAGGTTTATTTATTTAATAGAGGCACTGGGGATTGAACCTAGGGCCTCATGCCTCCTAGGCATTCGCTCTAACCCTGGGCTAAACTGTCTCCATTCTTTTCATGTGTTATTGTCCATTGTACATCTTCTTTGGAGAAATAGCTTCTCAAACATTTTGTCCATTTTAAAAAAATACATTTTTAATTATTGAATTGTGAGAGGTCTTTATATACTCTGGATTGATAATCCTTTATCAAAAATACGATTTGCAAATATTTTCTCCCATTCTGTGGGTTCTCCTGTCACTTTCTTCATGGTGTCTTTCAAAGCAAAAAAATGTTAATTTTGAAGAAACCCAATGTATCTATTTTTTGGTCATGTATACTTTTAATGTCATATACAAGAAAATATTTTCTAACTCAAGGCCATAAAAATTTATTCATATGCTTCAAGCATTTTGTTATTTTGTAGGGGAGGATGTAGCTCGGGGAAGAGCTTGTGCTTAGCATGTACAAGATTCTGGTTTCAATCTCAGTGCCTCCATTAAAAAATTTAAGAAAGAGATTAGTATTTTTAGCTCTTACCTTTGGGTCTGTGATTCATTGTGGGTTACACTTTATCTTTGGTGTGAGTTGGAATCCAACTTCATGCCTTGGCATATGGATATTCAGCTTTTTCAGCATTATTTGTTCTTTCTCCCACTGGATATTTCTTACCCACTATCCCCCTTGAAAGACAATTTACCATAAATGTGAGGGGTTATTTCTAGTCTACAAATTTTATTCCATTGATCTACATGTACCACTTGTGAGTGTTATGCTAGAGCCACAGTGTCTTAATTACAGTAACTTTGGAGTCAGTTTTGAAACCAGCAAGTGTGAGTCTTTTAAATGTATCATTTTTCAATATTGTCCTGGTCTTTCAGAGCACTAGTGTGTATGAATTTTAGAATCCATTTGTCAATTAGTGACAAAAAGGTACCTGGATTTTGAAAGGGATTGCACTGCCTGTGGATTCCTTTGGAGAAATAGCACCATTTTAGAAAACCTTTAATCTCCTGATACATGACAGGGCTGCCTTTCCATTTATTTAGGTCTTCTTTAATTTCTCTTAGCAATATTTTACATATTTACATACATATAATTACATATTTAAATATATAAATTCTCATTCATTTGTAAATTTATTCCAAGATATTTATACTTTCTGATGCTATTATAAATTCAATTGTTTTCTTAATTACACTTTTATATATTCATTTCTAAAGCATAAAAATGCAATTGATCTTTGGATATTGATCCTGTATCTGGCAAACTTGCTGCATTCATGTGTTAGCTACAATAACTGTCTGTATTTATTCTGAATGATTTTCTATATGCAAAATCATGCCCTATACAAAGAGATAATTTTACTTCTTCTTGTTTAAAATTGGTATATTTTATTTCCTTTTCTTGCCTAATTTTCCTGGCTGGACCTTCTAGCACAGTGTTGGACAGAAGTGGTGAGAGCAGGCACCCTTGTCTTGTACCTGATCTGACAGGAAGCACTTTGTCTTCCCTCACTGAGCCTGCTGTGAGCTGTGGGATTTTGTAAATGTCCTTTAACAGGTTGATGACATTTCCTTCTATTTTGAGCTTGTTCATGGTTTTTATCATAGTGTGGGGTTTTGTTGAGGAATTTTTCTGCATCTATTAACATGCTCAGTCCTAGCTCTGCATGACTGTACAGTTGGCTTTCGTGTTTACATGTCATTGGTTATGTGTCCCTTTTGTCTTTTAGAGCCCACTGAAGAATATCCTCACTTGAAGGTAAAATCTTTTATACTTTTATCTTCAATTTTTTAGTGGGGGTACTGGGAATTGAACCCAGGACCTCTTGTGTGCTAAGCAGGCACTCTACCACTGAGGTGTACCTTCCCCCCTTGAATTATTACTATAGATTATATCAAATGTACATTATTTATTAATCTGTTTCAAAACCCATTCAGCCTACAGTTGCAGTGAGATTCTGTTCTTAATAAAACAGGAGGAATGAAGGATTTACAGACATCCAGATCAGGTAAATTTTGCAATACAAATTTAACCCTGAAAAGAAGTACACTAAAATATTTTAAATGCTCACAGTCTTCTCATTTCTAATTCCTTTTTGTTTGCAAATTTAATTGAAAGATTTGACATGAATAAGACATATTATTGTTACTATCCATGTTTGGGAAAAGATACTCATAAGCATAGGAAAAAGATTTTTAAAATGTAAGATTTAGCTCAGAAGTTTCCATTTATGTTGGGATACACTAAAGTTCTCAGTTTGGAATCCCTATACTTCTTACGGATTCTGAGAGATTAATTATTAGACGCTAAGTTTTTTTTTTTCCAGTGTTTTAAAATGCTTAATTGAATTCTGACCTTTATGTAGAGCAAAGCTTCACTTGCTAACATGTCAATTGTATTTAAACTTTAATTATTTCATTTTAGTGTTGTTACACTGATGATTTTCTTTTTTTATTTAATGGAGGCACTGGGGATTGAACCCAGGGCCTTGTGCATGCTAAGCACGTGATTTACCACTGAGCTGTACCCTCCCCTCTAAAGGAGTTTTTCTGAAATAAATGTTTTACTCATATACAGAGAACAAAATACATTTGTTTAATTTTTCCCTGTAGAATTTTCACAAAACATTACAACAGAACTACTTTCTTCATTTTATGTATTTAAGATTCTGTGATAAAAAAAATTATTAGCATAGAACAGACCTTAACATTTTAGTTTTATAAAATGCAAGAATGGAAAGCTCATTTTAAGGAAAAATCCATTAAAGTAAAAAAAAAAAAAACTGACTAAACTTTTATAAAGGGCAATTTTTCTAAGAATTGCAAAGTAATGCATTTAGTATACAATATGACTTGAATTGTTTAAGCAATAAAATCTGAAATTATATGTATTTAATAGGCCTATATTTATTGTATTTTTCATTAAATGAATCTAAATAGCATTACATATATATGTTCTCTATTACCTACAACCAAAATAAGTAGGGATTTAGTTTATTTTATTCACATGATTTTGTTTTCTATTTAAGCAATCCCCAAGTTGGATCAAGTCTCTAAAAGTATTATTTAAAAGTCACATTTTATAAGCTAGTTCTCTTTCCCATGATACTGTCTCTTGTTTAATTTAAACATTAAAAATATGATTTGACTTGTTTCAGGTGCAGCAGGGGTTGGAAAAAATGTAACTAGAGAACTAGAAGAAGGTATGTTGCCAAAATGTATGAATTACATTTAGACATTGATTTCTGAAATAAACTGTAAATGGTAAATAGCATCTCTTTCTATTGTTTGAATAGCAGACACTATGTTACATATTTTTCTTATCCATATCTAATAAAACATATACTTACTCCTCATTTATTCATAATGATCCATAGCTTTAAATAAATCTCAAGAAGCCTGTGCTCTCTATTTCTGGGTGTATCCTCCCTCTCCTCTTGCTGTCCCTGTGGGACTGTCACCCTGCACACTGACACTGTTCTCAGAAGACCTGCAGGTCATCAGCTTCTCAAGTTTCTGGTAGTGACTGAGGCCAAAAACCCAGACTCAAGCAATAACAGTCCATGTAGCTGCCACTGGTGGGTGGCAATTAAATTTCCTGTCATTGGTTAATCTTTTGCCCTCAGGAAAAATTCCAAATTCCTTAGCTTGGAATAAAAAAACACATCAATTTATTTCTTGCCAAAGTATTCAGATGTATCTCTTTATTCCCCTGCTCTGCCGCTTTGCTCCAGTGTCTGGCCCAGCTAGACTGCTTCCAGTTCCACATGTGCCCTCCCTGCCTCTTTCTTGTCTTTGTGTTTGCTTCTTCCCTCTCCCTCTCACACTTTGTCCTCCTCCTTCAGGTATCTGCTTACATATCACTGCCACCAAAAGGGGGCAGTATTGGCACAAAGTTGGATGTCCCTTCTAAGTGTTCCAGTTGTGCCCCTTTTATACCTGCCGTGGTGTTTATGACTCTGTATGGAAGCTGCCTGTTTTTCCAGTTTATGGTACGTGATTCTTCAGGGTGGACTGTCTCGTCTTCATCTTGCAGTTCCAGTGCTTCTCACAGTGTCTTAGCACATGGTTTTTGAGCCAATGAATAAAGAATGAGAAAACCAGCAGCTCTGATGCTTAGCCACATGAGCAGGTAATTCAACGTGCAGCCCTGGGCAGGTTGTAGAATCGTCATCTTGCATTTGGTATTGTAGTCGTATATAGATACTTTTCATTCTTCTTAACACTTAGAAAGGTCTCAGCTTTTTAAAAAACCAACTTATATTTAGTTACCTATGAATTATTTTAGATAAATAATCTTAATTCTTTTTCTTTCCAGCTGCTGCTGAACTTGAATCTGGGTCCTGTAGACCTTCCCCTCTAGGACCCACAGCAGCGCACGGGGAAGCCTCTCTGGGTGGCTTTTTGTGGGGCCTGGAGGCTCCCTCTCTCAGCTCTGGGTGCCTCTGTTGTGAACCCTTCCTAGTTGTCTGGCCGCTGGAAACCCACTCCGCCTGTTGTACCCTGAAGATGGGTTCTGTTTGTAACTCACTTCTACTCCTTGGAAAACAATTCCATGAAAACTCAATTGGTTTTTCCCAGCTGTGGACAGGGATAAGGAATAGCATATTATTATTTTATAAAATATATAAATAATAAAAGAAGTCATAAAACAGCCCTGGGAGCTGCAGAGTCAATAATGCCTCCTGGCTTAAGGCAGAAGTGACGGCTCGGTGTTCCATGGCTGCGGGGCGTGCTGAGCTGCTTACTCCTTTCCTCCATTTCACTTTTTTCTTTTTTTACTGAGAAAGAAATATGCATATGGTAAAAAATTTCAGAGCACAAAAATACACAAAGGAAAGGTTTCCCTCATTCTCTGTTGTCTCAGCCGTCCCTGGATATGACACTGTTTACAGTCCTTTGTGTGTTTTTCCAAATACGCTGTGCACATTCCAACCTATACATGTAAATTCCTTTAACATTTTACTTATTTTTAACCTAAAGGAATTTAAAACCTTAAGTGGCTTCTGCCCTGTGATAGAAAAGAACAAATCTGATTCTACAATAGATCTGTTCCTTTGACTTTAACCCTGTGCCCTGTTTCCTAGGCTTAGACTTGCCGGTTCTTCACCTTTTGTAAAACAATGTTGCCAATAGCCTGAAATATACAGAAAAGCCTGTTCTCAAGGCTCTGACCTTTAAAGATATTAGCACTTTCACATGCATAAAGATAACAAGTTGAGGAAGAGAAAATAACTTTTGTTTTGTTGGTTTTACAGGGGAACCATGATCTGACTCATATGGACAGCTACAAGAAAGGATTCCAAGAACAAAGAATTCCTACAGCAAGAAATTTGCAACAAGTGACCACACCCCCTCCCCGTTTCAGTATAAAAAGAGCTTGAATTCTGACTTGGGAAAGATGGTTCTCCAGGACATCAGTCTGCCATCTTCTCAGTCTGCTGGCTTCCTGAATAAAGTCTCTATTCCTTTTTGATTAATTCATTGTAGTTTTGTTCATCTTTCTCCAGTGATTCTTTCCTTTGTAATATGGAGGAAGATTCTTTTGAAAAGTCAGCATTATTTACATCAATTTCATTAGCTTGTCATAATTTGTGCTTGTGTATTAGAACAGGTAAACAACATAAAGAATAAAATAATTTCGATTTTACTTTAATAAAGGAAAATTAAAAGAAAAATTCCTTGGGGTGTAAATAAATTTAGTGTCAATTTCAATTTAATACTGATTCTTTACAGCTCAAAAAACAGTCAGAAAAAAATACAATTGCTCTCTCCTTATCTTAAGCAACTTTGTCTAAATGTTGAAAGTGATAATGATTCCTGATTCACCTTTTTTCCCATGTTGAGATAGTGCTAGACCCTTTATGTTTTGTTCTCTCACTTAATCTTCACAACTTATTCATACCATTTTGAATATGAGGAAACTGAGAATCAGGAAAACAAGGTAACTTACTCAGCATCACCAGGCCTGGAAGTGGAGGGGCTGGGATGTATCAAGGTCTATCTGATGTCAGAGTTCATACATCATATGCATCTGCTATTAGTTACAGATCTTTGTGTGTAAATTGTTTTGTTTGATCTAAGATAGCTTTTTTGGGGGGTAGTGATTTAGAGTCCTCAGGCTGCCCAGAAGGAGGCTCAAATTAAAGTACTTGAAGGTCGGCTTTAACAAACTGAAGTAACCAGTCTGCACAAAGCCAGCTCTTATTCCACATGTCAAAAGAGAAAGCAGAATTAAATCCTGAGCTAGATGCTCTACCCGGCCATGCTTTACAAGGTAATTTGGATGATGCTTTAGTTAAATAAATTGCATGGTAACTTTGCCCTTTGAGTTTGCTATACTGTTCCCTTGTTTCCTGTAGCCTGACTGAATAGCTGCTGTATTTACTTATGCTTTTAATAATCATCCCTTTAATTTGCATGCATAAATTTGGGGGGATGTAATTATTGTCATTGTAAGAAATGAATAGCAACTTAAAAGGGCTTATTTAACATTATTAAGCAAGTAGTTTTTATGAATAAAAAAATCAACCATGTTTCTGAATTGGTCATTTAAATTATTTAAAGCATTAACCAGCTTCATTACTTTACTCTGCATATCTAACAGACTTAAAAATAAATTTAAAAGCGTTTGCTGTGGCATCTCTTCACATACCTTACAAATGGTGCATAATCTTGTCTTACATGGGGGTTTTTAACATTGGATCTGTTTTGGTCGGAGTGTTGCTTTTTGTTTCCCTTTTGCTGTTACACAGATCTAGATGGGGCACCTTTAGGTAAGTAGGTTTAGCTTTCTGTGTACATACAGCTGAATGAATTACCAATTGTTCACATACACTAATTGTGGTTCACCTTATTTTAAACATTTTTATTGGCAGCCAGCTGGTTTCTGCATGATCACTTTTTGAAATGTACCTGTGACCACAAACATACTAAGTCTTTTGTCTTTCTCACACATTTCTTGATTTTTAAACACTTAGATATTTAAATAAGTATGTTTAGTTAATTTTCTGTTTCATTATTTGAACTCCAGTTTCAGCTCTAGTTTCATAAGCCCTTCATTTTTTCTTATAGAAAAAAAGGGAACATATATTCCTTTTTAATTTTTAAATATATCTGTTAACTCGTATCTGTTGTTTTACCCTTATAAACAACTTTGTTATTTATCTTTGGCAGGTATTTGTCTTTGGCATATATTTGCTAGATTTTTAGCTGCTCTTAAGTTTTATAAAATTAAGCACATATATTATAAATTTAAAAAAAACTATCCAAAGGATTTTATAGGAATAGATTGAAACAATATTTATAATCATAAAATGGTATTTTCAGGTTGGAAAGAGCTTTAGATTTCATTGAATATTGAGATTTCAGGGTTTTTTTTTCTCTTTGCACAGCAATATTCACATGAACCACACCCACCCTGAGTAATATCTATGCTCCTCCTGGTGATTTATACACGTGGAGGACCAAGCGTATCAGGGTAATTTTATTACTTGTGATTTTTTCTGAATGATTATTCTGGAGCAGTTTGTATTAAAATTATTTCAAAATCTGATTTTAATTTTTTTACTCTAATCACACAACTGTCAAGATTTTTCTAAATACTTATACTTGAAGGAGAGGAATGTAACTGAAAGATTAAATGTAATTACCTTTCTAGGTCATTAAACATAATCTATGAATCAATTTAAATAAATTTATGTTAAATAAGGTGTTACACAAATAAAATATATGAACTACTTGATCTTTTTTTACATGTTTACACTGTGTGTTAATCTCAAAATAGTATTTCCTTGAGATCAATTCTGTAATATAGATATGGACAGAAAAATCTCAAAATATTATTTCTTTGAGATCAGTCCCATAATGTAGACATGGACAGGCTACTCCTTTGAACCCGGTCAAGCTGTGACAAGGACGGGTGGAGAGTGGAACCGTGCTATACTAAGGAACCATGTTAGACTGCCCACGTTCCTGGATTATAACTGGAATTTTTACCATTCTGAATGTTATCAAACACATTTCTGCTCCTCTTCCTCCTTGTTCTTGTTCTGCTCCCACCTTCCTCCTCCACCTTCTCTTTATTCTTCTTCATCTTCATGGCTCCATTATCCCTTTTAACTTGGAAGAAAAATGCAGTGCCTCCTTTGATGACCTTTTGTGCAGAAAAATATTAAACTGCTATTTGATGACTGCTGTTACTTTTCACAACTTTCCAACATCTGTAGCTTAAAGAAGAGTCAGAAGCAGACAGGGAAAACGCATTTTGTTCATATGACCTGTGACTCATGCCAGAAATTTTCTGAGGACTGAGGCCATGATCCAACCCACAGGTTGCTGAAAGAAAGAATGGAAGGAGAAAAGCACGGACGTTAAATCCATGGAAGCTACACAGTCACGTATGCATTGCTTTGAAATGTACTTATTTAGTTCCAATTTATCTCAAGTATTGGAATGGGTGCTGAAATTTGAATATAAATAAGATAAAAAATCCTGCACTAAAGACTTGATGCCTTGCTAAGGGCGACGGACTGAGGCTGGAAGCCCCATAAAAAGACTCGCAGGACCCCTAGGCAGGGCCACCGCTCTCCTCTTAGCACTGTCTGGTTCCCTGTCCCAGAGGCTCTATCTCACTCTTGCTTCTAAAGCGGCTAACTTACATCTAGAATTCTATTGGTTCCCTGAGCTCACTTCTGATTGGTTATTTCCTTTGCTCCTGATTGGTTATTACTCTCACTTCTGATTGGCCCACTTCCCTAACTTCTGATTGGTCCATTTGTAGTACTTCATTTTGCATAGAGCTCACTCCAGTTTGGTCTATTTCTACAAAGCTTGTTCCTGGTTGGTCAACTTCTATTGTACTTTATTTGCATATGATGTTGCAAAGTGTAAATCTGGCAGCCTATAAAAGGCCTGTGTAAACCTACAGACCGGGTCCAGAGATTGAAGTGTTAACTCCTCTGGGCCCACTGGCATAATAAACCTGAGTTCTCTAACTCTCTGAGTGCTGCTTGGTCTCTCGCCTGGATCCAGGTTGCTGTCACAACTGAGCTGTAACACCAAGCTGTAACACATTTTTCCACAACAGGACCATGAACAGATTGTGATACATTGCAGTGAGGGCAGAGGCTGAAATTTGTACAGGGAATTATGGGGGTACAAAGTGGGGTTACCCAGCAAGAATGGAGGAGCTGGTGAAGGCTTTCTGGAGGGGGTAAAATCTGAGCTAAAACATAAAGGAAGAATTAGGAAAGAGACAAGGTTGAAGGGGGTGCAGTAAAGAGTTGCTCTGTGCAGTGAGTAAGTTAAAGCATGGGCATTTAGCCACAGTATTATAGGTGAGAGCCCTTCAAGCAGGTTGGTGCCTGGGAGCAACAAGGCTATGGTATAGGGTGATGGAACATGAGGCTGGAGGGGGAGCCGGGCCAGTACCTCGTGACTAATAGGTTTGTGTTGTAGTCTTTGAAGAACATTTTTATTTCCCCTTCTTTTTCCCCTTTTTTAAATGCTCCTAAAATATTTCCCTGTCTTTGGAGATTTGCTAGAAGAGTCACAGGGTTCAGCAGATAGTTATATTCATTGCAAAGGTTCATGAGAGCAATGTAGGAAGGATCTACAACAGGACAATATGGGGAAAAGATGCAGATAAGAGTTGGGGGAATCCATGTCCAGGCTTCCTTATGCACTCTCCCTCCCATGAGAGGTCATACAGTGTGCACGCTTCCCCCAGAACAAAATGCCGCAATGAATGTGAATTGTTTGTGCCCATTGTTCATTAGCTTACATCCAACCGAAATATTCATTTGCATTACCTACCTGACTACTGTAATATTTTAATACATTTATCTTGTTGCATCAGATAACTACCAGAAGAGAAATAATTTTGGAGTTTATTACTAAGTGAAGAGCACCAGAAACAGTAATATGGAAACCAAACTGAGTAATGCTTTAACTTCAAAAACTTTAAAAATAATGGGATATTTAAGGAAGGAAAATGAATTATTTTAATTCATTTGTTTTAATTTTGAATATTGTCATTCTGTGTTTTCCATAGGCATATACATTTTTCCATGTATTCATACTGAGAGAGGACATACAGTTTTCTATAATAAGTTCCCTTTTCATCTTGTGGTTAATTATCTGCACATAGCTTACTGTCTTCAGATCTTACGAAGCTGTGTGATGAAGTGAAACCTAAAAACTAGGTAAGGAGAATTGAAAATACCAAGTGAACATTCTTACTGCTGTTCTTTGTGATTCCTGTTGAACACAGAGGGCGCAGGCTCGGCTCTTCACAGGCTTGCAGGTAGGCATGCTTTCACCAGAGGTCTCACGTGTGGGAAAGTTAGTGCTTTATCGGATTCCCCTTAGAAAAAAGCTATGTTGAGCAATTTCTCCTTTATAGGGCTTGTGATTTACTCTATTCTTGCACTTTCCCACCAGATAAGATATGATTATGGAGAGCAGTCCTTCAAAGTAGTTTAGATTGATAGGAGATTTTTGAAATTTTAACTTTCTAATATGTCCTTATGTGTTCCCTATTTATTTTGTTTAATTGTATCCAGAAGTGGTTTGAATAGGCCAACTCTTAATCATCATTTTGTTTTAAAAACTGAAGCTATAATGGATACTTGTGAAGTTTAAAAAATGAGTAATATACTGTTAAATGTATAAGACACACATGATATATTTCAGATTGAGTGTTGGCAGCTACTAGGTGAATTATAACCACCTTAAGATTTTTTTGGATTTTTGCAGTGTTTAGTAAAGACCTGAAAGAACAATACTGTGTTACTGGACAGGATGGATTTGAGGCCCACAGTGGTCAGCCAGGTAATGCAAGTGAATATTTCGGTTGGATGTAAGACAATTAGCAGGGGGATCAGTGTGATTACCTGAAGAGGACATGCCCCATCTAAAACAAGTGCCACCATTCTGCTATTGCTCATTTTTGCCATGATGGAATATGGGCCTAAGGCTGCAAGATTCTCAATTTTTTCAAGAGAAGCCTTAAATATGAACTTCATTGGAGAATTTCTTTATCTTTAAAATAATGGGCTTGCCAATCAGAACACATCGACAGGCTTCACGTGTGGTCCTTGAGCCACCGGCTTGGTAACATGTGGTTTGCATTTTCTTATTGTAAGTGACTAAGCAGAAGGTACCCAGACTCAAAGAAAACATTCTAGTGTAGTTTGGATCCAGTCTTAAGTTGGGGAAAGAATCTCTTAAGGTAACTTTGTGTCTCAGGCCCTGTGAAGGCCTCGCTATTCATGCCCTTATAGGATGCCAGGGAGAGACGTGAAGGGGTGGCCTTAAGGCCAGCTCCTGAAAACACCACTGTGGTTATGAAGCCCCGGGAAATGATTCCACTGGCAGCGGAGAGGATTGGCAGGATAAAAGGCTGGCCTGCAGGGCTTTTTCTTTTTTTCTTTCTTTCTTCTTTTTTTTCTTGGCAGTGAAGGGCAATTGTCTTTATTTGCAATGGACACACTATTTAAAATGTGAGTCTTGCCAGTTCTGAGAAGAGAGGTGCCCCCCAATCCTGTGTATCCATCACTCTCATCTCCAAACACAAAAAAGACTGCAGCATTTCTTCTGAGGATGCTCAGCTAAAAGCACTGAAGGCAGCCCCCGCCAGGACCAGCGTGACAGTAATGAGAACCAGGAGACCCACAATGCCTTTCTGTGGTTTTGGGCTTTGTGAGGTCTTGGTCGAGTGCTGCTTTCTGGTAAGCCTCGATCCTTCAGCCCGACGCCGATCTGGCCGCCCTCGCTGATCAGCAGCTGCCGCTTCTGCTCGGGTTGTGTGGCTCGCGCGCAGGGGAGCCCAGCCGGCCCGGCTGGGGACGGCTGTCAGGGGTGCGTGGCCCCTGGTGGAGGCGGGACCGCGGGTACCGGGGAGGATGCGGCGCTCGCTGCCCATGGCTGGCCCCATGGCGCGGAGCGGCCGATCCCGGCGGCGAAGACGAGCGCGGCGGGGACTCAAGTCAGAAGTGCGAGGCGCTGCAGCCGCGGAGGCCGAGGGAGGGCGGGAGTCCGGGAGTGGAGGTGCGCCGGCTGCAGGGGGTCTGGGGGGTGGGTGAGCGTCTGCAGGGCTTTTTCTTTCCAAAAGTTTTCTCTTGCTCTCTGCCACTCCTTTTGAACTGCAAAGATGCCTGAAAGGATCTCAAATCATTTATTTTTCACTCGTTGAATAAACGAAGTTGACTATATATTTTAAATAGGTCTGTACCAGCACTATGTTAAATGCAGGGGATGTAAAGTTGAATTAAACAGGGTGTCTGCACTCTAAAGATTTATAATGTGGCAAACACCTTGATTATCTGTTAATATGTTAGTGATAACATCCAGCTCTAAGCATTAACAACAAGGTAGTCCCTTGGTTTTCCAGGAGTATGGAAAGGATTGCTTATGGTGAACTTAGATTCTAAGGAAAATTAACCTTCACCTGACTCTCCAAGCTGCCAAAAGCTAGGATGGGCTAGTGTTGGATATCCAGCAGGCAGATTAAACATCCAGTTAAGACATCAGGAGACAGGGTCATGAAAATGGAGACACAAATATAAAAATTGATATTAAAATAAAATTTACATTAAATAAATCATCTAAGCATGGGAAAAATCAAAATTGAGTTGAAATCCCCTGCAATTATCTTTTGGTTTAATTTCTTCCTTTTTTCTTTTTTTTTAATGAGATATTGAGGGAGCGGGCCACGAGTGTCAGGATAGCACAGTAATGTTGGAGGTGGATTTCCTGGTTTTGAAACTGGCTTTGCCACTTACTAACTGTGACTTTGGACTTTTAGCTTCGGTGTGCCTCCATTTTCTCATTTGTGAACTGGGATAATGATATAATATGTTAATATAATAAAGTGTTTAGAACAATTTCTGGCATCCAACAAGCATATACAAATGCTGGCTATGATTATGACCCCTGAAAGTCTCATCTGGCTGTAGCTCTGGCTTGTCACTGTCTTACATGCTATGTTTGACACATTTGCTAGGAAAAGACACGCTAAATATTTTTACCTTCAGACACTAGTGCAGGAGATGCCTTCTTGCCTGGCCCTCATACACCTGTTGCAGAAGGGCAACAGATTGGAATGAATACTGAGACCAGTACTTCTGCTAGGCAAAAAGAGCTCCCTCCTCCGTCTGGCTTCACTTCCAGGAGAGGCAGCATGTAAGTCTGGCCCAGCTACACTAACTTCCATTCTTTTGACTTTTATTTTCTTTTTCTTTTCCTTTTTTATATAGATACATGTTGCTAATTTCTTCTTTGTATTTTTTTAGTTATGTAAATAAGATCTCTAGTTTTCAAAGTAATTTCTGCTAGGTGTAATGTCCCCTAATTTTTTTGAATATTCAGAATAATTTAAATGAGATGTTCTTTGTTGAAATTGCTTTATCCTATTTCTAAGTTTTAGGGTCTTTCTTAAAGATTATCATTTTTATAAAGGCTGAGATGTGAATTACAGACAAAATTTATTTAGAAACAAATGTAGGTTAAAGTGACACCTATAAAATCATTATAACAAACAGAACCTTGAAGCCTCTCCAGTTTGCTCTGAATCATGGTACATCCTCATTCTAAGAGCCTGGGCAGGTGAGTAGAATTTTGCTGACACTTTTGAAGAAAAGTGCAGATATCAATTACTAACTTAATACATTTTGAACTTTCCTAATTCTTTGCCTTGAAGACATTGCTTGTCTGGGAAGAGTGTGTACACAAAGAATTGTTACTGTGTTATTAAAGAGTTGAAGTAGGGAACATTTCCCATCTATGATAATATTGACAAGAAACATTCTATTCAAACCAGATTTTATTTAGAAATTGTTCGTAATTATCTTGAGAAGAAAGATTTTCCTACACAGGCCAGTGTGTGTGTTTTTTTGTTAGTTGTATTACAACTACATCAATCATTCACTGGTAAAGATTTTTAATGACTTTTTTCAAATTAACCCTCACATATGACCTAGCAAATGATTTACTGGATGAACACATTGAAAAATAGTGCCAAAAAAGTGACACACACCAGATGACTCTGCAAATAATAAAATATAACAAACTCCCCGCCCCCAACATGAATATCTGTTTCTCATAAATTTCTTCATCTTATGAAGTCATTTTCATTGTCTTCCTTTCAGTACGCCCATCTGCTACCTTTAGTTCCAAAGTTAATTTCAAAGATGGCAGAACTTTCTTGCTTGTGCTTGAGGTGGCCTATGTGATTAATGATTGATTTTGCTGATAAAGATTGCTAACTAGGATGGCTTATGGTTTCATTGCTTTTTTGATAAGATAACAGTAGAAGAAATGCTTTTGGTGAAGGTAGTGATACAGAACTGAGACCAAATTTTAGGAACTCCCATGTGTTCAGCATTTAGTCTTTCAGATGTATAGAGACTTTTGGAAATTCAAGGCTAAATCTATGACCTGGAATCCAGAATATCTTCTTTTTGCCTCTTTCTTTTTAAAAATGTTATAATTCATGACAGGTTGTAGAAAATATCTTTTAGATACTGTCTCTTCACATGATTTATTTTCAAGTTTCCATCAATTAAGATGCTTGTGTAATTCTGTACAAATTTAAGAGCTGGTCATGTGCTGGTACGATAACTCTTATAACACATTACTTCATGACTTCAATTGCATAAAATAAAATAATTCACCTAAGTAGGCCTATGACTTAAATGATGCAGAACTTCTAAAATATGATTTCCTCTGGTTAGAAAAATCAGGCACATGAAGTTTAGTTACATTTAGTTTTCAATTTCAAGCAGGAATCACTCTAAGCTCATTCTGAGGATCCTGCTTTCTAATTCTTTGGTGTTCTTTTCCTTATTAGTATAACTAGCCAAGGATAGAGAATTTCATTTTTTTCCTATTAAAATTGAGTACCACTATACACAAAAATCAGCCTTAAATTGTTAGTTACATAGCCGTTATTCAACATTTAAAATTTATAATAAAACAAGAATATCTTTATTACCAAAATTTATATAGCTAACTAATACTTAAATACTAGTTAAGTAAAACACTTTTTTGTGGTCACCTGTAGTATTCTTTTGTGACTCTGTAATAATAATTCACTAAATTTCATTGTTTCTCATATTCTGCTATTCTAATATTTTTGTTCTTGCAAAATTGTAAAGGCTATTTTTCTTCAACTAAAGCAGTTTTAATCAAACTTAAACACATTTAAAACTTAAAAATTCATGTTAGCTATTTGGCAGTATTGCATTGATGTTTATGTTCAAATATAATCCGCTTATATATTTTTGATAAGATTTCCAATTTAAAAATTAAATATGCAGTTGTCAAGCTCCCATTAATTAAAAATAACTTGTGTAATATTTTCCTATCCTAGTTCTATCTTTTATTCCCAAGTAACCTTTTTCAAGTTCTAGTTAGTAATCTATTAAAAACTTAGGTTGAGTTGCCAAAGTTACATGTATATATTTAAAACTAGATGATTACAGAATCTTTTTCTCTCTTTTTTCCAGACAGTCATCTCTATCAGAAAAACCACCAGAGCCTTCCCCCATAGCAAGGAGAAGAGTGTGTGAGAATGCAGAAAACCCAAAGGCCAAGGAACAAAAGCAGTCAGTTGCTAATCCTTTTTTATCTGATAGATGGTATAAAATATCGGCTGCACTGAGATACTAAAGGACAGCAGTGGAATTATTGTCCATATTCAGGCTGGGATTGTGACTGATTTGACTTAAGACAATCAAATCAGCTGTTGGCTTTTGGTCTTCTAATCTTCTTGGTCACACACATACCTGTAAATTAAATCGATCATGTACTCTGATTTATTTTTCAATTATTTGTGTATGTCATTGTGGAGTTAATATATCTTTGAGGAGAGGTTTATTAAAACTGTAATTCAAATAGTCCTCTAGAAAAATTTGAAATTAATGTTGACTGTTATCTGATAAAACAGACATTGATTTCACCTCTTTAAAGTAGTTGAAAAATCTAGTGTTAAAAGATTTGAGAGTTATGCTATTTTCTTGCTGTTCTTTCATATTTAAATTGGTAAATCCTTAATTTTTTTTCTTGTAGTTGTTGAAATCCTTTAAAAGCTATGTGTGTGTTTTGTGATGGTTAGCTTGTTTTGCGAGGGTTAGTCTGCCTAACAGTATATAATATAATCCAATGGTTCACTTACCTGGGCATTTGTAAATTGCAACACCATTACACGCAGAAAGTTATAAATGGGTTAGAGCCACTGCATCTTTCTACCCTGCGGCACACTCACATTTCCCTCAGGTCACCTAATGGGCTGCATATGGCAGGTGGATCTCTGACATAGTCTTAAGTGAGAGCATCAATGACAATCTCTATTCAAATATTGGCAAAGTCAATTTCTTCAACATAAAATAAATATAAAAGGAAGTTTTTGGGCATTTTCTGTACCCCCAAGTGAACAGTCTTATACCATCCCCCTTCCCTGTACCATTATGCAGACTCTCTACTTTGACCACTGGTTTAGCTGCCTTGAATGTCATGGAAATTATTCTAATCATCTTTGCTTCCTATATTTAAAGATGCAATTTACCTGTTTCTACTGAATCAAGTATCTCAAGAATAATTAGAAGATAGGGGATGGAGAAATAAGTAATTAAAAAATAAATGAATTAATCAGTTGAATAAGCAAATCCTTCTTAATCTCTCAGGGTCTGTTTCCTCATCTATAAAGTGAGCATCTTGATCTCAACTGTAAAATTGTATAATTTTAAATTTGCCTTGATTTATTCATACTGAGTTTAGATTTTAGCCGACAGAACTTTTTCTTTAGTGCCATCTTGTGGCCATTGTAAAACAATCCAGTGGGGAAAAAAATTAAATTTTTCAGAGTGCATTTTATCTTATGAAATAGGAAGACAGGAAGAAAGGAAGGAAGGAATTCTCTGTTGAGAATCTTTTTTTTTTAAAAGCATGTTTCTTATAACATTTCTAACAAATAAAAGCCAATAACGCCACCTATTTAACTTTTTCTTTCCCTTGTAGCTCAGATTCTGGAACCTCAGAAACTAGTCTTTTACCTCCTTCTTCCCCACCAAGCCAGCCCTGTAATGAACTGAATGTTTTTAATTATCTTACTGTTTCTCAGGGAAACACATCAGTTCAGCAGGATAAGTAAGTTATTATGTAAAAGAGTCCCAACTATGGATTATAATATTCTGGAGCCTTTCAATACAATCCAGAGAGAATATTTAACTCTCTCTGTCTATGGGAGATGGAGTCTGACTTGTGAACTCTTGCTGTATTTTACATGTTTTTCCAATGGGAAATGAACTATGTACACAAAAGTAGATGAATTTATTTTCCTGTCGAACATTATTCCCTGCTGTAGATTTGCATTGCTCCACTTCAGCATTTGCCTTGCTGTTTCCTTTTGCAAGTCAAGTAGAATTGAAGTATATTTGTGATCACTTGAAGTTGAAATTTCTTGGGATTCTTCATCTTCTTTGAGCCCATAAAATCCTCTAGTCTGGATAGCCTGCCTTGAAAAGAGGCAAATTATTTTATCTTTGGTGGGTATGACAGCTCACAAATAACATGTCACATATGTGAAACATATTGTTACCATTTGGTTGTTTCACAAATTCACCACAAATTTTGAGTCATTGTGTTCTTGAAAAAAAAGAGTATCTTTATGGGTGGAGGGGGTAGAACTCAGGGTGGGCTGTTGGAGAAGAAAAGTTGGAGGGGTAGGGGAAATGTAATCCTCATCAAAGTTGAAGTGAAAAAAATTCTTACATTGAGCCAGAATCTCTCTTGTAAAAATTTCATACTAGTGGTGTTGCCATAAAGTATTTATTAACTCTGACTTGTCTGCTTTGATTTTGAATTATAACATTGTGGATGTATGTACTTGTTATCCAGCCTCCCATGCCAATTTGTTTTCTATGCTATGATCTTCCTATATATATATTGATGATTTCTGAAATTTACAGGATATTGTTTAAGATCTGTCTTGCATGTTTAGTCATGCTAAATGGCTCTGTAGACTTAGAAAGATACATGATTATTTTGGAATAAACTTTAACCAACTTAATTTATGGATAAAATGCTTGATTAGATTTTAATATAGTTTAGTCAGTAGTTGATATGTCCTTTAAAGTGATCTAGCCAGGCGATTTTTTAAAACTTAAAAACAAGTATTAAGAGACTCTTGAACATTGTTAAATATTATGTCTCATTTAATTGAGAAAAGAGTAGAACATTAGGAAGGTCTTTAGGAAGTCCATTTTCACTAGTGATATGAAGAATTACTAAATTTTGTCCACCTTGTATTTACAGTCATAAAATTTTGTCAGTCTTTTGATAATCTTGACAGTCTAATCATAGTTCCATTTTTTTAACTGAAATAGTTTATGAGCTACCAATCATTTGACTCCATTGCCATCTCTATAAATTAAAACTTAGAATAACTTACTACCCCAAACCCTCACCTACCTTCTGAATCACTTACTTTGGGCCCCTTTTCAAGACTAGCATATTTCACCTGCTAGAAGTTAGGTCCCACACATTGTTTCTGATGACATGACATGCCAGCACTCACTCTGTCCTCATTCTTCCCAAGCCTATTGTATAATACTACATGCTAAATATTTAGTATCTTAATAACCAGGCTTACTGTCAGTCCTGGAGGATTCAGGGTCAGGCTGACAGGACTGGCTCACTTATTTTTAAAATCCTACGAAAACCTCCCTGCTGTTACTGAGGGACTGACTAGGCAGAAGGCCTCCATGTTTTTGAGATGAGTTAAATCAAAGATTATTCAATTTTGACTGATTTACTTCCCATGCAGACATGTATTTGTATAAATTTCATATGAGACTTTAAAGTAATTATCAAGAGGAATGAAATTTATTAATGGTTATTGAAATGGGAAAAGTTTTCTAGTACCAGTCAGATTAAATTGTGCCTTGAAGTGAAGGATTTCATTTACCTGATGGTGTTCCTCTTCAGGGCCTACATTTTAGAAAGTGAGGACAGATAGGTTCCATGGAACAGTAACAGAAAGTATCCCCCCACCAAATCTTGGTAGAAAACATAAGAACAAAATATTTTACCTAACTTAGGTGTATATTGAATTGCTGATATCCAGGGCAAATAGGAAGCAGGGCCCATTAAAGAAAATGTTTGCTAAGTTTCTATTATTCATACTATTGCATCAGTTCAGCCTCGTGTCCGCCTGTTACCATCTGCAGTCTCTCTCCTCATAATCCTGACTCTTACCCTGTAGGTCTGATGAGAGTGACTCTTCTCTGTCAGAGGTACACAGGTACTTTCTGTCTTTCCTACTTTCTGGCCTTTCAGCGATGTTCTAAAATGCCTTCCTAGAAACTTTAAGCAAGTCTCATTTTTGTAGCATTCATAACTGATAAATGTCAATATACTAATATTTTAACCATAAATTTTAATATATATAAAATATATTTTTGTGATCATAACTCTCAGAGTAGTGGCAGAATTTTTTGTATAATTACATAAAAATTGTGCTATTTGTTCTCTGTCTATAATCTAAAAGTTTTCTTTAAAAGAAATTTAGTTCTATGAAAATTAATTTTGTCAATGAATATTACCCCCTCAAATTGTGGGAGGTGAATAAGGTAGTTTTTCATGTTGCTTTATTGGTTTTAAATAAGAAGTTTATGGCAGGGTTTGTGATGAAAAGAGGTATGCTAGGGGAAAATGAATACTATGGTACCTAAAGTATAGAAAGAAATAGAAAGAAAAAGAGTTTTTAAAAAATAATAAATATTTTTAACTAATAAATGCTATTTTAGAAATAACAATATTGCATTTTTTCATGTTACAGATTTTTTTTGGACTCTTAATTTCTTTTTCTTTCTATCATTTCCTGTTTCCACTAATCATTTTGTCTCCTTTCCCTTTGCACTTCCCCCTCATGTCTTATGGCCATTTTCCTGATCATCAGTAGATCCTCCAGAGGGCAGGTGGGGGAAGGGAGAGGAAATTAATCTCATTCACAGCATTGCAAGACTTTACTGGTTTTGCATGGAACAAAAGTAAGCATTATTTTTCCTTCAGATCAGATATGTTGTGTAAGTTTGCAGTGTTTAACCTTAACTTAAACAATTTTAAAGTTGATTTACATATTTCAGAATGTGAATAGATTAATTTTAATAGAAAAGAAATACCATGGATGTATGTTTCCAATTTCTGTATTTTTTCTGTTATCTTTGATATAAGGTAATCTTTATAAAATATTAACCCTAATATTCTGAGAATATGAGAGTATTTTTCAGTATCTAATGAATAAAATTCTTTTTTTAGTGTTGAAATTCTTTTTCTTCAAAGGTCTGAAAAAATAAAAAAAAAAGTAAGAATGAAAAAAAGACATCCTGGTCTCTAGGCTGGGCCATATATTAAGTCACTGGAGGCAAATATTTACTTCTGTAATATTGCAACCTTTGACATGACAGAATTGTGTTGGATGTTATGTCATGAAAGGAACATTTAATAGATTCTTAGGATAAAGAGAATGGTCTGAATGAAGGAAACTTTTTGGAGACATAGTATTACATAACTGAGGGTACTGTTTAGTTTTATTTCCCCCCCTTAGGATGACTTGTGTCATTAAATGCAGATCATGCAACTCTTAGGCTGTTAACATGGATTTTTTTTCTTTATAGTCAGCTTCTCAGAATATACATACATACATATATACAAACATATTCTGTTTTTGAAGTAACAGTAGCAGTTGACTGTGTGTCAGATCATAGCTTTTCAACATGTGAAGCAATAGTTATAATCTGACAGCTTCAGTTCATAGCTTTTAAACCCCACATCAGTTAAGATTTTGAAATGGCAGATTCAGACTTTTGAGGAGGTTTTGCTCCCATTTCAGTTCTGGTTAAATTCTTAGATTACCAACAAGTTACTGAGCATTAGTTTCAAAAACCTCAAATTGATGCACGTATGCAAATAATACTTTGGGTTTTGTCATTACACATCCATGTGATAACAGTTCCTGGTATTATTTCTAGTAATGAGGAACTCCCTTCATTTTTTTAAAATATTTTTTATTGATTTATAATCATTTTACAATGTTGTAAAATTCCAGTGTTCAGCACAATTTTTCAGTCATTCATGGACATATACACACTCATTGTCGCTTTTTTTCTCTGTGATTTATCATAACATTTTGTGTATATTTCCCTGTGCTATACAGTGTAATCTTGTTTATCTATTCTACAATTTTGAAATCCCAGTCTATCCCTTCCCAACCTCTACCCCCCTGGCAACCACAAGTCTGTATTCGCTATGAGTCTATTTCTGTCCTGTATTTACGCTTTGTTTTTGTTTGTTTGTTTGTTTGTTTGTTTTTGTTTTTTAGATTCCACATATGAGCGATCTCATATGGTATTTTTCTTTCTCTTTCTGGCTTACTTCACTTAGAATGACATTCTCTAGGAGCATCCATGTTGCTGCAAATGGCGTTATGTTGTCGGTTTTTATGGCTGAGTAGTATTCCATTGTATAAATATACCACATCTTCTTTATCCAGTCACCTATTGATGGACATTTAGGCTGTTTCCATGTTTTGGCTATTGTAAATAGTGCTGCTATGAACATTGGAGTGCAGGTGTCATCCTGAAGTAGATTTCCTTCTGGATACAAGCCCAGGAGTGGGATTCCTGGGTCATATGGCAAGTCTATTCCTAGTCTTTTGAGGAGTCTCCACACTGTTTTCCACTCCCTTCATTTTTTGAAATCATTGTAACTAAACTCTAAAAATAAATAATTTTTTAAAATCCTGAGCCTAAACTTACCTCCTTTAAATTCCTATCCATTGGCCTTTCATCAGCCCTCTTGAGCTATAGCAGAATTTACCCAGTATATCTTTTTGTGGGTATCTGACAGAGCTTTTAAATATTCAGCCATTTAACTGTGCTTTTGTATGCTCTCTCTAATGGAAGTTCTCTTATCTTCTCAATAGCTTTAGATTCATCTGTTCCTAATATTATACAGTCTAGGATCCTTCCTTCTGCTTCCACAGTTTTGGAAAATCTCCCATTTTTCAGAGTTCTTCTTGGAATGTGGCATCCAGAGCTCAACCTGATTCCAGATGTGGCCTCAGCAGAATATAGTAACTCTCTTGCTTTCTTCTGAAACATTTGCTTCTATTGCACAAGTCATTGAAAATGTTGATAAAAGAATCAAAAATTGTTAAGCCATTGATCTCATATCAATAAACAAATTTATTTAGCTTGTAAAATTGAGTTAAGCCCCTTTCCTACTTGGAGCATTCTCTTCTAACTTCAACTTAAGTTTTATGCTTAACTTTTTTCCATTGAATATTTTAGTGGTGGATATGTACTTAAATGAATTTTGTTCGTAATTTTTTCTAGGCAGTGCATCTCTTTAATATATCAATTTAATAAACATGCCATGTCTGTCTTTGTTTCTGAGGAAAGATTGACTTAGATATTGAAGACCTTTTTCCAGACTGACAGGAACATGGACTCTTTGGGTGTGATTCTTCAGCCACTGATGGAACTACCTTACTACAATAGTGTTTTACTTACTCACCACGTCTACAAGGATGTCATTTTAAAAGCTTTTTGTATAGACCTTTCTGGAGTCAACATATGTTGTGAATATGACATTCTCATAATATGCTGCCTATTAATTCTACAAAGAACTTCCCCGTGAGATTAGTGAACTTTCCCATGTTATTGCTTATATATGAGCATTTATATGAACATTTAACTGTTTATAATTATTTAATGTTTTCCTCTGTGAGACTCAACAAGAGTTACCCATCTGTAATCTCTGAAATCCACTATTTTTCTCCTTTCTAGAAAATTGGGTCTATGTGTTTTATCCCCTTCATTGATCCAGTGCACCAACAATGATTTTGCCTCCACAATGGTATATACTTTCAAAACCCTGTGACATAATGATTCAGAAACAGAAGCACTTGAACTCATTGAATAAGTCTGCATTATCAGTTCTAACTTATCTTGGGCTTACATTTCTTCTTAATTATTAGTGCCCCTTGCATCATGAAGGTTGTTCTCATTCATCAAGAAGATGGAAACAGCCAGCTTTGTTTCATGCCTGCTGCATCCGCCCTCAGCATAAATTTTCTTCCTGCTCTGAAGCAGTTACATTCAACTTACATATTTATCATGTCTTAATTCACACTCATCTTTAGTCTTCCTCTTACATTTATTTCAATTCAGATCCTGTCTTAAATTCCTTTAGGATAGAGACAGTGTTTTGATAAACTTTCTATTTCCATAGTTCACAGTCCAATGGCATAAAGCAGAAACTTCAGAAATATTAAATTTATTAGAAAGCTCCCTAAAGAGCCTCATTGTTCTCTTAAAATTTTAATTTAAAATTTTTTTCTTTAACACTGTTAAGAGTTTGTAAAGTTTTTGCTATTTTTGAGCCATTCTCCCTTTAGAATTCCTGTCTATGTAAATATTCTTATATTTCTTCAAATTGGTTTGAAATTTACGTTCTTATTATTTTCAGTGGTATGTGTTATACTTTCTCCAGAATGTCTTTCTTGACATAGAATTATATTCCAGCCTGACAGAGAGACATCTTCCAGTTAACCATCACTTATACTTTCATACCTGTCAGAATTCACTATACCTGAACAGCTCCCAATATTACTTCATTAAATTTGAAAGAGATGAAATTACTAATAAGAAAATCCAGATGCAGCATTGGCTTTGCTGTTTGCAGAATGCACTTGCTAGCTGACACCAGATTAGTCAGTGCATGCCATCACTGCTTTTACTATCTCACGCTGTGTCCCTTTGCTTAAAAAATCAAGACAAGGGAGCAGTATGGATTTTATTAGTATTACTTGGAAAGACTTCATAAAGTCAGAGAAAAATTAAAAACTAGTTTCATGATATAGCTACTGAAATAAAGCTCCCCCCCCAGCTCAGAGGCATAATCAAACCACTTCCAGCTTTAAAAGGAATCGGAACACCCCACTTCAGTGTGTGCATGTAGCTGAAGGGCAACAACAGCTGTGCTCTGTGTGGGGGCTATGATGCTCTTCTCTTCGCTGGATGAAAAGGTGCTGGTCGTTGTGTCATGTGGATACGTAACAGGTCTTTTAAAAAATGATTATGTTGAGCAGGTTTTGAAAAAAATATCAAACCATTTAAGACTCACAAGAATCTGAGAGATAATCTGGTTCAACCCCTGAATTATATAAAATATAAAATCACTGCATGGTTGGTAAGAAAGTAAAACCTCTGTTGATGTGATGTGAGTAGAACGGCGAGGGATACATCCCTCTTTGGTAATTGAGCATCTAATGTATGCAAAGGCCTGAGCTTAGTAATGCAGGCTGCACAAAAATCTATGAAAGGCCATTGCAACATACAGTGTGATAGGGAGAGTAAGGTGGGTAGCAGCCACCATTTCTTGAGCAGTTCCTGTATGTCAGAGGCTGTACTGGACAGTATGAAAATTACATCTCACTTAATTCTCTCAACAACACCAATGACATACATATTGCATCTGCATTTTACAGATGAAAAACCTGAAGATTCAAGAAGTTAAATAATTTCCCCAGATACACTTAGAAAGTGGAAGAGCCAGGATTAGAAACCTAGGTCTACTCATCTCCAAGCCTGTGTTCTTAACCCCTTTGGTAAAATGGCAGGCAGCTTAAAAAAATCAACTATAAATGATTTGAAAAGTTATAGACTAAGTTTTGGGGTTTCAGAAAAGAGAGAGATTATACCAAGCTGTAAAAAATAAGGGAAGCTTTGATAAGTTGGTATTTAGGATGAACCTTATAGGATTGTTGCTACTGACAGGTAAGGATGGGCAACCAAGATCAGAGAAGAGCAGAAGCAGAGACGTGGAGGTAGAAGTGGATTTGGGGGGAGGGGGGCTGTATAGCTCAAGTGGTAGAGCGCATGCTCAACGTACATGAGGTCCTGGGTTCAATCCCCAGTACCTCTTCCAAGCAGAAATAAATGAATAAATCTAATCCTTAAAAAAAAAAAAGGAATCTGGAAACTAAATCCAATTGAGTTGAAATGTAGAATATACATGACAATGGGCAATGAGACAAGGAAGGTGAGAAGGAAGCATGTATAGGAATTTGGGGAGCTAGTTAAAGTTTTTTAGCATTTATGGATGTAACAAGACTCAGTTTAATCAGCAAAGATTTTTGCTCATTGTCTATGTGGGAAATATAAGAGTCTAAATACGTGTTGTGAATAATTGCAAGCAATTCCCCCATTAAAAAATATTGACTCTGCAAAAACATAATTTTCTAATGATTCAAGTTAAATTGATTTCTCCAGTAAAATTACACATTCAGCATGTCAGAAAAACAAAATAGAATAGTTTTATGATTATGTTTTTTGAGTCAAAGATAAAATCCATCCATCAGTGACTCCTGGAAAGAAACTTATTTGTATTTATGAGTATGGAGTGTTCACGAGCTAAGAGCAGATTTTGAAATGGCTGAATTAGGATGGCTGTTTAAAATTCAGGGGCAATTTGGAGCAAGACTCTTTTCATATATCTATTTTAAAATTTTGTGTAATTTCTTTTTAATACTGTGTGATGCATCCCTAGCTTTCATCCAATCCTTTATACCTACTTTGCCCTTGAACCTGCTGCAAAGCATCAAGAGTGGAGTTAGGATGCCCGTTTCAGGTTAATGGAATAATTACTGTTTCCTTGCCTAATTTTTTTTCTCATAGAAGTCAAATTTAATTCATATTGACAGTATTTCCTCTTTTATTTTTGTTTTAGATTGTACTTTTAAAGTATGGAATCTGGTGACTGGGCAGGAAACAATGTCACTGAGGGATCATCCCAACAATGTCATATCAGTAAAATACTGTAATTGTACAAGTTTGGTCTTCACAGTGTCAACATCTTATATTAAGGTGTGGGATATCAGAGACTCAGCAAAGTGCATTCAAATGCTAATGTAAGTAACTTAAAGACAAATAGTATAAGGGGCAAATAGTCCTTGTTTATAAATATGAGAAAAAATAGGTCTGTGAATGAATTTTTGTTTATTTATACCTGTCTACTTGCAAGGAACATTAACGTGTTTACAGTAAGAATGCCGATAAAGTAAGGTGAAAAAAATTATTGAGAAAATAATATATAAGAGCCCAATATTAAACAGGAAGGGAGAAGTCATATTTGATCTGTAACTAAGTACACATTTCATATTTCCTCACTAACCAAATAACTAAGAAATTAAAATTTCATAGTATTTATTACTTATATAGTTAAATGATTTACATGCTTCTAAATGACTACCACTCCTTGGCAAATGGCTGAAGTCACCATTGTAGATGGTGAAGAAGTACTTGCAACATTTAATTAGCATGTATCGAAAAACTGAGAGTTTTTTTTTTTTAGGACTTAACACTGCCTTGAGGTTTGCCCATATTTTATAACTTTAGGTTGTGTTGGGTAATTGGAGGATGAGTTTGTTTTCTGTGTTTCTTATCATGTATGTCTTTAAAATGCACAGCAGATGATTCTTTTTGCCATAAGGTTGATGAACTGTTGTACATAATTAAAACTAAGGTGAATTCTGTTGGTTTAAATAAGATTAGAAATCATAGGAGTGGTTAATTTTTACTAATTTGTAGAGTGGGGTTTACTAACATTAAATTCTGTTTTGCATTTTGACAACTACTAATTATTTACTGTATTGAATACAAGTCTCTTGAGGGAAATTTTGTAGAAAAAGAACACTGTTATCTTATGTTAGAAATTTACCCATCCAGTTGACTCACTAAAATCTAATTTGAAAAGATTGATTATAACTTGATATTTTAGAAGTTAACTGAGAAAATGTTCCCAAATTTAAAAATACATCTGCCATTTAGAATTTAGCAGAGGAAATAGAAGTAAGTTATGGTTAAGCAATAGTAACTAATCCATATATGATTGGGTTAAAGTAAAAAAAACTAAAAATAATTTTAGAAGTCCTCAGTGTCTTTAACTGAAAAGGGCAAATCTTACATATGAAAGGAATATCGGTAGGCTTGCCCCTCAGGGGACTTCTGGAATCTTCAGGAAGATGAATTACCTTTGTGACACTGCATCACTTGTTGAGTTTTTTTTTTCTCATACATTTTATTTTATTTTATTTTATTTTATTTTATTTTCATATTTGCACTTGTTGAGTTTTTAAATCATTGTCATCTAATCTTTTCTGAATCATATTGAGGTCATTTTTAACTCAGGACCCAGAATTCCTAGTGTTTAAGAGACTTGCAAATTAAGAGTTTAAAACCATGTCATCTTGTTTTCGTCATTCATTCATTTATTTATCTGTCAAAATGTTCATTTATAAGTGCCAGTCACGTGTGTGAGAAGTGCTGTGCTAGGTAAGGTGCTTACAGTAGGCAGATCTGGTTGCCTGCAGCCAATTTCCTAGGAATTTAAGGATTTCTAAGCCTAACTGTTTTCCAGAAATGTGACTTAACTTGCTGTTTCACCTCTGTTAAGGTCTTCAGTTCAAATTCCTCTTGGAGAGGCCTGTTCTGCACGTACCAGCTGGACAGTTGCTATTCCTTCTGGGGAAAACCAGACCAGTCAAATTGCCCTAAGTCCAACTGGCACCTTCCTCTATGCAGCTTCTGGAAATGCGGTCAGAATGTGGGATTTTAAAAGGCAGAATTTTAAAGGAAAATGTATTTCTTGTATATGGCAAATGTATTTTTTCACTCATTAATGCATGTGAAATCTAATTTTTATAACCATAGAAGTTAATATAAAATCTTAGACTTTTCTGCTGAATACAACACTCCTAAATGTCTCTTCTGTCCTCATTAGCAAACTCACAATTCTCCTTCTTTAATCTCCATTGCTGGGGAAAATGTATACGAAGGAAAATAGCCTTCCTTAATATATGTCTCCCAGTAGTACTGTTTACTAAGAAGAGATCATGACTCTCACCCTAACCGCATCAGCACCTGTGAAATGATTGTTTTTTGTAACATCAGTCATGCATCTTACATCTCAAAAGTTTTCAGTTTATAAGCTTTACAACTTTGCACATAAATCCTCACAGGATTTTGGTGAATATGAAATAATATATATAAAAGATGAAGTAGTAAGAAGATGAAGTGAGTAGGAAAAGAAAAATGATAAATTGAAGTATGAGCTTTTATCCTTTATTTGCGTGTTTTAGTTCTTTCCATTTTGGCAGCAAGAGAATATTTATTTATTAGTTAACAAATATTAATTCAAGATCAATTACGGCAGGCACTGTACCAACACTGCGGTAGGTACTGGGGCTAAAGTCTAAGCCAGACAAACGTGGGGTCCACCTTCTTAGAACTCATTGCATAAAGGAGGATAAAGGCCATTGAATAAGCAATTACAGGATACTGAGTTAAGTCTGCAATTCAGAAAATTCAGGTAATAATCCAATATAGAAGGAATTTGTTACTGGTAAATAAGGGGAAAATTATTTTAGAAATTTTGAGGAATAACCAGTTATAACTTGTAATATTTTAATGCATGTCTGAAAAAGTTTAATAAATCTAATTTATATATAAATATATGAGAAAGAAAGAGAAAGAAAAAAACACAGCCCTGAGTACTGTTTTAAAAATAAGAGGTAGAAAAATAAAAGGAATACTTGTTTAAGAAAATTAGGAAAGAGAGGAAGACTTGGTCAATTCTTGATTATATTAAACTTGTAGTCAGAGCACCATGGAGGAAGATACTTAGCCATAACATAAGGCAGAAAAGATCAGCTTTTGAAAATATTTACATTTTCTTTTATGCTGAAAAGTTAGAACCTTTGAAACCTGCCTGATTTCAGCAACATGATTAAATACAGATTCATCTTAACAAAGTAAGAAAAGAGTGTTCAAGAAATGGTAATATTCTGGAAGCCAAATATATCTCTGCATCCCAGCAGCTTGACTTGAGGCAGGACTATGAAACAAAGGTTCACTTTCACCCCCTGATAATTGACATCATGTTTTTCTACCAGTCAGATATATTGCTGGTCATTTTCATATCTTTAAAATAACTGAGGAAATGGACTACCTACTTCCTGGTGCACATGTGTGCACACATAGTGCCCATACATGTATGTGTATATGTGTATACATGTGTATATAAGATGGGTGTACATATACATGTATATGTATGTGTGAAAATATATGTGTGTAAAAAGTAATATTACTTTCTCCATATTGTTATTTTCTAGTTATATCAGTGACATAGTTGTTTTAATCCAATTTCACATTGGGCCTCATAACATCAGTCATATGTCTATAACACGTACAGACATTTAACAGGTTAAAGTTTACCTGGATTTAGGTTGGAGTTAAAATTAACATGTAGCAAGTTTTTGGATTTTTGATGCCTTTTTGTTTACTACTTGAATGACATTAGTCACTTTGGAATAACTTGTTTAGGACTTCTGACACTTCCATCATAGTTTGGCCATTTTTTTGACTGTTAATTTGAACAGAGTTGTATAGAGGTGGAGTTAAATCAGAAGAAAATGAATGAGCAGTTTTATCAAAGAATATAGATTGTTTTTATTGAGACTTAGCCTTAGCATGCTAAGAAACCAAACAAAATTATTTTTCTTTTTCTTTAACCAATTAAATTTTTTATGTAACAAAAGATACCATTTACATTAGAAATAAAACTTTATTCTGATATTTGCTGTTGGACTTACTTTTACTTTCTTTTTTTTTTCTGACAAAAGTTTATTACTTTGACACATAAAAGAGATGAAATGCTTCATCCCATTCAAATTCTAGAACAAGAATGAATCACTTATTTCCATATTTCTAAGCCATATATGCGAAGAAAGAATTTCAGAGACATTCCATATTTTTCATGGAGTGCTAAGAAATTTTAAAAATATAGAATCCATGCAAATTATGTTGTTCACAGAAATTAAAAATTCATAGTTTCTCTCAAGTTAGTTTCTCTACTTTTCCTCCTTCCCTTTTTTTTTTTTTTAAGGTCTCAGTCCACAGGAAAGTTAACAGGACACCTAGGCCCTGTTATGTGTCTTACTGTAGATCAGATTTCCAATGAACAAGATCTAATCATCACCAGCTCCAAGGATAATTATGTCAAGGTGTGTATTATAGATTTGCTGAATTATATTTTCCTATTAGATGATAGATTTAAAGTATTTGCATACACCTAGGACCATTTTCTCTTTATCAGATTTCTTTTTTTCTCATTTCTAGCCTTTATTTTTCTTCCTGATCTTCCTCACTCATAGTTCCTGATGTTGTCTTATTATTTATATATATATGATCACTTGTCATAGAAGATAGGTTGTGTGGGATTTTAAAGATTTCTTGGCTCAATCATCCAACTGCTGCTTGAGTCCCATCATCACCATCATCTATAGTGAACATATTATTGTCTTTAGGTTTTATGCAAGTAGCAGATAAGATGAGGAGAGATGCATAGTTTGATTTTGGAGATGTTAAGTTTGAGGATTTCCTTGTGAAGCCCAGTAGGCCATTTGAAAGGAAAGTCCAGGGCTCAAGATAAGTTATAACTAGACATGTGTGTTTCAGAGCCAAATAGAAGCCATTCTTCAAGGACTTAGAGTAGTTTACATGGCCAAAGGAGCAAGAAGTTGACATGACTCAGCCTTGGGGAATCCTACAAGAATCAACAGGAATAAAAGAGGATACAGTGATAAAGAGAGCTAGGAAGCATATAAGTGCCCCTTTTTAAGGACCTTTGATTAAGAGATGAGAAATGTGTTAGTGACTTGAAAAGAGAGTGGTTAAGGGGAGAGGATTTTGTATTCTATAGACTTGAGTGTGTTTAAATGCTTAGGAGATGCCCTAATCATTTAAAGAGGGTAGTTGTGAACAGAGAAGGGGTGGCAATTGATGAATCAGACCAAAAAAGAGGCAGATCAAAGATGTGAACCTTGGAAAGAAGCAGCTGAAAAGAAATGATGGATAAGAGAATGTCTGAGGATAAAAGCAAACTTTTGTAACTGGAAGGAGGGTCCAGAAAGTTTATTTTTGATCACATTAGCCTTTGCAGGACATCACAAGGTCAACAGCTGAGAGAGATGAGGGCAACTGAAGGGAGGGAAAAGTTCTGAATAGCAGCTCTGGGGTATTTGCAATGACCAGCAGGACTGCAGAGCCACCTAGCAGTGTTGAATTAACCATCATATCACTTATTTAAATTGCAACTGGATTGATAAACAGTATTTTTATCATTGAACATACCATTTGTGCACTCATATGTGAAAAACATTGTTGCCTTTAAAAGCCTAATATGTAAGACAAAGTAATCTGAAAATAGAGCTCAGGTTTATTCTGAGTAATTCATGGCAGGTTTTTTAGTTGCCTTAGTAAAATATCACAACAAAACAAGTCATGTCTGGTTAATATACATCTCATGTATTTCTATGAATGAACACATACAGGTACTTATTTGTAAGTTAAATAAGGTGACTGCTTTTATTTGGATGTTTGGTGTAACTGAAGGTGCTCTTGGAACTGTGAGTCCCATCCACAGTTTCGAGCCCCCTCATTATGATGGCACTGAAATGCTAACCATACAAGGGCATAACCCAGTAAGTGGGTCCAGAGACAATGGAATCAAGAAATGGGATCTGGCTCAAAAAGACCTTCTAATGCATGGGATAGATTGGTTGCTTCAAAGTCACCAGTACTCTCTATAGGAACTTGAAGAGCCTCTAAGTAGAATTTTATCATTTAAATAAAATCAGTCTCAGAGTAAAGCAGTTACAGTTTCTCATTTTGTTCTGTTTTTGCTTTAGGTATGCACATTCCAAAGAATTATAAGTGTAGCTGAAGTCATAGCAGTGTAAATGGTGCCTCCTCTGCAGAGCATGTTCATACCTCCATGAGTGCTGGATCTCTCACTTCCTGTAGAATGATGATTGGGTTGAAGTGTTTTGTCAGTACAAATACTGGTGGCTTTCCCTAATTCCCAGAGGAAGAAATTAATTTACAGATGAACTTGTTCTCAGGTTCCAGCGTTCCCTTCTATCCATGTGGGTGCGTTTGTGCTGCTGTTGCTGTCACTTTCCTGCTGACAACCAGATGAAAAGCAAATAAACAAGAAGCATGAATGTTGATAGACAAAATGTGGCAACAGATGCGGACATTAAATTCAATTGTTTTTCTTTTAAAGATATACATTCTTGGATGTAACTTCTATATTATGCATAGAAATATATTTATCCATAAACTATGTTTATAATGTCTGAGCTTATAATTATTGTCTACTCATTTTGAAATGTATAGTTTAGCTCCAGCCTTCAACAGAAAGCTTTAGGCCTCTATGTTCTTGTTCAAAATTTAAGGCAGTGATTTTATGAGATAATCCTTAGAGACTACATAGCAGGTTAAAGTTTCCAAACTTGCATGAAATACATCTTAGAGAAAGGTGAGATACTTACTCCTTTGAAGAGGAATTGACATTTGAAAAATTCTGTATACTTTCCAGGTTTTTAGATTCTATAGATTTTTAACATTCTAGCCCTTTAATGCTGATAACACTGATGATAAATAGTGAGGCAAATGCAGAGCAAATTATAGATTTATTTCTTTAAATCACTAAGAGTGATTGCATACCAAATGATTTTTATAGTTTCCAGGCCAATTCAGGGTTCCAAATATCGAATCTTGTCAGTAAAAACTTTTGTAACTTGTTTTCATATGAAAATTTTGTTTGGAAGGCTCCTCTTATGCGGATAATTTTTCTTTTTTCTCCCAGCAAGTAAAAAATGCACACAAGGATTGGGTCTGTGCCCTGGGAGTGGTGCCAGGCCACCAGTTTTGCTCAGTGGCTGTGGAGCGGGCATTTTGAAACTCTGGAACGTGGATAACCTTGTGCCCGTCAGAGAGATGGAAGGTCATGATGGCCCCAGCAAAGCCACAGGTGGTAATCCCACCCACGTTTTTGCTGCAGCTGAGTCAGTTTTCCCGTGTGATCTTTCTCTACACTGGTTGCTTGTATTCAGATTTAATAAATGCTCTGTTGTCAGCATCTGGGAATGTAGAACATGTGAAATCCTTCTTTTATTACAGTCACTCTAATGGCTGTTCATGCTGTCTTACTTCTATTTTCTGAGGTTCACTGTGGGCACTGAGTTCAGGCTCCCCAGGTTACATGATAATAGTGTTACTCCTGTATCAGCTCTCTGCCTATACTGGGAAGTCTCCTGCCTGATCTTCCCCTGGTGATTTTAATTTTTTTTACTCATTCATAGGTGACTAATTTCTAAAGATTTTCTTTTCCCAGAAAGGCAACAAACTTGCCATTCTTCATATTTAGAACAAATTATTAAAAAAAAACCCTCTTTTTACCTCTCCCACCTCTTTTAAAATACATGGTATAAATATTTGCTTCCTCCCTCTTCAGATGACTGGATTGATTAATTTATTTGCTCATTCATGATGAATCTCCTGTGTGCCAGGCACTGTCCTAAACTCTTGGGAATAACGAAGTGAACAAAACATAAACAAACCCCAGTTTTATTCTAAGGAGATGAAAAGAAAATAAATAAGTAAAATATGTCAGATGGTGATGAGCACTATGGAGAAAAATAAAGCAAGGGAGAGAGTATTGGGGGGCGGGGGAATTGCACAGTAAGAGTGGTCAGTGAGGACCTCCCTGAGAATGTGACACTTAAGAAGGTGCTTGAAGGAGGTGATGACATGTGAACATAAAAATGACATCATATGTATATAAGCACTTTGGGAAGGAAAGAATATGTACTATAATGTGAGGTGTTTGTCTCCTTCAAATAAAATGTGATTTCTCCTGAATATCTATCTTGAAAATCTCCCTATGTCACTCATGCACCAATTATGTTACTTAATTTAACTTGAGCACCTTCTTGATTCTTTTATCTTAAGTGCATGATAACCCTGATTATATTTTGAAGCCTCTGCCCTATTTCTGTGGTGTCTCTTATTATTTGTGATGTTCTCATCAAAGCCCTCTTTTCATTGAAATTTTCTTCCTCTCTCTCATCTTTAAAGAACATCAAAGACAATTTATTTTGTGTTTTTCTAAAGTGCTTACTTTTGGTGCTTCATTGATGCAATTTCCAAGATGCATGACTTTCTTAAGAGTCACCACTTTTGTTTATCCCCTTGGAAACTTGTTGTGTCCTTGACAGTTTACTGGAAATAACTTAGTATCCCTCAAAGTCATAGGACACTCAGATAAGATTATAAAAGAATTGTGCATCCCTGAGTCCAGCGAGGTGTGAGGGTGCTGTAGTTCCTCTCCTCCATGATCCAGTGTTATTTTTGAAGAACTGACATTTCCCTCAGTTTACTCCTGGTGCATCAGATGCAGATGCATTTACCACATAACTTCAAATCAGGAAAATAGACAATAAAATCAGAAGGGCTATTTTCAAATTAGTTCTATGTATTTGTTATTTAACAAACATGTGTACAGGGCTTAGTATCTGCCAGGTGTTGTTGTAAGTGCTTTCAGGCACTGACTCATTTTGTCTTCATGAGAACCCTAGGGGGGGAGCATTATCATCATCCCTGTCTTACAGGAGGGAAAACGGAGGCACTGTGTATTTCACAGTCCTTGTAGTAGTAATTTCATCATATCTGATTTCTGGATCTGTTGTCATTGATTTTTCTTATGATTATGGGTCTCATTTTTCTTCCTTTTCAATGGCAAGTAAAATTTTATTGACTGTTGAACATGACACTGTTGTGTTTGAGCATCAGGACTGTATTATATTCCTTTAAAGAGTGTTGGGCTTTGTCTGTCAGGCACTTAAGTTGCTTGTGGCTCAGCTTCATCTTTCTGAGACTTGTTTTGAACTCTTCTTGGATGCCTACTGACTGCCTTGAATGCTTGATGCTACTCTCGGCTTTACTGGTCAGAACCAAAGCATCTCACAGCCCTCAGTTGCCCTGGGAGTCGTTTAACTTATATGTACCAGTAATTGGCTTTTGGTCTGGCCTTATAGTCTTTACTCATGTGCAGCTTCGCCATAGAGGTCCTCTATGTACATTTACGGAATATTTTTCCTGTAGCTCCATAGTTGCTTTTGCATGCTCTCTCTTTTTCTCTACTTGGTCTTACAAATTCCAATGACTTCATACTTCCCAGATGTTTCTTCCTATCTCTTACCTCCCATTCTGTGATTTTTCTGTTCAGCTCCCCCACCCCCCTGCTGTAGTCTGGAAAGTGCTTCCAGAACCAGAACTAAGTCCATCACAGAGCTTACCTTCTCTGTTTCCCTTTTCTCAGGCATCACATTGCCCAGTGTCTGAAAATAGTTGTTTCATAGATTTTGTCAAGTTTTCACCTTGTTTACAACAGGAGACAGAAACTGGCACAAGTTTTTCTCTCATGACGAGTAGTGGTGATCATCTTACATTTCATACACCAAAAATTGAACTCCCAACCTTCCTGAGGCTCACTCTGTAGGCTTCTCTATCTCAGTCAATGGCTTCTCTGTCTTCTCTGTTGTTCAGACCAGAAGCTTTCATTCCTCCCTTTCTTTCACACTTCATATCCAAACCATCAGCAAATTCTGTTGGTGTTGTCCCTTTAAATTACATCTAGAATCTGACCACTTCTCACCATGTCTTTTGCTGCCTCACCAACCCTAGTCACCATCAGTTCCTGAAAGACTACAGGGGCCTCCTAAACACGGTCCCTTGCCCATGTGTGGTCTATTCTCAGCACAGAAGCCAGAGTAATTTTTTAAAAACACAAGTCAAATCATGTTTCTGCTTGGCTGAAAAGCTTGTGGTCATCCATTTCACGTAGAGACGAGCCCATACTGGGCCTGGCCCCCTGAGCATCTGTTCTCTCTCATGTCACCTTCCAGTGCCCTTTGCCAGGCTCCTTCTCTGACAACACCCATCACCTCTCTGCTGGTCTTTGAACACAGCAGGCTCACTCAAGCCTTAGAGCATTTGCTCTGGCTGATCTCTTTGCCTTCAGACCTTCTTCTAAGTTCTTTCTTCCTCAAGAAGAATCACCTTGCCATCTTATTTAAAATTGTGATCTCTCCTCTGACCTGCTCCCCCTGCTCCCCTTTGCTGTGCTCTTTTATTTTACTATAACATTTAATACTTTCTAATAAACTTAACAATCTAATTATTTATTGTGGTTTATTGTCTGTCTCCTTTTGCTAGAATGTATGATCTATAAAGACAGAAACTTCTATTTTTTATTTATTTGTTTATCCCAGTCACCTAAAATAGTGCCTAGAGCACAGCAAGTTCTTAATGAAAATATGTTGAGTGGATGGTTGAATGGGATAAATGAAATGGATAAATGAATAAATGAATGAGCATAGCCCCTTACTATTTTCAACATACATGTGTTGTGTAGGTTGATGAGAAGATTATTATTTTTCTCTGACTTTTATTGAGATATAATTGACATACAGCATTGTATAAGGTGTGCAATATAATGATTTAACTTACATGTATAATGAAATGATTACCATAATAAATTTAGTTAACATACATCATCTCATGTAGATACAAAAAAAAAAAGGAAATAAAGTGTGTTTTTTATTCCTGTGATGAGAACTCTTACAGGAGAGAAGATTATTGATTAAGAACTAGAAATCCTGGATTACTGGCTCTGCTCTGTGCCCCACTGTGTTACATTGGACAAGTCACTTAACTTCCTTTATCCTTGAAATGGACCACATAAACTTTGAAATGCTTTTTAAATATAAAATTCCATGCTAACTGTTTTTTTGGCTTTGGATTTATTAGGAAATTAGAGAAAAGCAACACTCCCCTTTTAGAGCCATAAGAGACATGGTAGAAAAAAGTGACTGTCTAATGACTGGTCCCCAGTACCCACATGTTGGGTGAACAAAAATAATATTTCTCAGAAAAATTTTGTATCTTCTATGTTCTCTGATAGGCAGAGTGGTCCACTTCTTACTAGCCCTCTGCTTTTCCTGTGGGCTTCTGCTGATTTCACCAGAACATAACTCTTCCTGACTGTTGACAGAGTGACCAGCTCCCTGGAGACCCTGCCCAGCCCCCAGACTCTGACCTTACTCTGGGCTCTTATGCCTAAGGACCTATGACCTTGTCATATCAGTGTGGTATTTAGGAGATAGGGTCCTGGAGCCAGTCTGTCTAGATTCAGATCATGTTTTATCACTTATTTTGTGATCTTGGGCAAATTACTTAACTTCTCTAGAACTCAATTTGCTCATCAGTAAATAGGGGATAATAGCATTATCTAAATCTTATGGTAGGCAAGGAAAATTAAATTCATTAATCTATGTAAGGTACACATAGTGACAATGGCTGGCACATAGTAAACCCTTGATAATAGGAGCTATTTTAAATTTCATTATTATGGGTAACTGATATGCTTATGGGACAATGTAAATTCCTACTTACATCTATTAAAGAACTTTTCAGAAAATCATTCCATGATAAGTAATTCTGAGAACTTACTTCTTTATTTTTCCACATTTTTTCACGTTCATTTTTTTTTACATTTTTTATTGATTCATAATCATTTTACAGTGTTGTGTCAAATTCCAGTGTTCAGCACAATTTTTCAGTCATTCATGGACATATACACACTCATTATCACATTTTTTTCTCTGTGATTTATCATAACATTTTGTGTATATTTCCCTGTGCTATACAGTGTAATCTTGTTTATCTATTCTACAATCTTGAAATCCCAGTCTATCCCTTCCCACCCTCTACCCCCCCCCCGGTAACCACAAGTCTGTATTCTCTGTCCATGAGTCTATTTCTGTCCTGTATTTATGCTTTGTTTTTGTTTGTTTTTGTTTTTTAGATTCCACATATGAGCGATCTCATATGGCATTTTCTTTCTCTTCCTGGCTTACTTCACTTAGAATGACATTCTCTAGGATCATCCATGTTGCTGCAAATGGCGTTATGTTGTCGGTTTTTATGGCTGAGTAGTATTCCATTGTATAAATATACCTCATCTTCTTTATCCAGTCACCTGTTGATGGACATTTATGTTCTTTCCATGTTTTGGCTACTGTAAACAGTGCTGCTATGAATATTGGGGTGCAGGTGTCATCCTGAAGTAGATTTCCTTCTGGGTACAAGCCCAGGAGTGGGATTCCTGGTCATATGGTAAGTCTAATCCTAGTCTTTTGAGGAATCTCCACACTGTTTTCCATAGTGGCTGCACCAAAATGCATCCCCACCAGCAGTGTAGGAGGGTTCCCCTTTCACGACAGCCTCTCCAGCATTTGTCATTTTTGGATTTTTGAATGACGGCCATTCTGACTGGTGTGAGGTGATACCTCATTGTAGTTTTGATTTGCATTTCTCTGATAATTAGTGATACTGAGCATTTTTTCATGTGGTTTTTGATCATTTGTATGTCTTCCTTGGAGAGTTGCTTGTTTAGGTCTTCTGCCGATTTTTGGATTGGGTTGTTTATTTTTTTCTTATTCAGTCGTATGAGCTGCTTATATATTTTGGAGATCAAGCCTTTGACGGTTTCACTTGCAAAAATTTTCTCCCATTCCGTAGGTTTTCTTCTTGTTTTATTTCTGGTTTCCTTTGCTCTGCAGAAGCTTGTAAGTTTCATTAGGTCCCATTTGTTTATTCTTGCTTTTATTTCTTCTAGGAGAAAATTTTTGAAATGTATGTCAGATAATGTTTTGCCTATGTTTTCCTCTAGGAGGTTTATTGTATCTTGTCTTATGTTTAAGTCTTTAATCCATTTTGAGTTGATTTTTGTATATGGTGTAAGGGTGTGTTCTAGCTTCATTGTTTTACATGCTGCTGTCCAGTTTTCCCAACACCATTTGCTGAAGAGACTGTCTTTATTCCATTGTATATTCTTGCCTCCTTTGTCGAAGATGAGTTGACCAAAAGTTTGTGGGTTCATTTCTGGGCTCTCTATTCAGTTCCATTGGTCTATATGTCTGTTTTGGTACCAATACCATGCTGTCTTGATGACTGTAGCTCTATAGTATTGTCTGAAGTCTGGGAGAGTTATTCCTCCAGCCTCTTTCTTTCTCTTCAGTAATGCTTTAGCAATTCTAGGTCTTTGATGGTTCCATATAAATTTTATTATGATTTGTTCTAGTTCTGTGAAATATGTCCTGGGTAATTGGATAGGGATTGCATTAAATCTGTAGATTGCCTTGGACAGTGTGACCATTTTGACAATATTGATTCTTCCAATCCAAGAGCATGGAATATCTTTGCATTTTTTAAAGTCTTCTTTAATTTCCTTCATCAATGGTTTATAGTTTTCTGTGTATAATTCTTTTGCCTCCTTGGTTAGATTTATTCCCAGATATTTTATTACTTTGGGTGCTATTTTAAAGGGGATTGTTTCTTTACTTTCTTTTTCTGTTGACTTATCGTTAGTGTAAAGAAATGCAACTGATTTTTGAACATTAATTTTGTAACCTGCTACCTTGCTGAATTCTTCAATCAGCTCTAGTAGCTTTTTTGTGGACCTTTTAGGGTTTTCTATATATAGTAACATCTCGTCAGCATATAATGACACTTTTACCTCTTCTTTTCCAATTTGGATCCCTTTTATTTCTTTCTCTTGCCTGATTGCTGTGGCTAGGACTTCCAGGACTATGATGAATAGGAGTGGTGATAGTGGGCATCCTTGTCTTGTCCCAGATTTTAGTGGGAAGCATTTCAGTTTTTCACTGTTGAGAACTATGCTGGCTGTAGGTTTGTCATATATAGCTTTTATTATGTTGAGATATGTTCCCTCTATACCCACTTTGGTGAGAGTTTTTATCATAAATGGGTGTTGAATTTTATCAAATGCTTTTTCTGCATCGATTGAGATGATCATGTGGTTTTTGTCCTTTCTCTTGTTGATGTGATGTATTACATTGATTGATTTGCATATGTTAAACAACCAGCCTTGTGTCCCTGGGATAAACCCCACTTGGTCATGATGTATAATCTTTTTTATGTGTTGTTGGATTCTATTTGCTAAAATTTTGGTGAGGATTTTGGCGTCTATGTTCATCAGTGATATTGGCCTATAATTCTCTTTTTTTTGTAGTGTCTTTGCCTGGTTTTGGTATCAGGGTGATGGTGGCTTCATAGAATGTGTTTGGGAGTATTCCCTCCTTTTCAATCATCTGGAAGAGTTTGAGAAGGACTGGTATGAGTTCTTCTTTGTATGTTTGGTAGAATTCCCCGGTGAAGCCGTCCGGTCCTGGACTTTTATTTGTAGGGATGTTTTTAATTGCTATTTCTATTTCCTTTCTAGTGATCGGATTGTTCAAGTGTTCAGTTTCTTCTTGATTCAGTTTTGGTAGACAGTATGTTTCCAGAAACTTGTCCATCTCCTCTAGGTTATCCAGTTTGTTTCCATATAGTTTTTCATAATATTCTCATATGATAGTCTGTATTTCTATTTTGTTTGTTGTAATTTCTCCATTTTTCTTTCTTATTTTGCTAATTTGTGCTCTCTCTTTTTTCTTCTTTGTGAGTTTGGCCAGAGGTTTGTCGATTTTATTTACTTTTTCAAAAAACCAGCTTTTGGTTTGGTTGATTTTTTCTATGGTCTTGTTAATCTCTATTGTCTTTAATTCCTCTCTGATCTTTATTATTTCCTTCCTTCTGCTGCTTTTTGGGGCTTTTTGTTCTTCTTTTTTTAATTGACTCAGGTGGTGGGTTAACTTGTTTATTTGAGATTGTTCTTTTCTGAGGAAGGCCTGTATCGCTATAAACTTCCCTCTTAGCACTGCCTTTGCTGTGTCCCATAGGTTTTGAGTGGTTGTGCTTTCATTATCATTTGTCTCAAGGTATTTTTTATTTTCAGCTTTGATTTCCTCATTGATCCATTGTTTTTTCAATAACATATTGTTTAATCTCCATGCTTTTCTTTTTTTCTCCTTTGTTTCTCTGTTGTTGATTTCCAGTTTCATGGCATTGTGGTCAGTAAAGATGCTTGAGATAATTTCTATCTTCTTAAATTTGTTGAGGTTTCTTTTGTGTCCAAGTACATGATCAATCCTGGAAAATGTTCCATGTGCACTTGAAAAGAATGTATATTCTATTTTTTGGGGGTGTAAAGCTCTGAAACTATCCACCAAATCTAGTTTTTCTATTGTAGTATTTAATTTCTCTGTTGCCTTGTTTATTTTCTGTCTGGAAGATCTGTCTAGTGATGTTAATGCAGTGTTAAAATCTCCAACTATGATTGTATTCCCATCAATATCGCCCTTTATCTCTGTTAGTAATTCTTGTATGTACTTAGGTGCTCCTATATTGGGTGCATATATATTAACGAGTGTAATGTCTTCATCTTGTATCACTCCTTTAATCATTATAAAATGTCCTTCTTTATCTTTCTTTATGGCCTTTGTTTTAAAGTCTATTTTGTCTGAAATCAGTACTGCAACACCTGCTTTTTTGGCTTTTCCATTTGCATGGAATATCCTTTTCCATCCTTTCACTCTCAATCTATGTGTCCTTCTCCCTAAAGTGGGTCTCTTGTATGCAGCCTATTGAAGTTTCTTGCTTTATTATCCACTCTGCCACTCTATGTCTTTTGACTGGAGCATTTAGTCCATTAACATTTACAGTAATTAATGATAGATGTGTGTTTATTGCCATTTTGAACTTATCTTTGCAGTTGAATTGGTATGTCCTCTTTGTTCCTTTCTTCTTCCTTTAGTGGTTTGGTAATTTTCCTTTGTATTGTCATGGATTCTATTTAGTTTTTGTGACTCCCTTGTAAATTTTTGACTTGTGGTTACCCTTTTTTGTAAATCTATTAACCTATACCCGTTTTTAATAAACTGATAATAACATGATCTCAAACCCATCCTACTGTTAAAAAAATTTTAAATAGAAAGAAAAAAATTCTATATTTCCCTGCCTCCTTCTCCCACTCTCAGTGATTTGTATGTCTTCTTTTATAATTTCGTGTTTTCTTTATTTGTAATTCATGAGTTATCACCTTTCCAGTTGTACGTTTCTCATTTCTGTAGCATCCTGCTGCTTTTCTATTTAGAATCGCCCTTTCAATATTTCTTTCAGCATGGGTTTAGTGTTGCCAAACTCCTGTAGCTTTTTTTTGTCTGTGAAACTCTTTATTTCTCCTTCTATCCTAAAGGATAGCCTTGCTGGATAAAGTATCCTAGGCTGCATCTTTTTTTCCTTCAGGGCTTTGAATATATCTTGCCACTCCCTTCTGGCCTGTAGTGTTTGTGTAGAAAAATCAGCTGAGAGCCTTATGGGGGTTCCCTTGTAGTTCACTCTTTGCTTTTCTCTTGCTGCCTTTAGAATCATTTCTTTATCCTTGACTCTGGCCATCTTGATTATGATATGTCTTGTTGTGGGTCTATTTGGGTTCTTCCTGTTTGGGACCCTCTGAGCTTCCTGTACTTGGATATCTGATTCCTTCTTTAAGTTTGGAAAGTTTTCAGTCATGATTTCTTCAAAAACCTTTTCAATTCCCTTTGAACCTTCTTCCCCTTCTGGGACCCCTATTATGTGAAGATTGGGACGCTTTATATTATCCCATAGGTCCCTTATGCTATTATCATTATTTTTTATTTGCTTATCTTGTAGTTCTTCCTAATGGGTGCTTTCTGTTGCCCTGTCTTCTAGATCACTAATTCGTTCCTCTGCATTAACTAGTCGGCTTTTCACAGCTGTTAGATCATTCCTCATCTCTGTCAATGTGTTTTCCCATTTTGCTTGGCTCTTCTTTATAGATTTAATTTCATTTTTGACATATTTTATTTCTCTAAGCATTATCTCTTTTAATTCCTTCAGCAATTTGATCACTCCTTTTTTGAAATCTTGATCTAGTAGGCTATCGATGTCTATTACATTGAGCTTTCTTTCAGGGGATTCCTCTTGTTCTTTTAATTGGGAAAGGTTTCTCTGCTTCTTCATCTTGCTCATACCTCTCTGGCACTGTGGTTTATGGAGTATCAGTTGTCTATTTTGGATCTTAAGGATTTTATCTTTCTAATGCCTATTTAGGAATATAACTTAGAAAAAAAAGAAAAAAGAAAAAAAGAAAAAAGAGAAAAGAATAAGAGAGAGAGAGAAAGATTTTTAAAAGAAGGGGAAAGAGGGTTTGAAAACAATGTATAATGAATAATAGAAGAGCGGGTTGAAGCAGAGTATTAATCGCGTGGAGACGTCCTTTTAAATCCTTTAAAAAAAAAAGGGGATGGGGAGATGAATATATGTGTTTGAAGCCTGTGTCTAAGCAATAACAGGACATCAAAACCCAAGAGAAATAGAAATGAATTAAGAAGTAAAAATTAAGAGAGTAATTGAAAATAGAACAGGTAAAAACAGATTAAAAAAAACAAAATAAAAAAGAAAAAAACAAAAAAACAAAACAAAACTAAACAAAAAAAAAAGGGGGGTTGTCGGTGTTCTCCTGGAGTGTGTGTGCTTTTAATGTGAAGTCCTTCTGTCTTCGTCCTGTTTTGGAAGCTCAGCTTGTTTTCATAGGCCCTCCGTTGGCGCCCTCTTCTGTGCTGCTCCCAGCACCTGTCGGCAAGCAGATCGCGCCTCCTCCTAACACGGGGTCAGATGCAGCTCTCCTCTGCTGCGGGCGGGCGGGTCACTGCCCCTCCGGATGCCGCAGTCAGATGTTGCAGACTGGCCAGGCAGGAGGGCGGGTCGTGCCCCCCCCAGCACCTCGGTCAGGGGTTGTGTTCCTGCCCGACAGGCGGGGGGCCGCTCTCCCCATGCCTGCGCCGCTGGTAGCTCCGCTGCTCTGTGCGGCTGCGCGCTTTGCGCTGGCGCTCCGCCCTGGTCGGCGCTCTGCCGTGGTCGGCGCTCCGCCCTCGGCTCTCCGCGGGTGGGCTCGGGGAAGACCGAGGGGCAGCCTCGTCCCTGCTCCGAGCTAAGACCCAGCTGCTTGTTTGTCTTTGTGGAGCAAGTTCTCTGGGGGACCAGAATGGAAGGATCCTATCTGCCCAGGGCTGTAGGCCCGTCTCAGTCTGGCCCTTGAGGCTGCTAAGCCCTTCGGTGCGGACGCAGGTTTCGCCTCTGCCCCCGCCTGGGTGCTCAGCGCCGGAGAATATGGCGGCTGTGCCTGGGCCCCGCCCCTCTTCCCCTGAAAAGTTTCCGCGGGTTTTCAGAGATGGGGGTATGCACCCTTCCCCCGAGAGCACATCAACATTGCTGTTTTATGGAGGGCCCAGGTTGTTCTGTCCTGTACAACCACAGCCCCGGCGCCCAGCCCCTTGCAGTCCCCTGGAGCTGCCTCCGTGCAGCCGCCCCCGTCCTCCGCCCGGCTTATGCAGCCTGGCCCTGCCTGCCGCTGCCGGCCCGCGTCTCAGGCTGGGTGTCGGGGGGACGCTCTGTGCCCGTTTAACTTAGTTCTGTCAGACAAGGGCTGCTCTGTACAGATCCGAGCCTTGGAGGCTCCCCCTCCTTCCCGCTGGCCTCTCAATTGGAGAGGGGAGACCCCGCGAGCAAGCGCCAGTCCTCCTTTGCCGCTCCCTCCCCGCGGGACCCGTCCCGCGCTGCTTTGCCTTTTGTTCTTTCTTTTTTCCTTGTCTCCTACCAGATTTTTGGCGTCTTTATCTTTTGAAGAGGGTGATGATCTGTTGGAGTTCCGCAGGTGCTCTGGTTGGCTGAGTGGGTCTGTAGATGTGGGTCTTGGTGTATTTGTGGGAGAGGGTGACTTACAAGCGTCCTTCTACTCCGCCATCTTGCCCGGAAGTCCTCACATTCATTTTTAATTTACTATTTTGTAGTGATCAATCTGAGAATTTGGAAGGCTTGAAATTTGCAAGATGGTGAAATGTCTGACACAGGCGATCTGGGGGAAGATATTGCCAATAACTAAACATGAATGAAGATAGTCATAAACTGAATACTGTGATAATACTCCGTGTTCTTTATGGAATATGTTGTCCTGCATTTTACTAGGCAAAATTGTGAGTGGGATTAACTAGGAAATATATCTGAGTCCAACTGCTGAGTATAAGTGGTATTCTAATAAAATTGTGTACTATCCTGTGTGCTTAATTTTAATATATACCAATGCATGTATATCCAACAATTGATATACTGCATGATTCACACTTTTATCATGGCTGGAATTTTGTGCCTAGCTATTAAAAAACACCTTCAGATTATTTGAAATACAAGATGTCTGCCTCTGTGACAGTCAGAAAATACACCTGGAATACAATGCAACCCATTGTTAACTCATTCATATAGTCTGTTTAGCTGATTTACATATTTAAACATGTCAAGAATGTTAGTCAAATTGTGATCTGCTTGTCTGATATTTATATCAGTCTACAGAGGGTCCCCAAATTTGAAAGCTCTTTTAATGTAATGAAAAAGAAATGTGAGTGTATTATTGATGACTTTTCATAAGATGGAGTTGACCTTAATCTACTAAGAAAGAATGTTAAGCAGTTTGTGTTAAATGTTGATGTTTACTTGTATTGACCAAAGTTTTGCAGCTGAGCTGTACTCTGTGCTCAGGACTAGAATGCTGTTAAATTGTTTTATTAGTGCTGTGCATACATTCTGTGATGGGAAACTTTTTCTTTTTTTCAATGTGGAGGTAGTAGGTTTATTTGGTTTTCCAGTGAAGATACTGGGGATTGAACCCAGGACATCGTGCATCCTAAGCATGTGCTCCACCACTTGAGCTATACCCTCCCCCTGTGATGGGAAAGTTTTTTGATGTCCTAACAGAAATATATTCTGATCTATTTTCTATGGAGTTGTTTCTATTATCACCTTTTAATTTCACTTATATTTAATAGTATTTCTTTCCCTTTTTATCTAATTTTTATATGCTGCTAAATATATTTTAATTATACTGTGTGTGCAAACCTTCGTAGCCATGATGAGAACTTTATCATCTGTAGTAGGAAAAGCTATGTAAATAGGTAGAATGTAAAGAGAGGAAATCATGCTGTAACTGTATGAATTTTTAAAAGCTGTAGATTGAATTTTGGAAAAGATTGTATAATTTAACTGCCTGCTCAGAATAATTAATTTGTAAATTCTGCAAGTTGAATTTTTATGTGGATGGTATGACACTTGAAAATACTGTCTTGTGATTTTTTTCCCTGAAAATACCCGGATGTAGTTAGTGGCGCGGCATGAGCGGCAGGGGGGCGGAGGAGGAGAAGAGGGGGAGGGGAGGGAAGGAGGAGGACCCTAAGCGGTAGTGAGAGGAGAAGGGCCCAGAGAGGCGGCGGCGGGAAGAAGGGAGGCGGCGGCGGAGCGGACAGAATACCGAGGAGGCAGTCGCGCTCCTGGGCTGAGCCGGACGCGTCTTACACGCACGCTCGCAGCTGCCCGGACTTGAGAGTGAGCGTGGTGTAGGCAGAGGGAGATGGCCTGGGAGTGTATTATTTCAGAATCTCTTATGTTAGTTGTGTGTGTCCAGAGTGGAGATATAAAATTCATAATTTAGTACAGATTGTGGATGAAAATATTTGAAAAAACCTGAGCTAACGGGTCACACTCGGAGAATGGCATCAGTGTATCACTGCCTACCTGAGGCGGAGATCCACGGGAGAGTCCGCTGGGGGCAGGGGAATGTTCGCATCTTGTCTATGTGCCAGATAATGGAAAGTAGAACACTGATGATGTCCAGTAGGGAAATGTTAAGGTACCAGAACCTTCAAATAGAGAACTGAGGTTTCATATTGCCTTTGAACCCTGATAAACTGATACAAATACAGTGTTTTTTTTTCTTCTTTTCAAGTTTTGGCTACATATCCAGAAAGATATGAGCCTTATACTCTCTGATTATCTAAAAATAAGGCAGGATTTCACAGGATTTGCAACTGGATTAAGACAAAATTTTTAGGGATTTTAAAAGTGGTGTCTAGTTTACTTACACATTCATGAAAAATGATATGCAAGTGTATATAGACCTTTACATTATTTTGTTTTCTAGAACATGTGCTTGGAATAATAAGCAATTATATTCTGATCTCAATACCATGTGCTATTTATAGGTAGAGCTCTGGGAACTTATAAAGTCCCAATTTTATATGACATTTGGAGTTATAACATATGGACAATCTCATAGAAGAAAGAAGTCCTCCAGCAAACTTTCCTGAAATTGTGTGGGTGTTGGAATAGAAAAAATAAGAATGAGTATAGAAAAAAAGTTAAAATATAGCCCTTAAAATATACTTAGGGAATATGAAGTTCAATCATATAAAATCTTTTGGAACTGTGTGTGTGTGTGTGTTTGTGATATATAATGGTGTTAAGAAAGCATATATGTGAGAGGTAGGATTACAGGTACTTTTATAAAATGTGGTTTAGTAGTGGTTAAGAGCATAGATTCTAAAATAAGACTGATATGGATCCAAGTGTTGTCCTCTGGAAACCTGGTTAACTTCTGTGACTCTGAGTGAAGTTATACAAATCCGGGAGTACTCTTTTCACTGTATTTAATATGAGTAGCTCTTCATAGAATAGTGTGCTGTGACAGTCATGACATAAGTCATGATGCACCTAACTCATAAGAATGTTATGAGGATTATATAAGAAAAGAGTATAAAGTACCAGGCTTGATGTTCAGTAATTACTCATAAATGATTGTATTGTTTATTTTTGCCTATTTTTCTTGCAGAACTTATAAAAAATCTCAAACATTATTTTTATAACAAGAATAAAAACAAAATAGACCTATAAAAATATTAGGCATGGAATATATTACTTTTATAATATACAGGGTAAGGTAGGGAGACATTTCTATTAGGAACAGCTAAAATTTTCCCAAACATTTTTCCTACACTGATTTTTCCATTATTTCATCAGAAGATGCAAGTGAGAGTAAGGTTGATTGGGCCTATAAGCACTATCTGTATGAAGTTTATATTGAAGGTAAAATGCAGTACATTGCTTATTTGTAATCATATAGTATGAAGTAGATCTATGTAAATTAAACATTAAATTGAGAAATATTTATTCTGGTCATATCTCCTCTGTTATACTGAAACCATTTTAGTTATAGCCATAATTATTGCATCGGACTTGAAAAAATTATTTCCAGCCTTAACTAATCCTTTGTATTTGAAAAGAAATGACATTTTAGAAGATGGTAAATTTAGGAGAGCTATACATTCTTTGATGCCCCTTCCATAGAGAAGTGAAGGTTACTTCCCCTACCTTGAAACTGGGCTAAATTTAGTGACTTGTTTTATCAAGAGAATGTAGGAGAAATAACTTTCTGGGACTTCCAAGGCTGTGGCATAAAGGGCCCTGCAGTTTCTGCCCCAGCCTTTTAGAATACTCGCATTGGGGGAAGTTGGCTTCTGTGTAAGAAACCAGACTACCTTGGGACCCTGCACCATGATGAAACCCATGGTGACCATATGGACAGGCTGTATGTAGAAAGAAGGGAAGGTGTCTAGGCAACCCAGCTATGTCAGCCATCCTAAGGTGTCAGACATATCAAATGAGACACCTTAATAGACATATTTGCTCCAGGAGCTATGACATGGAGAGAAACTGAAGAATCTAAGCAACAGCCAGAATGAAATCTAGGTATATGGCTCCAGTAGAAGAATTCCAGCTGTCTCCAGCCAGTCAAGCCATCCAAGGTGAGGCCCCGTACATCTTAAAGAAATGCACCATCCCCATTGTGTTCTGCCCAAATTCCTGACCCACAAATGATGACTACAATGGAAGGTATTGGTTTATGCCTCTAACTTTTAGGGAGGTTTGATATGCAGAAATAGATAACAAGAAAAGAGCCCCTATTTATAAATCAGAGGCACATAGTAGATTTACTATGAATCTATGATACTGTCATTTCCCCCCATTAATCACACATGCCTAAACCACTCATTCACCAAAACTGAGCCGACTTTATAGTCACAAGAACTTGCTACATGAGTGATCGCAACATAAGCAGCAAACGAACGAAAAGATCCAACATAATTTTTTTTTCAAATTATCAATCCTTGCCATGTATTCTTACCAAAGCATACTCTTGAGCTATCCTTCCATCTGGAGGCAGTTTTGCACCAAAACCTGCAGCTGGGAACATTTTATCACTGTCATAATCTTGAACGTTTTCCCCCACTGCTGTCAGTGCCACTCCACAGGCACGCAGTTGATGAGGATTTATGTAGTGGAGAGAAGTGGGCTGGGAAGGGTTGCCTAATGACAGAAAAAATATTTCAAACATAAGTGATCAGGCTAAAGATAAAACTTTTGGACATTTTTTAAATATCTATTTCAGATTGAAATACTAAAAATTATATATTTTTGCCTACATTCATAGTATCTTTTGGATAGAGTTTGACATCGTGATATTTATTACATTACACTAGACATGTAGAAAGTTTCTCAAATATGTGCTAAGCATATGCAGATTTTTTTCAAGGGTTATTTCTCATTGTCAATGCCATAGGCTATTCTTGATTTTCAGCCTCAGAAGAAGGATAAGAGTACTTTTGTTAATCTTATTTTATTGTAATATTTATTTTTAAAATTTGGGTGCCTTTAGCTTGAATCTTTATGCCTATAGTCAGAGGCCCCCAACTGATTTAATGGGCTTCAGTAATTCTGAAGCCTTCTTAGAGTTGTATCACAAATAGAAATTGATTATTTGTGCCATATCCTAATTTAATCTCTTTAAAATAGAAGAGCATGATGATTTAAAAATCCATGCTAATTAAATACCAAGATCTCAAAAAAATTATTCAGTTTCTAACTGGACATTAAGCTAGAAGCCCAAAGCCTCTAAGTCTTGCCATTTCCAGGCAACAACTATAAAAGCCTGTAATAAACCCTACTGCAGTGTTTGCTGGGAAGACAAAATAAGATTATGTATGAGGAAGTGATTCAAAATCATAAAGCACCATAGAAATATAAAGTTTAACTACTACTGCTGTGATTACCTGGGCATCCACAAGGCTCTGGATTTTCAATATGCAGTGCTGTGGGATATTGCATTTGAATAAAGATGAATTTGAGAGATGAAGTAATACACTTGCTATCCTTAAACACACTGAGATTCACATTCACTTGCCCTAATTATCAGCACAAAGGTAGCCTGAAAGTCCACTTAGTTTCTTAAGTGAAAATGGAAATTAAAGGGGACTTGTAACAGCTGATAAAACCACAATTCTACCTTAAATTATTGCCTGAAGAAGGAAAGCCTCAAAGCATAGTTCTTTTTAAATAGGGAAATAATAATAAGGCCTTGAGATCCAAAGAGAAACAAGATGAAGGAAAGATCTTCCTTTGGTTTATAATGCATATAATTGTACCCAAAGCATTTTTGGTTTAAAAATAATTCATTGTGTAAATGCATTTATATTTCCAAATGATTACCAGCATTCAAGGGCTGTTTCCACATGACAAAATTTCTAAAATGACTGTCTCCTGACCAAGATGGGCCTTAGTGCTCCCCTCAGCTGAACTAGCCTTTAGAAAGTTTTCTCCTAACTACAGGCCCCTAACTTCTTATTTCTCACAGGATATACTTCAGAAAACTTGGAATTGCACATTCTTTCTCTGATCCTCTGTGATGCAAATCTTCTTTAATTCTGGAATGTCTTTCTTAGGGATCTGGGAGCTGTCCCTTTGAAATGTAACTGTGAAGGAAATGCCAGGCTGGGCTAACTCTTAAATCTAAGTGTAACAAGTGTTGGATTACTGACCTGAGTTCTGCTGGGCCTAACTTGTAAATCTAACTTAATAAAGGTCAGTATGCTGATTCTCTGCTCATGTTCTCTTTGCTAGCCAGCTAAATTTTCAGAAACACATATCTGGCCTTGGAATGTCTGTTTGCTGCCTCTGCTTTTGTGATAATGATGCTGATAAAAGCTGTTCCATGCCTATTGGTTGAAAACCCCAAGCTCGTAATTAATCGTATAAAGCCTCATCACACGTCTTGTAGGTGCTCAGAGCCTCAGAGCAGAAGCCCCTCTGAGCCCACCTGCGTAAGAAGTCGGAGTACTCCAACCCTCCGAGTGGTGCTTGTTTCTTGGCTGGCTTGTTGTTTCTGTAACACTCTTACATTATTCCGAATGGGATTTTCTTCTTTTGCTTTCTTCATCCACCCACCCATCCATCCTCCATACTTCCTTCTATACATCAATTCAGCAGACATTTATCTCCTGCTCATTGCGTATTCATGGGGCATGGCTGATCAGACAGATGGATAGATGGACGGATGGGAGGAATGAATCAGCACTGTGTCTTTACCCTAACCTCTCATGCTGGGACTCCTGAGACTTGGTACGTGGGCTCCTTCCCAAGGCTGTATGCCCTGGGTGGTTGTCTTGGAGAGGCCAAGGCCAAGGAGGGGTGGAGCACCTGTCTGCTCCTTGCATGGTGACAGCTGCCAGCTTATTGGCAGCAGGAGACCACACACCCTGTTCTGCTGCCCCAAGCACAAGCAGCTCCTGGTCTGCCCCAAACTGATGTGCTGGGTGCACGTTCCAGGCTGCCTTGAAGCAGGTAAAATTGGATGCTAAGCAAGTGCCCCCCCACTCCCAGGGCCCTCAGGCAGGAGCCATGACGGGAGTCCCCACATCCCTCACCCAGCTCCAGGTTGTAGTGGGGCCCCCTGCCCCAGGCCTCATGTCTCCCCACTTCTGCCATCGTGGACAGGACAGTCTCACAAGTAATGGGGCCTCTGGTGGCAGGGGCCTTGGAGGTGGCAGACACTGGTCATCCCCACCCTCCATCCCCGGGGAAGGAGAGCTCTCTTGGCTGTCTCCACTCCCACCTCACGTGCTGGGGAGCGATCACCCTGGGTGAGGGTGGACAGTGCTCACTAGTGCTCTGTCCCCTTTAGTGGCCTTGCTGCTCAGGACCAGCCAGGTCTCCAGTTTCTCCACAGGGCCAGAATGGGACCCTGGGTGCTGTCCTTTCCCACCACGTGAGTTTAGGGCCTCCTGCACCTGAGACCCCTCTTGTTTTCCAGGCCTGGGGTGCTCTGTGCTGAGCACCATGGCTGACATTCCTGTCCCCTGTGGGTTCCCCAACTCAGCAGCAGAAGTGCGATCCATCTCTGTTGTGGAAGCAAAGGAAGGAGGGAGGGAGGACCAGTGAATGCATGAGCAGACACACACGCATTTCTGAAGACCATTGGTGCCTGGTGTTCCTTTTGCAGTTCAGGGACAGGCTGATGGGGAGACAGTGTCCCAAGTGCTCTCAGAACCAGCCGTGGGGGGAAATTCACTCCTGCCTCAGCTCCCTGCATGTGTGCCCCTCCCTACTTCTCCACCTCCCAGGCCTGCAAGGAACTAAGATTTTTCAGTGACGGGAGAACTTAGCGCTCAGGCCATGCTAAGGGATGGAAGATCAGGCTGTGTGTCCAGGTCATGTGGGGTCAGTTTCTGCTCAGGTTGCGCTAACGGTGAGGATTTCTCCTTCTGTCAGCAGAATACTCACTTGGGGGAGTGTGAACGCCGCCCACAGGGTACTGTTCCCACCTGCCCCATGTTGTTTGGGGGCAGCATGGGCCTGATGTTGGGCCGGGTCCTCCCACTCTGTGGGTTTTGGGAACAGACTGCCAACTGGGGAGGGGCCTCAGCACTCCCCTCACCTGGCCACCCTCTCCTTCCCCATTGTCTCTACTGCATCCTGATGCCTGCTCCCTCTCTCCTGCCTTCCCTCTTGTCTCCCTCTGGCCCCTACTCCCCTCTTCCTGAGTGTTCCTATCAAATTTCTGCCTCCTTTTCTGTAGGAAGGTTCACATCACAGAGACCACCCCAGCGTGCCCGAATGGTGACTATGAGGTGGAACCAGACCACGGACTCGAGAGGAACGGTTTTCTGAAAATTCATAATATCAAGACCTTTTATATTATGCCCTTGCATCAGTGAAAGGTAGGTTCCAGAACTCCTCCCATGATGAGCCTTCTCAAAGACTGATGGCTCCTTCTTTCTCCTCAGATCACTGCTTCTCGGGCTTGAGCTCTGTGCACACTGGAGGGTGCCCCTGCTAACCTTGTTCCTGGGTCCAGGCTTAGGCCATGTGGGGAGGGAAGTAGGGGGGCCATGGGGTCCTCCAGGGCTGGGCCATCCTGCATCCTCCCACACCTCCCCTCTGCCTCTCCTGTAATCAGGTTAGAGAACCCTCTGCAGGAGGTCAGGAATGGGGTGCCGTATGGACTGAGTGGTCTGTGCACACAGGAAGGCTTGTGACCACCCTATGTGGTGCGCTGGAGGTCACTCTGCCCAGGGAAAGTGATCTGGACATGATCGAGTGTGACTGAGCCACTTCCAGGGCTCAGGTGAGGGGTATTGGGCTCAGGTGACCCCAGTGCTCCTTCAGGACACAAGTAGGTCAGATACAAGGGAGAACTTTGAGATTTGCTGCCTGGTGCATCCACAGGCTGTGGGATGCAGTGGTGCTCATGTGACTTGGGGACCATGGACAGCAGTGACTGGCCAGGGGAGAGAAATGGGGCTTAGAACAGGACAGGCAGGCACGGCGAGCAGAGTCCTGAGGAAGGGGGTGAGTGTGTGGGAGGACAGCAGGCATGAGCATGGCCGGGAGGAGGGTGGGGTGAGAGATTTGGGTGACCAGCCAGGGTCAACCTGGGGACAAGGAAGTTGGGGGGCACTGAGGAGGGAGGCCTGTGAGCCACTGCTGGGATACAGGAGGTTCTGAGCAGGGGAGGGAGCCTCAGTGCCCTGCAGGGATGCCACCCCATGCATCAAGTGGAATCAAGCACCAGCATCAGTCATGGTTGTAGTTTGAGGGAGAATGGGGTGACGAGGTTTGTACAAGGAGCAGCCCCTTTGAAGAAGCTTGGGATGAGAAGGATAGCGAAAAAGACGAAAGTCAGAATGGGGGTATTTGGGAAGGCCCCTGGGGCCCGTGGGTGGCATTCATCAGCCTCGTGCTGACCCAGCTGGGCGGGGTCCATGAATCCACACAGGAGTCCGAATCCACCCCAGGATTCGGGGCATTAATATGGTTTTCAGAGTTGGGGGCATCTGAGAGCTGCATGTTTGGAATTGGGTTGCTGGTTCTGCTCCCTGCTGTGTCTGGCGAGCAGCAGGCCTTGAGCAGGTGGCTGTGATCTCCCTGCTTTATCACTTTCGGGCGCCCTTCCCAACAGGCAGGACGTGCGTGTCCATTCATAGCGTTTCTCTTTGCCCCACGTCTGCACAGGTATTTCCAGGGCTGAGTCTCTCAGACATAAAACCGGCCTAGAGGAAGAAGTTCATGGCCGTGTGCTCCCTGCTGGTGCAGCTCCTACACTGCCGGAAGGTGCTCCAGGCGGAGATCCCTTTCTCCAATGTCATGACCTGAGGGGACGATGACAAGGTATGTCGGCCCAGTGCCCACAGGCCGGTCCCGCTCCAAGTCCCCACCTGCCTTTTCTCTCAGCGCAGTCCTGCTGCAGCCGGGCCCCCCACCCACTGCGGGCTTCCTGGCTCTCCTGTCAGTGGCCCCTTCCTTCAGTCCTTCTAGTTGATGGGACACGGCCTCCAGCACTTGACTGAAGTTCCTTTTGTTGGCGTCTCTGCAGGTTAACCTGGGCAGCATTTTTCATCTTTCTTCTTGGGTTGGTCAGAGTCACTTCCAATCTTTTTTAGTCTTCTGCTGGGGTAGGGCAGGGTTTGGGGTGAATTTCTGGAGCTGAGTGGGGGAAGCACTGTGCAGAGGGAGGTGGTCCTCAGTGTCCACTTCAACCACACAGGCCTGGTGTCTAACCCCGGGCCAGCAACCCTGATCTGATCCCCTCCAGGGAAGACCTCAGTCCTCTGGGGCAGGAAAGCTGTGTCCCCAGGGCCTGGGGTGAATCCCGTGCTCCACCACTTTGTAAGAGCTTTGAGTGTCTTCTGTTGGGGACAATGGCAGGCCGGTGTCATGGGTGGTGAAAGAATTTATGAAAAGCAAGGAGAAGGTTAAGAACAAAAGGAAAGTTTAGTAGGTACCCTGCTACAGGCAACAGTGGCCACGCAGATGAGAGGGGCCACACAGGTGTGAGCCCTGACTGTGAACTTGCAGGGTCTTTTATTGTGGAAGGCTCTGTGAACACAAAGGGATGGGGGGACAGATGTTTGATTGGCTGTGAGTGCAGTAGGAGGCTTTGGTATATGGAGGATCGTGGATTTACGACTCCAGGAAGATGGATACAGGGGCCGACATGAAAGGGCTGTGGGATTGATGACTCTGATAAGAGGAAATGTGGGCTGAGACAGGCCGGCCTGATCTGCGGGGAGGTGAGCCATCTCCCAGGGCTGTTAGCTGTGCTAAGGCAGACACATGACAGGAAAGGGGGTACTTGTTTTTTCCGAGATTGCAGGCGGACATGGGAGATCCCAGGAGTCAGGGTGCAGGGCCTCGGCAGGCACCAGTTGGCACCGCATTTTCCCCACGTTGTCTTGTCCTTGGCGCTCCTGCCCCTGCCCTTCCACCAATGCCTGTGCCTCCTGAACATTCCCCATCATTTCTATTTCTGTTCACGAGTCTGCACGGCAGTGACCAACTGCCTATTTCCTGAGACCGCATTGCAGCCTTCTGCACTCTGGATTTCGCTGCCTTGTGGGCTTTATATCTTCAAAAGGAATTTCATCACCACAGTTTTCGGAGCTTTTCAGGAAGCAGCAAAATCCTGCTGACTCACTTGCGGTGCCTTATCCTAGAGGAATTTTCTTTTGTGTGTGTGGTTTTTATTTTGAGCTCATACTTGGGAAAACTTTATTTGGAAGTTCCTTAAGAGCTCTGATGATGGTGAACTCCATCAAGAAGATTGGCCTTTCCCCTGCCAGCCATGAGGGAGGCTGTAAGCTGAATGCTTGGCTTGTGGTTTTGATACAGGAAAAACGTGGGGCGAGAGGAGGGCCGTGTCCCAGGTCTCGGTTGAGCCCCTGGTACTCGCACCCCAGCAAGTGTTGGTCCTTGGCTTCTTCTGTGGCCAGAAACGGTTTAGTAAAGGTAGATTTATTCAGAGAGACACACACTCCACAGACAGTGTGGTCTCTCTCCCTCAGAGAGAGTGGCCACGAGGTGTGGGGATGTTCATTTCTACAAGCTTGGTAACTTCAAGTGATCACAGATGCGAGGGTTATTCCAACCGCTTCACGGAAGGGGCTGGGATTCCCAGGAATTGGGCCACGCCCACCCTTTGACCTCTGCTGGTCAGCCTTGAACTTGTCCTGGCACCTGTGGGAGTGCTATTAACATGCCATTGTGTTTTAACGAGCATCGTATTTTAATGAAGCTTGAGGTCTACTGGGAGAGGAATCTTCCACCTTTTTGGTGCTCATTGCTGTGTCTTTCTTTTAACTGTTATGCCCTGCCCTCCGGTCTCAGTTTCTAGGAGTCTCAGGTGGGGAAGCTGGCCCCAGGACAGACAGGTGAGGACACTACTGAGGTCCCTGGGGCAGAGCCAGGTCTGAGACAGGCGAGCAGTTTCACTGTCCCCACTGCACAGTCTCCCCGGTCGGTATTTGCAGATGGAGCCTCTCGGGGCCTGGGGTTCAGCGAGACGCCTTCAACCTCCCTGGGCACCTTGCTCAGGCCCCGGGTTTCCTGTGAGAGCCAGTGAAAATAAGGGCTCAGGAAACACTTGTCTCCTCAGGCTGCAGCAGCCGGGCCGCTCCAGGGCCCGCACCCCTGCGGTCCTGGTGCTTCGGGCCCCCAGTCACTTTCCTTAACTTCTTGACTGTTGAGTTGTGCATTTCAAAGTATGTGTGAGTTAATACATTTACCAGAATTTGTAACAGGAGAACTTTCAGGAGTTCTTGTTCACCATACTGCCGAATAGAAACCGGGATTTAATTGCTGTCTTCTTCCCCCAGCGCCCCCACCCCCAGCCCTCTTGACTGAACTTTACCCCTTGGGAATGGAACGGGGGGAGGGGAGTGAGACGCACAATTGGAACACGTGTCTAAAATGTAGGATCACAATAAATAATAATTGGTGCAATACTTTAAAAAATCAAATGTAACACAAAAGAATCCACAAAGACCAAAAAAATCAAATTTCAGGTGAAGCCAGGGCAGTCCAGAGCCATCCTGGAGCCCAAGGTAAGGTGTGATTGCCCCCAGGACCCCTCAGAGAGGAGGGTTGATAAGACCTAAGGGTCCAGACTTTTCCCAGGCAGAGCATGCTGACTGGCGAATGGAGCCTGTGACCCCTAGATTCAAGCTGTTGGATTAACCCACACAGTTAGGGTTGGTCTCTCCTTTGTGAGGCTGAGCAGCCTCCTCAGTGTGCCCCCTTGAACCTCAGAGCACCAGCAGCACCCGCCCCTGCTTCCCTCATGGCTCCTGAGGTCAGGGACGAATTGCACACCTGAGCTCACTGGCCCACATTCTCTTGCCAGTGTCTCCAGGCCCCTCTCCAGACCCTGTGGCCCAGGACCCTGCGGACCCTGTGGCTCCATCCCTCCCACCCCGGGTGGGCAGACCTGCCTTGTGCAGGGCTCCATCCCTCCCTCCTTTCATACCAGTGTCAAGGGTCACACTTGGAGTCCTGGATTCCCGCATCCTGCGTGCCTTTCACCTGCCTGGCTTTGTGGCCTTCCCGCCTTTCCTGGGAGCATGAGTGGCGGGGTCCTGGGTTTTGTCCTCAAACTCTCTGTCCCCAGAGTCTCCTGCATGCACACGTCCACTGAGCTGTACCCCCACCTCAGGCTCAGCACATTCTAAGTGTTGCTGATGGCTCCGTGCTGCATCTACCCTCCCGCCCTCCTGTTTCAGGCCAGAGAGGGCCTTTCCTGTCCCATCTACCAGCTTTTTGTTTTAAACATGGCTAGAAATTTTTTAAAAATATATTTTCCAGTATCTGAATATAGTGAAGATAAAATTCCAGTTTATGGTGGTTGATTCACACTTACTGAAACTAATTCTAATAAATTTTTACTTCCCTTGACTTTTTCTGATAGACAGTAGTATCACTTTTTTTCTTTTAATAAGAAGAACCCTTGCTTACATTTGGAAGGAACGAGCTACTCCTGTTTCATCTTGAACTTCTTGGGTAACTCCAAGGCTCACAGTAGCATCACATTTAAATAGTGATCATTGTGTTTCTGTTTTACATCCTTTATTAAGTGATAGTGATAAGAGTGGAATTCTTTTCCTTTCTGGCTTTAATTAGTTAAAAAAACAAAGTTGTACTATTAATTGCAATGGTTTTGGTTAAGAAGTTGTAATATGTGCCTAATTATCTCAAGAAAATAGCCCACGTGAGTGAGTGTATGCACTTTTTAAAATGAGAAGTAGATGCTGAATTTTGGAAAATGCTGCTCAGCATCTCTTGAAATGGTCAATCTGGTGAATGGTTTTCGCCTCCGTCTCTCACATGGTGAATGGAATTACAGGCTCCTCCAAAGTTTCTTTGACTTTTAGTAGCTTTTTACTTGCTTTTGTCCCCCCTGAATCAGGATGCTCCAGGTACACCCACTGCAAGGGGCAGCAGAGGGCTCCCCTCTGCCACCGCGGTGGTGTGTGTGCCACTCTTTTGTCACTGGCTTTTAATTGTTTCAGGAGGAGACTCTGTGAAGTGACAGGCTAACCTGAGGTGGCTCCACATCCATCAGGCAAATCAGACCAGCTCACAGTCGCCATTGGCCACATAGCAGAGATGACAGACCTGAAATTCTTCACCCTGAAGTACAAGCAAGCTGAGCGAGAGGGAAAGATAGGTGCCAGGGGTTGGAGGGTAGTGTAAACCTGGGGCTGTGTCCCCCTGTGAATGTGGATGTGGCCCTTTTCAACGCTGCAGTGGTTCTGGGCATCTCTGGTGCCCTTCAGAAGATCCTGGCCTTCTCTGGGAACCCAGAGCCACTGATGGGGATTTCTGTCTTCTGGTACCACCAGCTTCGGGACAAGTATTTCCCCAGCGCTGTCGTTCTGGCCCTCATTCTGGCCGCCTTATTGGGCCTTATCTAGCTGCTAATAATTCTGCACTAATTGTTATTCTGGGTCCATCTATCAGAGGTCACCAAGAGTCCTTTGCTTTTCAAGTTCAGGTTCGACTCCAGCAGTCAGACTCCCATGGTGCCCAAGCCTTTGGGGACAGCCTGAGTGATACACTGGTTCTCCATTTCCCGGAGGGACTAGCTGTGCAAGCTGCTGGCTGATGTGTGGGACTGCTCATTCTCAGTTTTTAATTTTAAATTTACCCACTTCTAAGACCTATCTGTCCACAGCACATGCACCACTGACTTCATGACAGCCTCTGTGAGAGGAAACAGGGCAAACGGACCCCTGCTTTCCAGGTGCTTGTTGACAGATTTTCAGAAGCATTACAATGAGAAAAAGTCGGCTCTGGAAAGGAACACAAATATAATAATTTTAATAACATGTAATCATTATAACGCAAATTGAGCTTGGCAGTATCTGTTTTTCAGCAAGACAGACCCCAGAAAATCTCCAGTTTTCTTCCAGACATACCACTTCCTTAATAAGCCTCCCAAGTGAAGTAAATCTCCTGTGAGTTTCCAGAAAAACACACGGAAGCCCCAGACAGCCCCAGACACTGTGGACACAGTGGCCACAGGCAGGGCTCATAGGGATCCAACTTTTTCTGGAAAAACCCTTTCCAGATGAGGCCAAGGAAGAGGGCGGTACCTGGTAGCCAAGTCCGTGCAAGCGTCACGCTTCCTGCACGAGGAGAGCAGCTCTTGGGGGCTCCCAGGGCTAGAGAGACCCTGGGGTGGAGGGGAAGTGAGGGTGGATGCGGGAAGGGCTCCTCTGCTAGAAGAAGACCAGCACGGGCAGCTCCCCAGAGAGCACTGCTGCTGCCCGGGGGCTGGGACCCCGGTGGGGCAGGGGAGGGAGGGCGGGGCCCTGGGCATCCTCTGGGCACACCTCACCTGGCCCAGCCTGCAGGGACTGTGTGTCATCTGTCCTAGCGGTGTGACTGTCCTTCTCCTGCTGGGGTTCTGCGTCTGCTTCCTGGTGTCCTGTATCTGTACCTGCTCATCACCTGGTCCGGGTATGTGTGTGTGTCTTGCACCTGCCTATCACCTGAACAGGTAAGTGCTTGGCCTCTGCCTGCCCTCTTGGCAGGCTAGGTGGAGGCAGTTTGTCCCTCACCTTCCTGGCAGGTGAAAAGGGTTTCCATGTGAGAGAAACTCATTAGGCCCCATCTTGTGCGGGGTGCCGTTTGGAGTTCTGGGAGCGGGCCCCATAGACACAGGGGTGGGTGTGGATGGTGACTGAATAAATAAGCACAAGGGGTGATGCTGTTCTCTCCAAAATGAGGGTGTGGCCTGTCGTGTGACCGTGCCATAGACTGGGGCCTCCACACTCTCAAGGACTCTTCATTGGCTTAGGAGCCAGGTTTGAGCTTGTAGCCCTGTTCTGCCTGGGGCTCCTGGGAGAGGGCCCTGTCCTTGTCCTGCACACCTTCTGCACGTCCTGACCCTGCATTTTCAAACGTCCCATTTCCCCACTGGATCCTCAGTTGTCACGTCTGACAGACCAAGGGTGATCTGTGTACAACGGTTGAAAGCAGCTGCTTCTTGAGAAGATTGAATTGAGGTTTATTTATTTAAATTATTTATTATTCTCAGGTACCCTTTTGATTTAAGTTGAGAAAAAACTGCTATTGGAATAAACAGCCACAGTCCAGCCCTCTGATTTAATAGATGGGGTGGCATCGAGCCTGGTCAGCTGCAGTTTCCCGCTTCAGGTAAGACGGCTTTACGCGCCTACTTCCAAGCAAAGGCGTCGCACGTAGACGCTGGCTTCTAAGTCCTGTCACGCTCGTCCCCAGTGCTGGGAACCCATGTGCCCGGTGGACAAATGGCTCTCCTTGTGGAGGGGGCCTGGGCTCCGCCTGTCCCTTTCTTTCTGAATGCCCACTGCCCCCTCCTCACCCTCCCTTGTCGCCCGAGCACTTTTCTCAGGGTGGGGTTCTCGGCACTGCAGCGGGTCCCCCTCCAGGCTGCCAGGCAGGAGGCAGCTCGGGCGGGGTGCAGGGTCCTGACGGCAGGCGGCTGCAGTTTCACTGGCCAGCACGTGCCTGTTCAGGGGCCGACCCACGTGCTCACACACTGCCCTCCCCAGGCCCTGGGCATGACAGCAGGGCCCTGAGGTCACCACAGGGCTTGTGCAGAAAACTGTGGGGCCAGGTGACAGGAGGGGCATGATCAGCAGGATCCGACTGGGGAGGATGGGGGCTGGCAGGTGGGACAGAACTGTCCAACAGAGGCCCAGTGTGTACCGAGGGAGGCAGCTGCCAGTGGGCGCGGCTGCGCACGTGGCTGGGTTGGGGTCCATCACAGTCGTGCATCCCTGAGGAAGCCTAGGCATCAACAGAGGGCTTTCCTCCGTGACATAGAATTGGCCACAGACAGGGCATCAGGGTTGGTGTGGCAGCTCTGGGACCACCTGGGGCCTTCACCGGCCCAACTGGCTCCATCATCACTAGAGGCTGCCAGCTCCAGGGCCTTCGTGTCTCCATCCATGAAAGGATGGGTATTGGAGCTGATATTCATCATGTACTAGGAGCAGGGCCTGGGACACCACAGGCTCAACTGAACATTCTTAGAACAAGAGGAGAAGCTGGTGAAGGAAAGGGGCGGGATCCTTGTCAGTCCGGGAGGCCAGGATGCCGTGACCAGTGGAGGCACTCTACAGGGCTGGAGAGTCCTTGGTGACGGCTGGAAAGGGGCAGAGCTCACTGACCAGATGTGTTCCTGCAGTGGTGCTGGCCTTGGGTGGGCACGTGGAGGGGCCAAGGCTGAGCAGGCGGGGGGGCAGGGGTAAGAGGAGCAGTGAGGAAGGTGCCAGAGGGGTGCACACTGAACCAGTCACTGGGCACCTGCGGGTTCAGATGCGCTTTGCTGTCTGAGGGTCCAGGCCTCCCTCGTCCCTGGGGACATGAGCATGACGTGACTGGGAAGGAGGCTGGGTGTGCCTTGTACAGCACCCCTGTCATCTTTCCCACGCAGGCCTGGTGCTGATGGTCATATTTCAGCCTCATTTTTCCATCCACCATCCCAGTAACCCCTTCGTGGTCTTCTGAGCAGAGGCAGAGGGGATCCCTCAGGAGGGTGAGAGCCCTAACTTGGGCTTCCTCGCCTCCCTGTGTTACCAAGTCCCAAGCTCATTCTGCTCACCACGTGGCAGGCCAGTAAACTGGGGGATGAAGTGTTGGGGTAAAGAACAGTGACTTTATTCGGAGAGTCGGCTGACTGAGAAGACGGCAGAATAATGTCCTGGAGAACCATCTTCTCCAAGTCAGAATACAGGCTCCTTTTACCCAAAAAGGGGGAGGGGGTGTGGCTGGTTGTTGCAAACTTCTTGGTGCAGGAATTCGCTGTTCTTGCAGCTGTCCACATGGGTCAGGTCATGGTGCCCCTATAAAGCCTCTAAGAAAGCAAGTATCATTTTCTGTTCTGCAAGTTGTTGCATTTACATGAATGGAAAGGTGTTAATATCCTTAAAGGTCAGAGCCTTGATAATAGGCTCTCCTGTATATTTCAGGCTAAAGGCAACACTGTTTTACAAAAGGTGAAGAAACAGCAAGACTAAGCCTAGGAAACAACACAGGGTTAAAGCGAAAGGATCAGGTCTAGTTTGCAGTCAGATTTGCTCTTTCCTATTACACCTGCTGCCCCCACAGGGCTGGCATCAGTGAGGAAGAGCACCCCCAGCCCCACCCACCCTAGATCCTGAGAGTCACCTGCAGGGTGTGAGGAAGGCAGGGAGGGGGTTTCCAGTGCTGGTGAGGTCAACTAGACATGGTTGATGGATGGAGACTGACTGGAAAGGTAGAAAACCTCTAGGTTTTTCCTCTTTGGGGAGAGAGAGGAGCCTCAGCAGAGGGCAGTGACCCTAAAGACAAACCCAAGAGCTCCTGGCAGCCCCTGCAAGTCCCCAGTCCTGATCCTCATGTTACATCATGTCCTACCTCAGCCCCAGTGGCTCCCACGGTGTATCTGTGTGGGACTGAGTTCATTTATTTAGCATAATCATGGCAGTATTTTTTAAACATGAAATTGTAACTTACTAGGGTCTCTGTAATCTTTTTTGTTTATTTATTTATTTTTTACTTTATTTATTTGTGTGTGTGTGTGAGCTGTTAACAAAAGGAATGGAATAGGAATGAATGAAAATGTCACTCTATTGACCATCATCAGAGTTCGCTGGAAGTCTGTTTCAGTTGCGTGTGTCGGTGTGACTGTGATTTACAACATGGTTCTTAGTTTGTCACCTGGTTGGAAGCCTTTGAATGCCCTGCCCCACCCCCTTCCATAGGAGCACCAGCACACAGTCGAGGGAGCCAGGCCATGCCTCCTCCTGGCCCCTAACACACAGGGCAGGGGCCATGAGATTAAGCCAGGAGCACAGCCAGCTGAGTGGAAGATGTGGTTGTGCAGTTGTTGCATTCACCTCGACTGTTTAGACCCCAGAGCCACAGGTCTCAGGCACGTTGGGGTCATCACTCAGCAGCCACCCTGCCTCCCACCCCCACCGACCATTTGGAGCAGCTGCGGTTTTCCTGGGTCGTGTCCCAGTCACGGCCCCTCCATGGCTTCTCTCCCTGCAGAGCATAGGCTCTCACTCCAGATTTGCCCTGCGTCCCCCTGCCTTGTGGGGTCCTTCATGAGATTCAGCTCTGGCTGTGAACTGCCCTCCAGACGTGGGGTCTGGGATGCCCAGCCTGGCCATGCCTGTAAAGCCGCTTTCTGAGACAGTGACAGGAGCTTTGAGGACGTTCCAACAGCTGACACCCCAGAGGGCCACTTTGACTAATTTTGGGTCCCATTCTAGGGGCGTTTTCTGTTGTTCACATCCGACCAGCTGTCTTTGGTGTTATGACAAATTAGCCGTCGTGCCGCTGTTTGCTCTGTGTGTGTGTGTACCTGTGTCAGCGCGGGGTGTGAGCTGAACAGCCCGCTGTGTCCTGGTCTGCAGAGTGTGTGCGGTTGGCTGGTGGTGTCTGGGACCCGATTCCTCGGCTGTAGAGCGGGGACCGTAATGGCCCCGACCTCACAGGGTGGGAGGGTTAGAGGGATACCCGAGTACGAGGCCCAGGGCACACTCGCTGGTCCGCGCTTTCTCTAAGGTCCCGCGGTCTCTAGTTTTTTTTTCATTCTAATTTCAGAAGTGTGATTCTAAAACCTTCTGACTTCATCCATGAAATCATTTGTTGAATATTGTAAAAATGCATTTAAATTAGCTTAAAATGAAATTCTAATAACTTTACAATAATTGCATGAAGCCTGCATGAAGAAAGTGATGAAACATAAAGCATAAAAAAGAAGAAACAAGTAAAGGGAATTTTTTACCATTTCTGAGACAGAAGGGCACAATATTCTGAAAATGTCAAGTTAATCTATTCAGTGAATTTCGGTGCCAGTCAATGTCATAGGACAGGGCAGATGGTGGGAAATGTTGCTATTTTAATTTAAAGATGTCAGTTTTCAGCTTTTTAATTTTGGCAGTTTTTTCACCTGGGAGATTAATTATATGAAAACAGCTAGGAAATGTGTGGAGGATGAATTATGGGTGAGAATCTAGCTGCATTCAGATGGTTCTGGCCGTTCAATACTGTCAATCACCTACTGTGGCCACAAATGACTTTCTAAAAGAGACTTTGTTTTCAGTAGTATTTTATTGCTTGGTGTTTCCCAGAGTGCTTGATGATCCAAATCCGCACCATCTTGTGTATCTTCACAGTGGTCTATATCTACTCCGTGGCCCCACGATATGTGGTGAGCATGTCTGCAGGGGCTGGGCGTGGCAAGAGCCGTGAGGGACAGGGATGAGGGGCACCTGCAGGGAGCCACACTGAAGGGCCCATCCCTAGGATGGGGAGGGAAACAAAGGGGGTCAGAAGTGAGCCTGGGGTGTCGCAGGATGCCAGGGTGAGGGGGACATCAGCCAGTGGCGGAGATGTGATCAGCCCTTTGTGGTGTGCCAAGGACAGAAGCTGGGGCAGTGAAATAGGAAGGAGAGGGTGGGGGGAACTGGATGGAGCTGAGGGGTTTAGGAGAATGGTAGGGGTCTCAGGTCATCCAGCCCAGGTCCTGGGGCTCTGCTTCTGGTTGTGAGGAGCCTCGAAGGGCCAGGACTGGACAGGAGTATCCAAGGCCTGGCTGGTGGCACTGGGGGAGTGGGTGGGGCGGGGGCCAGAGAATGCCAGGGAGGAGGGGGTGCTGTGTGATCTGAGTGGGGCTCCTCCATTCCCCTCCAGGTGGGCTGCCTGCTCTGGGCCAGGAGCTCCAGCCCCAATGGGCCCCTGGTGGTCCTGTCATCTGGAGGCTGGGCCCTAGTGCTGCCCACCCTGCCCTGCAAGCTGTGCACCATACCCTGCTCTGAGGCCTCATGGGCACCCTCCTGCTGGCCATATCCCTGCGGGTCTCCTCTTTGCCCAAAATGATCCTGCTTGTGGTGTCACCACGTCTTGGACCTCAGCAGGTATGCAAAGTCCGTGGGGTAGGTACGCTGCACCTGCCGGGCATCCCACTGGCAGGCGTTGCAGATACCCATCCATGATGCCCTGTGCTGCGATCTGCTGACTAGAAGCTCTTTCGTGCCAGGGCTTCTCCCCTTGTCCACTTGGGTGCCAGTTCCAGCAGGTCCTTGGGTTTCTCGGTGAGATGTGGCTTTCAGCCCGGGTCAGTCCCAGGCGCCTCTGGGGGTGTCACATCTGTGGGGCCCTCAGTGGATGGATCTTGTGTTCTTGGCACTGAATCGGGTTTTCCTCCTTGTCTTCCCAAAGGGGCAGCAGTTTCTCCAAGCGCAGCTTCGAGCCGATCCTGGCCATCCTGCTGTTCTAATGTGCGCTGGCCCTGATGCCTGGCACGTGGATGTCAAGGTGTGGCTGGACTACCTCTTTGACGCGCAGGCAAGAGGAGCCCTTCTGCTTCCATGGGGGTTGACAAAGGAGTCCCTTGGGAAGGGTGTCATGTGGGGGCTTCCGGCTAGACGCCAGCAGCCGTGTGGGTGGTGTTAGGTATAAGGACCACTGCAGGGGGCCTTGCAGTGGGGGAGAGAGATGAGGCTCCACCCCAGATACAGCAAGGGCAGGTGGGCGTGTGTAGCCAGGGGCAGGTTGGAGGCAGTGGATGTAAAGTTATTAAGAGTAAAGATCAGGGGTGAGGGGTTTCTGATTAAGCTGACTTAACAGGATTCATGCTGAGGACAGGCCTAGGTGATCAGACATCACCTGGGGAAGGTGGAAGGTGAGGAACCCAATCAGATGTCAGGGATGATCGGATGTCAGGGATGGGGTGTCTGGGTGAACTGGCACAGCAGGGTTCTTGCTAAGACTGGACAATGCGGAAATGAAGAGGGACACCACATAGTCAGGGCCCAGTTGGGAAGAAAGTTCAGAGTCTGGTCCAGGAGAGAATCTTGTCAGGTGGAGGGTTGTCGAGCGAGTGGAGGATGCTGGAAGGGTGGGCAAGTGACTAACGGAGAATCCTGTCATCCCCAGGCAGAGGAGGAGTGGGACGACATGGAGAGGGTGAAGCTGGACAACAAGAGGATCCTCTTCAACCTCCTGCCGGCCCATGTCACCCAGCACTTCTTCATGGCCAACCCCCAGAACACGGTGAGTGTGCGACCTGCGTGGCAGTGCTTCCCGGGCCCTGAGACCCAGCAGGGTGCTCCTCCAAGCCAAGCTGCTCTGGGAGGGGCTGCAGGGCTGCAGCTGGAGATCGAATCCAGAGGGACCCTCCCCTCTGCCTCATATCACACAGGGTAGCCTTTTCCAAGCCCTCAGCTGCACCAAGGAGGGGAGGCCCCTCTGCCCACCCCCAGGTGCAGGGCAGAGGCCGGGCCATCAGAGGCTCCTGGGATGTGGGGTTGACAGGTGCCCAGAACCACCGTGTCCTCCCCTTTGATCCTGGAAGAGAGCATAACGTTCACCATCCCCATAAGGCGGGAGATGGGGCCTCAGGAAACCACACTCAAGGGGGAAAGCGCTGTTTCAAGACCTTCACGGTCTGGGTGGTGTCCCCTGCTGGCTGAGTTTGTGTGGACGGCCTGGCCTGGCCCTGCCCGCCTGGCCGCAGGGCTGGTGGTTCATCCTCTTCTCCATGTTCAGTGCAGTCTGGGGCCACGACCTAGAGGTGAAGCTCGAAAACCACCCCAGCAGCACAGCACAGGGCTTCGAAATGCTGACTCAAAAATAAAGAGGCAATAAAGATGCTCAGGTTGGGTTTTTAGGTCCTAAAGGCACAAACACCAAGGCTCAGCTTGCCCAGCTGTGGCCTGAAGTAGCTTCCAGGCTCATCTTTCAACCTGCTGGGCCTGGGGGTGTCCAGAGAGGTTTGTCTTCCCAGAGCAGCATGTCCCTCCATGGTGCCACCCCCCAACAGGGGGCTCTGCTGTCACCTGTGAGCTGAATGACCTCACGTCGTCCTAGATACTCCAGGCCCCCTCCTTGTGTGTCTATTAATTAAATTGAATCAATAATTAATAACCTTCCAAAACAGAAAGTGCTGGGTGTAGATGGGTTCACAGGTGAATTCTATAAAACATTTCATAAAGAAGTCATACCAGTTCCCTATAATCTCCTCCAGGATATAGAAGCAGAAGCAATACTTTCCACCGCATTCTGTGAGTCCAGCATTACCACATTAGCACATTACCACAATACCAAACCAGATGAAGAAATTACAAGAAAGGAAAATTATGGGCCAGTACTCCTTTTGAATATAGATGCATAAATTCTCACCAAATATTAATTACCCAATTGAATTCAGCTAGATATGAAAAGAACTAAGCACCACAAATGAGTGTTGAATTTATTCCAGATATGCAAGGCTGGCTCAACATTTAAAAATTAATTAATAAAACTCACCATATCAACAGGATAAAAAAGAGAAATCATATATCATATCAATTGATGCAAAAAAATTATTTGACAGCATATAACACCCATTCCTGATTTAAAGAAAAATTTCTCAGCAAACTATGAATAGAAGGAAACTTCCTCAATTTGATAAAGAATATCTACCAAAAACACCCTGTAGCTTAACCACAGACATGATGAAGAGAAACAGATGCCTTCCCCCTGAGATAGGAGCATGACAAGGAAGCCCCTCTCACCGCAGCTATTTGCCATTCACACTGGAAGACCTGGCTAGAGCAGTGAGACAAGAAATGGAAATAAAGGTGTATAGACAGAGAAGGATGAAATAAAAGTCTTTGTTCCTAGATAATATAATTATTTATGTAGAAAATACAAAAGAATCAGCCAAATAGCTGTAATAAGCAGTTACAGCAAGGCTGCAAAATACAAGGTTAATATACAAAAGTCAATTGCTTTTTTATGTACCAGCAGTGAGCAAGTGAAATTTAAAAATACAATGCCCTTATATTAGCACACACCCCCACACTTAAATACCGGGTACAGGTTTTCAAGATACAGGTAGTATCTCTATGAGGAAAGCGAGAAAGCTCTGATGAGAGAAGTCAAAGAAGGTCTAGCTAAGTGGAAATACAGTCCGCGTTTCTGCCTAGAAGGACATCATCAAGACGTCAGTTATTCCCTGCTTGACCTGTAGATTGAACTCAAGCAGCCCGGCTGCTGCATTGTTGATGTGGAGATCAAATCGCGAGCTCACCAGGGGTGCCGCTTGGCCCCCTGCAGGTCACTGGCTGAGCGTCCCTGCTGCCTCTGCCCTCGCGCCCCTCAACTGTAATAACCCGCGTGTGCTCACATCCAGGTCAGGCCGTGCGTCTCCTCCCGCCTCGGCGCGTTGGCAGCCTTCCCCGTGGAGGCGCTCGGCGTCCCGGACGAGATCGACTACCGGTCCTGCGACGACTTCGTGCTCCGTGCAGGTACGTGGCCGCAGGCCGTCCCGTCACTCGGGCCAGCGCACCCTTCCCGCACCCGGCCCGGGAGCTGGTGGCCACGGCCCTCTGCCTAGGAGGCCGTTCCAGGCTCCCTTGTCTCAGGGAGGCGGGTGGAGCCACCCAGAGGAGTGCGTGGGACACAGGGACAGCCGGGTGAGCCTCAGAGCTGGGTATCGGTGACTTAGGACCGAAAGAGTGATTGTCCAGCTCACAAGGCACGTGAGAAATCTTGATTGTCTCAGAGGCTTTCACGTGCACGTCTGAGTCCACACGCGGCTGGAGGAGGGCGCCCCGTTTCCCTGCGCAGAGCCCGGCTGTGCAGACTCAAGCCGGGCCCTTGGTCCTCCTGGGGTCCCTTCCCCTCACCTGGGAGTGAGGTGGGGGACCATCGGGGGTCTAAGCTCCTTTCTAGCTTTTATAAAACTGTTAGATTATTTTTTAACTCTTAAATTCCGCCCCCTCCTTTTTTTTTGGCAAGAAGATAGTTTCCCACAAAAATTCTTACTAGTCAAGGATGTAGTTAAACTGGAGATTTATGATTTTTTAAAAACATTGTGTCTTAGCTGTTACAGGTGTTTCGATTTAATTTCGAGTGGGGGAGGTAATTAGGTTGATTTATTTACTTTTTTAATGGGAGCACTGAGGACCGAAGCCAGGGCCTCCTGCGTGCTAAGCACACGCTCTACCACTGAGCTATTATGTACCCTCCTCCCTGCAGATTTATGGTCTCTTTCTTGTTCTCCTTTCTCTCTCTCTCTCTCCTTTTCCTGCTAGTCCGTGATAGAGTTAGTTAAACTGGACATGTCTGGCCGTTTTGCAGTTGAAATGTCTAGTGGCCTTAAGAGCAGGAGCGAGAGCTGGGTTTGAGTGTGAGGGGGCAGCAGGTGTCCCTCCGAGTGGGCGGGGTTCTGACGCGCTTAAGCAGAAGCGCTGACTTAGAGCTGGTGCCTGGCCTGAGGGATGGGCTGGAGGTGGGGGCAGGCCGCCCTCTGTGCCTCACCTCCCCCCCCCAGTGGTCAGTTCTCCGGGGCTGCGGGCTCGGATTAATAGATGTACTGACGTGACAGGGAACAGATCCAAGGGCCCATTAGGGAAATTCTATTTCTTACTCTCTTACTGAGAATCTGCTGGCTGATTGGCCCTCTCTGTGCCCGAACGGCTGGTCACACGAGGCTGGATCCTTGCTCTGACTCGTTCACGTGGACTGAGGCTTCCGGGGTGATAGAGGGGGGCTCTCTGCATCCCACCAGCCGTCTGTGAAGTGGGCCCTTTTGGGACTCTTTCCCAAGGTCCCACATCTGCCTGGCCCAAGGCCGAGCTCCTTCCGCCTGCGCGATCCTCTCATCTCCACTGATCTACATTGTACCAGTTCAGCAGTACCCAGCGATTTCCCCTACTGCCATCATTTCATAATCAGATGTAGACTTCTCTTGCTCTGTCTTCGAAAGATACTTGTTTTTGTTAACTGAATTTGCTCCTTTGTCTTTTACACTATAGCTTTTGTTCCACTGTTGGCAGAGATGATAAACTTGGTCACAGTTTTATGTTTATTTTAGTGGTCTGCCCATCCAGAATGTCATTTTCTTGAGGTCAAGGACTGTCATATGGAACTTTGCATAAACATAACTAAATACACTGCCTGGTATTTAGCAGACACCCAATAAGTTGTTGTTGAGTTGAATCAAATAGCATTGTGTTTCCAATATTGCCATGATAAATAAAAGTTGCTAAAGATATAATACCCTGCTTACAAGTTCACACCTACTATGTACTATTCCTTGTATGAATGAATTAAATAGTGATTGAATAAATGAATGAAAGAAGAACAAACTTCTTAGTCCCTTGCTTTAATACTCTTTCTAGGGTGACCCTAAGAATAACTCATGGACCCTTGCACTGGCCATGCTTCTGAGTAGCAATTTTGTCTACAGTAGCATGGACACCATCATCAAGCAGATGGACTAACCCTCCAAGTTTTACTGAGCTCACAGTTACAGCAACTGAGACGGTTTCTTCTTTCCTGGGACTCGGTCATCATGGTTGGAAAGGGGACACTAGACAAAAGTTAATATTTATTAAAATTTTTTGTGAGATCTGGAAATTAACAATGTAGAACTCTTCTTCTTTCTAAGCTCAGTTCCCAGCTCTGTGACTCAACTAACAGGGCCAATTAGGTCAAAACCTTCCTTGACACCCGATCAAGTAGGAGATCCCACTGAGTTTTTACATTTTTCCCCAGGTTTTGTTGGGGTTCTCTGGATTTCACCCTGGAGATGAAAATAGATGGACACCCTATCATTGAAAATGAGTAGCGGAAGATGCTTTGAAGCTGATTCCAGGTCCCAGAGCATGGCCTGTGTGGGGGCTGGTTTAGTAGTGGATAGGATCAAGCGAGCACCATCATGCAGAGTTGACTTCAGTCACAACTGAGCCTGGACTGAGAACCATGCTAATAGTAGTAGTTGTTAAGTGGCAACTGGTGATTGATATTCTTGGGTTATTACTTGTAAAACTCTTGTGCTGAATAAGCTCACTGAAGAAAATTGTACTAGTCAGGGTTATCCAGAAAAACAGAATATATACATACACACACACACACATATATATATATGCACACACACACATATACACACACATATGTATACATACATACTTTGAATATAAATTATATGTAATTATAAGAGTTATAATAATTGGCTTGTGCAATTATGAAGGCCAAGTAGTACCACAATCTGTCTGCAAGCTGGAGAACCAAGTCATTGGTTTTATTCAGTCTGAGTCTGAAGGCCTGGGACCAGGATTGGATGTTGTCCACCCACATTCATGAAGGTGGGCCTTTTTACTCTATTGAATCAAATGTTAATCCCCTCCAGAGACCCCCTCAGGGAACTACTCAGAAATAACGTTTTCTCAGCTCTCTGGGTGTCCCTTAGCTCTATCAACTTGACTCATACAATTAACAATTCAAAATTTGAGAACCAAGTTGGGACAAATGACTTTATACTAATTGACACCATGAAAATAATTTTCTTGTTTACAATCAGTGCTATAACTTCCCAAGGCTCACATATATATGTTCCAAATTTTGTGCTCTTCCTGTTCTGTACTGCCAAAAATAGCTCATCAGAGCAGGGGTTAATAAATATAGAATCTCAAGAAATAAAATAATTCCATCTAAAAATATATTTCACTAAGCATATTTTGGTAGTGCCAGGACAGTTGCATTTTCCAGAAAAAGAATATGTATACACCTAAATTTCTCCCCTAAAATGATGTATCCTTCCAGAAGATTATGGAACCCTTCACTTTACTTTCCCTAGGACCTGAGCCTTCATTCTTACAGCCACACACATTACAGCACCATTGTATTATTTACCTTAGTGTATTTGTTGTATTTAACACAGTGAGTAACTGATGACACCGATGAAGAATATCCATTTTTGTTTACCCATTCATTTATTCCATCAAAAACATTTATTAAACACCTGATAAGTACCACAAAATGACTCTGTAAGGCACTGTCAAGTGTGATGTAATCTAATATAGATAAGAAGTGAGTTCCAAATTATATTGAGGTTAACTATACTCACTGGAGTTTTCTGTTTAGAGAATTCCCAAATACATTTGTGGTGTATATGTGTGTCTCTGTGTGTGTACACACATAAGCTTGGATTTCTATTTTTTTCTTTACTGACCAGTATTTCACTATTTTCCACATAATAATTTCTCAGGGAACATTGTATTCTTTTTGGCATTACTGTATTACTTTACTTTAGGGCCCTTTGTGTCAGCCATGGAGACAGTAGGATCACAAGGAATTATGACCATATTTTCACTAATCTATCAAGAAACACTTAATAAATCCTTAATTCACCAAACTCCATACCAGTGCTAAGAAAACCAACCATGGGTTTCTTCATTTTGGCTGCCCACCTCTCCTTCTTCCCCTGAAGTACTTTCTTGACACTTGGCCAGTGCAGAAAATGATGTTCCTTGTCTTTGCTGGATTAGCACAATTTTATTTACAATAATGTGACACTAGATTGGATTAAAGGAGATTTAAAGGCATAGGAGCTGCAATGATGCAAAGGTTCCTGGAAATAATCTTGCCTGAAGGCTGTCCTTTCAATGACCACTATTTTGCCATGTCTGCAGGTAAAAATCCCCAAATCCAGAATTCCAATGCTGTTTCTAAAATGGAAGTTTTGTCCTTCACCACCTAACAAGTGACAAAAATCTCTTATTCCATATTGATAAAATGTCAGAAGACCTGTGGAATAGTAATTTTCTGGTGCATTCAAAAATGTTCTCTTCCTATTTCTTCACCCATGCAAAGACCAAGACCAGAAAAGAAAGGATCATTGTCACTGGGAACCATGAGTCACCCATGTCCCGAAGCATGTCTCTGTGCTCAGTGTTTGGTAGACCTTTGGTTATACTGTGCGTTCATCAGTATATGATTTTTCCATAAAGCTTTAAAATTTGACTCCCTAATTTCTTCAATATAAAGTCATATGGGAGGTTGGCTGGAATGGCATCTAAATTCTCATCCCACATTTATAAAGTTGGTGAATTAGGAGGAAATTTTTTCATCGGGGTCAGCTCCATATGGGGGGATGCTTTAAGCTGTCCACTGCTGTAGACGCTGCTGTAGCTGGAATGAACTCCTTGTAATTCTACAAGCAAAACATATTGACTGAGCTCCAGGCCTTTGCACACAATGCACAGACTCCCTCAAAAGACACCCTTGCTTCTTCATCTGGTTCTCCTTGTTTGCTAACCTCCAGCCCTCCTTTTGTTCTCCTACTACCTAACTTCCTGAGACTGGATGAGGTGGCCCTCCTCTCTGCTGTGATTGTGTCTCATGCAGCAACTTCTATCTCAGCAATTTTCATATAATCATAAAATTGCAATTTCCTGTGCGCTTTTGTCTCCCCTATGATCTCTTGATCTCAGGGATTGGGTCACTGTCATATATCTTTAATTCTCAGAGCAGAGCCCACCACGTAAACAGCTGCTGTGGGTTGCATAAAAACAAAAACTACCATTTAATTTACCGTGTCTTCACTGTATTCCCACTCTCCCAGGGTTCTCAACATCCAGGACACACTTTGAGGAACTAGTGCAGAAGTGACTCACTGAGGCAGGAAGGCCATGCGCCCCATCTGAACCTGTGGCCTGTACTTTCTGAGGAAATAAACTATATGTGCTCTGTGTCCTCAAACTTCCTCCCATGACATTTACCAGAAATTACACTGTTGCCTTTGACTCACAGGGTCATTAAGGTTTTTAAAATGGTAAATAAATTACCCAAATCATGAAAACTCCTCATAGTTCCACTGTAGTTTTAAAAAATCAGTTCAGGGTGTTTCTGCTGAAATAAAACCATGTTTTTTCTATGAGAACCAACATCTCACTGAACATAACACCTACCCGCAGGCTGACAACATGGTTGAATCTGAACATTGTCCTCCTAGCCATCAAATAGCAACTCTGTAAGTCTTCATTTCTCCTCTCATTCTACAGTCTGAGGCGCTCAGCTCTGTGCTCCCGAGGGAGGTGAGGTAACTTTCAGTCACCTTGTGGTTTCTCCAGTGAACACTGGAATGAGAGGTCCTAGAGCTGAATCTGCCCTGAAGCCTTTTGGTGTCTCCTGGAGAAGTGTCCTGCAGGCTGCATGTCTGGATGCTCTGGGAAGGGGGTGAGAGGGCAGGGAACAGTGCTGCATTCCTGTCAGTCTCCCCAGTACATGGGACCAAAACACGGAATATGAAACCATCAACACAAGACTGTTGGTGTGGAATTAGAACTATTTATAGAGCAGGAGGGGGTTAGGAGTGAGGCAAAGGTCAGTGAGGCTGAGTGAAGGAGGAGGCCCCTACTTTGAAGTTCAAGCATAAGCTCTCATCTGTTGTCATGGTTTATAAACACCCCAAAAAGGGCTCTAGGAAAAAGGTCTCTCACATACTTGAAAACTAATACATAATTTTTCAATTATTGCAGGAAAGAAAGATCTATTTCAAGTAACTTTTCAACAATTTTTTTGGAAGCCAGGGTCACAAGATCCTTCTTGTACATGGTGTTGTAATACACTAAGTCGGCAGCTTGACACTTCTAGGATACTTTCCCCACTTTCTCAGACTTAGTCTGCAGCTTGCCTCACGGATGCTGTGTTCTCCCCCACTAGCCGGCTCTCACATAGCCCTCAGACAGTGTACTTCTCAAGGAAACACTCAGGAAATAGTGGCAGGAAATTGTTAGAAACGCAAAGAAAATAGAGGAGGCCTCTCTCCAAGAACACAGGGAAGAACTTAAGAAAGCTCAGAATTGAGTTGCAGGTAAGAGTGTCAGGTGGGCTCCTGTGGCCTCCTCAGTCTTGGATTAAATTCTGCCACAGTGTGAACCTTGGACATGAGAAGTAGGTAAGAACACTTCAGCCATCTCTCTGCAGCCCAGGATGGGGCCTCTGTGTGAGGCAGAGCCCGACCTCAGGGAGGAGGCAGTGAGATGCTAAGGCAGAGGCAGCACCTTCCCTCTGGTCAGAAGCAGGGCCTCAGGCCCTAGTCCTGGACCAGGCCTGGCAGGCAGGGAATGCGGTCCTGTTCACCTCCCCTGAGCTACCACAAATGTTAACACTAGCAGCTTCATTATTTCTACCAAACTTGAAGTGAATGAACAAAGGCCTTGCTGCTATTTCAAAAACCATACTTCCTGTGCTAAATCACATAAAATCACACTAATGTGATGATTCCACATTAGGGAAATTCACATGCTTGTTAATGATCCATGGGTTTAAGTTGGAGGCAGCCTGGAAACACACACATAGCACACTGTTTACTGGAAATACTTAAAGTAAATTACCACAGGGATTACATAATGTTTTGTCTTCTTTTTGGACCACCAGGATAAAACAATGGATGCCACAGCTACAGAAAATGAGCCTGGTGTCTGTCCAAGCCAAGATGACCAGTACAGTCCCTCATGCCAAGCTGCCTTTCCCACACAACCCACCTTAATGTAATAACGCTCCTGTCTGCCCACAGGTGACTACTAATGTGTGACAGACTTTGCATATTGTCATTGCTTATTAAATGCCTGTCTAACAAGTGAATGACAAATGGATTGTGATACTCAATGCCTAGCAGAAAATATGTTTTGAAGAAATAATTTTCTTTTTCAAAAGAGAAATCACTTTCTTCTTGTGTATTTTTTTATTATGATAAAATAATTTAGTTATTGAAAAAATTCACAATTCTCAGAGTAGTATAAAAATAAAAATACTCTAATCCCATCAGTTAGTAAGAAATAAGATTAATTTTGGAGTATATAATATATGCTTCTAGGCTTTTCTATGTTAATTAATTTGTACATTTTTCAAAAGTAAAGTAATTTTATACCTACCATAAATTGAATTCTTCTCAACCAAACATACCCAAATTTACAATGAAGAATAACTTGAGTTGATCTGGAAAAGGGTTTCAGGACAGATAGCAAATTCAATTGTTTCATACTATTGGTGAATGAAAATTTTTATCAGCAAAGAATCTCCTCTCCATAACAATGAAGAAAGGAGGGAAGACTAGCTCATTACGCAAGTAGGCAGACAAAGGGACCAGAAAGGCAGGATGAAATTGCACACTTTTTCTGTAAACAAGCATGTAGGATCCTTTTGCACTGTTTTTAGCCCATATGTGATCTGTTGGATCAGTGGCATCCTGTTCTCCCATGAGGACTGGACAGCACAATTTACTGTGTCATCCTGAGTGTCCTGTACCTTCTTGTACGGAGTTCCCCCTTTGCTCACTTGAAAACTGAGGTCACCACTGTCTAGGTAATTGCCTTCATCTGACAGAATAATAAAACTTTCATCATCTCCCCAAGAAGAAATGGTTACAGCCAAGACAACCTAGTTTAAGCCCCCAAGTTGTCAACAGGGGTGGAGCCCAGAAACTTGGAGACCCCTCTGGCTTGTAAAGTTGCCAGTGGTTTTCACAAGAAAATTCAACTGTTCTGGAGCTCTTTTGGGGTTATTTTATTGTTCTGGAGAAGCAACAGGTGATTTATCAGTATGAACCCGACTTCAAAGCATCCCTGACCTACTTTCACTTTCAATCTCACTCATACTAACAGAAACTAAATTTTCAGATTTGCCTTGTCCTTAAAGTGACACCAGAATTTGACATTAGTGCAAAAGATAGGGATGAACTCTAAACCTTTATTTTGCAAAATATTAATCACAGTAAGTTATGGACAGCAAGAAAAGAGCAGAACTGGTGGGTCCTTGCCTGGTTTCTCTCAGATTAAAATTGGTATAGTCCCAAACTCAATGGTCACATTATTTTGCACACCTAATAATCTTCTTACTGATTATTTTAGGATCTGAGCCTATTTGCCTGAAACTGTGGGTAGATTTTTTTTTTAAATTGAAGTATAGTCAGTTACAATGTGTCAGTTTGTGGTGTACAGCATTAGTCCCAGTCATACATATATGCACATATTCATTTTCATGTACTTTTTCATTATAGGTTATTGCAAGATATTGACTATAGTTCCCTGTGCTATACAGAAGAAATTGATTTTTAATCTATTTTTATATATGGTAGTTAATATTTGCCATTCTTAAACTCCCAAATTTATCACCTCCCACCCTGTGATAACCATAAGATTGTTTTCTATGTCTGCAATTCTGCTTCTGTTTTGTAGATGAGTCCACTAGTGTCTTCTTTTTGCTGTTTCAGGATTCCACATATGAGTGATATCATGTGGTATTTTTCTTTCTCATTCTGTCATATTTCACTTAGAATGACAGTCTCCAGGTCCATCCATTTTGTGGCAAATTTTATTTTGTTCATTTTTAAGGCTGAGTAGTATTCCGTTGTATAAATATAGCACAATTGCTTTATCTAGTCCTGTGTTGATGGGTATTTAGGTTACTTCCATGTCTTTTGTATTGTATATAGTGCTGCTATGAACATTGGGGTGCATGTATATTTTCAAGTGAGAATACCCTCCCTATATACCGAAGAGTGGGATGGCTGGATCATATGGAAAATGCATTGTTAGCTTTTTGAGGAATCATCATACAGTTTTCCACAATGGCTGCACCAAACTACATTCCCACCGACAATGTAGGAGGGCTCCCTTTTCTCCACAGCTTCTCCTGCATTTATCTTTTTTGGGCTTTTGAATGATGCTCATTCTAACTGGTGTGAGATGATACCTCATTTAGTTTCCTATGATAATTAGCAACATTTTGCATTTTTTCATGTGTCTATTGGGCATTTGCATTTCTTCATTGGAGAGTTGCTTGTTTAGGCCTTCTGCCCATTTTTGGATTGGGTTGTTTGTTTTTTGTTATTAAGTTATATGAGCTGTTTACATACTCTGGAAATTAAACATTTGTCAGGTGCATAATTTGCAAATATTTTCTCCCTTCTGTAGGTTTTCATTTTGTTTTGCTTATGATTTCCTTTGCTATACAAAAACCTATAAGTTTAATTAAGTCCCACTTGTTAATTTTTGCTTTTCTGTTTCTTGGCTAGATTGCCATAGGAGAATATTGCTGAGATTTATGTCAGAGAATGTTTTGCCTATGTTTTCTTCTTGGAAGTTTATCATGTCTAACCTTATATTTGAATCTTTAAGCCATTCTGAGTTTATGTTTTTGTATGGTGTGAGGGAGTGTTCTAACTTCATTGATTTACATGCTGCTGTCCAGTTTTCCCAAAACCACTTGCCAAAGAGGCTGTCTTTTCTCCATTGTATATTCTTTCCTCCTTTGTTGAAGACTAACTGAATGTAGGTATGTGTGTTTATTTCTGGGCTCTCTATTCTGTTCCATTGATCCATTTGTCTGTTTTTGTGCCAATACCATGCTGTTTTGATTTCTGTAGCTCTGTGGTATTCTCTGTAGTCTGGGAGGGTTATTCCTCCAGTGTCATTCTTTTTCTTCAGTATTGTTGTGGCAATTCTGGGTCTTTTGTGATTCTATATAAATTTTAGGATTGTCTATTCTTGTTCTGTGAGAAAAGTTGTGATTAATTTCATAGGGACTGCATTAAATGTGTAGATTGCCTTGGCCAGTATGACCATTTTAACAATATTGATTCTTACAACAAGAGTATGGGCTATCTTTTCAATTTCTTTAAGTCATCTTTAATTTCCTTAATGAATGTTTTGTAATTCTCCGCATATAAGTCCTTCATCTCCTTGGTCAGATTTCTTCCTAAGTATTTGATTGTTTTGGATGAGATTTTTCAGGGAGTCTCTTTTCTGTCTTTTTCTGATATTTCATTGTTAGTGTAAAGAATTTCAACTGATTTCTGTATGTTAATCTTGTATCTTGCTACCTTGTTGAATTCTTTTATCAGCTGCACTAGTTTTTGTGTGTATGTGTGTGAATCTTTTAGGGTTTTCTATCTATAATATCATGTCATCTGCATATAGTGATAATTTTTACCTCTTCTCTTCCAACTTGAATTGCTTATTTCTTTTTCTTGCCTGATTGCTGTGGCTAGGACTTCTAACAGTATGTTGAATAGAAGTGGTAAGAATGGGCATCCTTTTCTTATTCCAGATTTTAGTGGGAAGGCTTTCAGATTTTCATTATTGAGTATTATGCTGGCTCTGGGTTTGTCATGAATAGCTTGTATTATGTAAAGATATATTCCCTCTATACCACTTTGGTAAGAGTTTTATCATAAATGGGTGTTGAATTATATCAAATGCTTTTTCTGCATCTATGCATGAGAAGACTATGATTTTTGTCCTTTCTTTTGTTGATGTGGTGTATCACATTGATTGATTTACATATGTTGAATCATCCTTGTGACCCTGGGGTGAATCCAACTTGATCCTGTTGTATGATATTTGTCCCTGCTTTAGCCATAGGAATGTTAGCTCTCTCCTCTGTTGTCCCCAAGATTTTGTGCCCACAGGCCACCAGTATAGATCTGCAGACATCAGGCACTAGGACCTCTGTAGTGGTCATGCAGTCACAGCCTTGGATCCATGGAAACTCAGAGATAGAGAATGAAATGAAGAGTACTGAATGGAATTCTATTCTATCATTGAATTCTATTAAACTCTACTGACTATCCTTAGAGCTCTGCACTCAACCTCTGCAGGGTATGTAATACTTCAATGTATACAAAGAATATTTAGGTTGACACATTTTCTTACCTCTGATTCTTTTCCCACCTTGGATAATGGGGATAATAATTACCCCATATTATAAAGTGTTATTATGAATGTTAAATTACATAATAAAGGTTTTGGCCTAGAAACAATTAAAAATAAGAAACATTGATGTCATTAGTGTTCAGTCAGCAAACACACAGCTATTACGTGAGGTGGTTGATAGCATGGGTTCTACAGCAGGACTTTTTGGATTCAAATTTTATTTAGCACCTTGTGATTGTAACTAGTTATTGAATCTCTCTAATATTGTGGTAAAATTATCTGTAAGAAGAAGAGAAAATAATTTATGTAAAGACATTGTCATTGGGTCTGAATCAAGTGTGCAAAAAATGGAAGCTATTCTTTTTATTATTTTTTATTTCCTAAATGCTAAGTGTCAGCACCTGGGTTAGCATAAGCCGTGTGATTCCATCAGGGAACTTACAGCCCCCACCTGCTAAACCGGACCTACCAGGTCCATTGTGAATTAATCTAATATTCCAGGCAATTGGACCTAGAAAAATATTCTATGGAGTTTTGGCAACCTCAGACTATTTGCACTGGCCCCAAACATGAAATAAATAACACTATTTTGGTTGACCTAACAGATCTTTTATTTTTATTGCAAGCAGCAAGAAGAGGTAACAAGTTATTGTAATTTGGGAGCTGGTAAAATCTTTGTGCAGCCACATTTTCTGAGTCAGTCACTGATTGACTCCCATTTTATAAAAGTGTTATGATTCATGTTATAAAATTGTACAGACTATTTGCTTGCCAGGAGTCCCCATGGGCCATTGTTGTAAGAGGAAATGGGTCCTAATCATAGAAAAAAGGAAGCCTTTTTTTTCTGCCACTATCCCCTGCAGTGATGGGAAGCCAGATAGAAGGGAAGACTGACATCTTATTAAATCTAAGCCCTCAACCAGAGCAAGTGAGAAGTAATCAGTTATGGTGGAAACAGCACATGCTTTTTATAGGATAAAGTAAAAACTGTCTTGCCTGTATTCTGTATGTGTTGATAAATCAAAAAGCTAACAAAAATTTTTATTATGATCACTTCAAGTTACAAGGATTGAGACACTGAAGTTAAAAAGATGACATTATGGCATTACTAAAATGATACTTTTTATCCTTTTTACTTCTCAAAATTATCTAAAATTTTAGAGTTCCTGTCAAGATGGTGGAGTTTTAGGACTTCCAATCTTGCCTCTCCTTGTGACTACAATGAAACCACAACTGAATGCTAAACAATCATCAAAACAACAACAACAACAACAACAAAACACTGGAACCTAGCAAAAAAGAGCTTCTGCAACTTGAGACATAAAGAGGGAACCACAGCAGGATGGTAGGAGGGGCGTGCTCATGATATAACTGGGCCCCATACCCCTCAGTTGGGTGACCCACAAGCTGAAAATTTGTTAAGTTGCAGAGGCCCTCCCACAGGAGAGAGAGCTCTAAGCACCATTTCAGGCTCCCAAGCTCAGGTCCCTACATTGGGAAGAGGACGAGACCCCAGGACATCTGGTTTTGAAGGCCAGGGTTGCTTGGCTCTGGGAGCCTCATGGGACTGGGGGAAATGGAGAGTCCATTTGCTTACCAAGTGTACATAAAAATTCACATGCACCAGGTCCAAGGACAGAGGCAGTGACTTGATAGGAAACTGTGTCAGACCTGCCTGCTGGATTTCAAGGGTCTCCTGGGCACATGGGGGATGGCTGTGGCTCACTCAGGTGACATAAAACCTAGTGGCAGACATTCCAGGAGTGTTCATCTACATGAGCTTTCCTGGAGGCTGACATCTTGATTGGATCCTTAGCACCAAGACTAGCCCCACTCAACAGCCTGTAGGGAAGCCTCAATCCAAACAACGTACAGGGTGGGAACACAGCCCCACCCATCAGCAGACTTCCTGAGCCACAGAGGCCTCTAGACACAGCCTTGCCCACCAGAGGTCCAGGACCAAGCTTCACCCAGCAGTGGGCAGGCACCAGCTCCTCCTGCCAGGAAACCTGCATAAGCCTCTAGTCCAGCCTCATCCACCAGGGCAGATGCCAGAAATAAGAAAACAACAATCCCAAAGCCTGTGGAAGGAGTCCACACACACATAGAAAGACAGACGATATGAGGTGGCAAAGGAATATCTCCCAGGCCATGGCACAAGATAAAACCCCAGAAGAAGAACTAAGTGATGAGGAGATAAGCAATTTATCTGAGAAAGAGTTTAAAGTAATGATGGCCAAGATGTTCAGAGAACTCAAGAAGAGTGTAGATGCACAGAGTGAAGTCTTTAGCAAAGAGTTGGAAAATATAATGAATACCCAAATGGAGTTGAAGAATAAAGTCTCTGAAATGAATAACACACTAGAATGAACCAAGAATAGGCTAAATGAGGCAGAAGAATGGATCAGTGAGCTAGAAGACAGATTAGTGGAAATCACTACTTCAGAACAGAAAAAAGAATAAAAAGGAATGAGGAGAGTCTAAGAGAACGCTGGGACAACATGAAGTGCTCTAATATTCACATTATAGGGGCCCCAGAAAGAGAAGAGAGAAAGAAAGGACCTGAGAAAATTTTTAGAGAGATAATAACTGAAAACTTCCCCAACTTGGGAAAGGAAAACAGTCACCCAAGTCCTGGAAGTGCAGAGAGAACCACACAGAATCAACCCAAAGATGAAAACACCAAGGCACATGGTCATCAAATTGATAACAATTAAGGATAATGAGAATATACTAAAATTAGCAAGAGAAAAGCAATGAATAACATACGAGGGAGCTCCCATAAGGTTATCAGCTGATTTTTCAGTGGAAACTCTACAAACCAGAAGGGAGTGGCACGATATATTTAAAGTGATGCCAGGGGGAAACTTACAACCAAGAATACTTTATCCAGCAAGGCTCTCATTCAGACTTGATGGAGAAATCAAAAGCTTCACGGATAAACAAGAACTAAAAGATTTCAGCACCACCAAACCACCTTTACAGCAAATATTAAATGACCTTCTCTAGTCATCAAATCATAAGAAAGGGAACATAAAGAAGAAAGAGAAAAAAACAAAAAAGAGAAAGAGAGACCTACAAAAGATTGCTTTGGCTGTTCAAGGTCTTTTGTGGTTCCTTACAATTTGTGGAATTGTCTGTTCTAGTTCTGTGAGGAAAGTCACAAGTATTTTGATGGGGGTTGCATTGGATTTGTGGATTGCTTTGGGCAGTGTGGCCATTTTGATAGTGTTGATTCTTCCAATCCATGAGCACAAGAAATCTTTCCATTTCTTTGTGTCATTTTGGTTTTCAGAGAATAGGTAACCTCCTTGGTTAAGTTTATTTCTAGATATTTTGTTGTTTTTGATGTAATGGAAATATCTGCCAGTTACAAAATTCTGGTTTTTGAAGTAAAAAGAAAAGTGAATGAAGGGGCACAAATGGCAAAATTTCCTTCTTTTTTATGGTAAGTTGTATTCCATTACATATATATGTGTGCTGCATCTGCATCACCTATTCAACTACTGATGTACACTTAGAATGACTCCATATCTTGGCAATCATAAATAATGTTGTTAATAACAGGGTATATGCATCTTTTTGAATTAACTTATTTTGTGGTTGGCTTTATTCCTTTGATAACCATGTAGTTTTAAAAACTAAAGCTCTAGACATTCTTAGAAACAATGAACAGTACATATATGTCAATTTAAAAATATGTGTGCCGTAAAAAAAAAGAAAGAAAAAAGGAGCTATCAAGCCATGAAAGACATGGAAGAAACTTAAAGGACATATTACTAAATGAAAGAAGCCAGTCTGAAAAGGCTACAAATGGTTAGATTCCAAGCAAATGACATTCTGGAAAAGGCACAACTACAGAAATGATAAAAGAGATTGTGGTTTCCAGGTGTTTGGGGAGAGGTAGAGAGGGATGAATAGATAGAGCACAACGGATTTTTGGGGCAATGTAATTATTCTGCAGGATACTATATTGGTGGCTACATGTCATTATCCACTTGTCAAAACCCATGGAATGTACAACATCAAGAGTGAAGCCTAATGTAAACTATGGACTTTGGTTAATAATAATGTGCCCATATTGGTTCATCAATTTACCACATATGCCACACTGATGAGGGATGTTAACTGTAGGGAAGTATATATATGTAGGTGGGGGGGGCTATGTGTGAACTCTCTGTATTTTCTGCTCATTTCTGCTGTGAACCTGAAAATGCTCTAAAAAAAATAGAGTCTATTAATAAAAAATATCCAATATGAGAATGTCTCTTCTAACCAAGGAAGTCAACACATTTATTTTGATTGTGCTAAATTTAAACTTGAACTATCTTATTTAAATTTTTTTTCTTTTTTTCCTTTTTATAAATTGACTTTATTGTGCTTTTATTGACTCAATTTATTGGAGTATTAAGACAGTCAGAGGGAAAAGAAATTTCATTATTCACAGTATTAATCATATATGATCCTCCATGCATAATGAACATCACTTGCACTGTCATCACTGCCCTCCCCCTACCCCAGTTACAGGCTATTCTTACCCATCACTTTTGTCCTGTGGTTTATAAAATCTCTTCAAAAGATACTAGTATCAGCACATCTTGGAGATATTGTGGGTTTGGTCCCAGGCCACCATAGTAAAATGGATATTGCAATAAAGCTGCATGAAATTTTTGGCCTCCCAGTGAACATAAATATTACATTTACACTATAGCCTATTAAATGCACAGTAGCATTATGTCTAAAAAATAATATATATACCTTAATTTTAAAATATTTTATTGCTAAAAAACTCTAATCATCATCTGAGCATTCAGCAAGTCATAGTAGCAAAAAAGATGAAAGATCACCAGAACAAATATAATAATGAAGGAATCTGGTATTTTGTGAGAATTACCAAAATGAAGTCAGCAAATGTTGGGAAAATGGTGCTAATAAACTCGCTGAATGCAGGATTACCACAAATCTTCAATTTGTTAAAAAAATGCATTATTTCTGAAGCACAATAAAGTGAAGTAATAAATCAATTAATGATTTAATTACCTCATTAATAAAATGAGGTATGACTGTATTTCATTTCAGTAATTTAAATATTTTAATTTATACTCCCCATTGGATTTTGCACCAGTCCTTGCTTCTCAAACTGTCCTGCTGGGATAATATTTCCACTTTCATCTTTTAGAATTCCCTTAACTCAGGCCTCACAGATAAATACATTCTATGTTCATCTGTAAATTGCTTCATCTCCCTTCTTAAAAGGTTAAAAACAAAAAACTGTGTGCACAACTATTGGTTGACAGTTATTTTCTCTGAAATATTTGAAACTAACATCCCATCCAAATTTAGTTGATGGTGAGGGATGGTTTCCATCATTGTTGTTGATAAATCTGTCAATCAAATTGTTTTTCCTATATATGTTAGGTTTCCCTGGAGAAATAGAACTGATAGTGTGTGTGTGTGTGAGAGAGAGAGAGAAAGAGAGAGGGACAGAGAGACAGAGAGAGACAGAGAGACAGAGTGAGAGACAGAGTGACAGAGAAAGAGAGACAGAGATTTATTTTAAGGAACTGGCTCATGAATGTAGAGGCTGGATAGTCCAAATTCTGCAAGGCAGTTCAGGAGGCTGAAGAAGCAGGGAAGACCTAAGGCTGCATCTCAGATCTAAAGCCATCTGGAGGGAGAATTGCTTCTTCTTCGTGGGACCCCACAGTCTTTTCTTTTAAGGTCTTCAACTGATGGGAAGTGTCCAACCCACATAGAGGGTCATCTGCTTTACTCAAAAATCTCCTGATTTAAATGTAGTTCTCATCTAAAAAATGCCTTCACAGTGACATCAAGACTGATGTTTGACCAGCTGGACACTGTTGCCCAGCAAAGTTGACACCTAAAATTAACTATCACATATGTGATATAGTTTTTCTGATTGTGTCTTTAATTTGAAATGAAATAAATTCCTAGAAAAAAGATTTCTTAAATCATTATGAAAGCATACCATCCCAAGAGACAAAAAGAAAAAAAAATTACAGAATTCTCAAAGACATACACCTGACTAGAAATCATTTGGGCATATGTTCAACAGAACTGTCAGTGAAAGAAATGCACATTTAAAACAATGATGGTCCATATCACCTTTCAACTTGGTAAATAATTTAAAAGATAAAATAACACTCATAAAGCCACAGTGAGAGCCCACTCAGACACTGCTCTCGGGAGTTTGTGCCTCACTTGGTAACACATAGCATGGATCAGAAAATCTTAACGTCCTTCCATCCAGTAAAATAACTTGTAGGATTCTATGTGACAAAATTGGCAGACATGGGCACAGAGGATTTTGCATGAAACTTAGTATCACAGTGTCATTATAATAATGAAAAACTGGAAACACCCTGGTGGACAGAATCTGAAAGCTGGCCCCTGAAAATTCCAAGTCCCCTAATCACCAAACCTGTGAATGGGACATTGCCCTCACCCCCAGCTGTGCAATTGGTTATGCTGCCTGGGACACTGGGCCTCACAGAAGCCCTTAAAAGCAGGCAACTCTCTCTGGCTGGTGGCAGAATAGGAAGGTACAGGGGTTGGAAACATGAACAGGTCCTGTTGCACTGTTGAAGGCTAAAGACTGAGGAGGCCACATAAGCACAGTTGGCCTTTGGGAGCTGAGACCAGCCCTCAGCCAACAACTAAGGAGGCAATGGGGCCCTGAGTCCCACAGCCACAGGGAACTGGGTTCTTCTATTCTAGCCCACATGCTCCAGATGCAACCAGCTTTGATCTCTCCTGGAGAGATCCTGGACAGAGGCCCATTTGAGCCACTAGAGCTGAGATAATACATGGATTGCTTTGAACTGCTAAATTTGTGGTCATTATGCAGCAAGAGAAAACTAAAACATAAGAGAAACTAAGATACACAAGTAGATAGAGCAAACATCTGGCAATGGGGAAATTTGAACATGTGCGCCCACACATGTTCATAAAACCAGTGCAGGCAGTCTCCTCAGATCAGGCTTCTAAACCATACTTCATGATGAGGGGGGATTCTCAGGCTGTGTGAGTGTATATCCTGTAGTAACTTATAAGGAAAAAAAGTGTGAAAATGAATATGTGTATGTATATGACTGAACTATTATTATACTGTACACCAGAAACTGACACAACATTGTAAACTGACTATACTTCAACTAAAAAAAGAAATATAACAATGAAATTGCAATATGTGAACCTTAATTGATTGGTTGAAAAAAATCTATATAAAATGCTCTGGAAATAGTTGGAGAAATTTGAGGGGAAGGTAGAGTTCAGTGGTGGAGTTCATGCTTAACATTCATGAGGTCCTGGGTTTGATCCCCAGTACCTCTGTTAAATAAATAAATAAATGAACAAAAATAAATCGAATTGCCTTCATCCCCCACCATAAAAGACATTTTTAACTTTAAAAAAAGAGTTGGGGAAATTTGAATGTGGAATATGAGTATACATTATATTTACATATGATAAAATTATTTTTTTTAGGTGTAAAGCTGATACAGCAATTATATAGATAAAGTCTTTATTCTTGAGAGATGCCAAGTTGTAACACTAAAAAAATTTAGGAGCGAAGTGCCATGATGTTTGTACTTATTTCCAAAGGATTTAGCAAAAAAAATTACATATTTGTATAATGTTTCATATACACACATACAAAGAGAGAAGAGAAAAAAACAAGTGTGGCAGACTATTAATGAGGATTAATGTAGGTGAATGGCATACAGGTGTTCATGGAACCCTTCTTTCAACTTCTCTGTAGGTTTGGAAAACATAATAATAACTGGAGAAAGAAGGAAAGAAAGGAAGGAAGAAAAAAAGAAAATGGAAGGAAGGAAAGAAAGAAAAAAGAGAAAGGAAGGAAGGAAGGAAGGAAAGAAAAAAGAGAAAGAAAGGAAGGAAGAAAGAAATAAACAGAAAAAAAGAAAGGGTGAGCACCAGGAAAAATAATGCATTTCCTTTCCTCAGATATTTTAAAATTCTTTTTTGGCAAAACATCCAGGTCTGCATACACAACAAGAGTGAAGGAATTCCTTCTTATTCGAAATCGTGGTACAAGTTACTCTCATGCTGGTCTCTAAATGAGACTAGCGTAATTTCCCAGGGCTATTGTTACAGATTTATCATTTCCCCCAAAGACAACCATTCATTTGGGAATCTTGTAGTTTATTTTCCAACCTGAGCTGGCAGCACCTGTGTCCCGAGTGCCTCAGTCTGAGAAGGTCCCTTCTGGTTCATTCTCAGCTTCTCTGGGGCCAGCTCTTCTCTGAGGACACAGGTGGCTGGTGGCTGTCAGATGGACTCTATTCCACATGCGTGACCCCATGCTTGGGCAGCAGCCTCACCAGCACAGGCTCGTTCCTTCCTCAGTCTACTTCCCACCAGCATCATCCCGTGCATGGAACACAGTCACAATCTGTGCTGTTTTATTTGTGAAATATCCTCAATAGTTGCACTTTAAACTTTAATTAAACAGTATGTGGATACTTGCAGATACTCTAATTGTATGATGTGAAGAATCTGTTTTGTTAATACATAGGAAAGAAAACAACGTAAATGTCAAGGAAATTATCTCTAGTGTAGAACTTACCCCCAAGTACCTATAATACCCAGTCTGTCAAGAAGAAGCTTGCCCAAAGCCACTACATTGGTTTACTTTCTCCCTGGACTCATTCGGAATCTGATTTCTTCAAAGGGTGAAAACAAATAGAGATAAAGGTCAGTGGATTACACCCCAAATCACTTTGCCTCAGACACAGTTTTTGGAAACAGTTCCCATGAAAATGATTTATTTATTTTTAATAACGATGGGAAGAAATTACACTGAATTTACATCTCCATGTTATGCAATTATAGGCAGTTTTCCTGCTTCTTTACATTCTTATTTCTTATTTGAACAATTAATAAACTTACATCATTTTTACTATTTGATAATTGTTATTAAAAAAAAGGAAAAAGTGAACAAGTTGAATAATCAGCTTATAAAGGAGGAACCAGCTCCTAAAACTTAAATGTTTAAACACACTACACAGTAAATAAGTTCTTTCCACATATATAGGAACATCAACAGATGGAATCTGAAGTAACTGTCCCAATAATCACAGCCCCAGCCTGCATCTAACCCTTCTTGTGAGGTATCTCATCATTCCTTCTTTATTCAAAACCTCCACACACACACGCAGGCTCTTCTGGGGACAGCCAGCTCTGACCTTGAATGCCTTCCACCCACCCCGCAGCTTCAGATTAAGACCTTCCCCTCTCTTAGACTTTGCCTTGACCTTGTCTGCCCTTGGAATCTGCCACACCCTGTTGCTTCATTCCAGCCTGAGACTGTTTCAGGTGCCCTGTTAGATATTCCTCTAGCCATAGGCTTTATCTGCATCCCTGAGAAAAGCCAGGTCACTGGTGATGGGCTGGAGGAGGGGCTGTGGAAGTGCACAGGATGGCACTGTGAACATAAGCATTCTTTGGTTTTCAGAAGAAAAAATTAGATTTTTTCAACAAAGTGGGAGATGAAAGCATTTACAAGAATGAAATCTAGCTCTGTATTTATAAACTCACATGCCCAGAGACGTGTCCCAGAAATGCCAGGAACCAGGAGGTGGATGCTGGGGTTTTTGTTGACCAAAGCACCTGGGCACCCTGTTTATTTTTCCTTACAGTATAAAGGTCATAGCTACCTTCTCCTTTTTGGTGGGATATTTAAGTACTGAGCTCAGCTCTGGAGACAGATGGGGCAGGAGACAGTCCCATGCCACTGCAGGGGGTTTCTCAACTTCCCCAACCCCTCACTAAACAAACCAGCACCCACAAACTCTCAGAACAACCTCCAGTTGAGAGCTACTGTTTTGGCCTTTCCTGGAGTGGCATTCTAAGCCTGCCTGGTGTGCAGGCCCAGTCCTTCCCAGCCAGGGGGGTTGCCTAGCTCCCTGTGTTTACCTGCAGAACTTGGTCCTGTTCCCTACATTGTATCAGCCCAGCACCTCAGGCTCCACTAGCCGTGCTGGGGAAGAAAGCAATGTGGGTGGAGTTACATCTCATCTCTGGGTATCCCCAGGGTGACACTGAGGCATCCACCTCACCTGTCTGCATCTGCTCCCTCCATCCCCTCCTCCCAGTTGGTGCCTCTGAGCCACATTTAAGATCTCAGTAACAAGATCATCAACCAGTTCCTTCCAACCCACCCAGGAGGCACAATGGAGGTCAAGGCCAGACCCAGGGCAAGTCCTGAGGAAGAGGTAGGATTTACAGACAGATGGATGTATGGATGGACAAATGAGTAAGTCAGGCCATGGCAGAAGCTCCTGAGCACAGCGGTATCCTGGTCCCGGGGCTGAGCATTCACTCAGTTTCGTTGGTGAGTTCATGCTGCATGGCTTCCTCGATGTTCTGAAGCAGGTGGATTTCCCACTGCCTCACTCGCTCCATCTGTTTAAAAGAAAGGCCTCTCTGAGGTCTGCTTTGAAGGAGTACTTTCTTTTGCTAGAGATAAGCTGTGTAGGAAAAGCAGATGCCCACCCAGGGCTGCAGAACCCCACACAGGTTGGCTCTTGGGCACCATCCAGGCCTCACAGGTGACAGCCTGCCTTCCCAGTCTCCAAGGCTCTGCCTCATTGTGCCCAAATGTGACCCCACAATGGGGACAGCAACTGCTCAGAGGGCCAGATGATGGTGTGAGGACAGGGAGATTTGTGAGCAGATGTGTTTAGGACCCTAGGATCTGGGTCTGAAAAGGGCACAGAGAGGTCACTGGGGAGGGGAGAGGAACAAGGAGGGGCCAGTCAGGTGGGGGCCAGGAATGTAAGGGTGGGGTGGGCACCTGTGGATGGAGTGTCTGCCTGAGGCTGCCTAGTGAGGGATTTTCCCACTGTGTCCTCCAGGACCTCTTCCAGGGCTGCTCAGGGCAGCCAAGGGAGGGATGGACTCCAGGACAGTGTGGGGAGGGTGGGGGTGGGATGACTCAGCTTCTGAATAAGGCAGAGGCTCATAGAGACTGGTGGAGGGCAGGGTTCAGGTGGCTTAGTCAGATCAGGTTGGGTATGGTGTTAGGGTGGATGGAAAGATGGCTGGGCTCTTCCAACCACCAATGGCAGGTGTACTGTGGAGCAGGGTCTTCCAAACACCCCAAAAGTGTAAAAATAGAAGCAAGTCCCATCACACATCCAGGGGCAAGATGAGGAGCAGGAGAGCCTGGCACTCTGGAGGAGTCACATGTCTGTCCCAGTGACTGAGGAAGATGGTTTCTGCCTGCACGGAGGGGCCCTGCTGCCTCAGGGAACCCAGGCTCACAGGAGCATGTGGAGTTTTTGGCAATCTCCCTTTCCCCCAAAAACCCACAGTGAGACCTGCAGACCCCTTCTCTTCTTGAGCTCCAGAATATTCCAGCCTGGCTCATGCCTCTCCTGGAAGCAGGTGGGAATGTTAGGCCATACAGAAACTGACCAGAGAAAGGAAGCAACTTCCTGTAAGGAAGAGGCAAACAGACAGGTCCCACCCAGCAATGCACAGGTAACTTCTGTTCTGCTGTCAAGTCCTTGTTCCTAAGTCTTGCCAGGCACAGCCTTGAACTTAGTGGGGCGTGGAGGGTGACATCAGAAAAACCTACTCCATGAGCAAAGGCCCCACAAAGGCAAGTGAGGCCAAGCAAAGGCAGTATAAAGGGAAAAATACAAGCTTATGGGAATGAGGGAGATCCCAGGAAGTCAAGTTGTCCTGTAACAGGTAATCTTGGAGGTAGAACATGCTCTGAAGAACTAAGGTAAAAACATGAGAGGAAAGAGAAAGACCACTAGGTGTTGAAGATGACACAAATAAATGGAGAAATAGATGGATTGGAAAAACTAACACTATTCAAATGTCCATGCTACCCAAAGCCATCTATAAACTCAATGCAATCAATCCCTATCAAAATTCCAATGGCACCTTTTTTAAAAACAAAAACAGATCCGAAAATTACAAACAATGCAAAAATACCTGTGGAACCACAAAAGACCCCAAATAACCCAAGCAATCTTGAGAAAGAACAAAGCTGGAGGCATGATGCTTCCTGACTTCAAACTATATGACAAAGCTACAGTAATCAAAACAGTGTGATATTGACATAAAGAGACACACAGAGCAAAGGAACAGAATAGAGAAGCCAGAAATAAACCCATGCATATATGATCAATTAATTTATAGCAAAGGGACCTAAGATGTAGAATGAGGAAAGGACAGTCTCTCCAATAAGTGCTGTCGAGAAAACTGAATAGTCACATGCAGAAGAACCATACTGGACAATTATTTTACACCAGACACAAAAATTCTCTCAAAAATGGAGAGGGAAGTGGCTCAGTGGTAGAGCATATACTAAATGTGCATGAGGCCCTGTATTTAAACCCCAGTCCTTCCATTTAAAAAAGTGGATTAAAAACATAAGACCTAAAGAAAATATAAGGGTAAGCTCTTTGACAGTGGTCTTTCTGATGATTTTTAAAAATTTTTTTAATTTGACACCAAAGAGAAAGAAACAAAAGTAAAAATAAACATGAAACTAAAAATCATCTGCTCAGCACAGGAAACCATCAACAAAATGAAAAAGCAACCTATGAAATGCGGAGAAATATTTGCAAATCATATGTTGGATAAGGAGTTAATACACAAAATAGAGAATTTATATAACTTGATAGCCAAAAAGCACACAATACAATTTAAAAGTAGGCAGAGGGTCTAGAAAGACCTGCATGAGAGGCAAGGCAGAAGTGACCCTGCAGTGCCCCTTTCTGAGAAGCTCCTAGAACATGAGGTCACCAGAAAGACAGCTGAGGGGACTGGAAGCAGAGCCCACAGCAGGAAGGGGCCAGGATTCCCTGGGACTCTAAGCCAGCCAGAACGGGGGGCAGGTGGAAGCCACAGGGGCTTTTATGTGAAATAAGGATGAAGCAAGTAGCTTTCCAGGGACTCCCACCCCTGTCCTGCTTCATCCCTAGAGCACCAGGAAGGTTTACAGCATATGCTAAGGAGTTTGGGGAGCTCATGGTAACTTGGAAGGCACATATTTTGTGGCACAAGCAAAGGTGTTGCACATGGGGTCACAGAGACCCATCAGAAATGGGGAAGGGGGAGTAGGGGCAGGGCCCTGAGCTGGATGATGTTCTCTAGTCCCAGTGACCTCATAATGCCCAGGCCAAGGGCCCATCTGTGAGAAAAGGACAGCTCCTGGTCTCTAAGTTATCACTAGGCTACTTCCTGGCAGGTTCTTGGGCAGCGACCCAGAGCTCCAGGGGGACAGGTCAGGGTCAGGTCCTACCGCAGCAGCCAGCATCTTCTGGTCCCGTCGCCTCCTCCTGGCCATGTTTGGGATCCCAGGCAATCCCAAGTTTGATGACCGTCTCCTTGTCCTGGGGGCCTTGCCCTGCTGCTGTTTCTGCTGCTGCCTGGTGTTCAAGGCTGTCATGGGCGGGTCTTCCCTAGGAGCCCAGGATCCTTGCTGTTCACTGGACACCTCAGAAGCCTGGATGGTGGAGGGCTGCCTCTCTCTGATGGGGCCCCTGGGGCTGAGCTCTGCCGGGGAAGATGAGAGGTCCCAGGAGGAGTGTGCAGGCAGTGGGGACCCACCAGCAGGGCCCCCTTCCTTGTGGGAGGGGACATGGCCTTTTAGCCCTGTGTGTCGGCTAAGGGTGGCTCCCTCTGGGGTGCTGTGCTTTAGGATGCTTCTCAAGGATGGTCGTCTGGTCACTGAAGAAAGGATCTCATCCTCAGTGGAGCTCAACACAGGAAACTGTCAAAGCAAAGCACAGAGGTTGGCATCCTAGAAGGTCACAGTGAGCTGAGCCTCAAGAAGGGAACCAGACCCAACTTGGCACATTGTCCTGGAAGGACAATCACCGTGAGGTGGACCCTCCAGTTCTGCCCCCTCGATGGGAGCCTGCAGCACGAAGATGAGACCCAGGACAGAACAAGATAGCACTCATGCTAGGCCTGTCTTTCCCCTAGTTTTGTTGTTCTTAGGTCAAATTTTTAACTTTTTGACCTCAATCAAAAAGATGTTTTTTACAGATAGGATTGAAAAACAGATGAATTTCAGGTAACATTTCTTAAGGAAAATAGTCATTAATGTTAATGAAATCATCTTAACATTGAAACTCAACATGAAATAGCAAAACCATGGATGAACACTGAAGGTTTTTGCACAGAAGTAAACTGTGTTGGGCAGGTGAGGATGCTGAGGGTGGGGTGGGGTGTGATATATTTGAAAAGCTTGATAATGTTCCAATCCCAATATGTGACTAAACAATCAAGTGGTGCTAAAAATACACTCCAGGGAGGGTTCCGCATGGGAACATGTATTCCATGGAGTGTGCTGAACATTCCAAATCTGTTCATCTTAATTTCTCACAGCATTCTTATGAGGTGAGCGTGATCATCATCACTGAACTCAGGGGAAGTTCAAGCCCAAGGGGGGTGAGTGACAGAAAGCAGGCCAGGAGCAGAGACAAGCTATGGAAGAAAGCTGATGAAACTGACATCCATGGAGGCCTGGCTTCACACACCAAGGTGCCTCATGCTCTGTCAGAAAGCCAGGAGGAAGTGTCCCCTCCTTCTGGGAGGAGAGTTGATCATGACCATCTACACAGTGGTCTAGTGTGTAGCCCTTGGGGCCCATTTCGCACATTGTTTCCTTTAACAAAACCCTTAGAAATGAGTTAATGTAATGATAAATAACCAGAAAACTAGGATTTACTTCAGAGAATGAGTTGGCATAAGAAACTGCCAAGTCATTTTCTAAAGATGCTGTGCCATTCTTCCATCCCACCAGCAGTGAAGGAGAGTTCCAGTTCCTCCACATTCTCACCAGCATTTGATATTGTCAGTTTTTAAGTTTTAAATGTTTTAATTTTCCAATAGAAATGTAGTTATATCTCATTTGTATAATGTTTTTTTAACTTAAATTCCTGTAATGACTAATGATACTGTATGTCTTTTTTGTTTATTTATCATCTACTTACAATTTATAAATCTTGTTTGGTGAAGTAAAGACCAAACAGCTGCCATGTCAAAAGCAAACAGAATAAACTCACCTATTAAAAGACTCTCAGATTGAATTAGAAGGGGTTCCAGCCCCACACTTTACCCAGTAGGATGCACTGGATACTAAGTGCCCAGAAAGTTTCAAAGTAGATGATGGTAAAGACAACCAGGGAATTACAAGTGAAAAAATGTAGGGACCTTACTATTTATATGGGGAAAAGCTGAATTTATGGCAAAATATGTGAAGACGAAAAAACAAAAGTGAAATGTAATTTAAAAAGAAAAACGAAAATGCTTTTCCGTTATAATTATCTTTGCACCAGATAGTACAACATCAACATTCATAGAGCAACATCCAAGGAGAAATAAGAAGAAACAGAAATACATTGGTAAGTATAATTCACCTTTTTTTTTTCAGCCCCTGCTAGATCAAGGAGAATAAGAAATGTTCCAAAGCGGTGCGTGCCCCCGTCTCTGAGGACCCGTGGAGGCTTTTCTGGGGGGGGAGAGGCGGGGCCCGGGCAAGGACGCCGTGTTTTCCGGCGCTTAGCACCCAGGCAGGGGCAGGGGTGAAACCTGCGTCCGCACCGAAGGGCTCAGCAGTCTCAAGGGCCAGACTGGGACGGGCCTGCAGCCCGGGCCGGGTGGGATCCTTCTGTTCTGGTCCCTCGGAGAACTTGCTCCAAGGGGACGGACGGGGAGCTGGGTCTTGGCTCAGAGCAGAGACGGGGCTGTCCCTCGGTCTTCCCCGAGCCCGCCCGTGGAGCGCGGCCAGGGGAGCGCGACCAGGGCGGAGCGCGCAGCCGCATAGAGCAGCGGAGCTACCGGTAGAGCAGGTAGAGGAGAGCGGCCCCCCACGCCTGTCGGGCAGGAACACAGCCCCTGACCGAGGTGCTGGGAGGGGGCACGACCCGCCCTCCTGCCTGGCCAGTCTGCAACATCTGACTGCGGCATCCGGAGGGGCAGTGACCCGCCCGCCCGCAGCAGAGGAGAGCTGCATCTGACCCCGTGTTAGGAGGAGGCGCAATCTGCTTGCCGACAGGTGCTGGGAGCAGCACAGAGGAGGGCGCCAACAGAGGGCCTATGAAAACAAGCTGAGCTTCCAAAACAGGACGAAGACAGAAGGACTTCACATTAAAAGCACACACACTCCAGGAGAACACCGACAACCCCTTTTTTTTTGGTTTTGTTTTTTTTTTTGTTTTTTGTTTTGTTCTTAAATCTGCTTTTACCTGTTCTATTTTCAATTACTCTCTTAATTTTTACTTCTTAATTCATTTCTATTTCTCTTGGGTTTTGATGTCCTGTTATTCATTAGACACAGGCTTCAAATACATCTATTCATCTCCCCACCCTTTATTTTTCTTTTTTTTAAAAGGATTTAAAAGGACGTCTCAACCTGATTAATACTCTGCTTCAACTCGCTCTTCTATTATTCATTATACACTGTTTTCAAACCCTCTTTCTCCCTTCTTTTAAAAATCTTTCTCTCTCTCTCTTATTATTTCTTTCTTTTTTTCCTAAGTTCTATTCATAAATAGGCATTAGATAGATAAAATCCTTAAGATCCAAAATAGACAACTGATACTCCATAAACCACAGTGCCAGAGAGGTATGAGCAAGATGAAGAAGCAGAGAAACCTTTCCCAATTAAAAGAACAAGAGGAATCCCCTGAAAGAAAGCTCAATGTAATAGACATCGATAGCCTACTAGATCAAGATTTCAGAAAAGGAGTGATCAAATTGCTGAAGGAATTAGAGAAATAAAATATGTCAAAAATGAAATTGAAGCTATAAAGAAGATCCAAGCAGAATGGGTAAACACATTGACAGTGATGAGGAATGATCTAATAACTGTGCAAAGCCGACTAGTTAATGCAGAGGAACGAATTAGTGATCTAGAAGACAGGGCAATAGAAAGCACCCATTCAGAAGAACTACAAGATAAGCAAATAAAAAATAATGATAATAGCATAAGGGACCTATGGGATAATATAAAGCATCCCAATCTTCGCATAATAGGGGTCCCAGAAGGGGAAGAAGAATCAAAGGGGATTGAAAAGGTTTTTGAAGAAATCATGACTGAAAACTTTCCAAACTTAAAGAAGGAATCAGATATCCAAGTACAGGAACCTCAGAGGGTCCCAAACAGGAAGAACCCAAATAGACCCACACCAAGACATATCATAATCAAGATGGCCAGAGTCAAGGATAAATAAATGATTCTAAAGGCAGCAAGAGAAAAGCAAAGAGTGAATTACAAGGGAACCCCCATAAGGCTCTCAGCTGATTTCTCTACACAAACACTACAGGCCAGAAGGGAGTATCAAGATCTATTCAAAGCCCTGAATGAAAAAAAAGATGCAGCCTAGGATACTTTATCCAGCAAGGCTATCCTTTAGGATAGAAGGAGAAATAAAGAGTTTCACAGACAAAAAAAAAGCTGCAGGAGTTTGGCAACACTAAACCCATGCTAAAAGAAATACTGAAAGGGCTATTCTAAATAGAGAAGCAGCAGGATGCTACAGAAATGAGAAACGTACAACTGGAAAGGTGATAACTCATGAATTACAAATAAAGAAATCACAAAATTATGAAAGAAGACACACAAATCACTGAGAGTGGGAGAAGGAGGCAGGGAAATATAGAATTTTTTTCTTCCTTTTTTAAATTTTTTTAACAGTAGGATGGGTTTGAGATCATGTTATTACCAGTTTAATAAAAACAAGTATAGGTTAATAGATTTACAAAAAAGGGTAACCATAAGTCAAAAATTTACAAGGGAGTCACAAAAATTAAATAAAATCCATGACAATACAAAGGAAAATTACCAAACCACAAAAGGAAGAAGAAAGGAACAAAGAGGATATACCAATTCAACTGCAAAGATAAGTTCAAAATGGCAATAAACACACATCTATCATTAATTACTGTAAATGTTAATGGACTAAATGCTCCAGTCAAAAGACATAGGGTGGCAGAGTGGATAATAAAGCAAGAACCTTCAATATGCTGCATTCAAGAGACCCACTTTAGGGAGAAGGATACATATAGGTTGAGAGTGAAAGAATGGAAAAGGATATTCCATGCAAATGGAAAAGCCAAAAAAAGCAGGTATTGCAGTACTGATTTCAGACAAAATAGACTTTAAAACAAAGGCCATAAAGAAAGATAAAGAGGGACATTTTATAATGATTAAAGGAGTGATACAAGATGAAGACATTACACTCGTTAATATATATGCACCCAATATAGGAGCACCTAAGTACATACAAGAATTACTAACAGAGATAAAGGGCGATATTGATGGGAATACAATCATAGTTGGAGATTTTAACACTGCATTAACATCACTAGACAGATCTTCCAGACAGAAAATAAACAAGGCAACAGAGAAATTAAATACTACAATAGAAAAACTAGATTTGGTGGATAGTTTCAGAGCATTATCACCCCAAAAAATAGAATATACATTCTTTTCAAGTGCACATGGAACATTTTCCAGGATTGATCATGTACTTGGACACAAAAGAAACCTCAACAAATTTAAGAAGATAGAAATTATCTCAAGCATCTTTACTGACCACAATGCCATGAAACTGGAAATCAACAACAGAGAAACAAAGGAGAAAAAAAGAAAAGCATGGAGATTAAACAATATGTTATTGAAAAAACAATGGATCAATGAGGAAATCAAAGCTGAAATTAAAAAATACCTTGAGACAAATGATAATGAAAGCACAACCACTCAAAACCTATGGGACACAGCAAAGGCAGTGCTAAGAGGGAAGTTTATAGCGATACAGGCCTTCCTCAAAAAAGAAGAACAATCTCAAATAAACAAGTTAACCCACCACCTGAATCAATTAGAAAAAGAAGTACAAAAAGCCCCAAAAAGCAGCAGAAGGAAGGAAATAATAAAGATCAGAGAGGAATTAAATACAATAGAGATTAACAAGACCATAGAAAAAATCAACCAAACCAAAAGCTGGTTTTTTGAAAAAGTAAATAAAATCGACAAACCTCTGGCCAAACTCACAAAGAAGAAAAAAGAGAGAGCACAAATTAGCAAAATAAGAAAGGAAAATGGAGAAATTACAACAAACAAAATAGAAATACAGAATGTCATACGAGAATATAATGAAAAACTATATGGGACCAAACTGGATAACCTAGAGGAGATGAACAAGTTTCTGGAAACATACTGCCCACCAAAACTGAATCAAGAAGAAACTGAACACTTGAACAATCCGATCACTAGAAAGGAAATAGATAGCAATTAAAAACCTCCCTAAAAATAAAAGTCCAGGACCGGACGGCTTCACCGGGGAATTCTACCAAACATACAAAGAAGAACTCATACCAGTCCTTCTCAAACTCTTCCAGACGATTGAAAAGGAGGGAATACTCCCAAACACATTCTATGAAGCCACCATCACCCTGATACCAAAACCAGGCAAAGACACTACAAAAAAAAGAGAATTATAGGCCAATATCACTGATGAACATAGACGCCAAAATCCTCACCAAAATTTTAGCAAATAGAATCCAACAACACATAAAAAAGATTATACATCATGACCAAGTGGGGTTCATCCCAGGGACACAAGGCTGGTTCAACATACGCAAATCAATCAATGTAATACATCACATCAACAAGAGAAAGGACAAAAACCACATGATCATCTCAATCGATGCAGAAAAAGCATTTGATAAAATTCAACACCCATTTATGATAAAAACTCTCACCAAAGTGGGTATAGAGGGAACATATCTCAACATAATAAAAGCTATATATGACAAACCTACAGCCAGCATAGTTCTCAACACTGAAAAACTCAAAAGCTTCCCACTAAAATCTAGGGCAAGACAAGGATGCCCACTATCACCACTCCTATTCATCATAGTCCTGGAAGTCCTAGCCACAGCAATCAGGCAAGAGAAAGAAATAAAAGGGATCCAAATTGGAAAAGAAGAGGTAAAAGTGTCATTATATTCTGATAACATGTTACTTTATATAGAAAACCCTTAAAGGTCCACACAAAAGCTACTAGAGCTGATTGAAGAATTCAGCAAGGTAGCAGGTTACAAAATTAACTTTCAAAAATCAGTTGCATTTCTTTACACTAACGATAAATCAACAGAAAAGAAAGTAAAGAAACAATCCCCTTTAAAATAGCACCCAAAGTAATAAAATATCTGGGAATAAATCTAACCAAGGAGGTGAAAGTATTATACACAGAAAACTATAAACCATTGATGAAGGAAATTAAAGAAGACTTTAAAAAATGGAAAGATATTCCATGCTCTTGGATTGGAAGAATCAATATTGTCAAAATGGTCACACTGCCCAAGGCAAACTACAGATTTAATGCAATCCCTATCCAATTACCCAGGACATATTTCACAGAACTAGAACAAATCATAATAAAATTTATATGGAACCATCAAAGACCTAGAATTGCTAAAGCATTACTGAAGAGAAAGAAAGAGGCTGGAGGAATAACTCTCCCAGACTTCAGACAATACTATAGAGCTACAGTCATCAAGACAGCATGGTATTGGTACCAAAACAGACATATGGACCAATGGAACTGAATAGAGAGCCCAGAAATGAACCCACAAACTTTTGGTCAACTAATCTTCGACAAAGGAGGCAAGAATATATAATGGAATAAAGACAGTCTCTTCAGCAAATGGTGTTGGGAAAACTGGACAGCAGCATGTAAAACAATGAAGCTAGAACACACCCTTACACCATATACAAAAATCAACTCAAAATGGATTAAAGACTTAAACATAAGACAAGATATAATAAACCTCCTAGAGGAAAACATAGGCAAAACATTATCTGACATACATTGCAAAATTTTTCTCCTAGAAGAAATAAAAGTAAGAATAAACAAATGGGACCTAATGAAACTTACAAGCTTCTGCAGAGCAAAGGAAACCAGAAATAAAACAACAAGAAAACCTATGGAATGGGAGAAAATTTTTGCAAGTGAAACCGACAAAGGCTTGGTCTCCAAAATATATAAGCAGCTCATACGACTCAATAAGAAAAAAATAAACAACCCAATCCAAAAATGGGCATAAGACCTAAACAAGCAATTCTCCAAGGAAGACATACAAATGATCAAAAAGCACATGAAAAAATGTTCAATATCACTAATTATCAGAGAAATGCAAATCAAAACTTCAATGAGGTATCACCTCACACCAGTCAGAATGGCCGTCATTCAAAAATCCAAAAATGACAAATGCTGGAGAGGCTGTGGAGAAAGGGGTACCCTCCAACACTGCTGGTGGGAATGCAGTTTGGTGCAGCCACTATGGAAAACAGTGTGGAGTTTCCACAAAAGACTAGGATTAGACTTACCATATGACCCAGGAATCCCACTCCTGGGCTTGTATCCAGAAGGAAATCTACTTCAGGTTGACACCTGCATTCCAATGTTCATAGCAGCACTATTTACAATAGCCAAAACATGGAAGCAGCCTAAATGTCCATCAATAGGTGACTGGATAAAGAAGATGTGGTATATTTATACAATGGAATACTACTCAGCCATAAAATCTGACAACATAACACCACTTGCAGCAACATGGCTGCTCCTAGAGAATGTCATTCTAAGTGAAGTAAGTCAGAAAGAGAAAGAAAAATATTATATGAGATCACTCATATGTGGAATCTAAAGGCACATGGACAGAGAATACAGACTTGTGGTTACCAGAGGGGTAGAGGGTGGGAAGGGATAGACTGGGATTTCAAAATTGTAGAATAGATAAACAAGATTACACTGTATAGCACAGGGAAATATACACAAAATGTTATGATAAATCACAGAGAAAAAAATGTGACAATGAGTGTGTATATGTCCATGAATGACTGAAAAATTGTGCTGAACACTGGAATTTGACACAACATAGTAAAATGATTATAAATCAATAAAAAATGTTAAAAAAATTTGTAGATACTGACAGGCATATGTAGAATAGATAAACAAGTTTTTGCTCTATAGCACAAGGAGATATATACAAGATCTGTGGCAGCTTACAGCGAAAAAAATGTGACAATGAATATATGTATGTTCATGTATAACTGAAAAATTGTGCTCTACACTGGAATTTGACACAACATTGTAAAATGACTATAACTCAATAAAAAAATGTTTAAAAAAATGATCCATATCCCATGGAAGAGAATCAGCACTTGTTAAAGGAGACTAAGTCTTTCTACCTCACATAGGGACCAAGATCTCAGAATAAAGAAATGGGATGACGGGAAAGACAGGGACTTTAATGGAAAAGAAACTTCAAGGTAAATATATTTTCTTATGAATAGGAGCTATTTTAACTAATCTATTATGAAAGTGAGGTAAGAACCTTTCATTCAATGTTGGAAATTTGATATATTTTTAAATAAAATGATAATGTAACATATTGAAAACTTACAGATAAAACAATTTAGTATTGTTTTACAAATATATGTACAAATCTTACCGATAAAAAATGTAGTTCTGTTTTACAGAAGATGATCTACTAGACGTACACGTTGGAATATCCTATGGGAAAAGATGATGTTTCAAATGGGGATGGAAGAGAGGTTGTTTTCTTTCTCATCACATGTTTTTCTGAGTGGTTGGTCATTTGGAAAAAAACAAAACCAAACAATAAACCATCTCCCTACTTCGTGCTGTATGTAAAACAAATTACAAGGGATTGAATTTTATATTCTTTAAAAATTCATAGATTAATAGGACAAAACAGAAAAATTTTTAAAAATCTGAAATAAAGTTGGAATCTTATTCACACAATTTACCAAGATAAATTTTGAATGAATATAAGATTTAAATGTAGAAAAACAAAGCTATAAAATTATTGGATGGAAATAGTGATGAATTCCTCTGTCAACTTGTCAGATGGAAGACTTTCTACTGCTAACTCACAACACAGAAGCCATAAAAGAAAAAAAAACAGTTAAATTAAATATGTTTTTTTCTAGAAAAACATGAAAAATGACAAACCGTAAGTTCTAGAAAAGATAAATAGGGATCAAATGTTCCTAACATTCAGGAAGAATCCAACTACCTTAATGGATAAATGTGCACGGAGCCTTCACAGTGTTTGTTTTATATACTGATGAGAAAAGATCTCTATATTTTACGTAGTCTTTTTGTGCAAACTGAGAAAATAACAAGAATCTAAAGACATTCTAGTAGTGACTAAACATGTCTATTCATGGAGGGGGCTGGTCGGGGGGGTCCTGCATACCTGCTCATGCTTTTTTATTCTGAAACTATGGGACAGTCCCAATCCCAATATGTAATTAAACAATCAAGAGGTGCTAAAAATGCAAAAGAAAAAAAGGAACCCCTACTTGTCTGGTGAAGAGACCCAGGCACAAAGAGACTCAGAAATTGCCCAGGACCCCCTGGTTGGGAAAGTGGTTGAGGAGTCCTGAGCCAGCTGGTGCCACTGGAGCCTAACTGTGGGGTTATAAAGAGCAGGCTTTGAACCTCACCTGGGGCCTATTTTGTAATTCTGCAGCCCGGCTTTTCATTTTGCATCTGGAGCAGGGAGTCACATGGTTTCCTCCTGCCTCTGGCTCTGGGCCACTGGTCCCCTTGGCTTCCTGTCTTTCCCCAGAAGGGCTGAGACCCAGGACAGAGGGCTCAGCTGATAAGGATGCATGGAAGGTGGCGGAGAGGGGGCAGGAGTTTCAGGTGTCCTGGTAGCAGAACAAAGGAATCCCCTTGGTGTCTCTGGGGTGGTGCATTGGGTGTCGTGCCCCAGCCAGTGGGGCCTTTGAGCACAGGTCATCAGAGGGGAAGAAAAGTGGGCAGGGGACTCTGGATGAGAAAAGCCATGTAGCAACTTGGAGTAAGAACCCAGATGTCAGAGCTGGGCCCATTTGACAGGGAGCTCAGGAGGGACTCAGCCGTGGTGACAGGAGGTGGGGGAGGGGGTTACCCCCACCTTGGCTCCTGGAGCACCCCTACCAACCCTACCTTCCTACTTGGGTCCCAGCTCCCCTTACCCCATTCTGCCCTGGCCTACCTGTGCCCTGCATACACCCTGATGCTTCCTTCTCCACTGCCCCACCTCAACCCTCCCTGCCTGCAACCACCCCCAGACCCCCACCTGCCCTGGCCTACCTGCACCTGGATCTTCATCCTGCTTCCCTGCTGGGGACCAGAGGCCTTGGATAGCTACAGCTCACGGCAAGTCCCGGAGCCCTGAAGTACCTGTGGTGGGAACACCACAGGCACATCCAGGAGCCCACCTGTGTGGAATCTCCACCTGATGACCGCGTGGTGGCGCAGGCGCAGGGCAGTTCAGGGTGGGGATGGGGAGCTTGACCTCCAGCCTTGAGGGTCTCCATCTGTCCAATTCCTCTGTGTGTGTATGTGCTAGAAATCAGGGCCCCCAAACAATGAACCAGTGGGGTGCTCTCACTATGTGCCAAGTAGTTTATGGACATCACTACAACATCCTAAAGGAATGGAGATCGTCCCCCCAAATTAGCCCCTAAGGCATCTGAGACCAGAGACATTTCATGTCTTGACTGGAGCACGGACTCAAAAGTAGGAGACCTGACAAATCAGACTCTGAATTCCCTTCTGATGTGAGAACTTCTTTCAAGCCTTCATTCAGGCTGTTTCTCAAACTTGAGCTGATTGGAACCTCTGCAGGGCCTGTTGGAGCCCCAAGCTGGACCCGGCCCAGTGTACGTCTGCTTGGGGTCCCATACTTGGTATTTCCAAAGACTCCCAAATGATGCTGACTTGAAACTGTGATACCACCACAGAGTACTGGTAACTTAAACCACGAATCTCCCACCTTGCCTTAAGCATCTGGGGGGAGGGAGGCCAAAGAGAGGAAGCAACAGCTGCCACCTGAATCCCATTGCCTGTGAATGTTTGTCCTAAGACATGATCTTGGCCTCATGAGAACCTTAATTACACCACTAAGTGTGGATTGATTGATGATTACACAGATCTTACTAGCAATGATAAAGACCAATATCAGAAAGTCTAATTGCCTTTTATTCATTCTAGATTAGACAATTTGTTCCTTTTACAGTTTATCAGTTCCTAGGATCTTTCCTAAAAATTAGTAAATTGACTTTCTCAATGAGGTATTGTGCTTGAGTGTCTTGAGGGTGAAATGAACATTGATGAACTGTTTTCCCATGGCAGAAATATGCTGAAGGAGTTGCATTTGAAAAATTAGTTGAATTTCAGCTTTTCTTTATCTACTGTTACTACTGTCTCCTTTTCAGATTTGAGGGACTTTTGCATATCCCAGTGGGATATTATAGGAAATAAAGATAGAGGAATGGTCAAGGGTGATTATGGACATTCTAATCTTTGGTGACTTCAAAAATTATAGACAGGCATCTGGGTGGACCCATGCTAGACAGGACGTTGGCATCCTTCTGCAGTTGTTCCTTTTTGTAAATCACTGTCAGTCTCACTGGCTTCCCTCACTTGGGCAAGCAGGAAGGTTGGTCCAGAGGCAGAGGGAGGGGGAGATCAGGAGCAGGAGCCTTTACCCTACTTCCCGTGGACAGGCACAGGTGAGGCAGTGTAGGCAGGTTTAGGTATGGCTGGTTTGGATAATTTCAGCAGTCTCTGGGGGCACAGGGCTTAATTGTTTAGTACCCAGCCTTTGGGGTGATTGGGACAAGGGAATAAGGTCTGGAGTGCAAGAGCCCAATAAAGGAGGTGACTAAGGGTATAGGCTCTGGATCACTTGGTTTGCATTTGAAAGGCACACATAAGGGAGAGTTGTTTATTATCCCTAATAGTTGGCTGACACTGGGTGGGGAAGTTCTTTCAAGCTAGCAAGGTCTCAGATGTCAGAGCATCAGGATACAAAAAATAAGACATGATGAATACAATCCTATGATGCTGCAGGTGTGCAGTAAGGAGCTGTGACTGCCTAGTGTACAGCTCTGGTCTGCTAACTAGGGGCCAGAAAATCCTAAGATGTTATAAACAAACATGAAAGGAGGCCCCAAACACCAAAAATCTGCTCAGGGAGGGAACTGTTTATAAGGCAGGAAGTACACTTAACCTTGAAGAACTGGGTGTGACTCTTATATTCCCAATATCCACTTTGATGAAGCTCTGCCATAACTGACAAACTGACATACTTGTTTCCCTGATTTTGCCTCCATCTTTTGACTTTTTAAAATTAATATTTTACTTTGAGATAAATGTAGAGTCACATGCAGCTATAAGAAGTTAAATAGAGTCTATAACCTTTTCCCCAGTTCCCCCAGTGGTAACGTCTCTCTAAACTATACTGCAATATCTCAACCAGGATATTAACATTAATACAATCCAGATACAGAACATCTCCATCACCTCAAGGACCCTTTATGTTACCCTTTTACAGCCACATAGACCTCCCTCCCACTTCACCACCTCTTAATCCCTGGAAACCTCTAATGTCTTCTCCATTTCCTTAATTTTGCCATTTCTAGAATGTTCTGTCAGTGGGAGCATACAGTACATAACTATTTGGGGTTTGCTCATTTGCTGTCAGCATAATTGGAGATTCCTCAGGATTGTGGGGTGTATTAATAGTTGGTTTCTTTGTAACTCTTAGTAGTAGCCCATGATAGTGATGTATCACAGTTTGCTGAACCATTAAGGGACCTCTGGGTCTGTCATCAGTTTTCAGCTGTTACAAATAAAGCAGCAACAAACGTGTGTGCAGGTTTTTGTGTTAACATAAGTGTTCATTTCTCTGGGAAAATGCTGGGTGGTGTGGTAGCTGAATGTCTTGTTTTTAAAGAAACTGTCACAAATTATTTTCCAGAGTGGTGGCACTATTTCTCATTCTCACCAGCAGTGTGTGCTTGGTTTAGTTTCCCCACCTGCACACAGACATGTGGTGGTGTCATTTTTTTAATTTTAGGCATCTGATAGCTGTTCAGTGCCGTCTCATTGTGTGTTTAATTTGCATTTCCCTCATGGTTAGTGATGCTCAGTATCCTTTTGTGCTTATTTGCCATCTGTGTGTCTTCAGTGCTGTGGGACCTGTAGTAACCTGCTACAAACATTGTATGTAGAGACAGCATTCTCTCTCTACTAGAAAACTGACCAGGGTGCAGATGAGGAGGCTGCTGCCCAGAAGATTTAGATGCTGTCAAGCCAGGCCGCCTTGATGGAAGCAAAGGCTTCAAATCCAGCTGACTCAGGAGGTCACACAGGCTATGGGCAGTAAGGCCCCATCACCTCTTCTCACAGGGACAGTCAGTTTCATTTGACAACTGCAGAGGACTACAATTTGATCATCCTAACAGTGTGTATGGTTTCTATTGTAGGCTTGTGTAATAGTTATCTGTATGTATATTGTTTATTCCTCACTAGACTCTAAGAAACTGGAAGAAAGAGCTTCTATCTGATTTATCATTTAATTCTCACAGGCATTGGCACATTGGAAGAATTCAATATGTTTTATTGAGTAAACAATTGAAACAATTGCTTTCTGCCATAGGTGAAGAAAAAAGTGGATAATCTAAAATAGTCTTTCTTTAATTTTATTCATTCAGCAGACAGTGTTTGAGCCTGCATTTAAAAAGGCACTTGGTTAGGTCTGGACAGTAGAGAGAAAAGGGACTTAGACTAAACTCTCAGAAAACCTAGATTTGAACAGTGAAGACAGAAATTAAACAGAACCCAACCAATAACTGTGTTAACACCAGACTCTGATAGGTACAAAGAAAAATTAAACAGTGAGATGAGCCATTAAAAGAGGGACATCAGACTTTGATTGTGGAGAGGACAGGCAAGGAAGGCTTCTTTGAAGAGCTCATTTGAAATGAACTTTAAACGAGAATTTGGAATTAATGGGGAAAGTTAGGGGAGAGAGAGAGGTAGGTGGGGTAGAAGGAGAAAGAATAAGAATAAAAAGAAGAGAAGATTGTATGTTAGGAGATGTTTCATATTTTCATGCTGAAGGGATAGAATTTGAATACATGAAATTTCAGATGTGAAGAGTCTGCTAGGGATTGGAGACACTAAATGAAGGTACATGAAGGTGAAATCAGTCTGAAAAGGTAGGTGGAGGCCAGAAGCTTATTTTCACCCTTTTTAAAAATTGAAATGTAGTTGATTTATAATGTTTAGTTTCAGGTGTACAGCAAAATGATTCAGTTACACATAGACATATATATGTACATTTTGAGTTGCTTTTCCATTACAGCTCAATATAAGAAATTGAATATAGTTCCCTGTGCTGTACAGGAGGTCCTTGTTGTTTATCTATTTTACATACAGTAATGTATATCAAAACAGGTACGCTTTAACCCTGATCATAGTCTAATAAATAACCATTGACATTGCATTTTCAATTCAAGAAGTTTCCTAGAATGCAATTTAAGAATACTGATCTATCCATGTGAAATAGGTATTTTGAGTCATGTAAATATAAGTGAAATTTTGTTGCTGTTACTGTAACTGCTGTTGAAGACTGGGGCAAGTGGAAATACTCACAGCCCAAAGAGCCCTGTGTGCGGTGTCAGATGTATCAGTCCTCTCCTGTTATGTAAGAAAGGACCACTAACCAGCAGTTTCAAACACCCCTTTCTTGCACTTTGCCCCATGGCTCCAGGCACTGAGCCACTGGGCTTCTGCTCAGAGTGTCTACAAGACTGACACCAAGGTAACAGCCAGGCTCAATTCCTTTCTGGAGGCTGCTGAAGAGTTTGGTTCCAAGTCATGGAAGTCACTTGAGGCCTCAAGATGGAGTCCCAGCCTTCCTGCTAGCACTCAGCTCTCACATCCTTGGCACCTGACTGTTTTCCTTTTCAAGGCCAGCAAAGCACTGACTTTCCCTCCTGTTGAGTCTCTGTCCTACTCTGAACTTGTGAGTTTAGTAGGACTCTGGTTTCTGTTATGGGCTCACCTAGTTAGGTGAGGCTCACACTATAGTCTATCTTTTGATTAAGTCAGAGTTAATTCACCTGATCAAGGGAGTCACAGCCTACCCTCCTCACAGCTTCCACACCATCCAGGCAGGGGTCATGGACACATTAGGGACATCAGGGTCACTTACAACTTGCCTTCTAGAGCAGGAAGTGAAATTATCAGTGTGAAACCATGAAGAGAGCATACAGAGTTTAAAATAATGAGTAGGGAAACTGGGCAGTAGGGAATTCTTTGGTTGAAAGAGAGTTATGATGGACAGATACACACTACTATGTATAAAAAAGATAAATAACAAGGACTTACTGTATCCAGGAACTATATTCAGTATCTTTTAATAATCTATCATGGAAAAGAATCTTAAAAAGAATACAGACAGAAGCAAGATGGTGGAATAGAAGGATGCTTGTAGCTCACCCTCTCCCATAAATACACCAAAACTCACATCTATGGACCTACTCAGCCAACCAGAGCACCTGCCAAGCACCGAAAGAACACTGCCCTCTTCAAATGACAAAGACACCAAAAATCTGGTAGGAGAAAAGGAAAAAAGGAAGAAGAACAAGCAGAACAGTGTGGGACAGGGCCCGCGGGACAGGGCCCATGAACAGGGAGTGGAAAAGGAGTGGCACTCGTTCGCTGGGTCTCTCTTCTCCAACGGAGAGGCCAGCGGGATGGAAGGGGAGCCTCCAAGACTCAGATCTGTCCCGAGCACCTCTTTACTGACAGAACTGAGTTAAATGGGCACAAAGTGTCTCCACGACACCAGCCTGAGACATGAGCTGGCAGCTGGGGGCTGGGAGAGGCCACCCAAGCCAGGTGGAGGACTGGGGCTGTTGCACTGATGCAGCCCCAGGGGACTGCAGGGGGCTGCGAGCCATGGCTGGGAAGGGATATGGAGCAGAACAATCTTGGACCCCATAAATTGTGATAAAAGCAAAGCACCATGGCTGGTGTGCCCTGGGGGGGAGGGGTGCCATAGCCTTTGTCTCCCCAGACCTGTGCCTCCATTACTCGAGCTTCTGGTGAGAAGAGAGGCAGGCACAGCCACAGCCACCATCTCCTCCTGTGCGCAGCACCCAGCTGGGGGCAGGGCTGAGACCTGAATCTGCACCTGGGTGCTCTGCAGACACCTAGGCAGGACTGAGATTTGTTTACAGCCTGAGGCAGATAGGATCTTTCTGCCCTGGCACCTCACAGAACTCACACCACCAGGACAAACAAGGAACTGAGATTTGGCAAGAAACAGGGGCAGGGCCATTCTGCAGTCTTCCCCAAGCCTGCCTTTGGAGAGCTGACCCAAGGTGAAGCAGGCAGCTGCACAGAGCAACAGAGTGACCGGTGCCAGGAGAGGGCGGGTAGTGAACTGCCTTCCTGGCAGGAATGCAGCACCTGACCTCGGTGCTGAGAGGGGGCATGATCTGCCCACCTGCCATGCCCGAGTGCAGCATCTGACTGTGGCATTGGGAGGGGGGGTGATCTGCCCATCCACTGGGTAAGAGCTCAGCACCTGACCTGATCTGCTAGCCAACAGCCACTGGGAGCAGCACAGACGAGGGTGACAACAAAGGGCCTCTGGAAACAGCAAGCTGAATTGGTGAAACAGGGTGAAAACACAAAGATCTCTCAATAAAATCATTAAGATCACACTGTCTCCAAGAGAACTACGTAACTGATACTCCTTAAGCCACAGTACCAGAGAGATATGAGCAATATGAAGAAGCAGAAGAACCACTCCCAATTAAATGATCAAGATAAATCCCCTGAAAGCATGATCAAGGAAATAAACACTGATGGCCTACTAGATCAAGATTTCAAAAAGGATTAATCAAAGTACTGAAGGAACTAAAAGAAATAGTGTTTAGAGATATACAATATGTCAAAAATGAAATAGGAGCTATAAAGAAGAGCCCAGTAGAATTAGTAAACTCACTTGCTGAGATGAGAGCTGACCTAAAGGCTGTACAAAGCAGGCTAGATAATTCAGAGGAACGAATAAGTGACCTAGAAAGCAGGACAACAGAAATCACCTAATCAGAACAGCTGAGAGAAAAACAAATAAAAAAAAATGAAAACAATATAAGGAACCTATGGGATAATATAAAGTGTGCCAATCAAAGCATAATAAGGGGGAAGGGGAAGAAAGAACAAATGGGATTGAAAAGGTATTGGAAGAAATCATGACTGAAAACTTCCCAAACCTAAAGGAGGAATCAGATATCTAAGTACAGGAGGCTCAGAGGGTCCCAAACAGGAAGAACCCAAACAGACACACACCAAGACACATCTTTATCAAGATGGCCAGAGTCAAGGATAAAGAAATGATCCTAAAGGCAGCAAGAGAAAACCAAAGAGTGAGTTACAAGGGAACCCCCATAAGGCTCTCAGCTGATTTTTCTACACAAACACTACAGGCCAGAAGGGAGTGGCAAGATATATTCGAAGTCCTGAATGAAAAAAAGATGCAGCCTAGGATACTCCATCCAGCAAGGCTATCCTTTAGGATAAAAGGAGAGGTAAAGACCTTCACAGACAAGCAAAAACTAAGAGTTTAGCAACACTAAACCCATGCTAAAAGAAATATTGACAGGTTTACTCTAAATAGAAAAGAAGCAGGATGCTACAAAAATGAGAAACTCATAACTGGAAAGGAGATAACTGCCATGAATTACAAAAAGAATAAACACAAAATTGTAAAAGAAGACATCTAAATCATCAAGAGTGGGAGAGGGAAGAAAAGAAAGCCACTGTGGAAAACAGTGTGGAGATTCCTCAAAAGACTAGGAATAGACTTACCACATGACCCAGGAATCCCGCTCCTGGGCATATATCCAGAAGGACCCCCTACTTCAAAATGACACCTGCACCCCAATATTCATAGCAGCACTATTTACACTAGCCAAGACATGGAGATAGCCTAAATGTCCATCAACAGATGACTGAATAAAGAAGAAGTGATATATTTATATGATGGAATACTATTCAGCCACAAAAACCAACAACATGGATGTTCCTGGAGAATGTCATTCTAAGTGAAGTAAGCAGGAAAAGAAAGAAAAATATCATATGAGATCACTCATATGAGGTATCTAAAAACAAACATAAAAATGAAACAGAAACAGACTCACAGACACAGAATACAAACTTGTGGTTGCCAAGGGGGTAGGGGGTGGGAAGGGACAGACGGGGATTTTAAAATGCAGAATAGATAAACAAGATTATACTGTATAGCACAGGGAAATATATAAAAGATCTTGTGGTAGCTCATAGTGAAAAAAAGTAACAATGAATAAATATATGTTCATGTATAACTGAAAAATTGTGCTCTACACTAGAACTTGACACAACATTGTAAAATGACTATTACTCAATAAAAAAAATGTAAAAAAAAATTTAGAAAGGAAGTGATGCCACGGTAGAGATAAAGCATATGTTTCAGTAATGGCAATAAGAATAATAAAGAGACAATATATTTGGTAATTATTATAGTTAAATCTACAATATTTAACAACAAAAAGGCATACTAATATTAATAATACTAGTATTTGTTTAAGGCCCAATTAATTTGCTAAATAAATTATTACATTAAAACACCCCCCCAAAAAACCCCAAATATATGTAAATATATAATGATTGAATCCCTTAGCTCTACACCTGAAACTAACACATCATTGTAAGTCAGTTACACTTCAGTGAAAAGCAAGGGGAGATTAGGATGTGGGGGTGAAGGAATTGAAGAGGAAAAGGCAGAAAAATATAATAGAAAGAAAAATGAAAACAGAAGAAAAATGTAGGTTAGTGTAAAATGTCACATGACTTAATAGGCCTTAGACAAATCTGTGTCACACAATTTGATGGGATATGACTAAAAGTTAAATAGAATGAGAAACCTGTCATATTTTTGCAGCTAACTATGCATGTTGGGAAACTGGATGTTGGGAGAAGGATGAATAAAAGGAAAAAATGGTGCCTATAATATAATAATAATACTCTTATCTCTGTATAATACTGCAATTACAACACTCAATATTATGAAGTGTATCTCTAAATCATTAAAGTCAATGAGGTATTGGTATAGCTTAAAATTGTCCCAATATTATGAATATATAAATGTTGCACACACACACACACACATACACACAAATCCCTGTCAGAAATTGTATCATGTGCATGATTTCAAGGTCCAGTTTAAGACTTTTAAATTGCTTTTGTGATTGAATAAAAGGTTGTTTAAAATAATTTTTTTAAACCAAAATTTAGCATACTTAAAAGGATTGGATTTTCATGGCCTGAAAGAGCATAATATTCTTACTTTTTAGAGTTTCTTTGTGTAGATAAACAGCTGCTCATTTTCCAAATATCAATTCCGTGTTTAGTCTCATTATTAACTCTCAAGCAGGTGGATATAAGAACACTTTTCTCTCAAAAATACCAGTTTGCCTTTTTCCTCATCTCTCCCCCTGACAATCTAATCAAAAGAAAGAGATATTATTAACAAGATATTATTTATAATGTATTTTAGTATTTCATAGTGTAAAATAAAAGTTTGCCATGCCTAAAAAACCTGGAAGCTATTTTGTACTGTAGTCTTCTCTTAGAAATTTAAACTTAATTTGAGCCTTTTAAAGTCACCAAGAAGCCCTGCAGCATTTCTTATAATTTAATATCTTCAAAGAGTGCCAATTGTTCCCTTACAACAAGAAATTGAGACCTCATTTCTTTTTCCAAGGTCATTTAAAGGTTGAGATCATTTAGTAATTATGGTTCATGTGAAAGTTTGGGCTTGTATTGGATAATTTTTTTCAGAAGTTAATTTGAAACTTGTTATTTTAAAATGTCTAAGTGTGTGTTCATGCCTGTGTTTTTTGATCTAGGAGTACAAAATCCCCAGCATGAGTGAATTATTACTGTGCCTACTAATGGAAGTATTCACAGCTCAAGTTTCCCTCATACATATCCGATAAATATGGACTTGATGTGGAGATTTGTAGCAGTAGAGGAAAATGTGTGGATACAACCCACACTTGATGAAAGATTTGGGCTTGAAGACCCAGAAGATGACATACACAAGTAAGTTACCACATTCAAAATGCCAATGGAATGTAACAACACTTACAGTCTTCCAAATTGCTTCACTTTGATGTGACATTTTCAATGTCATCTTTTGTTCTGTTATACTTTTCTATTAAGCCAAGAAACTTACTACCTTACTTAAGGTATATTTCTGTCTACTTTTGAAAATAATTTGAGGTAATGTATGGTCAAAAATACCTATAGAGTTAAATGATTTGAAATAAGGAATAGAGAGGGGAGGATATAGCTCAGTGGTAGAGTATCTGCTTAGCCCCCAGTACCTCCATTAAAAATATATGCATAAATAAATGAACCTAATTACCTACCCCCCAAAGAAAAAGTAAAAATAAATAAATAAAAATTTTTAAAAATAAAATAAGGATTAGAGAATAAAAAGCCAACTAAAGGGATATTGTTGTGCCAGAGTCACAATTAGTGCAAAAAATTTTACATTTGAGCTTTCTCACAGCCAAGTCAATAAAATAAATAGTAAACTATTAAAAGAAAAAGCAGTATGCATGGGTACTTACAGTGTCCTTAGGTACACATATTGATACTTACACACCGAGGATGAAGAAGTTTGAATATTTCATCACAAGGAAGAAATGCAGTTCTGAAAGTAGAATTAGAAATTTCAGCTCACATTCCAGTTGGCCAATTAGCAATTCACCATATTTCCCCTAGAAGTGCTCATGAGCCAAAGTCAGTTGGACTATTTCACCCAGGCAAAGGACCACCTACCGTCTGGCATACAAATATTACTCCATAAATCCTGCGTGAATACACTTGTCAGGGTTGGGTGGTCTTACGGAAGACTTTCTACTTCAGTGGCATTTGTCTATCACAAAAATATTTTCCTTGAGCTTCTTTGCGGGTTTCTTTATTTTCTCTCTGGTATTCAAGTTAAAAGAGAACTTTTGCTTTATGGTATATTACAGATAAATATTTCAGTCCAGATGAAATAAGCTTTACACTTGCTGTCACCACAATTTGAATCTTTACCATTTATAGTGAGTTACATTTTGTTTCAATTTCTTCTTTCTCTGGCTCTGCAGCTCAGGTTAGTTTTTCCCTTACATCTGTAACATTAGCCTTTGTCTTATTTTATTTTTATTTTTTTAAACTTTTTTTATTGAGTTATAGTTATTTTACAATGTTGTGTCAAATTCCAGTGTATAACTGAAAATTGGGTAACCTTAGCCTTTGAGAACTAGAATGTGTCCTCGCTGTCCTTAGAGATGGTGTTGTCCAGCACTTCATTTTATGGATAAGGATGCAGGGGCCAGAAAAGTAAAGTCAGCAGCACTAGATCTCGTTCACCATTTCTAACTGAACAGATTTTAAAATCTGTTTTTCCTACACTGCTGTAGATGGCTTATCACCACGTTATGCTCAGTTCTTGCCTTCTCTTCATGTGGAGGGTTACACAGTCCTGTAAAAACTGTAAAGTGTTTGAGAATTTGCCCCACCCCCACCCCCACCGAGTAGCAGGTTAGCCTAACGTGGCTGCAAGGACACCAACTGTAGACCTGAGCCCCCCAGGTCAGTGACAAGGGACTGATGACAGCATTCACCAGAGGATCAGCACTCTCTGGTCCCGTCCCCACAGGTCCGGGCCAGGAGGGCCATGTGGCCCCTGCACACCTGGTGGTTTATGTGGCAGGAGAGGCAGCATTGGAGGTGCATGTGTGGATGACTGTGATGCTTTTATTAGTCAGCAGATAATAAACAATAAACTTTCACCCAGAATGCCTCACCTCGCGTGGGACAGCTTCACTCAGCATGAGACTCCACTCCACAAAAGTGGCTCTTCCAATAGTTCTGAAATCTCTTTTCTTGTGCCAGCCTGATTGTACCTTCTTATTAGTCTTGCAAATATAATCATTGTCCTCAATTTTCTTTTTTAACTCTGTCTCCTGATTTTCTCTGTAATTTTACTGCATGTGCGGATTACCCTCTGTGCTGTCCCGTGAGAAGTGAGTTACTTGTTGTCTGTTTTGGAGCATCTCCCATGGGACGATACTGCATGTTCACTTCTGTGACTCAGTACACATTTCAGAGCAAGCAAACTAAGCAGTAAGATGTTTTTCAATTCACATCAATGTGGGTAGCTTTGATCATTTGCTTTTGTTGATGGACAGTGCTTCATTGTATAAATAGGAAGTCTTTCTGGAGTCTTCCACTTTGGCTGAAGAGGCTGAAATATCCAGTCCTGTTTCTCCAAAAGTGCAAGAAAACATTCTCTGTGTCTGTAGCTGAGAACGGTACCTCTGTCTTAAAGACATTAATAATTTCAACTTTACAAGACAGTCAAATTATTTTTAATAGTGATCAATTTTACCTTCTACCAACAATATACAAAAATTTGTTTTTCTGCATTCTCCCCAGCCTTTTGATTTGTCATTCTTCTAGTTATGGTTAGGATAGTAAGTGTAAAATTGCACCTCAGTGTTAAGTCATACTTATTTTTCCTTATTACTAATGAGGTTGAGAATTTTTCATATCGTTACTGGCTATTCAGGTTTCCTTCTCTGAAATGCCTACTCATGTCTTCTGCTCAGTTTTTAATGGACTTTCCAGCTATTAAATAGATCATTTGGAAAAGAATTGACATCCTTATAATAATGACCCTTCCTGTTCTTGAGTACTTTGCTTCTCCTTTTACTCCTGTCTTCTTTATTATCTGTATGGTTTTAAAATACTCTTTCTAAGGATTTATAACTCTTTCATAAAGATATGATGTATCATTATTTGGATTTATTTCTGTGGTCTTTAATAGACTGTTGCTAAAGTCCCTTTTTGAAAATGACATTTCTAATTGTAAGTTGCTGGTATATAGAAATACAATCAATTCTTAGTATCACTCTTATATCTAGCAAACCTGCTGAGTGCCTTCATTTTAATCATTGTTCTGGCAGTTATTCTATGAAAAAATATTATGTGGTTTGTGAAAAAGTTCTCTCTCTTCCTTTCAGTTCTTTTGCTCTTTCTTTTCTGTCTCTTAAGTTGTCAGTTTCATTGGGAGGTATCTCCAACCTTTCCTGATTTTAGAATTTGCTTCTTTTATAAATAATAAACTTTAAAATTTGGAATAACTTTCAATTTACAGAATGTGGTGAAGAGAGCACAGAGGATTTCCATGATTATCTGTCCCTACATGGTAACATCTTCCAGAACCAGGCACCTTTATACAACTACAGGGCTAGTGCTCACACATACTGTTATCTAAATGACACACTTTCCTCAGATAACAGCATTTTTTCACTCCCTGAACTTTTTCTGTTTCAGAATCCTTCCCAAAGCAAGCATTGCATTTAGTCTCATGCCTTTCAGTCTTTTCCAGTCTGTGGCAATTTCCCTTTCCTTGTATTTCATCACCTTGACACTCTTGAAGAGTATTGGTCAGGCATTTCATAGAATATTCCTCAATTTAGGGTACCTACTGTGAACCTCGCCTACACTGATGCAGTTAACTTGAGTTCCTCATGTAATGAGTTCTTAGACGGCATTGAGGAGCTGCAATTTAAAAACTGTTTAATCAGTCATGACCAGTGAAGTTCTATTCCCTATGGAAAAACCCTGAGAAAAATCTGGGTTCCTATTTCTCCATCCAGAGCATCACCTGGAATTGCTTTGTGGTCAAGGTCTGCCCTGAGATGCCACAGAGAGCCAATGGCTGTGAAGCTGGGTCTTTACTTGTCAGCATGGAGGAAACAGCAGGAGACACACCATCAGCTTTATTTTATGAATGTCTACTTACAATGCTGGGGTGGAATTTTTTAAAAAGCTCTGCAGCATTGGCATTGAATCTGTCACTCAAGCTCCAGTGTTGATTCCTGTCCAGTAAATGACTGCTTTCCTATTTTTTTCCTTTCAATAAGGTTACTGTCAATGTCAAAAGATGCAATCCTCAACCATATGTTGTATGGGGCTTTGCATGTATATTGGAAGGAAAGAAGTTTGTTTCATGAAAAAGGATAAAACATTCATTGAAACTAAGCATATTTTATTGCACAGGGGAAAGTATATCTTTGTTAGGAATTTTATCATCATATAAAATTTGCTGCTATGTTTTTTTTCTTTGACCAACAGCATTTCCCAGTTTAGCTTATAGACTATTTAAAGTGCCTGAGAAAAGGAGTGTTGTCTTTGTCCAAAGTGTTCAGATCTACAGAAAGTGAGTGACCCTCAGGGTTGGGCAGGCATCTCCCAACTTTAACAAAGATTTTTCTCCACTTGGGAAACGTAAAGCTCAAGCTATAGATTAGGATGATAACAGGAGGGGCTGTGTTTGGTTTCATCAAATTTATTTCAGCAAGCACACAATACTGGGGAAAATAATACATGAATGCATATTTGTGCCAGGCTCACCATTGATGAGTAAATTTCATATAAAGTTTACTCCAAAGAAATGTCTCTCGTTCTCGCTTGACATGCTCATGATTTCTATTTCTTCCAAGTCCTGCCCTGTAAAACAATAAATTTATTTTTAAAATAATAATAAAATAGGATTTAATAGCCCATCTCCTGTCCTGTAATGATTACACATCTTCTCTCTCATAGATTACAGCAGCTGGAGGACAATTGACATTTACCATATCCTACAACCTCGAAGAAGAGGAAGAAGATACAGGACATATACTTCAGCTTATGATTATCTCAGAAATAGAGGATGGAGACCATCATTTACATTTAACTGCTTTACACTCTTGTGATATTTGAGGTTAGTTCTTACTTGGTTGGCTTAACATTCATTTATATATTTCTAGAGAAAAATATCATATCTTGGGAATTTTTTTATGCCAGTCTTATGTTTCACTCTGAGACATACCTAAAAGACTGAATATATTCATTGAGTTTTAATGATAAAGGAGATTTTTAGAGCAGTCTTTGAATTTTAATTTAAAACTTAATAACCACATACCCAAGAATATAAGGCTACTGAAAATGTTTAGTCAAATGGCTGATTTACATAGTTGTATTTTTTCCATCTCTCCTTGCTTCCAAGTAGACTTTATTGTTTACTTCTTTGTTTATATTCGGCAAAAGTGAATGGGAAAGGAAACTTGTTGATTTAGGCGCAGCTAAATTTTGACTTAAAAACTACTGATTTAGGTAAGAAAGATACAGGGGAAGTGCTTTGGGGATTTGGAGGGCCATAGGAAATCCCCAAATGTTGGAAGCCTTAATTTATCATAAAGGCTCTCATTCACCCTTTCTCATCCTCTCCCTTTCACATAATGCATGCCCTCCCCTCAACTCACATACTCAGAAGTACACATTCCATGCAAGTGTTTGATTCCAAATAGATCCATGTTGATTTAGCACCAAGCTCTGTTTTTCTGTCCTGAAACTTTCATGTATCTGAATCAATAGAAACAAAAATTCTTCCCTGAAAGTGAATGTTTCCAGGATTAGATGAAGTGATCTGGGTGATATATATCAGGAGGTTCTCTAAATGTAAAAATTTGAGAAGTGATATATTATTACTATGAATGAACTAGGATAAAATGTTAACCTAAATGATAATGGTGCCATTATCCTATTGTGAACATTAGGCTGCAGGGTTTTTTCTTGTCTGTTTTATTCCCAGATAGAAGAATCATTTAAAAAATAGCTTAATATAACTTTGAAAATTAAAAAAAAAAAACAAAATAAAACAAAACATAATTGCTTAATACATTATTCTGAGTTTTATTCCCTATTTTCCTGTATAACCCACATCCACCATAAAATAGTATATTTGAAATATACAATTTTTGTGCACGTTTATGAAATTGAGGTATTTGTAATCACACATATGTATGAGTTGCCAAGTATTTTTTTATTTTAGTTAATGGGGGAAGCAAGGTCATGAGTAACCAAAAAGTGTATATTTTGTAATGTATCTAATTAAGGCTACTATTTAAATTACTTTCTCTGCCTTTAATACATACAAGAAATATGCTGAATGACAGGGGAAGCCAAGCTGAAATTAAAATTCTACTGAGGATAATCCACAAAGTGGAGAATCTAAATACAGATAATTTTTACTTGTTTGTACATTTTTTTCTGACATAAAACATTTTTGCTTTCTTTTCCCTTTAGGGAAATGACTTGAGAACCCGTACAGCACAAGATGAGTTGTGTCTGCAGCCATCTGGTGAGCATATTAACATATTGTTACATAAAGAAGAATTATTTACCAACATGACACAAATTTCCCAGTAGGTAGAAAAGAGTTTATGACAGTGCTTGAAAATTTGAGAGTCCAAATACAAATCACAAACAGCCTTGAGATGGGTGCCATCTTCAGGTAAACTGAGGAACTGCATCTCCCGGTGTTTACACCTTTACCTTGGGGCGAACATTCATGTGCTAAGAGTGACTTTGAAGGTCCCTAAAGTTTGCTGTCTTCAAATAGTATATAAGAATGGAGCATTAGTTTTCTGAAAAGTGTTTCTATTAAGCTTTAAAGACTTACCTACCCAAAATAGACTTGTCTGAATCCTTATTTAGTATTGATGATTTTTTTCACAGTTTTGCCAGAACATGCAATAAAAATGATCCTCATACTGAGAAATGCTAAGCAGGAAAATAAAGTTTCCTTTATGATGACTTAGATAGTGGGAAACTAAAGTGATATAATTCCAGGGTACACGTGTTCAGAAAGTGGGTTGTGAATATTTTCTTCCATTAATTAATTCAATCTTTTCTGACTTTATAGTATAGTTTGTAATAAGAAATATGAGCACCTTCATTTAAATAACCACAAATCTTTCATATAACACTGTAATACAATAATGGCTGCATCATATAAAGGGAAGTGTGAGCTTTGGGCGCAACCCAACTAGGAATTCAATTAGCTCTATCACTTATTATATATTTGAAATTTGGCAAGAGGTCTGTCCTTAAGGAAACTCGATTTCCTCAAATGTTAAGTGGAGAAAATACTGCCTACCTTTCAAGGTGATGGTGAAAATCATGTGGGATAATTATGTAAAGTGTTCATTACCTAGAATGCTTTACAAGTTTAGTTCTGTTTTGTTGTGCATTTTTCTCCTTAAAGAGAGCGCTCCCTGACTGGAACCAAAGAGGCCCACGTGATACTGACTGTCAGCTCTGGTGCTTTCCATTGTTAAAACAGTGATGTATTTATCTGACAAAATGCTAACTTCGATTGTTAAAACTGAATGAGTTTTTTCCTTTCTCCTTGGCTATTCTAATAGCAAATAACACAAGTTATCATGGCAACTTTCTCCCCAGATTAAGTTAGATGTTTGAATGTGACCTGCAACTCACAATGGGGCATACCTATAATCAAAGCAACATCTTCTGTATTGACTTATCTGCAAAGGGATGTTTTTAATTGCTGAGCCCCCCCACCCAGCCATCGTTTGCTTGTGCAGCCTAGTTTGTCTTTCGCTTGTAGCATTTCAGCGAAGTGTAATCATCATCACCATCTCCCAATCGAGGGAACTGCAGACTCATCCACAGAACCGCTGCCCGACGATGTAACTCTTTTGCACAGTGAAATCTGCAAGAAGCTGGGTTAAAATGCCATTAAGATGAGAAGCAGCACTTAGGAATTCTGTTTCTACACATTTAGGAAATAGATTGTCATGGTGTTTAAAGAGCAAAAAGAGATGTGTCCTCTGGGTTTTCAAAATAAATGATAATCAAATTGACTTAAAAAGTGGCTAGGGGTCTTATTTATTTTTGTCAGCATTGCTGCTCAGATTGGTTAATCCAAAGGCATTTCCCCCTGATTCATGTGAGATCATTTCAGTGCCTACCCATCTTGAAATCATTAGTTTCATTTGAGCCTTCTGAGGTTTTACCACATGTGAGTGATGTGTTCACAGAGCCCAGCTATGGGCTCTGACCTGAGAACTCATCCAAGTAGGTGTCACTTCCTGCAGCCTGCATTACATAAGGCACTCTGGCTCATGAAGTAAAAGCCATGTCAGATTTGAAACTCCTCCCCATTTTGGGAGAGCCAAAAGGTAGCATGAATCCTGAGTCAGTAAATTTGTATTTTATTTATCTCTAATCTGCTAGTGGATTGCTCATATCTGTAAAACATCACTTGGTTTCAACTTGTCTTGCACAGTAGCCTCCAGATTGGTATACATCTTGTGTACAAACAAGTAAAACAAGTAAATCGAAGCTCTCTCAACAGAAATACATGTTTAGATTTATTTAAGGAGGATTTACTTCCACGGTGGTTCTCTTGGTAAAGGGGCTAATGCCCACCCCCAGCCATGGAAGAACTGGAATTCAATAGTCAAAGGAGGACTGGGCTGCAGGTCAGGATTTTGACTTCTAAAGTTTTCAACTTAGCTATTTAATAGTTGTAAACACAAATGTTATTTTGACCTCTTTGGATTTCAGTCACTTCATCTGTGAAATACAGAGGAGGAGAATTGCTTGCCAACTTGGAAAGCCATCTATGAGAATGGAATTAGGGGACTGCAAGAACACTTTGCTAATGGCAAATCAGCACACAAATCCAAAACATTTCTATCTGACCTGCATCATTCCAAGGAATACCATTATCTCCAAGTACCACTGAGGCTTGGAGACATCGAGAACACAGCATGTACTGATATATCTATCATTGTGACAGTTTTTGCTGTCATTCTTTTCCAGAATGCTGAGAGAACATACAATAAAATTGATTGATTTCCTTCTCATTGTCATCATTGCTAAGATGAAGATAAAAATGGAAAACTTTTATTCTTCCTTTAGAATGTGAGGGAAATCAACTGAACTTAGCTGTGCCTCTATCTCCTTGAAATTCTCCAAACCTTAGATTTAGTAGCACCCCCCCTTTTTTTTTTGGATTCTTGATATTGAACTCAAGCCAGGAGCCTATTCAGCTTTCTTAAACACCTATTAGATATAGAACTGTGCAAAAAGTAGATTTTCTTTATCCCCTATAATAGACATTAGCATAATTCATGACATTTTCAACCTCCTCCTTGCGGAAGTTTGCATTTCCCTAACCTTTGAGGGTAGATGAGGTCATCGGACTTGGTGTGGCCAATGAAATGTGAGCTGCAGTGATGTATTACTCCTCTTCCCCATCCTCCAACCTCTGGGAAAAACTGAATCACCATTGTGAGGCTCTGTGGAGCTCACTCAGCTACCAGAAGATCAAAATTGCCTGACATATGGACAGCACATGGAGGTCAGCAGCTCTGAACCGTCACCCAGACCTGTGGAGGACTTGACATGAGGAAACTTTTGTTTTCTGTTAACCCCCAAGAATTTGGAGTTGTTTGTTGCCACAGCATAACCAAGCCCATCACGATTTTATTGTGAGGCACCCCCATGTGTCTTAACTGCTTGTAAAGAAATACAGAATTTCTTCAAGGCAAGATGTTTGCACATGAGTGTTTTAAGAATTTTTTTGTATTAATGTTACACAGAATTTATGTACTAAATAATCTAGAAAAATCTTTATGAACAAAGGAGTATTTTGATGATTATAGAGAGTGTGGATAGTATATTTCTGCCTTTTGAAATGAATGATACAGGGAAATCACATTTAGAAGAAATTATTATGATGTGGGCTCTAGGGCCATAAAAAGATTTATGTAACTTGTTATTGGAAAGAGTTTGAGCCCAGATTTATACCCACAAGTGTTTTCTCCTCCTTATCTTTGACTGTCACATTTCAATTCTTTGTATCTCTGCTTTATCTGACTATTTCAGAAGAGACATCAAGCCAGTGCTTCCTTTGATCTCATACCTGCCAACAGCACTAAGTTCAGGAGGAAGCCCCTGTGTTAGGAAGAACAGCTCTGTGGCAAGATTTCATCGATGACAACACTTTGACAAGCACATTTGCCGGGCTTGCTACCTAAATATTTTCCTTTATCCAAAAAAGACAAAAAAAATTTTTTAAATATCCCTGAGACTGAATTGAAACCTTATGTTCAGTCTTATTGGCCTAGGAACAGACCCATAATGGTACTGTTTTTGGTGGCATCTGTAAACCCTGTCAATGCTTTGGTCATGAGGAATCTTGTGATGCCAGCACTGGAGAATGCCTGCTAAGTGCTTTTTCCTTTGGGGATGTGGGTTGACAGGGCTGACCTCAGCTCAATAGGCCCTGGTATTCAATCACCATGCTTGGGACCTTAGACACTTGAGTCAAGAAGTGATTTGATGAAGAACATCTTTATATTGAGCTGAGTTGGAAGCTGAGAACATTCTTTCACATGTGGTTTCCTTGACTGACAAGTATTAGAAAATGCTTATTCATATTAGTCAAAGAATTGAATTAGGATCAGATACATCATAATAAATCAGAACTAATGATCGGGATACATACCTACAGTGAATATATATGGTTTCAATCCCTTTCATAAATGTACCAAAAAAGATTGTACTTACTGTAGCAGGAAATGATCTGTATCCTCATAATATGGGAAAGTATAAAATATAACCTCTGTAAGATGCGTAATTTATTTTTTTCACTTTGAAAATGAGGGCACTTAAAATTTTAGCATTTAACTAAATAAAGTATCATAAGTAGATTAACAAATAATAAATATATTTAATACATATTCACCAGGGCTGCCTACTCCTGCAATTAAGTCTATTCTTGAACCAGGAAAAAAAAGCTCTGCATAGGGCAAAGCACTTTCCACCCTGCTAGGAAGCCTCTGGGTGGAAAATCACACTGAATGGACCATTCTGATTAATGTGAGGGCATGTTAGTTTCATATTGCCTGACGTGGCCTGAAGCTTGAAACGGCACTTCTCACCCATCAGTCCTGTAGAAAAACAACGTGAAATGGTGCCACGTTAGGAGGCTATCAGACTCTCATTTCCCAGTTGAATTTAAGGCAGACTCTGTTTTCTGTGTTTCTTAATGTTCTCTCCTTCTCTTGCTCATTCTTTTCCTCCACCCTTTTCTTCTACTTAAAAGCTTTTGGGAAAATCCAAAATGAAAATTCAAGGCTTTTGTTTCCATGCGATTTGGCATTTCGTTTTATTGCTGTTCTTTCTCTATAGAAGATTCTGTTTAATTACGTTGCAGTATAAAGCACTTATAGTCTTAATACTGACTTAAGACTGAGAGTCAATTTGTGGATCAGTAGATTTTTCAAATGGCATTGTTATGAATAGAAAGACTAAATGATTTTCATTTTAAGTATATAATAAGTCTTTTAAAATGTACGTTGGGAAAAATATAAAGTTACCTTTAAAACACTTTACTAACCTACAATAGGAAATGCTCAGCCCAGAACAGATATACATTTGCTTTACTTAAACCTAAAAAGACCAAAATAGATATATCATGATACCAGGCTTATAATGTTTCTGACAGTAATATTGCATTAAGTCTAAAACCATACTATTGGTCCATTTGGTTATGTGATATTTCTATGAAAGCCCATTGTTTTAGAATATAGCAGTTTCATTTTTGCATAATTTGGGGAAGAATTAGAGAAAGGATCAGTGTTTCTCTGAGACCTTTTACTAATGAAATCCAGTTCATTGACTTTGTTTCATGGACAGGAAAAGAGGAGGCAACTTCAAATAACAATGAATCTTAGGGAAACAGTAGAAAGCTTGATGATAGAGATGGAATCTGGTGTTTTCTGAGTTTTCCACTGTAGCTGGTAAATAGGTGATCTCTTTTCTGGAGACTGTCAAATGCTCTTTATCCAAAAAAGAAACTGATAAATAAGTGCTGATGTTCCATTTTGAACATATTCATTATAATATAATCCACAAAAAGAAAAATATTTAGGTGTTGGCATATCAAAGGCATTCTTACTATTCAACTGACCTGCATTTTAGCTTGTTTTTTTATTATTTATGTTCCTCCCCCCAGGATTAAACAGAAAATTTATTAAATTTACAAATAAACTGCTAATTAGCTTTGAAAACTAATTAGAAATTAACTAGACTCTTTTTTGATATCAGATCAAAAGTCCAGACTTCTGTTACAGTATGGACTTACATTAAAAGATCAATTTTAACTCAGGGTACATTTGAAGTGACTTAGGAAACATTCAAAGCCACAAGGGAAGTTTGCATACTTGCTCGTTGTCACTGTTCTTGTGACGAGTGATGTGAACAGATATTTGGAAAGCATTTTTGTGGCAGGACACCTATAAAAATAACCAAATTGTCAGGGTGAAATTTTCACCTTTTTTAGTTTGGCTCTTTCCAGTGTATTATTGTCTAATACTGTTTTATAATTTCAGTTGCAAAAACACTTGCATTTTAAGATTAATTTTATTGTTTCCATTAAGTGAGATACAGCAGTAGGAAATGTAAGGAATGCCTATTTGTTATTTTCCTTTTAAATCGGTAAAGAAATGCAGGGTCTCTGGGTTGCACAAGATTTTTGATTGAGTTTTAGAAATACTGTTTTCAACATGGTTAAAACATAATCAGCTTTATGATCTTATTTTTTTTAAATCCCTGTCTTTGAAGATATAATTTTGTGTCAATATGATTCAGAATATTTGCAAAAAATATACCTTTTTTTTTTTAGTAATAACCAACCTTAGCTCAACTTGAAAATTGAAAGGAACTAATATGAAGGTGAAATCAAAGAGGAAAGCCAGTCATCAAATTGACCTCTGGGCTGCACATTCCATCCCAATTACTGTTATTTAGACAAATGTTGATAGCGAATTTAACACCTTTACTACTTGGATAGAAGGTTGCTAAATAAATTTGAGAGAGAATTTTAAATACCTTGAAGAAAAACCTATTTTCATGTATCAACAGATATTAAAGAATTACCTATTCACTTGTAGTTAATGACACTGTTATGGGATTTCAGAGCTTGAAAACTTCATATATTACATATATTATAGGCTTTAGTTCTTAAATATTACAGAACATAAGCAAGTGATTCAGAGTTAAATTATTGGATTGTAACTTAGTATCTTTTACTCAATAGAGAATCTATTTCTCTCCCCAAGGAATTTAACAAGCTATGTTCAAAAATGTTTTTTTCTGTGTGTTTGTTATTAAATCCATTTACTAAATGTAATTAAAATTGAGCTTCAGTTTTTAACTTTTTTTTAATATAAGTATAGTCAGTTACAGTGTGTCAATTTTTAGTGTACAGCATCATGTCCCAGTCATGCATACACATGCATACATTGATTTTCACATTCTTTTTCATTAAATGTTATTATAAGATATTGGACATAGTTCCCTGTGCTATACAGAAGAAATTTTTTAAATCAATTTTTATATACAGTGGTTAACATTTGCAAATCTCAAACTCCCAAGTTTATCCCTTCCTACCCCCTTTCCCTGGTAACCATAAGATTGTTTACTATGTCTGCAAGTCTATTTCTGTTTTGTAGATGAGTTCATTATTGTGTCATCATCACCACCTTTTTTTTCCTCTTCCTGGCTTACTTCTCCTAGAATGATGATCTCCAGGCCCAACCATTTTGCTGTAGATGGCATTATTTTATTCTTTTTTATGGCTGAGTAGTATTCCATTGTGTGTGTGTGTGTGTGTGTGTGTGTGTGTGTGTATGGACATCTAGGTTGCTTCCATGTCTTGGTTATTGTAATAGTGCTACTATGAACATTAGGGTGCATGGATCTTTTTGAATTACAGTTCCCTGCAGATATATACCCAGGAGTGGGATTGCTGGATCATAAGGTAAGTATATTTTTAGTTTTTTGAGGAATCCCAACACTGTTTTCCATAATGACTGCACCAAACTACATTCCCACCAACAGTGCATTACCCTTTTGAATGGGTTAACAAAGTTTTTCTCCCTGTCTTTAGTTTGGGGCAGTTATCCTATGGTGTGCTCTGGTGTGTGTGTGTGTGTGTGTGCACTAGATTGTTTTTATATTTATCCTGCTAGGGATTCTTCATGGGTATCAAAGTATGTGACCTGATCTCTTGTCAGTTTTGGAAAGAAAAATCTCTTTCAACGTTGCTACCATCCTGTCTTTCCCTCATGTTTGTAAGTCAAATGACATCTGCATCAGAGATTTCTTTGTGTCTATCAGTCTTTAAACTGGGTATGTTGATTTGTGCTGTATTCCAGGTTACTGCTTCTGTTTTCAGCTATGTCTATTCTGTTATCGATTGAGCTCTCAATTTCTGTTTTTATATTTTTATGTTCTAGAATTTTCATTTGGTTCTTTATTACTGTTTCTAGTTCTCTGCCCAAACTTTACAGTCTTGTCTTTTAATCCCTTGAACATATGACTCATAGTGATTTTAAAGTCAATGTCCAAGAATTCCATTATTGGTTTCATCTGGGTCCATTTCTATTCATCATTTTTGTGTTTTTCAGTTAGGTTTCCTCATGAGCCTGATGATTTTTCAGGTCTGGTAGATTGCATATTAGAAAGGTTGGAGCTATGTTAAAGTTCTGGACAGTGTGGTCTTCCTCCACAGGAGACTCCTTTTGTCCCTGGCAGGCATGAAGAATAGGGGCAACTCCAGGCTATCTTATCTCACCAGGGGCTGAGTGATTTGAAGCTGGACTCCTGTTCCCATGATGGTTACTTTATCTCTGGAAGGGTGGGGTTCTTCAGGGCTTTGACCCAATAGAGATGCTACGTAACATACAGGACCCTCAGGAGTGGACAGAGCTCACGCTTAGCATTCAGGAGGACCTGGGCTCAACCTCCAGTACCTCCATTAAAAAGAAAAAAGAAAAGAAATTTCAAAAGAAATACAAGGCTCTCAATTACATTTGAATTTTGGATAAATAGTGCGTTATGTTTTAGTGTATGGTCCTCCAAATCATGGTCTGTATTTTTATTAGCTAGGTCTGTTAACCCTAAACCCAAAGCCTTACCCTGTGCTCCGGGTTATGTTGGGAATTTGTCCCCCTGTGGCTGAGACCTGCAGAAGCCCTGCTGCTATGGCGGTCCCCACCTCCCGGGGGCGCTGTGCTCCGCGCTGGCGGCCGCTGCCCTGGGAGCCCATCTCATGGGCTGGGACCGCTCCTGCAGCCCCTCCTCTCAGCCCACGATTCCTTACTGCCCTCGTGTCTGTGTAGGGCCTTCAGACACGTGTTTTACAACGTGTAATCATTCTGTCTTTTCTACTGCAGACACAGGGAAGCATCTCGAGCTACCTGGAGTTTTGTGACCATTGATTCATTGACTTTTACATTCAGTGTCACTGTAAAAGTTCTTAGGAGAGCCCAGTTTGATTTCTTTCTCTACTTGGGGGCTTGAATACCTTTTTTTTTTTTTTTTTTTTTTTTTTTGCTTCAACAACCTAACCGGGACTTCTGATGCCAGCTGTTTTGTTTCCTGGTACATTCTTTGTCCCGTTTAAGATTCATTTCAGGAAATTTCTTTTGTATTTTACCTCTAAATTCTTTGTACCATCACTAGCCTCCGCATTCTAGAGACACTCATCATTCTTACGTTCTCTGGCCATTGTCGGTCTCTTCCTTCCGGTTTCCATCTCCTTGTCCGCATTCACCGAGAGTCCCCAGCCCTTCCCTCCTGCTCTGAGTGCGTCCCCGCCGTCTCCTTTCTACTTCTGGCTGCTTCAGCTTTAGTTGTTGGTCTGCAGAACTGACTAGTGTTTTCCATTGGTCCTCTTTTCCATGATGACTCTCTTATTTACTTTCTTATCCTTTCTCCCGTCTTGTCTTTGATCCCCTGTCCTAGTGAATTTCTGTTTTTAGTAAGCTCTTCCCGGCTTGCAGCGCTTTTGGGGAGCTGGCTTTGCAGCTTGTTTCCTCGCAACTTCTTCTGAAGGCCATGCCACTCCCGGTGCATCCACACCCTCTCCCTGCAGGTTCACCCTCTGCTCTGAATCTCAATTACAGAAACATAGGTCAGCAGCTTCTGGCTGTAGGGAATCACAGAGTTATATTATTGGACTGTAGAAAGCCCTGTGGGGTGTAATTACCATCACCCCCTCTTAGAGAAAGAGGCACTGAGGCCCAGAGAGGTTAACTGGTTGCCATATGGGCAGAGTGGCAGGTGGGTGCATACCCTCCACCGTGGCCAAGGGTGCAGCTAGTGGATCCCAGCTGGCAGGGGTCAGGGCTCCCTCTCACAGATCCTGTAGGACTGTGGATTGAGACCCCACTTCCATCTCTGGATGCGGGTGCCTGAATTTGGAAGTAGTACGTTTGGATTTCAGATTGCAGGGGTCGTGTGGGGGGTCTACAGGAACTTCTCTGTCTGAGGCCACTTTTCTCTCTTCCTTGGGGTTCCTACCAGCACCTGCAGCCTGTCTCCCCAAACTGGGGGCTCCCGAGAGCGTCTGCCAGCTCCCAGCTGTGTCTGGGGTGGGGACGGTCAGGAGACCCAGGTCCTCTCTCCCTATCTCCGCAGCCGCTCCTCCTCACGCCTCCTCATTTGCTCCCTGCCAGCGGATTATTCTGGCTTGATGGCGTTTGGGGCTTTTAGAACATTTTTGGTCCTTCCATCAGGTCAGGGGTAAGGGCTCCTTCTCAGCTCGCCTTGATAGCCTAGAGCGCGGGCTCACACTGTGCGGCACCCCGGATCCCTCCACGCCGGCGGCGCCCAGGGGTCCTGGGACCTCACGCCCTCTTCCCACTAGCAGAGCCCACCCCGGGTACCAAGCGACCACCGTCACCCAGGATGCCTTCCGGGAGCTCCTGGCGAGGAAGGAGCTGGCCCGCCACCAGTGGGAGCTCCGGGACTTGAGCTTCTTAAAAATATACTGAAATAAATAGTAAGCCAGAACTTTTATTAAATCAAGCTGGCTATCCCATTGGTCATTCAGATTCTGATTAAAATGAATTTATATTTTAGGTATTAGCTGTTTCCTCCACATATTTCGTTATTGATGATAAAATGAAAGGTTTTGCACCTCAAGCTCTGATAAACTCTTTCAAAATGAGAAAAAAATAAATTTATAACCTTGTAAAATTAGAAATGTATTTCAGTCACAATGAATCCATATTGTATGATATTTAATAGACATTAGATACATTTTCTTATACCATTGGAGATTGAGGTCCTGCCTATGTCATTCCAAAACAAAAATTTATAAGCTCGTGTTATTGGAAGCTTTCTAGACAATTTCATTGGTTGATTACCTGATTGTTCACCTTTACCAATCTTGATGAATTTTGTGGAAGCAACATTAGTTTAATTAATATGAAGAAATGGAGATATAAATTATTTTATTTTGATTTTTTTATTTTTGAGAAGGACATGATGCCAAAAATACTTAATTGGCAGAAAAATGCCCTTTCAATTTTTAAAAATGTCAGGAGGAAATTGTTATGTGCCTTGCAGTTTTATCATATACTAGTATACATTTAAAATTTTTTCACGATTCTATTGTTTCATTACACATCAGGCAAGCCCCTCACAGATGTGATGCATTAGGACACATCATCAGACTACCAGGGTCCAAATTAATCTCTGAGGTAAGAGGGTCACAGACTCAGAAGATTTGTACGATTAGCCACAGTTCTCATTAAATCAGCATTTTTAAGCTGAACAATTAATTTTTACCTAAGATCGGGTACAGTTTCCATGAAACGAATGTTGTTAAGACTCTATGACTAGCTCACAGCGATAGTGACTGAGCAGGGCCAGCAGTAGTGGCAGCTGTGGCAACAGCCGGATATAGCAGTGGTGGCAGCAGCAGTGGGTGGCGGGGGACTGTGACCTGGAGCTGCCCCGGGGAACCCAAGGTCCCTGCATATGGGAAAACAGAGAGCCCGAAGCAAATGTTCTTCACACTAGGTGGCTTTACCGGGTTGTGCATCACCTTGACCTCATCCTTTGCCACCAAACCGCTTATCAAGAGGTGTTCAAACCAGAGAACGTTAGCCTGAGGAATGAGCTGCGTGAGGTCTGGGTGAAGCATATGTTCCTACACCCAGTGGACTATGGGAGGAAGGCTGAGATGCTGCTGTGGAGAAAGATGTACTAGGAAGTTATCCAGCATATTAAGACCAATAAAATCATATCCACAGCCTGAGAACCTTGTGCCTACAGGACACACCTCATCGCTGGTATTGGCTTCTACCAGCATCTCCTTCTTTACATCCTGTCCCACTACCAGCTACAACTGTAATGCTGCATCGACTGGACCCACATCACCGAACCCCTCACAGTTCAGTGAAATCTGAAAGGTGGGCTTGAGGAGCAAGTTCATGTGCTTCTACCTCTGGCATTCTTACTGCTCAGGATTCATATTCCTTGTGACCCAGACAGGCAGACAGGATTCTAGCAAGACCTACAAATGCTTCATGAAGTTTGGATTTATCCAAAAATGCAAATGAGCCTCTTTGGTTTCAGGGTGTAGACCCATGTCAAGAAGGGATGGAATGGATCTAGAGTAGGTCTGGCACTGGAAGAGGGTATTAATAGCATTTGGGATTTTTCTCCCAGTCGAATTTGGCTGGCACTGTTTCTTTTAATTTTAGAGATTGTTTCCTAGTACTTGATGAAAGTAAAGTTTTTATAAAACTGGAGTGGTTGAGACTCTATGACTGTATACACATACACACACTCACAATCATGTGTTTCCTTAAGAAAAAAGTTAAAAACCAGAGGAGGAAAGGAACTAAGATTTGCATAATGAAAAAAATTTTTAAATGAATTTCAGTCGTCTTTTTGTAAGTCCGTATATGCTGAAACTAGCATGCAGCTTATAAGCTAGATATTAAATAAACTTTCAATACTATTTCCCAGCTATAAAATTGACTATTTAGTGTGGAAAATTTGGCTTCCCAGCGGGGAACAGACTAATGACTCTGTAGACCTATTTTTGGTAATGTGTTGATGCTTGAGACCAAAATGATAAAGTCTGATATGCATTTCTTCCTCAGAATTGCAGGGATCACACAGTTGGCCCTTTCTGCAGTAAATGTCTTCCTGGTTTTTATGGTGATCCTACTAGAAGAACCTCTGATGACTGTCAGCCCTGCGCCTGTCCACTCAGCATCTCGTCCAATACATGAGTAACAGACTTCTCTCTCGTGAGTTGGGAATTCAGTTTTGCAAGTGCATTTTTGATATAGTTTACCCTTTCTCTTGTCAGACATAAAGAAATAAATAAGTATATGAATTTCTTGGAAAGATAATATGAGTTTTTGTAAATATAAAATAGTTAAAGTCATGGCTACTTACTGTGCAGAATCTTTAATATTTTAGCTCTAGTTTGAGAGACTTAATATCTAAGTGACAGACCTCAAACAGGATTTCTAAACCAACTCCAAAGAACAGACATATCTTATACAAACAGACACATGTCCACACACTCACACACACACACACACACACACACACACATATCTTCATATTGTTACCATGACCAAACTCATTCTGTTCACCGCACGGCAGGACAATAAATTGGGAGACATGTTGGAGCAAAGAATAGTGACTTTATTCAGAAAGCTGGCAGACCGAGAGGATGGCAGACTAATGTTCTGGAGAACCATCCCTCCCATCAGAGTATGGACTTCTTTTATACAAAAACAAACAAACAAAAAGAAAACACAGGACAGGGTGTGGTTGGTTGTTGCAACCTTCTTGGTGTAGGAATTCTTTGTTCCTGCAGCCATCCATGTGGGTCAGCTCATGGTGCTCCTGCAAAACCTCCCAGAAAACAATTGTTATTCGCTATTGTGCAACTTTGTTATCTTTACGTGGGTGTAGAGCTAGCAAGATTAAGCCTAGAAAGCAAGGAACAGGGTTAAAGCCAAAGGAACAGATCTAATATGGAGTCAGATTTGTTCTTTTCTTTTACAATATTGTGATAAAAAGACTGCTAATACAAATGCTGCTCATTTGGGTCCCAGTCACATTCTATTTATTTGTGACTCTTGGGCAAGTCATAAACCCCTCAAAAAGGTAAAATAAGAGGTTGATCTAGTTGACCTTTAAGTACCAGCTGTCTCCCTCAGTTATCACCTGGTTAATCATATTATCATATAGTACCATATTATGTATATATAAATATGTTTATCTTATTGAAACAGTATAAAGGTTTTATATCATAAATTATACAAATATTGAAATATGGGCTATAATTAGCATCTTAAATTGCATAAACTACAACTTGATAAAGTTTAATGCAAACTTCATACAATTTTTCTAGTCTAGTCATTCTTTCTTTTTTCTTTCTTTCTTTCTTTCTTTCTTTCTTTCTTTCTTTTTTACTTTTCTACTTGTTCATCTAAAACAATAACCTTTTGTAGCAGTCTTTTAAAAGTATATATATTTTCTGCTCTTCCCTTTACATTTTAGGTGAACACTGTACTCCAGTTGCTCTCATCACTTTACCCTCAGGGCAGCCATCCCGTAAGCAAATACATAAGCAAGACCCTGAAACCAAAAATGTTTTTATTTTAATGAGGCATATTATGTTGAACAATAACCAATATATTTTTTAATAGTAAAAATTATAAAGAACTGTAATTTTAAATCAACGACTTCTTTTGGAATATTCTTAAGGGTAAGCTTAGTGCTTCATAAAATTCATATTCTATTATGTACTTTCCAGCTATTTCTAAATACTGTAGTTATGTTGCAGAGCAATAATTTTCATGATTTTTAATGAAATTTGTCACTGACAGTCTTTTAATGTGAAGGTGTTGTCAAGTTGGTCACACTCTATATGTATTTACATGCAGTATAGTGTGTATGTAGAGTCAAACTGTAATAATTCTACCTAATAAAACTGAAAAGGGAGAAAACCAACCAACCAACAAACAAAAAATCGGGCATACGCTGATGTCTTACTCAAGATATTCCTAACCAAAATGGATTTTATCACTAGAGTCTATGAATACTATGAACTAAAGACTCTGAGAATCATTCTGTCATTAAGTTTAAAAGCCCTCATTAGAACTAGGCTTTCTACTCTTCAGCCCATGTAAAATCCTGGTCTTCTTTCCCAACCACCTTCCTCCATCAGCATATTCCACCTTAGTCATTGAAAAAGACAAAGAATAACATTTAATGGAAGTAGACTACTACATTCAAGCATAGGGTCAAACACTATAATATATTAATATTATTGAGGTGGGAAGCCCCATAAAAAGAGAGGCAGGACCCCCAGGTCGGGCCACTACTCTCCTGCCAGCACCATCCGGTTCCCTGGCCCAGAGGCTCTATGTCATTTTTTGCCTCTGAAATGGCTTACTTACCCCTAAAATTCTATTGATTCCCTGAGCTCAGTCCTGATTGGTTATTTCCTTCACTCCTGATTGGTCCATTTCCCCAATTTCTAATTGGTCCATTTGTGGTACTTCGTTTGCATGGAGCTCACTCCTGATTATTTCTCTCACTCCTGATTGGTCCATTTCCCTCACTCCAGATTGGTTGTTTCTCTCCCTCCTGATTGGTCCATTTCTACAAAGCTTATTCCTAATTAGTCAACTTTTGTTATACCCTACCTGCATGTGATGTTGCGAAATGTAAACTGGCAGCCTATAAAAAAGCATGTGTAAACCTACAGACGTGGTCCAGAGCTTGGAGTGTTAACTCCTCTGTGCCCACTGGTGTAATAAACCTGAGTTCTCAAACTCCCCGTGTGCCGGGATCCAGGTTGCTATAACAACTGAGCTGTAATACTGAGCTGTAACACATTTTTTCTGCAACATTTCAACAATAACAATATATCAATATATTTTTTATATTAATTATATATTTATATATTAATTATATAAATACAATATATTTGGTATTATTTTATCTTCAAAAACAATTCAGTGAATGGATATTATTACTCTCATAGATTAAGAAAAGAGTTTCTGAGTGGGACAAGATCATTAAGTGCCAATTCTGGAGCTAGAATGCCTTGTTTAAGTGTTGTGTTTCATACTTTCTAGCTGTGAAACTCTGGGAAAGTTACTTAAACTCTGTGCCTTAATTCTCTTGTCATTATATGGGATAATAGGACCCTCCCATAGCACTGTTGTGAGAATCATAGAAACTAAAATACACAAAGTGCCTGAAAAAATAAGTGAACATGGTGAACTCAAAATGAGAACTGACCATCATTAAGTAAATTACTCAGTCATAAAATATTGAAGTATCAGACTTGGAATTTTAAGTTTAAACATCCATGTGCTTTCCATTCCTCTACAGTCTTACATTGAAGACTTCTTTAAAAAACACTGCATTTTAAGAGATAACCTAAAGAGACTTAAATGGGAAATGGGTTAAAGTAAAATGTGATCAGAAATTCCTCCTCTTGGGGAGTGATGGGAATATTAGATATTTTGGTTGTGGTGGTGGTTTCATTGGTGTATACATCTATCGAAATTTATCAGATTGCACTTTTGAAATGTGTGTAGTTTACTGCACAGGAACTATATATCACAATAAAGGTGTTTAAAAAAGAATTTTAAGGAAGTGATCAGAACATTTTCAGAATTTAGAGCATGAGCCTGGGTGGTTGCAAAACTGAAGTTCCTTTATCAACCAGAGATGTGGGAGAAGAGGAACAAGGCAAAAGGGAAATCTGGAAAATAATGAACATGTTGATCATAGCATGACACAAGCCTGGCTCTCTGGTGTGCTTGTGAAGGGTTAGATCCATCAATGGATAACCCACTCATGGTGGTGGGATGGGATTCTCTAGAACTATCCAATTTACACAAAATTTTCACTGAGAAAAACAGAGGGGTGGCATCTGAGCACTCCTCTGCTTTGCACTCCTTCTCAGCCAAAACATCAATGGCATTAGCACAGCTGTCAGTCCAGCAGAGCTGGCGGTTCATAGCACCACATGAAGCCTAGCCTGGTACTTCTGCAGGATTCTGAAACTGAGTGTGTAGACCTTATGAATTTATTCTCAAATTGGACCATTGCTATAAATGCAGAAAAGCTATTAGGGAGAGAATTTTCCTCAGGTAATTATAGGCATTTGTGACCAATCCTTCACTGTTTACCAAGCTTCTACTTTCAAATGGGGTTCCTGATCCTCTGGCCCCGGGAGACAGAGGGACGGACCCAACTGGGCAAGGGGTGACATGTGAGCGGTCGCATCCTGTCTCAGCGGTGGGGAGGTGCAGATGGCCTCGCATTTCAGAGTCCTGGATATGAGGTGAGGAGCTGGGGTGTGGTCCACACGCATCCGGGACCCTCCGAGGGGCCAGCGAAGCCAGCGGTTTCTAGCGGTGGGGGCTTGGCTGGCGCCAGGGGGCGATGGAGGGCGCAGCGCCCCTGGGCCCCTCTGCTTAACTAACTGAGGAAAGAGGGGTGGACCCCAGTCATGCCAGAGTCTCTCTGAACTGGGCAGAAGCTCGGGTTTTGCTCTGGGTTCTGTGGGAGGGAGAAATAATTCTGTCGAGGGGCACGCGTGCTGGGCGGGCTGGTGAGGAACGGGGTCACTGTCCCTTTCCTGGTCCCCGATCTCATTGTCTCAGTCGCGGAAGACCGGGCGGACGCTGCAACACATGTTGGCTGCACTTGGAGTTTTTTCTTGTTATTATTTCGTGTCTGCAGAGTCAGTGTGCAGACTCCAACTTGGGCCCACCGCACATCTGGAGGAGATTTTACACCGGTCAAAAGTCGGGAGTTAGAGGCCGGCAGGCTGCATCTGGGTCCCCCTCCGCATTTTACCCCCACCCAGAGGGAAGAAAGGGGGCTTGGGGATGGGGTGGGGACGGGGGCGGGCTTCCCACCCGGTTTCTTCAGCTCCAGCACCATCAAAACCTACCCTCCGAATCTGCCTTTTTGTTCTTGCCAGCCATGTGTTTGTCGGAGTTTTACTTCTGTGACGTTTTTCCTTTCCGTGCTTTCACGGAAATTAAAATACTGTGAGTTACTAGTTGCTGAGTAGAAAAAGGATGTTTTCTATCCAAGGAGGTGGGTGATAGTGTATCCCACCCCCCACACCCCCTCCGGCCCTCCCCTCATATCTGACTCTTAATATTTACTCAGCTCCTGACGATAAACAGTTTTTTAAAAAACCAATGAGGGTGGGAGCTGCCTGCCCCATAGCAGGCATTCAATAATTTTTTTTTAATGAAAAGCAAGCTAGTAGGGGCAGTAGAGCAAAGAAAATTCAGAGTAAAATTAAGAGTCCAGGAAAAAAATACTATTTTGGCCAGAATGAGTGGATCTGCTGCCCTAGGGCTCCTCTGGGTGAATGTGTGTGTACTTTCGAAAGGGCTGAAAGACGGCCTCAGAGAGGCTGGTGGGCTCCTTAGCCTTTTCCTAAATACGGAGCCCTGATCTCTTGAAACCATTTCGGTTATACTGGGGAGCGAGGAAGAGGGTACTAGTTAGGGCAATCCAGTCCCCAGAAACTTTAAGTTCTGTTTCTTTCATTTAATTTAAACCTTTAGGAATTAATAGACAGACTTCTCAGGTTTTCTTCCCGGGGGACACATCCACAGCTCTATCTATTCCTAAACAAAAGCAAGTTACTTTAAAATGGATTCTAATTGTGTTCCTGAAAGAAGAAATCAGGCGTTAAGACACCATCCATCAGCGCCAAAAGGGCTGAGGTCCCCGTGTCCAGTGATAATGTTTTCTTAAGTGTGTGTCTTCCAATGTGGTGTATTATGCAGATCTTGATTCTTTAAAATAAAGACAAGTCAGTGATAACAATATCAGACACACCAAATATTTAAAGATTCTTTAATTTACAGGGTGTTTTCATTTAGATTAAACAATTGTTAAATTCTTAAGTAATGATTTTATCCTTAGTAGTAGGATCGTTAATAGAACATAATGGCTTATTTTAAATGTAGCATTTTTATAGGAAGTTATACCTGATATATTGTAAAAACCTATTATAGAATATAACCTGCAAAAAACAAACAAACAAACAAAAAAAACCCCAGAAACTGTATGTCTGAAACTAACACAATATTGTAAATTAACTATTCTTCAACTGAAACGTGGCATTTTTATAAGCAGAAAGTGGGGACACTAATAATCTACTTTGATTAAAATTTCTAGAAGTTTGTGTTCAGAGGTATTAGGCCTTTTAAATTTAAAACAACTTTGGAAATGAACCTAGGTTAGCTGCACAGTTGTGATGAGAAAAAATCATTTTAGTCTAATAACCTGAATTTTTTTATTAACTAAATAATGGGACACTTAATGACTTAGAGTGAAACTCTCCTTTTAAAAAAGTTTTTAAGAAGTTATTACTCTTCCAATCTGAGTTAGAAACTCTGAGAAATAAATTGAATAGTCACATATTATCCAGAAGATGGGATTTGAATGTTCACAGATTATTCAGGAAAAAATAAATTCAGCTGAAGTTTGCTGCAACCTTTCTCTCGAAGTGTTAGCCTGGTGATAGTTTTGGCTTGGTGATTTATCTGTTGAATTCTGGTCATAAATCTTATAGATCACAAGCATTTTTGCTTCAAATTTCTTAGATAATATTGCAAAATAAGTCAAATGTGTCGGGAGATAGAGGTTGGTATAATTATTATGATGTATGAATACAGACAAGCATATAACATTTAAATTATACATATATATCAACTTCATCAACTATTTACAGTGCCCACTGTTTGCTTAGCCTCCTCATCTTGGTGATGCATATATTCTAGCTGTAGATTACAACTAGGTGGTTAAATTTATCTCTAGGGAAGCAAATAAAAATGTAAATGCTTCAAATGTTTTATATTCATTAATTTCTGTAATCATATACTTATAGAGTAAATATGATGTGAAAGAGACAGGTGATTGTCTGCCCTTGAGCACTTAGGATGTGTCTGAATAAATAATATTATTGAGTCATTATAGATTTTCATCAGTTATGTAGTAAAATTAGAGATGTTCTTGGCACAAGGCTGGACGGAGGGTAGGCCCTTAGTAAGTTCTATCTGTTAAAATCATTGTCGATACTACTTCTTTCTGTGCATCAGAAATGCTAAAATTTAAATTTTTGAAATAATGGGCCACTTCAAGAGCTGGCTTTGGGGCTCACTCAGGGGGCCACATTGAATTACTGTTGTTCTAATTAGTACTTTCAATAGAGAAACATTAATATTCTAAGATAAAAGGTAAACTTAAGGGAACATTCAATTCAACAACATTCTTTAAAACTTTTGGAGTGTGTAGGCTACTTCAGAGCACTTTCCTTCATATTGTTTTGTGTCCACATAGGTGACGAACATGTAACTGACCAGTCCCGCATACCAGAAAGGTAAACTGAAATCCAGAGGGAATCAGCGCCTTGATCATGACCATACAGCTTGCTTGTGGCCAAACCAACATTTAAACCCACACATTCTGATTCATCTTTCTGTGCTTCTTCCAATGGGGCTGTAGAAATAGAAACAATTACAGAGACATCGAAGAGAAGAAAAAAATAGAACTTAAATATTAGACAAATCATGAATGTCCATTGTGAAAAATAACTCAGGGTTGGACAATAGCTATGCTTACTCAAATGTAAGGGACTGGAGCAGGATGAAACACTGCAGCTTTAATGACTAAATGAGTAACTAAATACCCTACACACTCAACAAGTCAACATATATTGGCCAACATTTTTAATGTTATTAAGATGTAGCTGTAATTTATTGTGGCATTTTCCTAAGTATTTGTTTTCGTACTTTATCAGCATGAAAGGCTTTACTCAGTAGATTGCATTATCCCATTGTGCAGAATGAGAAACTCAGGTTTAGAGAAACACAGAAAATAACCCAATTCTAATTACAAAATCCAATTATGGACATTAAGTCAGATTTCATATTATTTTACAATTAAAGAAATATGTGTTTGCTTCATGGTTCTGTTGAGAATAAGTATGATGGAGATCCTTGAACTGAAAGAAGAAAAGACATATGGAGAAATTTCAAAAATTTATGTGGCCCAAACCACAGTCATGAAGATGAGTTTCGCCTTCATTTGTCTCCCCTCTCTCTCAGTCCTCCGCTCCCTCAGCAGTTACGCTTGGACGTTCTCGTGACCCTGACCCCCAGCGTCCTCACTCATGGACACTTTGCAGCAGCTTAGCCCTTTCGGTCTCTCTCCCCCTAACCAAGTGTTCCAGGTAACAATTTAACTAAAAGGAGTCCTGCTCCCTGACTGTATACGCAAACATAGACCATGTCCTGATTGTCTAACTGTTAATGATGGAAAATTTATGCCAGTGATGAAAGGATTGATTATTTCATATGACATCACAGAAACTAAGAGGAAATTCAGTTCCCTCTTGCATTGGCTGTGAGAAAATTCAAAGCCATACATTGATCTGCCACTATCAAATGAACACACTTAGCAATATATACACATACATATATAGACGTATGTATGCATTTTTTATAATATGCATTTTGATTTTATCTTTAGTTTTTTTCTCTTTAATCTTATCACATCATTTTATCTAAATGTACACATTTTGATTGGTGGGATTAAATACTTTCTGGAACAAAGTCCCCCCTCCACCCACCCCAGAGCCCTGCCAACCTGCTAGCTGTGACCACCACAGCCCACATGCGCTTTGACATTGGGTGATGCTGTGCAAAGGACAAGGGTCTTGGGACCTCAGCCAAATGGATTCAGATCACATGCTCTGCAGCTTCCTAGCACAATGTTCCACCGCTGAGGCCTCTGGGGAGGTACTTACCATTTCCAAGCCTCAATTTTAGTATCTAAAAGCCAAGCCTGTCCTCTACAACCTACACAGTTGCTGCACATAAGAAAACCAATACAGATTCACAGACAAACTTATGGTTACCAGGGGGAAAAGGGGATGGGAAGGGTTAAATTGGGAGTTTGAGATTTGCAGATGTTAACTACTATGTATAAAGTAGATAAACAAGTTTCTTCTGTATAGCACAGGGAACTATATTCAATACGGTATAGTAATCTACAGTGAAAAAGAATATGAAAAGGAATATATGTATGTATATGTATGACTGAAATATTATACTGTGCACTAGAAATTGACACAACATTGTAAACTGACAGTACTTCAACTGAAAAAAAAATCCCAAAGGGTCAGGAAAATGCAAAAAAAAAAAGAAGAAGAAGAAGAAAGAAAAAAGAAGAAATAAGAAAACTAATATATACAAAAGCGTCTCCTAAGTGTCTGGCATGAGTTTCAGAGAGTGGTTGTTAGTATTATCATTATTGTGAGGTGGTGGCTCTGGAGAACTCCTTTGGGAGGCTTGGGGGCCAGAGGGTCAGGGGACCATGAAAAAGAGCTGTAAAGGCCCATTTCCATCTCTCTCCCACCACCCTCTCCTCTCCCAGCACCCAGAGAACTGAGTAGGCAGACAGTGGAATGGTTAAATTAAATGGTGCACAAATCATATTCCAAATGTAAGCACTGCTCTAATGGATGGGCCCCCAGCAGCTTCCAGGACTTTTAACCCAGCTGGACAAGCCTGGGGCAAAGCCTCTTTGTCTCAGGAGTTAGCAGATGAGCCCTGAGCAGGATACAGGTGACAGGAAACAGTATTAGACCTTTAGATATTTCACAATTGAACGAGGCTTAAACAGTGTTTGGAGGCTACATAGCTCTTCTCTTGTGAGTGCATTTTTATCACTTTATCACCAAGATAATACATGTTCACTGCAGCAGTTTTAGAAAATATAGCCAAGGGGGAGTGCATAGCCCAGTGGTAGAGCACCAAGGTCCTGGGTTCCATCCCCAGTACCTCCAATAAATAAATAAAATAAGTAAGTAAATAAACCTATTTTTTATTTAAAAAAATAAATAAATACAAGTAAATAAATAAACTCAATTAGTTGATTTTATTAAAAATAAGAAATCAGTAAATAAATCTATTTTTAATTTAAAAAATAAATAAAATAAGTATATAGATAAATCTAATTACCTCCACTTCCAAAAAGAAAGAAAATATAGCCAAGCAGAAAGAGTAAAATAATTCTTGATCCCAGATATAGATTGTTTCCTTAATAATATATTGTCACATTTTCCCAATCATTAGTCATCATTTTTAACAATTCTCATCATTTTTAACAGATGCCCAATATGCCATTAAATAAGCCTACCCATGTTTATTTAACCGACTCCCCATTACAGGAATTGTAACCTGCCTTCAATATGCTGTTACTGAAAGCAAAGCTGCAATGATATGTTTATTCCTTATGAATCTTATAAATCCTTACTTATTTGATGTTTATTGGAACCCTGCCTCCTTTTCCAAACTTGGCAATTAAACCAAATGGGAACTGACTTTCTTCCCCAGTCTGAGAACCTGCTCTCAGTATGGTGGTGGTACCCTAAGCGAGCTCTCTCCAGGGATGCCCGGGTCCAGGAACTGACCGATCAGGAATCTGTGTTCTTGGGTCTGAATGCTTAGCACTTCCTACATGATATCGGGCTAATGGTGTCAGGACCAGGGGTTTCAGGCTCTGCGTATGCAGTCCAGTTCATGAAGTGTCCTAAAACTGTGCTTCTAACTCCAAACAGCTGTTACTAAAGCTCTGGCTGTTAGTTTCCAAAGAACTGAGCAAAAGAGCTCGCATGGGCAGAGCAACACAAATCCATCACCACTCCTTGAAAGACAGTGGGTCCACAGCCCCACTCTTCCCGTGGAAAAGAGCTCTGAGCAGTGGTCATGTCAAATCACATAAAACTGGTGAAGCTTCAGAAAAAGGAGAAAGAATAATCCTGGGGAAAACAGTTGGCTGACTTTCTAGGTAATGATTTATAAGCCACGTCTCTGAATTCCCCCATTCCTGTGTGAGACCAGTTCAGCAACGTGTTTTAAGTTGCTGCTGGATCTGTTATTTAATGGGCTGTTTCCTCCTGCAGCTGACACAGTGCTGGGCACTGAAGATGTGTATGAGGAGAAAGGATGCCAGTGTGACGTCTCCATGGAAGACCTCACCGCACCACTCAGAGCTGTCATTCGGGCAGTCGGGTTGGTGATAGCCTTTGATAAAATGATTCTGAGACCTTCCTCTGATTATCTGAACTGCTCTGTTGCTAAATTCTCTTTCCTGTAGGTAAATCTTGAATAATGACTTTCTCTCTTCTTAGTTATCCACATGCCAATCACATTTTGAAATATTATTTTCTTAATATAAAATTTCACTGTATTCAATACAAAATGTGTTCTAGAAGGTGGATGGGATTTGACAAGCCAGGCCATGCCAGATGGGCTACATGAGAACTGGCTCGTTGTGTGAGTTTGTTGCTTTAAGGGCATCTGGCATATAGATACAACTGGTTTTTTAAAATTATTTTTCTGACTCAATGCTTCAATTCATGTTCTGTATTTTGGGTCACAGAAAAATCCCCCTATGTTATTTCAGGACAGGTTGAGTTCTGATCACAGGAAGCTACTCTGCCGTGAGTTGCTCCTAGGTTGCTAACATATAATTTTAAAGGCTGATCTTAATCTGTGTCCTCTACTGATGGCATAAAACTCAGAGAGTGTCCAAAGCAACTTGTATTTCCAGGCTTCAGTCCCCCAAACAATCCAGGATCTGGACTAAATGAGCTGCTCCAGGCACAGGCTGCCCAGTTTAATCCCTTGGGGAGAATGTGTACCTGTCAGGGAAATGCTGAGTGACTGTACCTCAAAGAGATACCTCTGATCTTTATGGCTCTTCCACCTCTTTCCATAAAGCTTGATGAAAGCTTAAAATCTTTGGCCCAATTTGGCTCTTCAGATATTTGGTCTGAGCTCAGATATCAGTATGATTGATTATTAATTTCTGTTTGTAGTTTGTCATTTAGCATCGTGTTAGACGTTGCTCTACTTTATGGTTGGGAGTCACTGGAAAAGCAGAAATGAGTTATAAAGATTTTGATAAATGTTTGTAGGGGCAAAGAAAATCACGGTATGATGAAAATGTGGACTCCAGAAGATCCTCACACATTATCTACAACAGCAACCCAAAAAGAAATGAAGTAAAGCCCAGTTTAGAACCAGTAGGACCTACAAGCAGCTGTCCCTATGGATGGGCAAATGTACCTTCCTACCTGTCCTGGAACCATCCCCGATTTTGTCTCTTGTCTCATCAAGGGTGTTACTAACACTCCTTGTCTTTCTCAAAGTATCCCAGTTTTGGAAACTGTATGCTCACCCTATCCCTGGGGATCCTAGAAGCCTTGGGTAATATTTAAACCCGGAAAACCCAAGGATATGTAGTAAAATGATACCTGAAGCCTTCAGCTAAAGGGACAGAACGGCCCTGTACTGCACTGTCCAATACAATAGCCACAGATTACATGAGGCCATTTACATTTGAATTAATTAAAATTGAATACTATTTAAAATTCAGTTCATCAATGGTATTTCCGACAGTTAAATTGCTCAACAGCCACCGGTAGCTGGTGGCGTGTGTGTTGGGCAGAGAAGATACAGTATGTTTCCATCATTGCAGAAAGTCCTATGGGACATTGCTCGCTTAGAAGTCACCTATTCATCCATCAAAGACCCTAATGTGGGCAGTTCACCCCCAGATTAGTCTGGCTTGCAGCAAGTACAGTAAAATCTTATCTAGGGGAGCAGTTTGAGTTTCCTGAAAGCCATACTCATCCGGATTTGTGTCATTTCCCGAGGCCCTTGGAAGCTTTCTTCTTGTGCCTCACAGCCTCTAAAAAGATATGTGAGCTGTGGGAAAGAAAACAAAATAGGTTTATTCTGCTGGCTAAGCACTTCAGCCGCAGCTTAAGATTTACTCTGCGGTACCTTCCTCTTGAAACATGACAGATTGTCGTACAGTACTTTGCATAATTCCCTTGCTTTTCAGAATTCTTTCTTGGTTCCTTATTTTTTAACAGAACTTTATTATTTACATACCTCTCCTTTTTGTGGATTTTGGAAACTTTCTGCTTGCTACACATCACTCTTGATGGGATATTTTTTCTCCTCCATATCCTGAGTCTGCTTAGTGGGTTTTTTCTAATCACTTCTAAGTTCCATTTAAAATCGTTGGGATTCTATAAAAACATAATAACTATACTCAGTAGTTAATAACTTAATTGGAGATCTTTAACTCATGATAGCACTTAACTTCTAAAAATCAAAACACCAACCAATACAATGAACAGTTCTGAAAAGGAGTTTGCAAGTGTAAGTCCATTAGTCATATGCAAAAGTGTCTCTTTCTGAGTTTATTTACATAGTAAACTGAACATCAATTCACTAGAACATTTTTGTCTGAACTTGCCCACCTCTGACAGCTCATTTGAAGCAGTATTTTATATGTATAGTGCTGATTAAAAGTGTGAACCATCTCTTATTTTTCTCTAAAACAGCAAGTTTGCTTTAGCATTTTTCTTATTCTTTTTTGGTTAGTTGCTTATTTAATATGACTACTTTTGTTTGTTTTGGGGGGGAGGTAATTAGGTTTGTTTATTAATTAATTTATTTAATGGAGGCGCTGGGGATTGAACCCAGGACATCCCGCATGCTAAGCACTTGCTCTACCGCTGAGCTGTACACTCCCACATCCCAATATGACTACTTGAACATGCCTTTTGTCTTCCAGTAGCTCTTACAATAATAAAAGTTTTTCCTAAGGGATAAATTAAAAAATGTAAGATAAAATATGTGTTCCACTGCAAGGATGACAGCATGGAAAATAATGTGATTACATTCACAAAGAGTGGAATCAGAATTCTTATTTTCAGTTGTTAATATCTATTAAGAATGTGACATTTTCTAGTTATTTTTGAGAGTAAAGATTCTCAGACAATAAGATGATTAAAGCCACTCTGCAAACTCATCTGTATCCCATTACCTGAATGCACTTTGAGACTTTTTTTAACAAATGATGTCACTTTTCATAGCAATGAACAACAGTTATTCTTAGACATTTCCAAAATATGTTTAAAAGACAGAAGACCACCAAGTTTTATAGAGTTCCTCCAGGATTCTCACAGGTTATTTTCAAAATATTATTTAGTCTGAGTGCGTGAGTTGTTCAAAATTTGTTTTCAAACTCACCTCTCAGGGTGAAACCTGCACTTATTTTTAACAAAAGTTCAATATCTTGTTAATGATTTTGTTACAGAAACGACAGGCTAGCCAAGAAACAAGGACCACTCGGAGAGTTGGAGTACTGAGTTGTATTACACCGGAGGGCTCAGAGGGGCTTCTGCTCCAAAGCTCTGAGCACCTCCAAGACATGCGCATTAGGTTTTATAGGGTAAAGTACAAGCTTGGGGTATTCGGCCAATAGGCATGGGATAGCTTTAGTAGCACCATTATCACAAAATTGGAGGCAGGGAGGCAGCAAACCAACATTCCAAAGCCAGATATGTATCTTTTAAAATCCAGCTGGCTAGCAAAAAACTCATGAACAGCAAACCAACACTAATTAACTTAGTCCAGCATAACTCAGATCAGTATTCCAATAGTTAGTTTTGTGAGTTATCTTGTTAGCCCAGCCCAGCCTCTCCTTCACATTCCTAGACCTGTGAGTTATCTTGTTAGGCCAGCCTGGCTTTTGCTTCACAGCTCCCCCTTTTGATGCTTTCACAACCCTTGTTGGAGTAAGCATCATCACTTATCTGTTGCAGGGGCTCATAATTGGAGGCTAATATCCAAAGTTTTATAGCCTCTATCCACTCACTGACAAAGCAGGTCAGGAAGTTTAGGACACAGGGTCCAAATAGCAGAACTGCAAAAATCAGGAGCAAGGGACCTATGAATGGTGCCAGCCAGGAGGTCCAGCCCCAGGGGCCTGTCCATGGGCTCTTATCTAAAATATGTTTTCGCTTTTTACTCGGTCTTGTAACTCTTGAACCATCCCTTTGACAATTCCTGATTGATTGGCATAAAAAAAGCACTTTCATTTAGGAAGAGACCTAGTCCCCCCTCTTTGGCTGTGGGTATGTCTAGACCCCTCCTGTTTTGTAAGACCACCTCGGCCAGAGAGTCAATCTGATTTTGCAGGGTTCCCAGGGTTTCTACTATTTGTAGGAGATTGTGGCTGAATTCACCTGCAAGCTGATAATAGTAATAAGAGGAAGAGGCTATGCCACTAATTCCTGTGCCTACCCCTGCTGCCACTCCGAGCCCCACTAGCAAGGGGATCAATTGTATAGCTCTTTTTATTCTCCATGGATACTGGTGAGTTATGACACGGATATGTAGACTTTGATTATTAGGCATAATGTCCATTTAGGGAGTGAGATAAGCCACAGCACACAACCCTGCCCTCCCAGCAGGGAGGCACTGGTAGGCAAATTCGCCACACACAAAATAAGTCCCATTATCAGAACACCATCCTTGTGTTGGTTGGCACCCTAGACCCATATAGTGAGAGGTTTTAATACATTGATTTATAGTTAGATTGCCCTCTAAAGGACTAGTTCCATTATTGAAATAACATTCAGGTGCCTTGTAGGCGAGTTGTACCCAGTTCAGCCTGGAACTCCTAGTGTTAGAGACAGCATCGCTATTCGTCGAGGTGAAAGTCTTAGTGAGGTTTATCAGAGGTAAAGCCAGGTGCTGGATGGGGCCAGGATGCAAGCATAGCCAGCAATCTTTAGCCAGGTCTGGATTGGTGTGATTGAGAATCCCATGGACTGCGGATAACAGCCCATTTATTTGTGGATTCAGATCCCGAGACTTGGATAAAGATGGAAGCTTTATTGGCTTCTGAGTAGGTAATAACATTTGGTGTTGCCTCTGGACTGCTTGCCGGCGTGCCTGTTCCTGTATCCCTCCTCCATCATTCATCTCATAATGTGTTTGCTTGGTCCAGCACACCAGCTTGCTAGGTGTGCTGTAGCACTTGATGCCAGATACGTAATAAGCCTTAATTGTGCCAATCCAGTAGGATTTGCCCTGATATGTGCACTCTGAAGTGGAGTCATAGCATTGACTCAGCTGGTAAGTATAAGCTGAGAATACAGGCTGGTACATGGACCACCTGTCACCCGGTTCCGTGCAGGTGCATTGTACAGCCAAGGGGAGTGAGGGCATTAGCGTCAGTAACACCAGCCTTATGATTATCTTAGACATGATGCTGTGGTGATGGCACTAATTATAATAAGGTATAAAATAGCTATCAGGACTCTATGGCCTATGTTCCAGTCAGGTGGGGTGAGCTAGCTAGCCCCACTGCTAGTACTCAGACTGGTATAGCAAACAAGGAAAGAGGCAAGGGAGCACAAAAGAAACACATTTAACAGCTGCATTGAGCTTTCCTCAAGCTTCGGCTGTGCGTTGACTAGCCAGCTTCCAGGTGTGGCTCGAGCAGGGCTTGTCGATCCTTTTCTCATCCCTCTTGATCTTGATCTTGAGCAGGTCTCCTGGGACACTCTCAATTTTCCAGGGACCCTCTGTTTGAGGTGTAGTCGCTCTCTTGACCCTGGAGTGGTGGATCCAAGGGATGATTCCTGCAACTTTAACAGCTGTAGGGGTAGTTAATACCACTCAATATGGTTCCTTCCATGTTGGTTTGAGAGATTCCTTTTTCCAATCCTTCACCCATACCTGGCCACCTGATTTATGGGGATGCACTTGGACTCCTAACAAAATGGTTTTTTTTTCTATCACCCAACCCCAAACTTCTCATAGTACTTGTCCTAGTCCCAACAGTTGATGGTGGAGCCCTAAATTTCCTATTTCTGTGGTGAGATTTCCCATCCTGACTAAGGGTGGTGGCCACCCATAGAGGATTTTAAAGGGAGAGTACCCAATATTAAATCTTGGGGTGCCTCTAATTCACAACAGAGCCAGGGGTAGAATGTCCACCCGGGGGAGCTGGGTTTCTTGGTTGATTTTAGCTATCATTTGTTTTAGAGTTCTCTTCATTTGTTCTACCTTCCCTGAGCTTTGAGGCCGGTACGCTGTGTGCAGGTTCCAGCGGAGGCTCAGTGTCTTTGCCACTTGCTGTACAATCTCTGCCATGAAGGCGGATCCATTGTCAGACCCGATGGAGGTAGGCATTCCAAATCGAGGGATAACATCCCTAAGGAGAGCCTTTGTCACTTCCCTTGCTTTCTCTGTCCTGGTGGGGTAGGCCTCTACCCACCCTGTGAAGGTGCAGACGAAAACCAGCAGGTACTTATATCCCTTACTGGGCCCAGGTTCAGTAAAGTGCACTTCTAAATCTTTGAAGGGAGCCAGTCCGCATTGTTGTATTCCCATTGACCAGTGAGCCCTTGTTTTGGATTGTTTTGTGCACAGAGCAAGAAGTGTTGTGAGACTGACGCACACAGTGTAGGGAGACGAGAAATTAGGAAATATCACTTTAACAGGGCCTCCAAAGCCGTTTTTCCCATATGTGTGTCTTCATGTTTTTGTTGGACTAGACGATAAGCTAGTCGTTCTGGGATGAAAATCCTTCCATCCGTCATGATCCACCATCCATCCTTTCATTTTTTTCCTCATTCGGCCTGTGCCCACTTGTTTTCATCGTGGCTATATTCTGGTGCAGTGGGTAGCTCTGGCGCTGCCATAACTTTAATTACTGAGTGTTCCCAGGCGGCTGCTTCTCTTGCCTTTTGATCAGCTAGCCTGTTCTCCTGGCTCCCAGGGTCATTTCCTCTTTGGTGTCCCTTACAGTGAATATTGGCCACTTCCTTTGGATCCCATATTGCCTCCAGTAACTGTAAAATTTCTTCTTTGTTTTTGATTTCTTTTCCCCCAGGAGTCAAAAGTCCTCTCTCCTTATAGATGGCTCCATGTACATGTAAGGTTGCAAATGCATATTTGGAATCGGTGTATATATTGACTCGTTTTCCTTTCCCTTCCCTTAGTGCCTGGACCATTGCCCAGATCTCTGCTCGCTGAGCAGACTATCCTGGGGGAAGGGACTTGGCCTTTATTATCTCTCGGGTTGTTGCTACAGTGTAACCTGCTCACCGTTGTCCATCCTGCATGTAACTGCTGCCATCTGTGAAAAGTTCCAGGTCTGGGTTTTGCAGGGGCTTGTCGGTTAGATCAGGCCTGCTCACGTACACCTCTTCGATGATTTCTTCGCAGTCGTGGTCAGGATGCCCTTCCCCCTCAGGCAAATATGTGGCTGGGTTTAAGGTTCACACAGTCTCTAGAAGGACTCTTGGATTTTCACATAGAAGCCCCTGGCAGTGGGTCATCCTTGTGTTAGTTATCCATTTGTAACCTGGGCCGTTCATCAGGGCCACCACAGAATGGGGCACTTTTACATTTAAAGTCTGTCCCAGTGTGAGTTTTTCTGCCTCGTTGACCAGGACAGCTGTGGCAGTGAGGGCCCGTAAACAGGGTGGCCATCCTGATGCTACAGGGTCCATTCTTTTAGATAACTAGGCCACAGGGTGCTGCCGTGGCCCCACATTCTGAGTTAGGGCTCCAAGAGCAGTTTGGTCTCTTTCATGTACAAACACATTAATCTCTCGTGTTATATCTGGTAAGCCTAGTGCTGGGGCTTAAGTTAGTATTTCCTTTAATTGCCTAAAGGCGTTTTCTTGTTTAGTTTCCCATTTGAGGGTTTCTTTTCTTGATCCAGCAGTTGCTTCATAGAAGGGCTTGGCTATTCTTGAAAACCCGGGGATCCAGATCTGGCAAAACCCAGCTGCGCCCAGGAACTGTCGCAGTTTTCTTTTTGTTTCTGGTCTGGGTATGGTGCAAATAACTTGTTTCCATTCTGGTCCTAGGGCTCAGTGTCCCTCTGAGATAATAAATCCCAAGTATTTGATTGTCTTTTTTCAGATCTGGGCCTTTTTCCACGAGACCTTGTATCCAGTTGTCTGGAGTAACCCTAGGAGGGCTCAAGTTTCTTTCCAACAGTCCTCTTCACTGGGGCTGGCTAACAGCAAGTCATCCACATACTGGATCAGAGTACAGTTCAAAGTTCCCCAGGGAATTTTACAAGGTCTGAGGCTAGTGCTTCTCCAAACAAGGTGGGCAAGTTTTTAAAACCTTGGGGAAGACATGCCCATGTCAGTTGAGATTTTCCTCCTGTATGGGGATCCTCCCATTCAAATGCGAATATGGGCTGGCTCACAGGTGAAGTGCGAAGACAGAAGAAAGCATCTTTAAGGTCTAGACATGTAAACCATTTGGCATCTGCCGGAATGAGGCCTAGAAGAGTGTATGGATTTGTTACTGCTGGATGTATTGTAGTGACTAATTCATTCACTTTTGTAAGTCCTACACTGGCTTATAATCTGTTCCTTCTGCTTTCTTCACCAGGAGCAATGGTGTGTTCCAAGGAGATCTGCACTCAGTTAGGATTTTCTCTTGTCGGAGGCACTGTATATGTTTCTGGATTACTAGATGGGCCTCTCTGCTCATTGATGGGGGTTGGCCAGAAACAGAAAATGAGAGCCTCAAAGGAGCCTGGGATTTGTCAGTTATGTTTTGTCAGTGCTGTAGAGTTCAAAAAATGCTTTCACAGTTTCTCTCCATCTGAGGCGGCAGTGTGATCTCTTACCAGCATCAGGAGCTCAGGGCCACGGTATGGTGGGAGCTAACTGCACTGCCGTCAAGACAGCTGAGCTAGTCACTGCAGGTGTTGTTATTTTACATACTGCATTTCATGTTCTTTACTAGAATGTTTCAACAGGGAGTTAATTAACTGAGTTAATTAACATTTAATAAATATGATCTTTGTTGAAAAGACACTTATAGGCAGAATATAAGTTGTGAAGAATTTAAAAAGGTTTCATTACTGAAATTTCATTTGGGAAGACACACAGTTTATCTTATATATGCCTCTCTTTTAAAGTAACAAAGAAACAAGACAGAAAAGGCAGAGGATGATTTCTGTTCTTCCTCTCGGCTTGCAGGTGCCCTCACCCCCAGTAGCATCAATCCAGACACCAGCACTGACACTGGCCGTGCTCAGAACTGCCTCATCCCTGAAGACACTGCTGACAAATAGAAGAGAGCCGAGCCCTGTTACAGCAGGTGCTCTCACTTTGTGGGTCCTTATGTAACTGCGTGGTGTTAATCAGAATCGCCCGTTCTACATTGTGTGACGCTGCTGCCTTGTCTCCTAGTTACTTGTTTCTCTAAGTATTCGTGTATTATTCTCCAATGCGTGGTACTAAACACCTAAAAATGCTTTTTTCAGATGAAAAAGAATGTGCATTTAAAATAATGTCTGAAAAAGGGGGCAAAAGAGGCTATCCTTGTCCCGCTATTCAAAGATAATAATTAACACGTTAACGTATATTTTCGTCAGTGTGGATCACCTCTGTCATAAAAAACCAGCGAGCACTGTGTGCCTGTTTACTGTGTGGACAACTCCAATTTCTATTCGGCTTTTTATATGTTTTTCTACAATATTCTATCGCCTCTGGCATGATTTTTGATGACCAGTAAAGCATTCTGTCTTGTAGAGGCATCGTCCATTTTACTTCGGACTTAAATAAACTTTAAATTCCAAGTATACTTAACTGAAATACTGAAAATAGAACTGTGGTGGTACAGGAAGGCCCCTACATTCCTTCCCCTCATTTCCTGAGAGTAAAAGCTGTTGAAAATTTGGTATATATATTTCATGACCTTTATGCCTATGACATACATATATACACACATATGAGAATTCTATGTATAAGTGTGTGTATATATGCTTTATTAAAAATGAGACCATAATATATGTTTTTCTGCAGCTCGCTTTATTCACTCAGGTGTATAACATAGACTTCCTCCCACTACAGACTCACCCGGTCCTTTCAGATAGAGTGGAGTGGTCTCCTGATGTGCGGGTGTGGTCTCTTGTCCACGCACACCTTTGGTGGTAGAATGCTGTGGACAAGGCCCTGGACCACGGCGAAACGCTGGCTCCCTCAGTGCTCGCAGCTCTCCGTGATTTACTGCATCATTGTCTTGATGGTGGACAGTTAATTTTTCTCCATTTTCCACTGTCAGAAAGGATGCTTGACTGGCATCCTTCTTGTACAGACATTCCTGTGATCTTGTATGAGTATTCCTTTAGTTAAGGCTTCTGGAAATTTAGTCCCTGGATGTGACATTTACATACATCACAGACTCCTTTCAAGTGACTCTAGAAATTCCTTCTCCATTGGGGAATGAAAAGATGCACAATTACTTATGTAACCAATTCTCTATTGCTGGATATGACTTCACTTCAGTTTTTCTTCCCACCATTGTAAACAGTGCTGTGTAAATGCCCTGATGGATACATCTTTTTGGAATGAATTTTTTTTTCCTAAAGGAAACGATTCCTAGAAGTGGTGTTGAGTCATTGTGTACGTACATTTTTTCAGAGTTTACATATCCATTGACATGTCTTCCTCCGAAAATATCGCTCATGGTTTGTTCTCCCAGATGGACACTAGCAAGAATATCTATTAAAAATATTTGCGAATATGATGAGCAAAAGTGCTTTTTCATTATTTTAGTTTGCATTTGATGACCAGTGAGGTATTGAGCATTTTTCACTCATTAGCCATTTGACTTTATTAAAATGAATGATTCCTTTTATCCTTTGCACACATTTAAGTGAGGGACCTTCTTGTTGCTTTGTGACAGCTTTCTGTATGTTATGAACATTAACTTCTTGTCTTCATCAACATGTATCACAGAGCTTTTTCTTGTCATTTCTTGCCTTTCATTTTGTTCAGGAGGATTTTAATTTTGGTTGTGTCTCAAAATATTCTTATGATAGTAAATGTCTTCCTTATGGGTTTTATCTTTGACATTATTCTTAGAAATACTTTCTTAAAATGGAATAAATCTCTTCTGTAGGTTTTTATTAATCTCTAAGATGGAGATGATAATAGTACTTGTTAATGTAAGGGTAAGTTGAGTTAATAAGAGCAAAGTGTTGTATTTGCTGTTATTAGTATTTTTAATATTTACATCATGGTCTGTAATTTATCATGTGTTCCTTATGAGAAGAATAGAATTTATTCTTTCCAGGTGATTCTCTGATTGTCACAGGACAATTATTGAAGTCATACTTTCTCTTTGATTTGAAATCCCACCTGTACAAAATACTTATGTACAGTTGACTCTCTTTTTGAGCTTATGGTTCCCTTCTGTCAATCTGCCTTTCTTACTCCAGCAACATATCTTACATATTGTAAAAATTTATTTAATAATTTGCAGTCTGAATTATTTTTGATTCTTTTCTTCCATCCCAAATTTTCTTGTCTAGTATTATGACTTTATTATTCCTGAAGAATTCCAAAATATTTTGTTCAAGTTAAAAAAAATCAGATTGGAGTTTTCATGGGATTTTTTAGTAAGTTTTGAATTATTCTAATGAGAACTTTCATCTTTACAAAACTGCTTTCCTCCATGCAATTTGTTGATGTCTCTACATTCACACCTCTTACTTTACCCCCCAGTACAGTCCTTAAGTTTCTCCATTTAGAACATGGGCATTATTTTTGAATTTATTCCAGATTATTGTTTATGTTTTTGTCTATTTTGTAATTGAGAATTTTTTGCTATTATATTTTTAAATGCTTAAAACTGACATTTAGAAAGGAAGATTCGGTTTGTAAATACTCACTTTGTAACTTGTCATTTAAATTTGTAAGTGTTAAGTACTTGTTCCAGAATCCTTTCTTTTTTGTTTTTAAAAATTTGTGTCCAAGATTCTCAAAATGGTCATAGCTAAGTAGTACAGGTGGAGAGACAAATGGAGAGAGGTAGTGTGGCTCATGTACAAATTGTGAGCAGTTTCATGGCTGCCTTTAGGATGGAGAAGCCACAGAAGAGCCCAGGTTAGACCAGGGATGGCTTTGTATGCACTTGAAAGCCATCTTTCCTGCCTGTATGGTGAAGCCTGGTGGGCGTGGCAGGAAGATGATCAAGGTCTGATCAAGGTCATTGGCTGCACAGAGCACTGTGTCTGTGAGAACTGGTGACCATTGCCATAGGAAACGCTTGGTGCCAGGAACACTGCAGGGGAGCTGGGGAGCCTGTGTGTTAAGGATTTTCCAGTCCTGGGAGTGGGAAGATCAGACTCTGCATTCAGATCTGAGTTTGAATTCATCCTCTTTAGTTTACTGGTCCTCTGACTTCTGTCAAGTTATACATCCTGTTTGAACACCTGCTTTCTTTTCTCTCAAAACAGGAGAATTACGGCCTGCTGCTAGAGTGTTTGATCAGGGTAAATGATTTGTGTCTATAAGATGCCACGTACAGTCACAAGCTCAGTGAGAAATGAGCGGTCGCCTCTTCTTCTGCAACTCAGTGCTCGATAAGTCATCAGGGGAAAGCGAGTCCCTAATTTGTATGTGGTGCAAGGAAGAACAAAACTAACGTCTTGTCTTTCCCTGGCAGTATTCTTACTTCTTTGCTTCATGTACCACTTCCTCCTTTACTCTCCCCTTTCACCTCCTCCAGCAAGAGCCTGAGACTCTCTCAGAACACTAGATTCAAATTACTTTAAATGCTGGCTCATCCCCATGAAATGACAGTGACATAAAAAAAACTGTACACATCCCAGAATACATTGTATTTGATTTACACACACGCACGTGCACACACACACACACACACATCAGGCTACCTCCCATTTGCTGACGGAGAAGGAAAACTTTTTCTGAGTTTTCACTTACTGAGCGTGGGAGCAATGTCTCTTAAGCAGAATTTCGCCTGGCTTCGTGCATGGTTTTTTAAATTGGATTTCTGTTTTGTGTCCATAGAAATATTCTCCTATTAGAAGAGAGGAAGTGGAGACATAGATATTCTGCTGAGATATTGGTGTTATCATATTTGAGTTTTAAAGGACTTAAGACAGCATTGAGTCGTAAATTTTTATGGGTGAGAATCCATGATGGTGTAACTTGGACAAGAACCTGGGTCTCCTGTCATCGTGTCCATGCGGGTGAAGAGGCAACTGTGTGGGGGATGGCAGGGATCCTTCTTGCTTGAGTTCCAGGGTCTTGTTATTTTCATTGCTCAGCTGCCTTTAGTTTATGTCCATGTGGCCTCTCATGGGAAGGTCACTATGCCCTGATAGACTGAGTTACTAATCAGCAAATAACTCTGGACCCACTCATATTTTCCAGAGTTTTTCTGCTGACCTGCTGACACTTTATATAAATGAGACCTAACAAACTACTGGATATAAAATCCTTATTGTTGTCATTAGCCCTCAAGTTCCATAGGAATGGGGTGCTGTCTCAGGCTGTCTAAGGCTAGATCTGAACAAAGATATGGTGATAGTCTTTGCTGCTGGACCCTCCACAGTCGAATGGGATTTCCACTTTAGTTTTTAGAATCAGGCAGATGAGTTCAAATCTTGTCTTTACCAGTTATTAGCTTCGTGACCTTGGGGAAGTAACTTTACTTTTTTGGGTTCTAATTTTCTTTATCTGTAAATAAGTTCAGTATTTATTTTAAGGTTTTTGTTTTAGAATTGAATGAGCTAATTCCCTCATTTATTCCTAAAATACTGATCACATGGTTCTATGCTGGTGCCTTAGTAGTTGATTACTAAGGGACTCAACAGTTAGAATGGGGGTGGGGCCCCCTGTATCATAGAGCTTATAATCCAGGATATGCTTGTAAAAGGCAGGATTGCAGTGGATATTCAGTAAATGTCCATTCCTTTCCTAATCCGCATTGATTGTGTATATATCTTTATACTAATATATGAACAATTTTTTTTGCAATTTAAATCTCTTTGTAGTATTTAAAGAATGTAGCTATAACAAAAAAACGTGAAATAAAATGACTTGACTTTTATTTTCCTTTCAATAAGCAAAACAAAATAAAATAGAAAAGAAAAGAAAAAGTATTGAAGGAGTAGAAATAATTTTATTTCCATGGAATCAACTCCCTATGTTAGGTTATTCCATTGTGTTGTTAAACAGCATATAAAATTGACAGGTTGTGACTTCAGTGTTGATAGCTAGGTGAGTATAGTTTCTTTTTGTGGTTGTCTTTGATGAATTATTTTGACTAGATCTTAAATGATGTGCACGTTAATATTGGAAATGAGGAAGCAGTGGATACATACTACCTCCAATGCAGTCATTTTGTTACCGAGTGCAAACTCGTTCTGCTCGCCGCAGGACAGGCCAATAAACCGGGAGATGAGGTGTTGGAGCAAAGAATAGTGACTTTAATTGCAACGCTGGCAGACCAGAAGACAGCAGACTAATGTCCTGGAGAACCATCTTCCCCAAGTCAGAATTCAGGCTCCTTTTATACTAAAAAGGGGCGGGGTTGTGGTTGTTTGTTGCATACTTCTTGCTTTATGAATTGTTTGTCCTTTGAATCCGCTGTTCTTGCAACTGTCCATTTGGATCAAATCATGGTGCCCCTGTAAAACCTCCAAAAAAACAAAGGCTATTCTCTATTATGCAACTTGCCATCTATTCAGAAGTGCAGATAAGCTAACATTTTTAAAGGTCAGGGCCAGGAGAATAGGCTTTCCAGTAGATTTCAGGCTAAAGGCAACTTTCTTTTTCAAATGATGCAGAGCTACCAAGTCTGAGCCTAGAAAACAGGGCACAGGTTTAAAGCCAAAGGAACAGATCAAACATAGGGTCAAAATTGTTCTTTTTTATTACAATTCCCTTTTCAGCTTCATAGATAATTTTAGTAAGAAACATGAGCAATTTTGTATTTTTGCTTCATAATAACCGATAAGTGGACCAACTATATTTTTGTGAGCAGGGATACTGTGCGGGCATTGGGATGACAGCAAACTCTTGTTGGGGGTGGCCGACCCTGCAACATGTCTGATGCCCCGTGAGTGTTGGTAAGGGTTCCCCTAGCCAGGGGCTCTCTTCAAGAACGAGCATATGGGCATTGACCTCTGGAGACCTCTTCTTCGGCTGCAGGAATATTTTTCAGATACTGAGATTGAAAAATCACTCCAGCTGGGGATAATTAGGGAAAAAAGGAAAAGGAAAAGTGTTTGGAGTAGAGTAGAAGAGTAGGACATAAGATCACGGAGCCTGAGTGCTTGGCAGCGGGGCCTCGGTAGAGAGGGGAGCAGAGGTGGGGAGGGGCCTGGCTCCTGAACCAGCTCCTGCACCTGTCCCCGTGCCCAAGCCACATAGCTTTTATTTGGCCTGGGCCACCTCTCTGGGCTGGATGTCACCCTGGGCAGAACCTTGAGAATCCAAAGTAAAGGGTGCGCAGCATTCACCTAGGGGATCACTGAGGACTTCGTTCAAGTCTATAGTACCTTTTCTGGTCATGTGTCTTCACTTGTCCTTTATCTCAGGATCTGAGGAGGAGGAGCAAGGAACTCAGGGAGAGATCCAGGAAGATATCCGACTGTGTTAAGAGAGGACAGAAAAAGTGAAACTGGGAGTGAGGACACTTGTAGCAAAATAAAATGACTTCACAACTATTGCACAGAGCTGCAGGTGTAAGAGAGCCTAAGCCTGTCTCAGAGTGCAGGGGACAAGTGGAAAGGAATGGCAAAATTTCCACTGACAATTGAAATTTTTTTAAATACCCTGCTACTTTTGTTTGTATCACTTGAATGAATGCAGGCAGATTTCTGCGGGCATTTATAGGTTCACTCAACCCCACCAGCCCCTCTTGACCCTATCAGGGATGGGCTTTCTCAAGCACAGTGCCCCTCCTGCTTGGGTGGACCACGCTGCTGGTCCTCACCTGGGGCCGGGCTGCTGCAGGGCACTGAGTCCCCGAGGCACGGCCTGTGATACACGACAGGAACATATCTGCACTTGACTGGGGGCCTCCGTTTCCCCTGCAGTGTAAGAATGCGGGTGACTGAGTTAGAAGCATGCTTCCAAGCTGTCCATGTCCTTGGCATCCAGAAGCGGAGCCTGGAAGCTTCCGAATTTCTCCAGAATGCGGTCTACATTCACATTCGGCAGGTCAGTTTATGTCCTTACACAAGTGGAGGAATTACTGCAGCTTTCCTGGAACTTTCTCACCATTAGTCCATCTGATTTTTCTGTGCTAGGATTCAGTATGGCCTGCTAAAAAGTCTGGAGTGGGATCTTGAAACTCTGATGAAGAGGATTATTTATTTCATTTCTTTATATGATACACTTTTACTTTTAAAATTCAGAATTTTTGGTTCTTTCAGGAATTTTGGGGGGGTTGGAGAGTCAACTTTGCTCTTAATATCTTTGCGACCTGTTGCTTTGTGCCTCTCACCTGTCTTCTGTCACTTGTGTGGCGGTTCCATTTGTGACCCTGTCCAGGTTGTTCATGTTATAAAACATAAAGTCTGTAAAAGTACAGTCCCTTTTCCTCCGAAGACATTCCAGAAATATTTCTTTAACCTGGGTGTGGTTTTAAGAAGACAGAATCATTAGAACATGTACTTGCAGGTTGCTAGTGCAAAATCCCCAAATCAATAGCCTAGCTGAACATCTAAAATCTTTCTAATCTACTTTGGGTTTGTATGGAAAAAATGAAGCAGTTTGCTAAGAACTCAAGACCAGGCTTAGAATACAGGCTGGTGTAGCTCAGCAGGCCCTCCCAAGCTGATGCTCTGCCAGAGGGCAGGGCCAAGGGGAGAGATCGGGTCCTGCCCTCCCTGAGCTGACACTTTCATGGCAAAGACTTTCACCAGGTAAAGAACTTGGAGTTTCTTCTAGGAAGAGTGAGTCTGAAAAGAGTCCAAAAAGCGCGGGAGTGACACAATCCCATTTGTCTCAAGTAGGGGAGAGCGGCTGTGGGGCCACTTGGGAGACTCGTGAGTCCAGGTGGGCAGTGTTGGTGGCTTCACTTGAGCGGTGGGGCGGTCAGTGGGTAAAAGCGAACAGATTGAAGGCATGTTTAGATGGTAAAAAGAAAGGATGAATGCTGTCTGTGAATGTAGGATGTAGTAAGGCCCAGGTTTCTGTGTGGATTAATGAGGTAAATGATGGTTCTGCTGTGCTTTGAGAAGGGAAAGCTGCAGAGGGATTTCTGGGGGAAAACTGATGGGTTCAGCTGTGGGTAAAGAGAAAGGCTGTTCAATATGTGGTCTGGGAGCTCAGGTGAGAGCCAGTAGTGAGTAGGGGGAGGGGAGAGGGACTTTCAAATAATTTTGTCTTGTGAACATACAAATAAGTATGAGTAATGACACACTTAACACCTCTATATTCTGGATTTAAAACCCAGTAACATTTTGCTATACTGACTGCAGAGGTTCTTAATATTTTTTAATAGAAATAAATAGAAACAAAATACTGGAGTTAGTGAACATCTTAGAGTATATGTGTGTCCTTGCATGTATTTTTCTACCTCATCTGTTTATAACCATAATATACAAAAAGTTAGCTTGCTTAGCATAAGTTAAACAGAGGGCCTTGACACACACTGTTGGGGGTTGAAGCTGATCTACTTGGGCAAATTATGTAGCCTCTCTGTGCCTTAGTTGCATCTTCTGTGACTGCCCCCGGGTCCTTCATCACAGCTGATTTCCTAGACTAGATGTTGGGAGGGAGGCTGCTGAATGGAGTAAGAGGTAGCAACTGCTAGGGATATTGAAGAGAGAGACAAAAACAGATTAAAGCCAAGAAACTGAGTACAAATACCCTCAAAAAGGAAGGAATCCCGCAGTGTTTTGAGCCACTTAGCGTAAGGGAAACAAAATCACGTGGATCCAAAGCTCTTGAGCATATGAGTATTGTGGGTGGGAGGGTGTCATCATAAAAGGGTTGAGAAAAGGCCTCTTCGTTTCCCTTGACATTACCTGTAAGGATGGGGAGCAGAAGCAAAACCCCCTGCTTCACAGATGAAGGTGCTGTTTTATGCAAAACTGACCAAAGCTTAGAAACCAGTCATCAGCGGTGCTGGCAAATGAAGAGGCTTCTGGATTGGGTGTGGCACTTGCTGTGACTTTCAGGTGACTTGCTGGCTGGGGGCTTTGATTCGGGCAGTAGGATTGCAGGGTGGCCTGGGCATAATCTCTGGCTCTGAGGCTGCTGTTCGGACTAGCAGACCTGGGCACCCGCAGGCCTAATGGGGCAGCTCGGGATGTGGCTTGGGACACCTGCCATCCTGAGGTCGAGAAAAGGGCTCCCCTTAGGGGGTGTCCCTGCGGAGAGTGGAAACGTCCTCCTACAAGGGAGGAAGAGCCTCTGAGCAGGGGGCCGGATGCACAGGCAAGACCAGCCTGAGCACTGAGGTTTCCGGGAGCCGGAAGTCATACAGTGGCCCAAACCACCTTGTTCCTGAGAAACTGGAGGGAAAAGATGCTGAAAATGCAGGCTAGGGTCAGACTCTGTTATGGGTTAATAGTAACAGGAAAGGACTGTTCAGGCAGCCACGAGAGAACCCTGTGGGCGTCCCAGCTGGGGCGTCACGCCGAAGGGAAGAGCAGAGTTACAGACTTTGCCCCTTATTAGCTCTGTAACTTTGAGCAATATCACCCCACCTCTCTCTATATATATCTTCATGTGTAAAGTGACAGAGTGACAAGCTCGTGTCTTCAGAAGGCTTAGTTTAGCTCTGATCCTTTTGTCCAGTCCTGTCAGTGCTGCCCTGCAAGGTTCTGCAGCGGCTGCTCTTAACCTGAGAAGGGAGGGCGTAGAGGGATGTTGTAATTCCCGAGGGCAGGAAGGGGTTGCTTTAAAAGCAGACATGTAACCGCCTGCAGCTGCAGACCTGCAGGCAGTTTGGTTGACGGTCCTTGAAAGGACTTTGGAGGCCTTAGCGTCGTCTTAAGTCTTGTTTCCCCTTGGGGACTGGATTTGCCTTTGGGAATTGATGTTGAAGATTTGGGCTTCTGGCAAAGCTGTGTTCAGAGATGGGTATATACGTAAAATATCGTATAAAATAAAATGATATAGTTAACACGTGCGACTTTGCATCTGTTGGGAACAGCTCTGTTGGTCTGGTCTCCACGGAGGACACCAAGGGTCAGCAGAGCGTGCGGGAGGGCAGGTGGCCTGCAGTGCTTCTACGGGGGTTCTCCCGAGCAGGGCGCTCTGTTGAATTGACTCTTCTCTGAGTTTGGTTGCCAAGTGAGCAGACAGCAAAGTAATGAGTTCTGGTGGGATTGTATAATGACAGGAAGAAAGAGGGACCCGTAGTTTTTCTGGACTAGAACACGCATTTGGTTCCTGATTCAGTGTATTCCATTACAGAATTGATGAGTTGTGTCTATTCTGGAACGTCATTGAAATTAACGTTCAGCCTAAATGTTAAGGGCTTTGTTTTATTTGGCTGGAGGACTCGAGCCAGGATGACATCCTCTCAGATCACTCTGAGGGACTGCTCCCAAGAGGTAGGGGAGGAGCTAGGATATATAGGAGCTTTACAACAAAGACCAGGTAATTGAAACAATAAAATATTGCTTGTTATCTAAAGAAAACCAGATACCTCAAGTTCAAGTATTTAGTGCTTTTCTATATATGGTGGGAAGCAAACATTTGGGTCATTGAATTCGTTCCTTTGGCAAGCACCTGGCTATCTAGGGCCAGTATCCTGTCCTTTCTTACTCTGAGTCCGCTCAGAGGCACCACGTTGAGTGGCTGAGAGGCCGGGCTGCAGGCATACCCTCTGGAGTTGGCAGCAGCCGCTGATGACTTGGATTCAGCATTCTTTGTTTACTGTCATGGTTGCAGTATTTTCATTCACATTGTAGTATTTTCATTCACAGTGCTCCCCCTTGGTCCTAAATTCAACCTATATTTTGAGAGACATTTCATGACAAATTTTGTCCCACGGTGCTAGGATGGCTCATCCCTAGTTCAGGTGAAGAATCTTCTGAGTTGACATTCAAGGTGTTACTTTTTTTATCAGGCCCTGTTGATACTAAAACTTCTCTGGATCACCTGTCTTACTAGTCTATTATGATCCAGGAAGTGTTTGCCCTTCATTGCTCATTCCCATACCTAGAATCACACTATTATATTTATTTTATTCAGGGTTATAAATTTTATCTGTTTCTTCAAGATGTTTAGCCACCATCAATCTTGCAGGCCTAGTTACACATTGGAAAATGTAACAGACAACAATTTTATAAAATAGACAGTATGTAAGTAATACAGCTAGTAACGTTAATAAGGTCACAAGTAAGAATTTAATAGTCAAGCTGTTTTATTTTTGGGTCAAAATTTTGCTTGTGTTTCTGAGTTTGATCTTATGAGAAAGTTCATACTTATGGTCAGGGTCAGAGCAGGTATTAATTGGCCAGGTGAAATCTCCCACCTTGTAAGATCAACAGTGGCCTAAACAGAAGTATAATTTCTTTTTAGAATAACATTTCTGAGGGCTATCTAGTTAGAGCCTTGGAGTAGGGAAACCCACCAAGGTAACACAGAAGTAGTAGACATAGGTAATTTATCACAAACATAACAATTGGAGTAGTTCATAATCAAAGGTTGGAGAAATTATCAAAGTAATTGGTATACAGGCCTGGTCCGGTGTCTTGGGTCAGCTCTCTAGCTCAGATGTCGTCTTCTCATCCTGGCCTGGTGGCTTTTTCTCCATTTGGGCATTGTTTTAAGGTGAGCAGTGCTCTATAGGCCAGTGCACTGCAGGGGCTGTTTCAGATAGGAAATGAGCCCGAGAGTCTGTTTCCTTCAGCTTTGGTGTGTATGGTCTTGTAAAGAGTACCTGTAAAAGGGTCCTTCCAATCAGGTTGGAGACAGTTCTTTAAGTCATGCCTGTTCCAGTATGTTTAATCCCCTGGCTGCAGGTCATGGGGCATTGGAACTTTACCCAGGGGTAGATTACTGAGCTTCAGAAACAAACCTAGAGTATCCTTTTCATAATTCAATTAAACTGTACAGCAATGTGACATAACAGCAAGGAATGATCTGGGAAGTGTCTTAGTAAATATGGACCTCAATTAACAAAACTAGAATTTAATATCCACTAAAATATAACCTTTTTTCACTCTAAAGTTACTCTCATTTTTCTCAAATAAAGCCAAATGAAGATTAAGTTCTTTACAAGTTAAGTCTGATTATTTGATCATATAGGCTTTTTTAAATTGGCTGTATTGGAAGTTTTAATATGGAGTCTCAGGGTAGAATGTTAATAAGGTTTGCTAAGGCCAAGAAAGCCACGTCAAGGCTTGTAATGGGTTTCTGCCTTACAGATTTAGGTAAATTCTTTTCTCTTTAAAATCCTTAAAATACCTTTATACTCCTATATCTGTTAGGAGATGATCTCCCTAATTTGTCTGATAGAGCCACTGGGGACCTAAGTGTTTTTAGTCTCTTGAGGGATCAGATAGAGAGAAAAGATAATTGTTCCTAGTCTGTTTACATAGGTATAATTTATCAAATTTCTGTGACCCATAACTAGCTTAAGGAGAAGAGATTCTTTATGTCTGGGAAACAGTTTAAAAGCCAGTAGTATTTCAAACAAAATAAAAAATTATAACCATATTCACCAGGTTACTCAGTCCCATGTAACTAATTCTTTTAATGAGAGTTTTCATTAGAACTTTAAAATTTCTTACCCAGTTTAGTTCAGTGCTATAGTTTGAAATTTATTAGAAATCAGTATATATCCTTGAAGAGAAAGCATTTTGCAAAACCATCAGAAGAAAACAATTAACTGTCTATAAATGACAAAAGATTTAAAAGCATGGTTAAACACCGTTACACTATAATCAATAAAGAAACCTGTTCACTATACCCATAATTATGACTGGTAACATTTCAGATATACCAGAATTTTAGGGAGTCCATATAATTTCTATAACATCTATATTAGTAATATTTTCTCATTCAATATTACCTTGGAATTTTCATGATTCATTTGACAATTCCATGTTATTTAAAATGCCAAATGAAATTTACTAGTTTAAAATCTCTCTTTGGGATGTTTCAGGGGCCTTCTGTAGCATCCCAAACTTAACCGGAGATTAAAAAGACCTTAATTAGAATTTTATATTTGGGGAGCTTGTTAAAAGATTTCATAACACTTGGTCAGATAAACATATAGATCATTGTAAAGTAGTACTAATTCATTAACAAGAAAATACGTCAAAGGTAAAGGCAGAACAGATCAGCTAAGTGGTATAAGAAGTTTTACAATCTGTTACTGAATGTGGATTAACATTTTAAGAAAATTTTTTCCTCTTAACAAAGAGAAAACCAATTCTAGTCTTGTACCAGCTTACTTCTAAGATTCATTTACGTTGCCCAATTTGATTCTAAACTTCGCCAATTCTGACCACGTACAAAACTCTTTCCTCAGGTTTCCTCTTCCACAAGCCTTCCACAGCCTTCTATACTCATATTAGTGTGTCCCTTATTTTCTCTTCCATTCAGAAGTAACCAGCTTCAGGAGAAAGTCGCTATTTTTCATTAACAAAATATAATTCCATTCTTATATCTTCCTTTACACATTTATATTACTTTCCTAAGATACTGAGATCATTCTCTTACTAATAGAGACTATTTCAGTGTGGCACCAACCATTTATTAATATTTCTAAACACCTTTAGTTTCACTGTAAGAGGAAGTTAAATGTTAAGTAATCTATACTTCAATCTTATTTTATCTGAAAATGTCATATCTATTTAATAAAATCCTGTCATTTAACTTAATTTAGCACAACTCTAGAATTTAAAGATACCAAACATTTAGAGATTATCTTAAGCATACATTTTAAAAATATATTTTAAATATTTACCCAAAGCTCTCATCTCATTTGCATTTAATTTACTTAAAATTTTACCACACCACATTACTGTTTATTTTTTTTTTGACAAATCTGCAACAGATATAACAGGATCTTATTTGACTTTCATTAAACCTAGGTACAGTAAAGGTATTATACATAATATTGATGACTTTAAATGTTTCTATATTAATTAGAACATACTTAAACTAAACAATATCAAATATTATCTTAATATTGAATATTTTCCAATTCACATGACGCTGAAAGTCAATTTGTTCAGTTTTTATTTTAAAAATACTTAATTTTTAAGCTCTTTTTTTTACGTCAATTAAGCAGAATTCTTTGACTTTGAATTTTTTTTTTTAGCAGTAGAAATATCTCACATCTATAATGTGTACGCAGGCTTATAAACAGACAAAAGATAGAGATCTCATAGCGTCACTTTAATACTTACTTATAATATAGGTATAATAATAGTTGGAGTAAGCTGAATTTGCTTGCTCAAATCACTAAGGCTTACTATTTATGAAACAGACAGTTAAGATTTCTTCACAAAGTCTGAAGGACCCGTCAGAGTTCTGAGTTCTAAAATGCCAAAAATTTCTTGGCCTTAAGTTTTATTTCGTTGAGCTAATTAGTCTCAGTCCTAGGTCACTGTTTGTTGTATTTATATTTCTGATCTGCAAGACAAAGACACTCTCTTCCAGGTCCCCAGAGAACTGCTCTGTCACCCAGACCGAATTTTATCTCCTTAATTGACATTTTTATATGAGTGTGAAGAGCTGTAAACAAAGAATTCCATGTTTTAAAACTTTAAGGTTTACTTTACTATGTCTTCCAAAGCTTGCATATGGCATTTAGTAAAGTCTCTTTTCCTTGAGTTATAAGTTAAACCCAGGGTAAACCTATTTTTTTTTATTAGCCACTCAAATTAGTTTTTAGTTTTATGTTATATTGGACGGCTCATGTAACTATATTGGTTTCCTTTAATTTGTTCAATTAATATTTTCAGAGGGACAGATATGTGCCCAGCCTTATAATACCAAGAAGGGGAAATGTTTTTCCACTGAAACATATCAATCCCACAACATAAGCAAAAGGTTTATATAAAGACCATTTAAATATACCAATTTCACAAAATTTATCTCAATTTTATTGAATCTTATACCTTTAATTTTTATATTTATTAGGTTTAATCAATAATACTTATTTCTAGAAGGAATGCTAGAAGCCTTTTGTGTGTGTGTGTGCATTATATATAATTTTATAGAAGTCTCTAAGATGCCCAAGTTTCAGCCAAAGAGCTTAGGCCCTTCTCAGTTTTTAATTTCATTAATTGGTCTGTTGTCCCAATCATTGATCAAGTATTTCAGTCTATATATACATATATTTTAAACTGTAGTTAATAAAACGGACCTGTTTGAACTTTAATGTTGGGGGGGAGTAGGTGATCTCTTTGGCCCTTTTTTTTTTAACTTTACGTACTGTAGTATCAAAAACTTTTATGTAAATCCAAAAATGTCCATTTTATTTATCTCATTCAAAATAATCATATAGAAATATTTATCCATTTGGGATAAGCCACTTATCTTGTTTTATGAAATTTTAACAACCCTTTTTCCAGTTATTCAACCTAATTAACATTAATTATTCTAAGTTTTTATTAGCATCTCTAGGACCATTTATCGGAAAGGAAAATCACAAATGTAGCTTTTCAAACCAGTTTTACTTTTTTAACTAAGTTCTTAGGTTAAACTTTAGATATATTTTTCTACATTTAAACTTGATTTTAATAGGTACCAATAAAACTGTTGTTTATAATGAGATCTCTTTAAACTGTCACCAATTTAAAAGTTTTTCCAAATTAAAAGTTCCATCATATGGCCTTCAATTTATATATATATATATATATATATATATATATATATATATATATATATATATATATATATAGTGATTTTAAACCAATAAGATGAAGAGGCTCTTTCACATGAGAGTCGGGGTGTTGCCTAAATAAAATTCAAAGGTTTACTCTCCAAAAGCTAAAGGCCTTTGTGATTCAGGCTGATGCAGCAAAGTTTAAGATGGCAAAATATCTGAAAATTAGTACAGTCAAAGGATTGCTTAGAATCCCAATTTATTTGAGTGGTCACCTATGTAAACAATACTTGAACTTTTCGAATGGCAGAGTCCAAGGTTTCCTTTATAAAATAAAGTAAACATATATATACATACACACACACACTTAAAACAACCAGAGAAAGATAAAACATTTACATTTCAAGGACACAGGAAGAGAAATCCAAGTTCTCCCTAAAGGGGATTTTGTTTTATTAAGTTCAGAATTCCAAAAAATGTTTTTATCAGGCCTGTTTAGTTACTTTCAGTGTGAGTTTATTTTTTTTCCTTATTCCCAATTAATGTTGTAAGTTTTGTATGTACATAAACCTGGCTGGGGTAATAGTTGGAGACTGGCAATCTGTCATTTCTTTTTCTTTTCTTTTCTGTTTTTTATTTTTTTTTTGAAATTCTATTCCCCATTGTAAGGTCGGGTTCTCAGAATAAATTTGCTAGTAAGATTTCCCGCAGGGACAATTCTGTGGCATGAAGTCTTTGTCTCTACCACTCCAGGAAGATTCTCTGTCACCCGAGAAAGCTGTTACCAGCCAGGAGGGTGGTCCCAATTTTGGAGTTGAAAGGTTCCTCATAAGAGTTTTACTTTTATCCTGAAAAATTCAATGGAGGTAACCAAATTGAGGAAAACATTAGACCAGCCTCTTACCTAACCAATCACTTCTGAACCCAGTATCTTTCAACTTGCAGCCACTGGGGATGTCCCCACTGGGTGAGTATTTTCCTCATATGTATCCACCAGCCCCACTTTGGACAACTCCTCAAATTGGGTATTTCCTGTTTTCATTCAACCAGGCCCCACCCATTATGTCTCCACTGGGTGGGTAATTCACCCCAGTTTCTTTCAACTGGAGGGCCACATACCTGGATACACCGCCAGATAAACTCAGGATCATCAATCAATATGTGAAATCCGAGAACCAGGAGAGACTCACCCAAATTCATCTGGACTCCCCGAGGAGGCGGATGGGCACAAAGGGCCACTGATGGTACCAAGGCTCCGGTTACTCGGAGAGTTCAGGTGGAGAGAAATCTGCTGTGGGACACTTCTTGGTGTCCAAAACTGTTGACTGAAATGCATGTGCAGCCTAAAAGTTAAGAGTTATGTTTTATTTGGCAGGAGGACTCGAGCCGGGATGACAGCCTCTCAGATCTCTCTGAGGGACTGCTCCCAAGAGGTTGAGGAAGAGCTAGGATATATAGGAGCTTTATAACAAAGACCAGGTTGTTGGAACAATAAAAGATTGCTTGTTATCTAAAGAAAGCCAGGTATCTCAAATTCAAGAATTTAGTGCTTTTGTATGTATGGGAGGAAGCAAATATTTGGACTCACTGAATTCATATATTAGACAAGCACCTAGCTATCTAGGGCCAGTAGCCTGTCCTTTCTTATTCTGAGTCTACTCAGAGGACACCATTGTGAGTTGCTGTAGCAGCTGAGCTGCAGGCCTGTCCTCGCTGGGGGGTGGCAGCAGCCTTTAATGACTTGGTTTCAGTATTCTTTGTTTACTGTCATGGTTGCAGTATTCTCATTCACATTGAGTATTTTCGTTCACACACTGATTATGGATAATCTGCAACCTTGGAAAGCAACCGAGATGGAATTACTGCAGGTACCTTCTGCTTTAATAAGCCGTGTGCAAACATAAACATGGAGGAAGCATACACTTGGATTTGGTGGTGTAAGGAAGGGTTTCTGCACATTACAGGAGAACGCAATGCAGAATTACTTAAGTCCACCTTTCTTTACTGTAGTGGTTTCTGAGAACTGTTTATGGTAATTAACCAACATTGACAAACGGTGGCACACATTGCATTTAAGACCTGGCCGGTTGCAAACTTGTGTATTGGACCAGTGGAATTCATAGGCAAGGGGTCAGGTGGATGGCAGAGTGATGGAGCCAAGGCCTGGGCCCAGATTCTGGTTTAAATCGCCATTTCTTCACCATAGGGCCTTGGACTAGAACGTAACCTCTCTTAACCTGTTGGAGAATCTATGAAATGGGCATGATAATATTCGTTCCTTCCTGGGATTGTTGTAAATTCTAAAAAGTATTATAGCACACATGAAGCACTTAACACACTGGCACTTAGCAGTGTTCACTGTGGGGGCCGCCCCACTTAGCGTGTGTCAGAGCCGTAAAGGCAGCATGTGTCTGCTGAGGATGCACTGGTAGCCCCATGGCTAGGATGTGAATTTGGTGATTTCCTTTAATCCTTGTAACTCTGTGTGCCATGGGCAGTTATTTTCATGGACAGATGAGGAATCTCAGGGTAAAAAACACTGTGTAATTTGCCGAAAGCCAGACCATAGTTTTGGGTGCAGGGACCTCGGTTCAGCATGGGACCCTGGGCCTTCTGCCCTCTCCTTTCAGCACCAGAGCCAGATGTGGGGACGGCTGTTTCCCTGCTCAGAATATCCGGCAGGCCGCAAGACACACCTGGCCCTGCGCTGCTTGAGCAAAAACTCAGGAGGAGAGGCAGTTACAAAAGGGATAAACATAAAAAGAGTCGACTGCAAACTGTGATCAGCTCTGAGAAGGAAAGAACACGTCTCGCCGTGCAGAGCTGAGAGCTTTCTCATCGGGGCTGCTCTTGGGGCGTTCATCTCAGCTAAACAAACTCTGCTGCTGCACCAAGGCAGGAAGGCAGGGCGTATGTGGCCACGTAGACAGGGCCTCATTGATCGTACTCATTCCGCATTAAGCGGCAGCTGTCACGGGATCTTACCTAGTAAACAGGTGTCGGCCATAATCATCACGCACTTTGCTTGGTAGTTTTACTGGCCCCACATTTGAGATGAGGTCATTGAAACTGGGGAGTTTGCTGCATGCCCGTGATTTCCTTGGAAATACCCCCACTGGTCTTTCAACCTAGACTGGTGTGGTTGTCATGCCCCAGCCCTGTGAATGGCATCGTGTAGCTTCTCCCAAGTGGCCCAAATGACTGACATTGATATGCTTAATTCGTAGGAAGTGGTATGTGATAATAAGAGAAAAAGGTAGTAAGAAATTGTTTGGAAAACTAGAAAAAAACCTATTCTTCCCCATCTGGGGGAGCGTACCCTGTGTCACTCACCCCACTCACTGCCTGTCACCTCCTCCCTGCCGACTCCATGTTCAGAAGCCACTCTGAGCCTTGGAAGAACATTTTGCCCCGTGACAGTTTTGAATAGGACCTGCGACTAATCTGTCCCTTGTTAACACTCTCTTCAAAGCCATTTAACATTTTTGCAGGCTCCTCCACTCAGATGTAAGAATAGCCTCTTTAAACTTCTTGATGCAACTCCTTAATGAAGATCTTGCAAAGGAAACCTAGCCAAAACCTGAAAGGTATTCACATAGTGACTGCAACATCAGCACTTTGTGAAGTTCAGAATTAGAGGGGTGGGTGACTCAGGAAAGGCTTTTTTAAGGTAACAAGGGGAAAGTTAAAGGACGCAGGCTGTGTGAGAAAGAAACATCTTGGTCCCAGCCAGCAAGGCACCTGCATTCATGATGGAGTGTGGCGAGTGCATAGTTCCCACAAAGAAATAAGTGGTGTGATGGGAGGGAGGACAGTTGGGTACTTTATTGGGGAGGAGAAAAGTGGGCTGAACATTTCCTGGTTGAACAAGAGGATTGTGACATGATGTGCTTGTATTTTGGAGAGAAGGGTTTTGTGGGGACAGGCCTAGGAGTACGCTGTCTGACTGGGGAGTCAGCACAACAGAGAAACACAGAGAACCGGGCAGACGCCAAGGCCCATGCTGGGTGAGATGCTGCCCGCCAATTGAAGCCCTGGAGGCTGCTTCTGTCCCTTAGCTGGGGACTCAGACCTCCCTTCACAGACCAGTCCTGTTGATACAAGAATAAAAAACGTTGGGCATGAGCAGGGCTGTGTCCCAGGCTTTGGTTGAGCCTCTGGGATTTGCCCCACCAGATTTTGTTCCTTAGCTTCGTGCAGTAAAGAATTCAAGAGCAAGCCAGTGTTGAGTAAATGTAGATTTATTCAGAGAGATACATTGAAATGCAAGAGAAAGGTCACGAGGTTTGGGGGTTGGATGCTCAGATTAAAAGTAGGTACACACTCCACAGACAGAGTGTGGGCCTTCTCAGAAGGGGGAGTGAGAGTGGTGACCGCGAGGTGGCGCTGTGTTGCTTGTTTTCTTGGGCTTGGCGGTTTCATATGCTAATAAGTAGAAGGACCAGCCTTAGGGCAAGGGGCTGGGATTCCCAGGGAGTTGGCCACTTCCCACCCTGTGACCTTTTGTGGCTAGCCTTGGGACTCCCACGGTGCCTGGGGGCGTGTTATTCACCATGTTACTATTACAAGGTGTTTACTGAAGCTCAAGATCTGCTAGAAGTTAAATCTCTTCATCCTGAGCCTCAAGGCATGTTGGGGGTTGAATCCTTCACCATTTTGATGTTAATTGCTGTGGCCTTCCTTGAATGGCTGTGCTCTGCCCCCTCCCATCCTGTCTCACTGTGATGACACAGAGAGAGCAAAGGCCAGGCTCTGCCTCTGCTCCTGCATTTAACAGGGGGAGTGGTGGGGTGGGCTGAGGATGACTCTGAGTGGTGAGAAGGATGTTTCAGATGTTCCCACGTGAGGCATGGGGACGTGCCAGCAGCCATCGCAGATTTATCTCACGGGATTTATCGCTTGTGTTGTTACGGAAACAACAAACCAGCCAAGGAACAAGCACTGAGATTTATTACACCGGCTGGCTCAGAGGGGCTTCTGTTCCGAAGCTCTGAGCACCTCCAAGACCTGCACATGAGGTTTTATAGGGTTAATTACAAGTATGGGGCTATTAGCCAATAAGGCTCAAACAACAAAAAGCAAGGAATCAGTACACTGAAGCTTATCAATTAGGAACAGATCACGTTACTGACAAGTTGACATTGGATTTACAAGTTAGCTTATTAGCCCAGTAAACTGACACTAAACTTCAGATTTACGAGTTGGCCCGGCAAAACTTAGATCAGTAAACCGACACTTACCACACTTAGATTTGTGACTTAGCTTGTTAGCCCAGCTGGGCTTTTCCTTCACAGTGTCACTCATTTTTTCTATTTTTCTTTTTTTTTTTCAGTATTTAATCCAAATTTAATATCAGGTTTTTTTGGAAAGAAATTTCTTTTTCTTTTCTTTGGGGGTTTTGGGGGGTAGGTAATTAGGTGCGTTTATCTGTTAGTGGAGACCCTGGGGCTTGAACCCAGGACCCCGTGCACGCTAAGCACACACTCTATCACCCGCCCCATCATCTTTTGCTTTTTGCTTTAGCTGCCAAGAATCTTACAGCTGAATTTCTAGTCGGCCTTTAACACTTGCCCTGACTTTATGGAATCCATTTTTATGACTTTACCTCCTCCTGGTTTCATTTAAGTATGGAATCTCCATTTTCTCTTCACTCTCACTTTTCCCTTTTTGTTGTTATGGTTCTTAAGCTGTGTTTAAAAAAATGGTTTAATTTCTCTTTTAGCAAGAGGCTGAAAGTAAATAAATATGTAAACAAACAGCACACTTAAATGGTTTTATACATTCTAAGCTGTTTAGTAGTTACTTAAAAACTGAATTGAATATTACAGTGATAACATTTTTAAATAATTTCTTAATTTTTTATAAAGATATAGCTGATTTAAAATATATGTTTCAGGTGTACAATAGATGCTCCACTTATAGTTACTGTAAAAAATTGGCTGTATTCCCTGTGTTGTAAGATACATCCCTCCAGCGTGTTTACATTACATGTTGCAGTTTGTATAAGAAAGTTGGGTAACGCAGAGTCTGGGACGTGGCTGTGTCTGACCCAGGTTCACGCTCACCCTTCAATACTCTCTGCAGGGGAGCGAGTGGAGGCAGCCCTCATCAGTGCTGGCACCACCCTCTGAGTGGCAGTGACAGCAGTGCCTGTGTGTGGACGTGCAATGTGTTGTTCCAAGAGTTTTACATGCATTTCTGCATTTAATAATTAAAGCCCTCCTGTGAGGAAGCGTTTTATATTTTTAATGAATAATACATTTTATTTTATTTTGATATTGATAGACTTCAAACCTCCGGAAAATTTACAGGAGTAGTACAATAAACGCTTAGATACAGTTCACCTTAAAGGGCACTATTTGGCCTTTTGTGTCTGGCTTATTTTAGCATAAAATTTCAAGGTTCATCCATATTGTAGACTGAATCAGCACTATATTCTTTTTGTTTGATAATATCCTTTTTCTTTTTTTTTTGCTTTTGGTCTATTTAAAAATATTTTCATTGAAGTCTAGTCAGTTTATAATGTTGTGTCAGTTTCTTGTGTAGAGCACAATACTTCAGTTAAATAGGAACATAGCTGTATTAATTTTCATATTTTCTTAAACATAAGTTACTATAAGATATTAAATATATTCTCCTGTGCTATACAGTGTAAACTTGCTGTTTATTCTTTACATACTCAGTATCTGCAAATCTTGAACTCCCAATTTATTGCTTCCCACACCCTCTCCCCTCTGGTAACCATAGTTTGGTTTCTATGTCTCTGTGTCTGTTTCTGTTCTGTAGATAAGTTTATCTTTTTGTTTCTTTGTTTTTTTTTTTTTCGTTTTTTTGTTTTTTTTGATTCCACATGTGAGCGATCTCATATGGTATTTTCCTTTCTCTTTCTGGCTAACTTCACTTAGAATGACATTCTCCAGGTCCATTCATGTTGCTGCAAGTGGCATTATTTTATTATTATTTTATGGCTGAATAGTAGTCTATTGGACAAACATACTACAACCTCTTTATCCAGTCATCTGTCATTGGACATTTAGGTTGTTTCCCTGTCTTGCAATTGTAAATAGTGCTGCTGTGAACATTGGGGTGAAAGTGTCTTTTTGAATTACGGATCCTTTTGGATATATCCCCAGGAGTGGGATTGCTGGGTCATATGGGAGGTCAATTTTTTGTCTTTTGAGGAAACTCTATACAGTTTTCCACAATGGCTCCACCAAACTGCATTCCCACCACAGTGTAAGAGGGTTCCCAATTCTTCGCAGCCTCTCCAGTATTTATTGTCTGTGAACATCTGAATGATGGCTATTCTGACTGGTGAGAGGTGATACTTGATTGCAGTTTTGATTTGCATTTCTCTGATAAAGATATTGAGCATTTCTTCATGTGCCTATTGGCCATTTGTATGTCTCATTGGAGAAATGTTTCTTTAGGACTTCTGCCCATTTTTGAATTGAATTGTTTGTTTTTCTTTCTTATTAAGTGTACAAGCTGTTTACATATTCTGGAAATTAAGCCCTTGTCAGTTTCATTTATTGCAACTATTTTCTCCCATTCCATATGTTGTCTTTTAGTTTTGCTTACTGTTTCCTTAGCTGTGCAAAAGCTTGTAAGTTTAATTAGATCCCACTTGTACATTTTTGCTTGTATTTCTATTGCTTGAGTAGACTTCTCTAGGAAAACATTGCTGAGATGTATGTCAGATGTTTTGCCTATGGTTGCTTCTAAGAGGTTTATAGTGTCTTGTCTACATGTTTAAGTCTTTAAGCCATTTTGAATTCATTTTTGTGTATGTTGTGAGGGTGTAGTCCAACTTCAATGATTAAGATGCAGCTGTTCAGTTTTCCCTACACCATTTGCTGAAGAGGCTGTCTTTACTCCATTGTATGTTCTCACCTCCTTTGTCAAAGATTCAATTACCAAAAATTTGTGGAACTATTCTTGGTAATTTTGTTTATCCATTCATTGATGGATGGATATTGTTTGTAACTTTTGACTACTCTGAATGATACTGTTATGAATATTGATGTGAAAGTTTTTGTGAGAAAATGTTTTCATTCTGTTGGCTGTACAAATGACCCGCCATATCAGTAGTTTCCACTACATGGATCCAGATGGCTAACTATAAAGGGACTCGAACATCCTTGGATTATGGTATCCAGGATGGGGGATTACTGAAACAAACCCCCCGAGGATAATGAGGGATGACTCTATATGTAGGAGTGGAATTGATGAGCCATATAAATCTAAATTTTGAGGAAGCACCAGGCTTTCCCAAAGAAGCTGCACCATTGCCCCTTTCCAATCACTGCGTATTGAGGGTTCCCATTTCTCTGACTCCTGACAGACACTTGTTATTATCCATGTTTTGATTATAACCATCCTAGTGAGTGTAAAATGAGATCTCATTTTGATTTTGATTTCACTAGTGATGCTGAGCATCTCTTCATATGCTTATTGGCCAATTGTGTATCTATTTAAATCCTTGGCAAATTTAAAAATTAGGTCGATTTTCTTTGTATTGGTTAGTTGTAAGCATTTGTTTTATACCCTGGATACTAGTCTCTTATTAGATATATGCTTTGCAAAATTTTTCTCCTATTCTGCAGATTGTCATTTCACTTTACGTTTTTTAAACATTAAAAGAATTTCTTTATAGGGGAGGTAAAAAGATTAATTCTTTTTTTTTTTTTTGGCAAGCATGCACTCTATCACTTGTGCTAACCCCTTCCCCTTTCATTTCACTTTCTTGATGATGTCCTTTGTAACAAATGGTTTTAATTTTGATGAAGTCCATTTTATCTGTTTTTTTTATCACTTGTGCTCTTGGTATTGCATATAGGAATCCATAGCCTATCCTAGGACCACAAAGATTTATGCTATGTCTCCTTTTAGAAAGTTTATACATTTAGTCTTTACGTTTCTGTCTGTGATCCATTTTGAATTAATATTTACTTGTTATATAAAATACGGGGGTCCAGATTCCAGATTCATTCTTTTGCCTGCAGAAACCCAGGTGTCTCTGCACCATTTGTTGAATAGACAATTCTTTCAATGGAGCGTTGTTGGCACATTAGTGGAAAACTGACTGTAAATGTAAGTTTCCCCCCTGGATTTTTTATTATGTCTCATAGATTTATGTATCCAAACTTATGCCAGTACCATAATGACTTGAGTACTATAGATTCGTAGTAACCTTTGAGTGAGTCCTCCAACTTTGCTCTTCTTTTTCAAGATTGTTTTGGCTGACCTGGTTCCCTTGCACTTCCATATGAATTTTGGGATCAGTTTTTCAATTTTTCCAAAGAAGTCAGCTGGAATTTTGATAGGGATTCCATTAAATTTGTAGATCACTTTGGGGAGTCTTAACATTTTTAACAATATTGTCTACCATTCCATGAACATGGGATGCCTTCTATATATGTAGATCTTTTAAAATTTTTTTGGTGATACTTCAAAATGTTCAATGTACAAATCTTGTAAAATTTTGTTAAATGTATCTCTCATTTTACTTTTAATGCTGTTGTAAATGGAAAGGCTGAGCTTCCTAAGGGTGAGACTATATATAAATTTATTTATTTCTGGGATTCCTACATAGCAAATACCCTATGTTTATATTTGCTACATAAATCTATCCACAATTCTTCCCACCCCCGTGTTATAAGAAACCAAGACCCAGGTTAAGCTACCTGAACACCTATGTGGAAGTGAGAAATGAGAGCTTTGAGTGGGGCTTTGTGCAGATTATACTGAGAGCTTATTCAGGATGGCTTCATCTTAATATCTTTTAAACAATCCTTTCAGTGTATATAGTCAGATACATTAAGATCATACCCTTTTGATGTGCGGAGGAGATAAGATTATAATTTTCAAATAATTTCTAGTGAGAGTGTTGTAGTTGAAACCTAGTTTACATCAATCTTTGAAGATTTATGTTTTGGGAGCTTTGACTAAATAATACCTGTCTTTATTCAATAACGACAGCTAAATGCTCAAGCAACATGTAAGAGTTTGAGCAAACTGCCCCCGCCCCGTAGTGCTGGTTGGCTGCAGCTGTAAGTGGAGTCAGCGCTTACCTCTCCCAGTAGGCTTGTGCTGATCTGCTCAAAGGGGTTCGTCCAACTGTTTGTCGGTAGTCTTTTGGACAAAGCCATAAAGCATTGATTTAAGGTTGCTGGAATGGAATTTATTCTTATTAATATTAAGTAAGCACATATTGAGTACTTACTGTATGTTGGGAATTGTCCCTCAGCCTCACATGAACATTATTTCTCTTAAAACCTCTCATATTTCCTTGTTATTCTCACTTTACAGATAAGGAGTCAGAGGATTAGGTCTTCTCTCTTTTGGGGGGAGCTCATTATCAATGAAGGGAAGTTGTAAGGAAAGATATTGATTCATCCTGAGAAAACATTTTTCTGAGAGTCAGCATCGAAGAGGGTGACCACTGAAGAGGGTGATCATTGTTTGAGTGAGACAAGCCCCGGGTTGTACGGAGTCAGCATCCCTTTCCTGGACACGGCACGTGTAGAGCTGCGTGGTGGGTGAGGCGGCTCAGCCGCGCAGGGAACGCGGATGCCGGGCCGTAGGGTTGTGCTCAGGCCCGGTGGGGCTTTCTCCTAAGGGCAGTGGACCGTCATTGACAGATTTTAAGTAGGGGAGTGCGGTGCTCTCGTAGATCACTTTTGTGTTGTAGAATGCTTGGAAACATTTAGAAGGCTCGGCAGGAGGTAATGTGATGAGCCAGAGTAGGGTGTCTGCGAGGTGTAGCAGTGTTCAATTTTCAAGTGATTTTCAGTCCCAGGTTTGTGACTCAGTAGCCATGTCACTTTGGATGACGCACTCAAGGAAGTGAAACAATTTATCTAATCAATTGAAACAGTGATGTACCGACCTCCCAGGACTGCTGTGGGGATCCAGTGAGATAACGTGTGCACAGTGTGCAGTGTGGTCCCAGCACACAGTCAGTGCTGAGTGAGTGCCTGTGAGTACCTGGTAGGACAGGTGAGGGTGGTGGGACTCAGTGACTGAGGAAATTGGGCCCTGAAGGACGAGTCCTGTCACATCTGTGAGTGATGGGCCTGAGCTGGGAGAGGCAGGGAGACCTTGCCCCCCGACCAGTGGCCCTGAGCAGGACAGCTATGGGAGGAGAACCGTGAAGTCAGCTCTTTGCAGGTGGAGTTGGAGGTGCCCTTGAGACATCTAAGTGCAGTGTCACAATCACAGAGGAGGTCTGGGCCCGGGCTGTGCATTTTCCTGTAATCTCAATCCCTGAGGACGCCGAGGTACTGATCACTGAATGTGAAGACATACTTTACAGGACAAGTGAATAGTAGTATCATCTCTGTCATCAAAGCTCACGTCTTTTCCATCACTCACTTTGCTAATTAGGTACTTACAGAGCTCACTTCACCGTCTACCCGTGGGCTCAGGCTCCACAGAAAAGAGCTGGTCAGTCTCCCTCTTTTCAAGAAGAAGACACACTTAGCTGGTAGCCTTCTGTACCTCGCCAGACTTAGAATTTTAGTTTGTTGATTTAATTCTATTTTCTGTTGGCCATCTCTTGACAGGAGAAACGTTTTACCTCATGGTCAGGTTTCAATTAGCTGTTACTGAGAATTGCTGATCTGATCCATAGTGCATGTGTTCTATTAACTTTCTAGAGTACTTATCATTTTTCTGTCTTTGCCCTTTAATTTTGTTTGCCCCTTCAATGTTCTATCCTATTTGCGGCCTTATTTTATTTTTTAATTAAAACAGTCTGTTAGCAGTTAAGAAAACAAAAGCAAAGAAAAGATGCACATGATAGCTAAATTTAGAAAATATCAAGTGTGTTTTCTGTCTCGGCAATGGAGGGTTCTAGAAACTCGTGAAAATCTTCATTACATAAGTTCCTTAAAATGCTGATTAAGAAATAAAACCTTCCTTCCTCATCTTTCAAGCTGCACAGCTAATTGTCAAGAAAGTGAGGGGAAATCCTCAGAAGCCAAGACAAACCAGAAAGCAGGGATTCTGGGAGATACGTGAGCCTTAGAAGCCCTGGGAGGCCGATTGGCTCCTGAACTGAGTTTCAGTTGCCCTGGCAGGAAGGCAGGAGGTAAGCCCGAGGCCTCTCACACTGGGAGTTGGATGGCTGTTCTTATATAAGGCCAAGCACATCCTGAGAATCATGCTTTACAAAAGGGTGAATTAGAAAGAAAAGAAAAAATGCATTCCTCAAGGCAAGGAAGTAAGTAAATTCAATTTTTTTGGAAGCGAGGAAAAATAACATATCCAAAGTAAGGATTTAGTTTAAAGCTGTTCTGGCATGAGAGTGACAACAAACTCCTGGCAGAAAATCACAGCTCCTCCCGGAAAGAGAAGTTGTGTTTTGAATGAATCAGTGGACAGCCATTCCGAAAAAGGCCTCCAGAGTCTTCTGGATCAAGATACTGGACCCAAACACCCCCCTTCCATGGTCTCATTTAAATAACCAGAAAAGTTTTAAAGGAAAGAAGCCATAATCATAGTTCTATTTATTGACATTACTATATGCTAGGAGTTGTCTCCTCTTTTATGGACCTTACTTTCTATTTGACATAGTTGGGGAACTTGGTGGAGGGTGGTGTTAGTCTGTTGCAATTAGTCAGGAGAGGAGATTAAGAAAGCAGTGAAGGGTGGGTGACATTTTTAGCTGAGGACCGTCCTGTTCAGTTGGCTTGTAATTGTAGGCTCGTTGAGTTGTCACTGGAGGGAATTGATCTTATGGAAGATGGACTTAACTCAGGCTTCTTCAGAATGGACAAGTGAACCTGGAGAAAGACAGTCAAATCTGTGCAGACATTAAAGTGCACGTGAACGTGCTGTATCCCTGAGCCAAAGACAGGACAAGTAGGCAGCACTTCTTGAGGACAGAGGAGTGGCTTTTAAGGTTCTCCAAGAATGAATCCCAGGGAACCGGGATGGCCAGTTGTCAAACTGTGACTTTGCTCTTTGGATGGTGTATCCACCAAGGGTATTGGACGTTTATAGGTTTTCATTTCTCTTTAATACATGTCAGGTGATGAGGACGTGGGCATAAACGTTTGACACCTTGTCGAGGTGACTTTGGGTACCTGCCTAGAAGCGTGGGCACAGCTGCGGCTGCCTCATACATCTTGCCGCCAATCCCGCTCCCCGGCTCCGTGATCACGGCAGAGTGGTTCCTTATTGAGCTGTCCGTCTCCTTTGTGACATCGTAACCAAACAAAAGACTGGAGAGTATTAGCTTGGCTTTGCTCTTTTCCATCCTTCTCTTCGAATGATGATGACTGATAGTGGACCCAGTTACGTTTGCAGATGATTTACAAGTAGGGCTGTCAGTACAAACCTTGTAATCCCTGCTGTGTGATCTAGAGAAGAAAGTTACATTCTTTCAAAATTGTTTTGATGCACTTATGTGGGAAAATGATGTACGTTTGAATATGTATTTCCTCTCTGAATCATCATGGCTAGCGATGAATATTTGTAGACACGGAATGAGTTTTCTGTATTTGAACTGTATGGTCCCCTAAATTCTCCCCAGCTTTTTAAAGTCATCACTGGAGTGCTACCTCCAGAGTGCCCCAAACATCCACCACTGCCTATTCTTCAGGCACTGTGAGTTTCCAAGTTGCAGAAGGCTGCTGGCTGGTGAGGCATTCTCTGGCACATCTCTGGCTGGCTGATGTGAGCTTAGCACCCAAGAATTGGCAGACAGTAACTAACCACGACCACGTCCATTTCTGGAACACTCATGGAGGATTTTACACCTATGCTAGTGTCGTACGTTATTTCATTTAGTTTTCCCAACAATCATAATTAGATTTTATCACCTGTATTAAAAAGGAAACTGTCAATGCGAGTGATGTGCAGACTTCGGACTGAGACACGGGTCTTTCTGATCCCTGTCTCTGTTCCCTCCCCGGCCTATCCTTCCAGATGACCAGGAGACTCTTCCTCAGTCTTGAGTTTCCCGCTGATGTTACCACTCTCTGTTTCTGGAGAGGAAAACAAGTCTAAACTTCCTTTCCAGTTGGAAATGGAATGGAGAGTTAACGTTGGAAACCGGGAGAGTCTGTCCTGTGATGAAGTGGTCTCCGAGCCACTTCCACTGGGATGTCACGTCACTGTCTGGACCCTTTGCTCAGCCTGTGCAAAGGTGACAGTGCAGGTGTGCCGAGCAGTCCTCCCGGACAAGGCAGTGGGTTGGAAATGTGTTTGGGGATTTGGTTTCATTAGATAGCTTCCTGAGGATCTTGGCCTGGCACTTCAAGTGGGAGCATTCCCTGTCCCACAGCCTCGTGCTCTGGGACCATGTAGACCTGAAGTGGCCTCAGCCTGAGGCTCAGGGCCCGTGGTGAAGTGGAGCATTTTAGTCCAGAGTCTGCCAGAGGCTCTGACACTTCTGGGCTGTGGGACTTTGTCCAGGATGATAATTCCTCCCTGAGCTTCAGATTTCCTTGCCTGTGAGCCGGGTAGTAATAGTTTCTGAGATGACTGTAATGATTCAGTAACGGGCGCAGCGTGTGCTGGCAGGTAGCTGGAGCTTAAGGAGCAGAAGTCGCAGTCATTCTGTCAGCTCTCACTGTGTGCTCTGTGCTTTGAGAGGTTGTGTGTTTGGTGAAAGTCCTGCCCAGACCCTAGGGTCTAGATCAACTGTTGTTCCTTTAATTTCCCTTCCAGATTCCTCTTTCCCTTCTTTGTGTCCCATGTTTATGCAGCAGATTCCTCTGTTTCAGGGCATACGAGCCTTTCTAGAAAAAGGACAGGCGGAACGCGGAGAGGTGTGGCCCGGAGGGGGTCTGAAGCGTCTGCACAGCGCTGCTTCCCTACGTTTCTGCATCCGGTCCCATCAGTGCACGAAGTCAGCCTTCCTCTTCCTTCCTGTGTCATCGGGTCTCTGTTTTAAGGGAAAACGTTTTGCGGGTCTTTTTTCACGTACGTGTTTCGTTCAGATGCTTGTTGCTTTTCTCCCTGTGCTTCAGCGTTCCGAGGAGAGAATTCAGCAGTGCAGCCTCCTCTCCGAGCTCTATGAGTTGATCGGCTTCCACTGCAAGTCCGCCTCCTTCAAGCGGGTGGCCCCCGTGTGGCACGCGGCCCCCGGCATCCCGGGGCCGGGCGGGCAGACCTGCTACCAACTCCTTCTGCAGATGCTTCCTGGTTACAGTCTATCGCTGGACCTGCAGGACTTCAGCAAAGGTGTTGGAACTAAAATATTGCTTCAGTCCCATTAACCATGCCTGGTTTGGGCCCTGCTGTCCTGTCTCATCAGGGTGAATTTTGATTCGTTTAGAACAGGGCTCAGCAGACTTTTTCTATCAAGGGCTTGGGAGTAAATATTTCAGAGTCTGCAAACCTCCTGACCTCTGGTGCAGCTGCTCAGCTCTGCTGTTCAGACGCCAGAGCAGCCGGAGAGTCCACACACACACAGAGCTTTATTAGCAGCGGTGGCTGGGGCTGGATTGGGTTTATGAACTGCAGTTTGTCCCCACAGCCTCCTCACTATTGACACCTACACCAGAGCGTACATTTGTGAAAATGGGTGAACCTACACTGACACGTCATCATCACCCAGAGCCCATACTTGATACTAGGATTTACACTTGGTGGTGTGCACTCTGTGGGTTTGGACAGATGTGCAATGACATGCATCCACCATCACAGCATCATATAGGGTAATCTGTCTTAGTGACCTTAAAATGCTCCGTGCTGCACCTCATTCATTGCTCCTTCCCCACTAACCTCTGACAGCCACTGATCTTTTAGTCTCTGTGGTTTTCCATTTCCCAGAACACCATACAGTTGGAATCAGACAGTTGCAGAACATTCCCAGATTGGCTTCTTTCACTTAGTAATAGGCATTTAAGGTTCCTCCATGTCTTTCCATGCCTTGATAACTCATTTCATTTTAGACCAAATAATAGTCCATTTTCTGGCTGGACCACAGTTTATTTAACCATTCACCTACTGAAGAACAGCTTAGCTGCTTCTGAGTTCTGGTGATTATGAATAAAGCTGCTATTAACATCTGCATGCAGATTTGTGTGTGGACATAAGTTTCCATTTCGTCGAGTAAACACCAAGGAGCACAGTTGCCGGATCATATGTTAGGAGTACGTTTAGTTTTGTAAAAAATTGCCAGACCATCTTCCGAAGTATCTGGGCCACTTTACATTCCCACCAGCAATGCACGAGAATTCCTGACGCTCCACATCCTCACCAGCATTCGGTGCTGTCAGTGTTCTGCGTTTTGGCAGTTCTGACAGGTGTGCAGTGGTATCTCGCTGTTTCACTCTGCATTCCCTTGATGACAGATGATGTGGAGCATCTTTCAATAGACTTCTTTGGCATCTAGATTTCTTCTTAATGAGGTGTGTGTTCTTGCATTTTGCTCATTTTTTAATCAGGTTATTCATCCTTCTTGTTGAGTTTAAAGAAATTTGGTGTATTCTGGATATCACCCCTTTATCTGTGTGTCCCTGCCCTTCACTTCCAGCACCGGAGTTTTCCTTTTGGTCTCAGTGGAGTGTCAGCTCTTCAACGAGGTTCCCTGTCTTCCCTCAGCCTAAATGCTGTCCTTGTATTTTTCACTTTCATTGACTCATTTTGTTCTTTTTAAATAGAATTTCCCATAATTTGTAAGTACATTAAAAAAAAAAAAAGAGCGATGATTGAACACCGCCTGCCCCACCAGGCTGTGTGCCCTGTGAGAGCAGAGGCCCTGTCCCCACTCACCGTTTCCCATGATAGTACATGGCACATGTCCATGTAAAAGTGTGTAATGTGGGGCCAAACCTGATGAGCAACTATGACGACATGTGTTGGCTACCATTTATTGAGTAGACTTTGTTTCTGATCTTAATTATTAAATCACATTAATGAAACTTGTTTGTTTTGAAAAACAAAACAACAAAGCACACCTCCATGTGATTGGTATTTTCTACTTAGCCTTCTGAACCAGGAGGGGATGTTCACCATCATTTTGTGGAGGAGGTTGGGGAGGTAAAGTAAGAGAGTGAGATCAAATAAAGTAAAAATGATAACTATCAGTTGGTTTATTTTCACTAAGACATAAAAGTTACTTTAAATCCTATCTCAGCTGTTGTTCTTTTGTTTTATACATTTCTCATAGAATTAAATGGAAGCCCATTAAACTCTGAAATGAAAATTGTGTGCTCAGGTCCTGAAAAGTGTTTATGTCCATTTCTTTAAATGCAAATTTTCCCTGCTGATTACAGAATGTCGAGGCGGGAACACAGCCGTGCTCTGTGTGTCTGCCGGCTTCACGGGCTGCTCACTGTCATTTTCATTTTCTTGTGTTGCAGTTTATGAAGTTTTCCATGAGATATATTGCTCAGCCTTTTCCTGAATGAAGGATTGAATTTTCCACAGGAAATCTTATGAAAGAGAGTCACAAGGTACTTGGGTTTCCCAAAAAGGAATAATTGATGTAATAAACTCTCACTATGGTGAAGTTTTTGATACAAGCCAGTTGAAAATTTTATCACTAGGTCATGTGCCACAAATCAGTCTTAAAATAAAAAGATTCAAATTTTATAGAAGAAGCAGTTTGAATCAAGTAGAAATTATGATTGGTACACTATTTGTTGTTAGAACTTATACTCAGTCTTATTATAATTGCCTGTGGAAGGAACTGGATCATTGTTTATTTATTTAAAAAAAAATCCCCTAGGTGCTATTTGCCCCATTCTTGATGCGGCAGTGCTGAGGTTAGTTAAGTTGGGCCATTTAGGAATCTTAGCTAGGTTTTCCAGACATTGATTTCAGCCTCTTTATCTTTTCTACAATCTCTTCTTATGTGTCGGCCTTTGGTCTTTTGACAACGTGGAAATACTGCACGGATCTGCCTTTCCCTTTTTTCCTGTCTTTGTGGGAAAAGATTTCTGTAAGACAGACTACTAGAATATTAAGGATTTTGTGTGGGGTAAGTTTGGTCAGTTCTAAGGATTTCAATTAATATGTATTAATACTTGCTATTCAGCTAATGACAGTAAAATTATAAACTAACTTCAGTATACATCAGTAAGTATAGTACAATAAGCCCATCACCCAGATTAAGGAATTCACAAACTTTTCCATATTTCCTTTATTCAGACCTTTCTTTTATTTGTCCTTTGTTGAAGTATTTGACAACAAATCCAAGAAGACACGTCATTTTACCCTATGTACCCAAGTAGGCATGTCTGAAAAATGAGGGCCTTTTCTTTGATCAGGTTTTTCCATTTGACCCATGTGCTCATTAAGTAGCAGCTGTATCAGGCATCTCACTAGGCATTAGGGATCCTTGGGGGCAATGAGACAGTCCTGGCTCGCAAGGAAGTTAAGGGCTGATAGAAGAAACCAACACAGGAGCTTGGGTGCCTCACTTAAGGTCCCTGCTGGTTGACACAAATTGGACAAAATTTGTGCACAATACAGTAGGATTCACAGAAGGGACTGGTGAGACTTGTAGGGCAGGCCGTGAGAGAGGCGGTCAGCAGGGCTACAAGAGGAGGAATCATTTGATCAGAATCTGAAATCCTTTCTGCCAACCTTTCTACCAAGCCCCCAGGGCCCATCACACACAACCCTGTGCTGTAACTGTTTTTGATTCCAGTTACCACATCTCCTTCAGGAAGGATTTTAAGGTGGAAAATATTTAAAATCCGTAATTGTTGCCAGAAGGGACATAGAACAAGGAACTTGTAAACAACACAAATGTCCATCAGCATATGACTGAATAAAGACAAGGAGATACATATATACAATGGAATACTACTCAGCCATAAAAGACGCCATTTGCAGCAACATGGATGGACCTGAAGACTGTCATTCTAAGTGAAGTGGGGTGGAAAGAGAAACAAAAATGACATATGACTTCACTTATAGGGAATCTAAAATTAATAGCAATAATAAGACCACAAATGAACTAATTATATTTTGATTTCTTGAATATGTGTAAGCACATCTGACTGTCCTTTGTGATTGGATTACCATATTCTGTTTATTATTCTTTTGTAGATGCCCTTATTCCTCTGGTAACTGTAATTTTAAAAATCTAAAGCTCTAATTTATTCTTAGAAACAATAATTAGTACATATATATAAACTAAAAGATGCAGTATACTCTATACATGTATTTACATGCAATATGTGTATGTGAAGTTTAACTGTAATAATTCAACCTAATAAAACTGAAAAAGGGAAAATATAAAAAAAAATATAAAAAATCACCCCTCTTTCGATATTAAAACGTTCATTTCTGAGATTCTGTGAAAGACAGCATGGAAGCAGTTTTTTAAGATTTTCTCCTTGCACCTCAGTGAGCAGCCTGGGCTGCACAGCTTGGCCGCCACAGGCACCCAGGACTTGCCGGCTTGCTCCTCACTTGTTGGAAGGAAGATTAGCTGCTTCAGGAATATTTATGCTCTTAGAAGTTGCTGAAAACCCCACAGAGCTTCTGTTTACATGGAGTGTATCTGTCAATATACCCCATGTTAGAAATTAGAACAGAAAATATAAACCCAAGAACTGACAAGCACACGCTGTCCCAGCATGTGGTCAAAGCAGTGCTGCCACAGTGGGGTTGTTTTGGTTCTAGAAAAAATGCACCGTACACTCAAGAATCAGTGTGAACCCACAGATCTCATCTCATCAATGCTATGAAGAGGTGGGACCCAATGCCTCTAAAACAGTGCTGAAGTCTCCAGATGTTTCAGAACACACAGAGCCATGGGATCAAGAATCCAGTGTCTCGTGGATCATCAGCCGTGGGGACCGCGTCCTGGGTCAGGAGGAGCAGAAGTAGGGATAGCAGGCACACAGTCCTATTGACAGCAAAGCTTTAAAGGTGTTGAATTGACTAAAAGAGTGGCAACAATTTGCATTTAGACTAAAACATTTCCTCTCCTGGAGACGTTAGAAGGATAACACTGATTAATAGAGGATGATTGTAATGGATTAATTATGATACTGATGACATGGGCTGTGAACACTAACCCTGCACTCAGTGTAGACTAAGCCTTTTATGTACACACTTCATTAGGTCTCCACGCCCCTGCAAGGTGGCATTAAGCACTCATACCACCATGAAACCAGTGACTATAAAACAGTCACAAGCCTTCCTCTCCAGCATGAGGTAGCAAAACCAGCAAGGATTTTCAATGACAAAAGCCAAAATCACATATATTTGGGAAAGAAAGCAAATGAAACCCTGAAGAACAATAAACCAAAAGAGTAGAAGGAATGGAAACTGTTATTGAAGAAAGCAATGATTGATTCAATTAAAACAGCTAATGTCCCTGGTATAATTGAACCATCAATCCAAATTTTTGGAAAAGTGGGTTGTGAAATTACTGTCTCATTTAATATTGGAATTCCTAGTTGAACCAATTTGATATGCATCACTAGTGTGAGGTTAGATATTTAGGTTAAATAACAATATTCCTATTTTTTAAGTTAACAGGAAATATAACACAGGACTCCAGATTTACGAAGAGAATGAAAACAACTACTATCATACTCCATCCAGTATGGACACGTGTCCCTGCATCACCAAAGCAATGAGAATTTGCACACAGAAAACACAGTTCTCCAATTGTGACAAATACGAGACCGTGAGCCATGAATTACGAGAACAGGCAACTGTTTAAATGCCATGGGCAAGTTTTTTATATCATTTTGATAACATCACTGATGTCCTAGGTAAGAAAAAGAATTGTTTTACTAACAAATCCAACTGACACAGGCGTTTGTGCAAGTGAGAAAGTGATTCCAAAAAGTGCAGTAAAATGAGTAAAGATGATCTGCGCAGTGACGGAGATGGTCTTAGACTGACCAGCATCACGATTCCTGGTTTTACACTTGCTCTCTGCTCATCACCTCTGACACAAGAACTCATCAAATGATTGTTTTTTCTTTAGGGAAAAAAGATAAATAAAATCTAACTACAAGATGTGGTATGTAAAGCGGTAATGAAGTTGTCTAACCTTCTAATGCAGCCAGTGTAATATAGCACTTATTCAGGCACTAGAATTTTTTAATTCATGGTTTCATTTATACCCTATTTCTATCCTAAAGGAGACACTTTAAGTTTTCTACTTTATTCAACATATCTTGTGGGGGTTGTGATATACACTGGTATGACAATTTTCAGAGATTTAAAATCGCCTCTGTGGTTGTGGTCAGGAAAGGCAAGGCTCCCTCACAGCTGCGATGGAGAAGGAATCCCCGGAGTCCGCCTCCGGGCAGCTTCCGAATCGCATGTGCTTGCACTTGGCACAGGACACCATCAGCAAGTGGAACTCTGACAAGGAGATTTCCCCGGGGACCAGGGAGGTGCTCTAACATGGTGAAGCCACTTGTTTCCAAGTTAGGTATGGCTTGAAAAAATAGTTTATTAGAAGTGACTCCCTTTGTATGTGCCTTTTGTCCTGAGAGGTCACTAATTAGCATAGACTATAAAATACCCCATAATATAAGAATTTAGGTACCCCATCTTTCCATCTACCTGTCTATTTGTTTATCATATTTATAGTAAGGTTACATTTTATATGACGTTAACTTCCAGGCACGAGAAAAGAAAGGTTACAAAATATTTATTATAAACAAGGGGGACTGGGTCTAAGGGTTAAAAACCACTACTGCTAACAATAAAAACCATATAATAATTTAATCTCAGGTGCATCAGACCTTCCAGAATTATTCCCTCAATTTCACTGTTAAAACAGTAATGGAATCTCTGTTCTTCCAAGACTCGGGCCTGATCACCACCCATCCAGAAATCTGTCTGTGGGTCCCTACTTGTCCTCGAGGCCCCCGAACACACCTTACGCGGTGAACTTTCTTCAGTGTCCCTACTGTAGGGGAAACCTGGAAGTCCCAGGCACTGTCCAGGAGTCATACCTACCTGCAAAAATCAAAGTCATGTGACTGAAAATGGGACAACACAGGTGGTTTGATAGGGCTGAAAGCTCACCAAAAACAGGTTTGGGGGCCTAACCCAAGCCCTCCGGCTCCTCACATGAAGAAGGACAGGGAGGCCCAACTAGCCACGAGACTGTGGGGCTTCATTACTTCATGAATAAAGGATTTGCTCCAGTGCCACCTTTAGACAGGGAACCCCAGAACCCATACATGGAAGCACCCCATCCCCTCCCATCTGAACAAATATTCTCTCAAGACACGTAGTGAGAGATGGGAGCCCCGGTGAGCTCTGGAATAAGATGCAATCTGAAAGACTGCTGGTAACACACGGTGTGGAGCTCGGGCAGCCCCCAGGGCCACCAGCCCTTCTGGTACCACTGATGCCCACACTTCCATCCACAACAGTTTCTTCAGGACACTTACGTACACATAACCATCACACAAAAATGATTGCTTAGACATATAACATTAGGAGAATGCCAAATTCATGACACGTCAGAGTCAAGACCCCAGAGTATTTACTGAATGAGATCTCACGTCTGTTCCACAGCGAACTATAAACCCTTAGGACACAGTCATGGAACAGTAGGCATTTTCTTTCTTTCCTCCAAGTTGGCTTTACTGGAGAACTCCATAGACACAGGAAGACTCTGGATCCCACCTATACTATTTACACAAAGGGCTCACCACTTGGAGTGGGTTCAACCCTGGTGCGGCCGGCTCCAATGTGACCACTCCCATGCCCAGCTCCCAGAGGAGCAGAGCTCCCATCAAAAGAGCAGAGACCCCCCAGGAGCAGAGCTCCCCTCACGGACACTGCAGTGCCTGCAAGAATCAGGAGTTTGATGAGTGAGCCTGGGGCGAGCAAGACAGGAAGCAAGCACCGCTCCCTCAAGCTCTGCAGGTGATCTCTGTGTCATCTTGAATAAATACAGTCAGCATTAAAGATGTTTGACAAGAGGGTAAAAGGTAAGGCCTCCCCAAATCTCCACGCATTCCTTTAGTGGGAGTCCTGTTAGAACACATGGTGACAAGAGACGCTGGCTTTACATGCGCACGTTGCCCTCAGGGCTGCAGGGGAGGCCACGGTGCTGCCTCTGCCCCACCTCCTGCCCTCGTCCCCCAGACCTCACAGGGGCCGCTGACACGTTTCTCTGACTTTCTCTCCTTGGTATTGCTGCTCTTCTAGCTTTTAAGAGCTCATAAACACCTCACAAGAAAATCTTTAACAATGAACCCAAATCAAATGAAATCAACCACAGATACACACTGCCTTCATCATTACTTTTCATTTTAGGAAGAAATTCTTGAAGACGACTCCCTGACCTGAAGGGATGGATGGAGGAGAAAAGAAAAGAAGACAAGTATTTTGGCCCAAAAAAAATGAGAGGTAACCAGATGGTGGCTAGTTTTCATTGCACCTCTCTGCCCGCCCCAATTTCACATGCCCCTCCCAACTCAATTCATCAGAACTCGACTGAAGGAGACGGCTGTGCAAATTTATTGGAAGCCAAAGAAATTGCTCCAGAAACAGTATCCCGATCCCAGCAAGAACACTGAAAACAGACCAGTGCCAGTATCTGAGTACTAAAACACACAGACCCAAACTCCGCCCCCCTCCCTGGTGGGTGTACTTACAGTGGGGGTGTCGCCACGCAATTTGTCAGCATCCAACATATAAAAATGAAAGGGACACCAGTTTTCAACATCACAGTCCCTCTGAAACAACTGGTAGCCAATTAGCGTTTATCGGCAGCAAAAGTCGATTTTCTCCCCTGCACGTGGAGGTCAACACACAGAAGAGACTGATGATCCCCACTGCGAGTGTAGCTAAGTGTGTCTAAGCAAACTGGATCCATCAGCCTCCTGATGAGCAGGGGAGTGTGTGAGCCGCGGGGCTCTGCAGACTAATGGCCAGGCAAGGAGGGTGCTTCCTTGCTTTGGGGAGAAAAACGCGGAAGCAACACTCGCTGGAAATAAATTCTAATTAAAATTTCAGCTGCGGTTCCTGCAGCGTAACCCCCGCCAATAGATGAGGCTCCCTCCGTGCTGTCCAGTCATGTGAGGCAGGATCATTATTATAACTGTGTGTTTGGTTTAGCAAGTGAATCATGTCTGTTTTCTGGAAATTACTTGAGGGCGGAAAACCTTCCAAACATGTTCATTTATTTGCTGTGGAATCTGTTTTATCTTCTTAAGAGCATTTACAATGACAACCTTTTTAAATACAATGACAATCTTCTTAAATAAGCATCTTTGCCCGAGAGACCTTTCCAGGCACATGCGCCAAAACCTAGGACAACCCAGAAGCAAAATCAAAACCGTTTCAGCCGCACAGCACTGCAGAATGTGTCCAGTTTGAGAATCAAGGATTTTTTTCTCCACACCCTTTTACTCTTCTGCCCAAATTAAACAGCCTCTGCTGCTCTTGTATACTGAGTATCGTATGACTCATCTTCTCTGCCTGTGAAATGGAAATGGGAGATACTTCTACCCAATAAAATGTCATAGAACTAACCAGCAAAATTATATATATTAAAAAAAAAAAGCCAGGGCTTTATGCTGTCCAGGGTTATGAATCATATATTTAATGTGTCAATTGCTACAAGAATAAAATTTTCTAAATGTAAAACCTCCTCAGAATTCTTCAACTACTATTCAAGAAAAAATATCTCAGAAAGTTTCTGAAAAGTATTTAAAGGAAAATCATTTTTAACTGAATCATATTCTAGGCACACTGAATAAATTCTCTTTAGAGAACTCCTAGTTTTTTTTTAAATGACCTATAAAAATACACCCAGTATTAATCAGTAAATCTTCATTCCTTATTTTTAAAATTCTTAAGACATGCTATTTTTCTTAAATCAAATGAGTAGGTATTCGCAAGCCAATGGACAACGGAATTACCTAAGAATACATTATAAAGCAGCAAGAGCAACTAGCACTTTGCCAAGCATCCTGCCTGAGAGCCACTCGTATCATCTCATTTTGACATGACCGCTTGGAGGAGAGCTCCATCAGCCCATTTAACACATGAAGAAACTGAGGCTCTGGGTGGTAATGTTTCCTGTACTTGATGGAGCCAGGATCTAAACCCGGATCTTTGTCTATAGAGCCTGAGCCTTTACCAGATCACACTTATATTTCTCATACTTCAAACGCACTCAGTCCCCGAGGTAACACACCTTCCTTGAGTTTCTGAGAGTTTTAGGAAGTACTGAATTACGAGGACTAAGCAGACATTTTGTGTGGGCTAATTTTTTATTTTCTGATTTTCCTGAATCAGTGCAGGCTGAATTCATACTACTTACGAGGAGAAGTCCTGAGTCAGAGGAGAGAGGGGAAGATAAGCCAGTCATAAACAATTTCAAGAGATCCAATTCATCAAGGAAGCAAAGTATTAAATAAACCACTTCAGCAACACGCTTGTCAGTAAGCCTTGGTTTCTCTGTCTCAGCCCATCTGCCTTCCTGCCACCTACCGTGGATGATCTTGGCTCCCTCACCTGTGACACGTGTGTTCTCCAGGGAATCTTTGTAGAGATTAAACGATAAAACTATATGCAAGGGGATAATTATTTGCTAGACAGCAGGCACAAAACAAAAATAAAATTATTTTATTTCATGAAAATGGGAGGTAGATCTCCCAATTAAACATTCCTGATAGAATCCCAAAAAGGACTTTAATTTACCTGCCAGAAATTATAAAATAACCTTTCTTTTTTAAAGGTTGTATGCATTCTCCCTACTTTTTACCAATCCTGGCTGTTATTCTGAAAATCTATTCCCAGAACTTCGCATCCATCTCCCATATTTAAATCCTTAAAGTTTGAAATTATCATGAAGCTTGGGCACATAAAGATTCACACCATAATTCACAGAATAAACAAAGACCACAGGAACAGGGCCACCTCCAGACCCCATGTGTTCAGGATAGGCTCCAAACTTCATAAAATCTGATGCATGCTGTTTGAACAGAAAGAAAATTGAATGTTATCAAGGAGGCTGACACAGAGCACTGGCCGGCTCAAGAGACGACTCCTTCACCCCTCGTCTGACTTAAGTCATCTAACAGCTATCCGTTGATCACTAACTAAAAGTAAAAAAGGGGTAGGGTTGGAAAGTAACATTTTTCCTACATTATATACATATTGTCAACCAAAAATTGGCACTTGTCATCTGCCTCTGATTTGATTAAATCATGAGCCACTGCAGCTGCTGACCTTCAACGCCCTCTGAAAGTAGTTCAGGGTGGAGATCAGGAATGGGGCGCTCTGTGCTCTGGGAAAATGGGCAGAAAAGCCTTCAGAGAGTTAGACATTTTCAGGAAATTTTAAGAGCCCAAATTCTTTCATCTCCTCCTATCTAGAAAAGCACTAAAATCATTAACAGAGACACCTGCTCCTCGACTAACAGCAGCCTCTGCCTTAACGTATACTTGACTGCACGTCCCTCTTCACTGAAGTCTCATATACTGCTGAGCTCCCCCTCATCTTCAGAGCACTTCCTCCGAGCTCTCTGAGATGCTGACATCTGGGCTCTGGTTCTCATTTTGCCCCAGATAAAATAACCCACAACTCTCACATTGTGTGGTTTATTGACAGTACCACAAAAATGAAGCTTACATACTTGAACTCATAGTAAACATTCAGTATCAAACATTTCTTGACTTACATTACTTTTTAAAAGTAAATAATTATTCCATTTCTTAAATATAGCATCTTTAAATATAAATTAACAGATATTTGTGAATCTTAGGAAAATATATTCTGGAAAAAATTTTTAGCTAATTAATAAAAAAGCGTTGTGTGGAGTTATAGAAATTCAGAAGTGGAAAAGAATAGTATTGTAACTCAAGTTCTTGTTTTAATTGCAGAGATCCTGAGGCCTCAGAAGACATATAAATTTGCCTGATTTTATACACTGTCCTTTAACAAAAAGCCTAGAACTAAGATCCTGGTCTTTGAGAAAGCAAGACTTGCTCAGCTAGTGCAGGGTGAACTTTATGAAAATGGGTCATGAGAAAGAACCAGTATGCGGGGTCCTGGGTGAGGTAGCGGAGGAAAGGAGGGTCTTACCTGGTCGTGGGGGAGAAATAGGCTCCCGCAGTGCTGGTGTGATGGGCATCCCTCAAGTGCCTGAAAACTACTATTTAGCACACCTGCCACCGAAACACACACGAGCTGTTTAACTAGAAGGCTGACCAGGAGGCTTTCTCAGTGACACAACAAGCTATTTTCACGTTAACTCTGCAACTACAGGAAGAGAAAGAATAGAAAGCTGATATTAATTATTAATAATTTACACCAAGAACCAAGGTATTTCCAGGAGAAATATAAAGACTTGTTGGAAGTTTCATTATGTGAACTTACTGCCAATTCAGCTGTCTTAAAAATTGTTCTGTAAAATATATTGTCCTTTGCTGTTCCAAATCACATTTGAAAGAAATAATGTTTCTTAAGGGTGTTTCTGGAATTTTCTTCTATTTCCTAACACCAAATCTCAGAGCTTTAAAGAAATGGAGGGTTGGAATTTCGTCCACTCTTCTCTAGGCAATTTATTGTTCCTTCAAAGAACAAGGGGGGAATCACACAGAAAAGCATTTGAGCATCAGGCTGCTTACATTTCCTCCGGAAGTCTTGAAAATAACGTGGAAATGAACAGCAGGACAGAAACCTGGCGGGAGGGTCACTGGCTACAAGGTGAGAACAAATGTGTTTCCCAACGTGCTCTGGTAGCAACTAGTTTAAATGAACCGAGCATTTGTTCCAGCATACACGCAGCTCTACATGAAAATCTCAAACGTTACCAACGGCTCAGTGCAGCCCGAAGCAATGGACGGGCTGCAGCGGCCCCCGGCGGCTCATCATGGTGCCTTACACCACATGCAGGATGAGCGGTGCCTCCCCGCCGCCTCCCTCCCCTCCCCTCGAGGGAGATTGCTGGTCCTGAGCTGAGCTTACCTCATAGCAAGCTGTCTCTCAGCCCTCTGTCTAAAGCAAGATAAAAGCAGGAAAGCTACCTGGGACTTTACAGAACCATCCCAAAAGGAAACTGAAGCACCTTTCTTCCCTCCTCTCTGCTGCCTGGAATGTGGGCCTGATGATTGACCCTCAGGCAGCCACTTTGTTTCATCAGGTTGATGGGCTGAAGATAACACGCATCTGGTTCTCTGACCCTGGGGCCATCATGCAAACCAGCCCGGGCCTACCGATTGCTTGACTTCTTTATGTAAGAGGGAAATACAATATTAGCATGTTTAAGCCACTGCTGTTATCTGGGGAACTAGGTGGTGTACATTGCCATGGTAAGACCTAGAAATAAAGTTAAATATTCACCAAAAACTATTTACCAAATAGTTAATAAATGATAAAGAGATCTTCATTTTTGTTTTAATGCTATGAAATGTAAATCAAGTTTCAGCATATGCCAATAAAACAAGACACTGTGGAGATAAAGCAAAACAGAGTTTGTAGGGCAGAGACCAAAAGCATCCTCCTCTCCAAGGCACAGAAGGACAGCCGTGACTCTACATGCCAAGGCTGGAGTTACATGGGCTCCCTGTTTTCCTTGTCTTGGGTTGTGTTTTGTTTCCAGCCTTGGGAAAAATGGATAAGACTGCAGGCCAAATCATTTCAGGAGCAGGTTCCATCGTGTAGAACCCCTGTCTCTTCCTTTTCCCTGCCTCCTGGAATGTTCTGACACAATTAATCAGTCCAGCCTTCTAAATTGAGCAAATGGAGCTCAATCAATCTGCTTTTAGACAGAGTTAAAAATAGACATTAAAAAGCATAACTAGGAAATATTATCTTCCAGAGGTCATTGCACAGATGAAATAGGAGAATAGCTGTGAATCACTCTGTAAACACTAAGTACAATACAAACAATATTAGTACTGATTCTATATTACATTCATCAATAAAGGAACACAGAACCCTTTCTTACCAGAAGGAAAATGTGCTTTGTAATTTTCTGTCACTTTAATTCTTCAAAATTTTCTATAAAATTGATGTCTTTAAAAAAAATCAATGCACATTAGGGACTAACTTTAATTCCTTCATCTCCCCCAGTTTAACACATATCAAGAATGTTATCATTTCTAGATATTTTACTTAGGAAAGCCTTTGATATACATGAGGCACAGAGCACGGCCAATTGTCAGTATCACTCAGGATAGGAAAAGCATGTTTGATACACGAACTTGAAGACATGAAGAAGACACCTGACATGTCCCACTGACCTTTCAAGCTATTCTTTTTCAAACACTTGTTTCTTCTTGGCCCAGAACAGACACGCATTTGTTGATGTGAGACTCTAAGTGAAAAGGTCAACCCATCATTACCACTTTAGAGACTGAAATTTTGCCCTCCTCATCCATGTGGACATAGCATCCTTACTGATTCCTAACATGAAAAATGACCATCGATGACATCTCAGGATGCTCCAATGCAGAGGTTCTCTGCTGCAGGGAGGAGGAAAGAGCCGTGTGCTTCAAGATGCACTTACTGTCGGTAGCTCACTTGGCAAGACACTACAACTTGTCTAAGCTAAAGCTTAAAAGTGGACAATAGAGACAACATTCATGGCAAAGGGCATTCGGAGGCTAATTCCCTGGCCCCACTTCATCGCTTCTCAAGAGCCGTGGGCAATACCTTGAGAAAGGCAGCAATGTGATACCCAAGTAATCAAAAAGCTGCACCTCCTACTTGTTGACAGTAAAGCAAGTGTCATCTGGCTCAACAGATCTCCCTATGTCTCTACAGTGTACAGCTAAATTTTCTTTATTTTCTCGGTTGGGGACACTCCATTTTTGAAAATCCCCCTCCCTGCAGTAGAAGTTCTTAGTTTCCCAATCACAATGCAGGCTTGAAGGGGGGGCAACAGAGCAGACAAAACATAGATCACTATTTATTCCTTGATATATTTTTGGTGCATGGACTAAAATTCTTTGGGTCAGTTGGACATCAAGATCATATCTAATTTACACAATTGTCAACTGTCATTTTACTACCAGCTCCTGAAACAGTCACGTGGTCACTAGGTTTTTTTTTCCTTCCCTTGACCCATGGATTTGATGATTTCTAACCAGACACAATAGATTTTTGAAAAGAAATCTCTTTCACCTTTTGCTTTTAAACTAAATTTGTGTACCTGACCCTGACTTCACTCTAGCATTCACAAAAAGCTATCCAAGGACACCCCCTTTTGACATCATTTCTAGATGTCTTAAATACACTGCTGAGCTGATTCTTCCAGATCATTAAAATATATATGCACATTATGCTGTGGTCCTCTTCAATTTGTGGTGTTTTCAGTAATCATTACCCCTTTGAATATTTTATTGCACATTTAGCATTTCTTTATCGAATTCAGTTACATTTGTATATAAGATTTCAAAAGTACTGGATTCTCAAAATGATGATATTTATCATCTATGGCCTTTTCTTAATCAAGTAATTCTATAAGGCTGTCAAGGAGAGCAGAGAAAGTAGTGTGTGGTGATTGCTGCTTCAGAGTCCCCGGTCCTGCCCCATGATCTTGCAGGTGTTTACGCATCCTTGTGAATTTCAACACATCAGTCTATTAGGAGCTGAAATTAAACTACCTGGATGCTAATTTTTCTTTTTAAAACAATAAACTCAATTTCCCCTACTAATACTTTATTGTTTCTCATACTGAGGCTCACCACTTTTCCTAATATATATGTTTGTTTGGGGGGGCACAGCCCTGAAATCCTGCAGACAGCACCAACTCTATAAGATTAACCAGAGGTGGCCATGGATGTTGTGTGACTTCAGCCACTGAGCACGAGCACCTGCTGTCCCTCCAACTGTTCTGCCTCCATTGCTGACAGCCCTGAAGGTCACTGCCTCTTGTAAAATTCTACATTACAGTTCATATATTTTTAAAAGTTATCAAATTGTGAAAGTCGTCTGTTGTTTGTGTAAAATGGGGGGTCCTTGCCTTTGCTCATTTCAGGCTAAACTAAGTCCAGAAGGACACACACACACACACACACACACACACTCAGTTCTTAGTGCCCTCAAAGAAAAGTTTGGAGGGCTTCGGGACAGTGGTGGCACTCAAACCTTTAGAATTTTGAGCTCTATGATAGTATCACTTATTCAGAAATTAACATTATAATTCTAGACCAAGAGAATCAGAATTCCCCACAAGTTACTTACCAGAATTTTTTTAAAGAAACTATCTTCCCGAAAATCCAAAGATAAATCAAATATCCATGGAAAGAATATAGATCACTAATATCAAGCAACAATTTCTGCACTAATGTTGATTAGCCATCAGCCCAAACCAAAGGACATAGAAATAAGACATCTGGAGATAAAGAGATGGAAGAGAGGTATTAAAAAGCAAGAATATAAAAGAAGTAATGGCCCTATGGAAACCTGCTCATTTTTTTGAAATAATTACTTGATTAAAGGAACTCACTCGTGAGGATTGGAAATGTACCAAGAGGAAATCTAGCAGGGAAAAGAAGCAGAAGCAGGTCTCAGTTTTCTCCGAGGCTGATCCTAAATTAAAAAAATTTCCTTGGCTTCCACAACACACAACCTGCATTGATGTCTAAGCAGAAGAGTGAGGAGGAGAGAAAACCGAATGTGTGTGGAAGCCATCCTTCACCGACACTGCTGGAAACACAGAACTGTGATGTTGGGGCACTGCCCCACCGATGTATATAACAGCAGGAATAAGCTCTACCTAGGTTTCTGAGCGAAAAATGCTGTTAGCTTTAAATCTACTCAAGTAAACATGCAGAAAAATCATGGTAAGTGCTTGAGATGTAGCTTTGCTGTTTAGGTGAGATAAAGGAATTCTTCTACACTTGTTCCATTTTGGAAACATATGTGAGTGGAAGCCAACCTTCAACTAGGGTTTTGAGAACCCAGAGTTTCTGGTCTCAGGGAATTATGGTACGTACATATATAAGGGGAGGCACAAGCTCCAGGTGGCTTTTCCATTCCAAAGAGCTTTTATTTGAAACCGGCTTCCAGAATCATGCTGAGAAATCAGAGTTAGTGTTTCTACATATCACTCCACCTTTTATGCTGTATGAAAGAACTCCACACAACATGCTCAATTTTCAGATATGTATGAGTTTGGAAGCCGTCCTTCAACTAGCTAATTGGGAACCCACAGTTTCTGGGGTTGGGAAACTACGCTACATGCATATCTATGGGGATGCACTAGTACCAAAATGGTTTTTCACTGCAAACCGCGTTTACTTGCAACCGGCTCTGAAAAACACACTGAGAAATCAGAGTAAGTGTTTCTGTATGTCACTTAACCTTCAATGCTGGATGAAAGAACGCCTCTCCACATGATAACTTCTGACATTTGAATGTGTGTTGGAGCTGCCCTTCACCTAACTTGTTGGAAACCCAGACTTTCTGGTCTAGGGGAACTACGCTACTTACATATCTAACCGGAGGCAGTCGCTCCAACGCGGTTTTCCTAAGCAAACCGCTTTTACTTTGAAACCGGTCTTAGTAAACACGCTGAGAAATCAAAGAATGTGTTTCTACATGTCACTCTGCCTTTTATGCTGGATGAAAGAACGCCACTCCACATGCTCTATTTTCAGATCTGTATAAGTGTGGAGGCCGTCCTTCACCAAGCTTGTTGGGAACCCAGAATTTCTGGACTAGGGAAACTACGCTGCTTTCATATATATGGCAACGTTGAAGCACCAACTCGGTTTTCCTATGCAAACCGCTTTTACTTGAAACCGGCTTTGCAAAACATTCTGAGAAATCAGAGTAAATGTTTCTGTATGTCACTTAACCTTCAATGCTGGATGAAAGAACGCATCTCTACATGCTCACGTCTGACAACTGAATGTGTGTTGGAACTGTCCTTCACCTAACTTGCAGTAAACCCAGTGTTTCTGGTTTAGGGGAACTACGCTGCTTACATATCTAAGCAGAGGCTGTCGTTCCAAAGCGGTTTTCCACAGCAAACCGCTCTTCCTTAGAAACTGGCATTAGGAAACTTGCTGAGAATTCAGAATAAGTATTTCTGTATGTCACTTAACCTTCAATGCTGGATGAAAGAACGCCTCTCCACAAGATCACTTCTGACATTTGAATTTGTGTTGGAGAAGTCCTTCTCCTAACATGTTGGAAAACCAGAGTTTCTGGAATACAGGAACTACCCAATTTACATATCAAAGCGGAGGAACTCGATTCAAAGGAGTTTACCAAAGCAAAGTGATTTGTCTTTGAAACCAGCGTTTCACAGTAAACATAAAAGGCAGAGAGAGATGTACAAACACGTTCTCTGATTTCTCAGTATGTTTCTTAGACCCGGTTTCAAGTAAAAGCGGTTTGCAGTGCAAAACTGAGTTAGTGCTAGTACGTCCCCATATATATGAAAGCAGTGAAGTTTACATTGGACTGAAAATCTGGGTTTGCAACAAGCTAGGTGAAAGGCGGCTTCCACACTCCTACATTCCTGAAAATTGAGCATGTGGAGAGGCTTTCCTTCATCCAGCATAAAATGCAGAGGGACTTCTAGACAAACATTCTCTGATTTCTGAACATGTTTCTTATGCCAGTTTAAATGTAAAAGCGGTTTCATCTGGAAAACGAAGTTGGAACGAGTGTACCCACTTACATATGTAAGTAGCGTAGTTCCCCTATACAAGAAACTCTGGGGTTCCAACAAGTTAGGTAAAGAACAGCTTTCACACTCACTTATCTCTCACAACTGAGCATGTTGAGAGATGTTCGTTCATCTAGCACAAAGGGAAAGGTTTGCAGGAGGAACACATACTATGTTTTCTCAGTCATTTTCCTTTTGCCCATTTGAAATTCCTGCAATTTTCACTGTAAAATCGAGTTTGAACTAGTACCACACCATATATATATATGTAGTGTAGTTTTCAAATGAAAAGAAACTTGTGTTCGCAACAAGTTAGGAGAAGGACGGCTTTCACACAAAATTAACTCTCAGAACTTAGCATGTGGAAACACCTTCGTTCACCTAGCACAAACGGAAAAGTTTGCAGGAGAAAAACATCCTCTTGTTTCTCAGTATTTTTCTGAGTGCCGGTTAGAATTTCCTGCAGTTTTCACTGTAAAACAGAATTGGAGCTATTACCTAACCATATATATGTATGTAGGGTAGTTTTCTACTGAAAAGAACCTTTGTGTTCCCAACAAGCTACGTGAAGGGCGGCTTTCACAAACACTTACTCTCAGAACTGAACATGTGGAGAGACTTTCATTCTTTTAGCACAAAAGGAACAGGTTGCAGGAGAAACATTTACTCACTTTATTTAGTGTGTTTCCTACTGCCGGTTAGAAGTTCCTTCAGTTTTCAGTGTAAAACCGAGTTGGAGTTAGTACCTCCCCATATATTTGAAAGTAGTGCATTTATCAACTGAAAAGAAACTTTGTGTTCCTAACAACCTAGGTGAAGAACGGCTTTCACACACACACTTAACTCTCAGAAATGAGCATGTGGAGAGACTTTTGTTCATCTAGCACAAAGGGAACGGATTGCAGGAGAAACACTTCCTCTGGTTTCTCAGGCTGTTTCCTTGCGCTTGTTTTAAGTTTCTGTAGTTTTCACTGTAAAACCAAGTTGGAGCTTGTTTATTCCCATATATATGTATGTAGTGTAGCTTCCAACTGAAAAGAAACTTTGTGTTCCCATCAAGCTAGGTGAAGGCTGGCTTTCACACACACTTATCTCTCAGAACTGAGCATGTGGAGAGACTTTCGTTCATCCAGCACAAAGGGAACGGGTTGCAGGGGAAACACTTACTCTGGTTTCTCAGTCTGTTTCCTAGTGCTGACTTGAAGTTCCTGCAGTTTTCACTGTGAAACCGAGTTGGAGCTAGTACCTCCCCATATATATGTATGTACTGTAGTTTCCAACTGAAAAGAAACTTTATGATCCCAACAAACAAGTTGAGGGACGGGTTTCACACACACTTATCTCTCAGAACAGAGCATGTGGAGAGACGTACGTTCATCTAGCACAAAGGGAACGGGTTGCAGGTGAAACACTTTCTCTGGATTCTCAGTCTGTTTCCTAGTGCCGGTTTCAAGTTGCTGCAGATTTCACTGTAAAACCGAGTTGGAGCCTGTACCTCCCCATATACTTATATGTAGTGTAGTTTTAACTGAAAAGTAACTTTGTGTTCCCAACAAGCCAAGTGAAAGACGGATTTCACACACAGTTATCTCTCAGACCTGAGCATGTGAATACACGTTCGATAATCTCGCAGAAATGGAACGGGTTTCCTTAGAAACACTGACTCTGGTTTTTCCCTCTGTTTACTAGTGCCGGTTTTAAGTTCATGCAGCTTTTACTCTAAAACAGATTTGGAACTAGAACCTCCTTATATATATGTATGTAGTGTAGTTTCCCACTGAAAAGAAGCTGTGTGTTCCCAACAAGCTAGGTGATGGACGGTTTTCACACACACTGAAATCTCAGAATTGAACATGTGGAGAGACGTTCGTTCATTTAGCTTAAGGGAAATGGGTTGCAGTTAAAACAGTTACTCTGGATTCTCAGTATGTTTCCTCTTCCGGTTTTAAGTTCATGCAATTTTCACTGTAATTCCCAGTTGGTAATTTTTCCTCCCCATATATATATATATGTAGTGTTGTTTCCCACTTAAATGAAACTCTGTTTTCCCAACAAGGTAAGTGACTGACGGCTTTCACACACACTTAACTCTCTGTATTGAGCATGTGGAGAGACGTTCGTTCATCTAGCATAAATGCAAATGTGAAAGTGATGAGTATGATCTGTGCTTGTAGGAAAACAGTAAAGGGAGCTTTAATTTAGAGCCTTTATCATTATGGTCAGCAGACATTACAGAATTTCTTTTTCAGCAGTTGATTCTTTTTTTTAAACTTCAGAAAACTTAAGTCTTTCCTGTAACTGGATATAGATATTGAATGTCTTAAAGTATTGAGCGACTGCTTCAAAGTAGAATAGTTACTTTGCTTTTGGTCTTCAACCTAAGGGGATACCCAGAAGTCCAGTGGCAGTTCGAAAGCAAGGGCCTGATCCTTGCCTTTTCATTTTTTATGTTGAATAGGAATATCTGTATACTGGGGTACTGTGGTTATCTCAAGAGCCACTTGGATATGTATATGTAAGTTATATTTACAAAAATTAAAATTATCATGAACATCAATTAACCTTGGAGATATACTCAGTATATTTTATTCTTTAATAATTTAGATTTAGATAGCCCTTTTTTATGTAACACTTATGAAAATAAGTTGGCTTTACATAACTCCTTTTTTGATAAATCATTTAAAAATTGGCTTTTTTATCATTTGCTTCTTAAAAATAGGATATTGATTGCACAATATGTATCTTCCTTCAAGTTAGTACTTTTTTCTCTATACTATCTTGAGTTGTTTAGATAATTTTTCCCATAGTCTTATTTATTTTAAACACTCAGTATGTGCTTCTGTCTGTTGCTTTATTAGAGAGCAAGTATTCTTTATTATTTTCAATAAAATATACTTGCAGGAAACTGTACTGGGATTCTTTCATTCACAGAGTCAAGCAATGATACCTGTTTTGTTAGATCAATTGTCTAAGCTTCTTAAATTCCAAAAGATTACATGGACAAAGTTATAACGTCATAAATGCTCGACTAAAAATATTTATTGTGTTCCTTGATTAAAAGTATAAATATAGGTCAGTCTTAAATTTGGTTGTAAAGCTCTTATGAATTACATGAGTCTTCTCCAAAATTCTTTAATTTGGGCTTTAAATCCTCCAGTAAAATACTGGTTTGAAAGAAGAAGAAAGTCAAGAATAGATTCAATCCAAATTCTATGAGAATAAGCCAAGCTAAATGTTTCAGTCATTTTTTGAAGCAGAACAGATATGTTTTCTGCACCATATGATTTTAATAGTATTCATTTGAACATACGGTTTAGACACCATGAGACCACAAGCCAACAAACAAGATGTCAGTGAAAGCAAGAAAAACAACTGAGGTGATTTTCTGCTGCAAAATTTCCCCTAACTAAAACTGTAATCGAGAACAAATCTGATGCCATATTGGATCTGTTCCTTTAGTTTGAAGCACTGTGCCCTGTTTTCCAGGCTTAAACTTGCTGGCTCTGCACCTTTTGTAAAACAACGTTGCCTTTAGCCTAAAACCTACAGGAAAGCCTATTCTCAGGGCTCTGACCTTTACAGATGTTAGCACTTCTGCACTTATGCAGAGATGGCAAGTTGCAAAATAGAGAATAACCTTTGTTTTGTTGGAGGCTTAGAGGGACACCATAGCCTGACCCACATGGATGGTTGCAAGAACAAAGAATGCCTGCAGCAAGAAGTTTGCACAACCAACCACACCCCCTCCCCTTTTTAGTTTAAAAGGAGCCTTAATTCTGACTTGGGTAACATGATTCTGCAGGACATTAGTCCCCCATCTTCTTGGTCTGCCTGTTTTCTGAATAAAGTTACTATTCCTTGCCCCAAAACCTTGTCTCCTGATTTATTTATTTATCACTGTTGTGCAGTGAACAGAACAAGTTTGGCCTCGGTAACAGAACCAGCTTTGTCATTCCCTCTGATGTGAAATCTCTCTGGGTATACACGTGCTTGCCTGGTGGTGGTGGTGTTGGTGGTGGTAGGTAAAAATATTTCACTTCTCCTGATTTCCATAGGCTAAAATTTCCTGCTATTTAAGTCAACTCTAGACTTTTGCAGAATCACCTGCAGATGTGCTTCTGGAAGCTACAAATATTCCGACAATGAAAATAATTCCATTGTCTCCAGACAAGATAATTTTCCTCAAAACTGAGCTGCTCTGAGACATACTTCAGGAGTACAGATAGATGCAGTTTGCTTCATTTCCCATGCTGTTTCAACACAATTTTCCACTTATATCAAAGTAAATTAAAATCAGTCTTCAATAGCAGATGCTCTGGCATGATACAACAATGTCAATTCCACTTTTTTATTGAGCCAGAGCAGCTTTAGAATAAATGACTTTATACCAAACTCCTGCTTGATGTCCTGTCTTCTCCCTGGTGGCTAATTCCTTCTTCTTACTTCCTTAAAGTTCTCCTGTTATGGGAAGTTAGCCTTTACTGTGCACATTCAATTGGGAAGGCACTAATTAAATATGTGAGGGGATGACATACATATTTAATTCTTACTTATACATATATACAAGCACACAGGACCTGTGTCTTGGAAGAAGTCACTCCCTAATGTGGGCAAGAGGATGGTCTGTAGTTCAATCAATGATCTAAAAGCAGTTTTCTAGGGTATAATAAAGCAATGCCTGAGTTATAAGACAGAACAACCCCTGGATATGAATCAGTGGCACCAATCAGTGGGGGCACATGTGTGCATACACATGCCCATGCACACGGAGCAGCCTTGGAGACACTCCATCTGTGCTGATGGAGCAAATTCATGCTGGGGAGATGAGGAAAAAGTGCCTAATACAATCAAACCAGGACACCTGAGGAATGGGTAATAGGAGTCAGTTGAATTTTCTGGTTAGCTTAAGGTCAGACAAAAACACTTTTAGTTTCAAACGTCATTGCTAAAAATTTCCTTAAAGCACAGGAGCCTGTTTTCCTGTCTTGCGTAGTGTCATATGGCATATTAAACATGACAGATTCATACTTCTCTGACTGTGGAACGGGAAAGGCCTTGCTGTCTTATTCTGAACATTAGTCTGTGTTTTGCAGCACAGTGGATACTGAAAATGGGGCAATTTGAGTGAATGGGAATGGACACAACCTAGCAGTCATTGACTGTGGGGGAATTGCCAACTTTCTCCAAAAAGTAGAGGTAGAAAGCAAATCAGATAAACTGAAGGTTCTTGGAGTGGGGAGTCGGGTGGGCTGACAACTGGGTGGTCCCCGGTAGCTTGTTTTACTGTGTAAAATTGTGACTATGATCCAGACAGTGACACATTGTCAAATTCTTGTGCCTGTAGCTTTGATACCTGGCCAAGTCTGTGCAGCCAATTTTATCGCTGGGGCTTAATGAAGATAACTAACATTCCCTGAGGACCAGGTTGTGTGACTTCCATGCATTGACTCACTGAATTCCCTAAGCACCCTTTGTGGTATATAACAGTCTTAAAATATGCAGCAGGGAATTATTCTGTTTACAGGTGATAAAATGAAACTCTGAAATGTTGAAGCCTGGCCCGAAATCCTGCAGATCGGAAGACGCCATGCTGGGAGTTAAGCTCAGACCAGGCTACAGAACCTGAAGGGCCCAAAAAGTCCCCTCACCCAGGAAGCTGGCCTACAGCCACTGCCAGGCCCTGTTCTGTTTCTATGAGTGCTCATAGGAAAATGCCAGTTACTCAGGGTCAATGTGACTTGATTAAGAAATTCACACTGGGATAGCCTTTTGTTGGGGACTGTAACCTGGGAGTGAAACTGGCAGTGAAGTAAAGGAGGAAACAGCCCTTGTTGTGAGAATATTTCTAGAGAAGAAGGCTCCCTGATGGGCTGGCATGGGAATCGCTGTGGATGTGAGCCCCCTGTTGCCCTGTGGGGGTGTAGGCAGGGCATGAGAGAGACTGTTCAGACTGGTCATAGTCACTACAGTTTGTAAACAGCTGAGTTCTGTTCCCTCACAGCTCAGACACATGCAGGACATGTGGATGCTTGGCTAATGACCAACAGTGGGTAGCAAAGGCCAAGAGTCAGGTGGGGAGGAGAGATGGGCCACCTTCTGGAAGAACCTCTGCCCCAGGGGACCAGGAAGGTAATGAATGATTGGGGAAGCACAAAGGGTTTATATGGCCTCATCAGGTAGTTCCTACTTTAAACTGATAGTCTGGAATATATGGTCAAATACAGTGGAATGACTACTCTTATTTTAGGTTCTACAAACTCTTAAATGGACAGATTTCTATCTCCATTATACAAGCACTGCACGGTAACCTTTATAGTCATGTGAGGATCAAAAGAGTGAGTACTTATTAATACTATTACCATGCTTCTACTGAATTAACACTTCAGCAAAAGTATAATGGCCATGCTTCTTAACAACTGCCTCTGTAAGAAATCTTGTAAGTCACAAATAATAATTATAAAGAAAATATATTAAAAATAATAACAATTACAGTTACAACAACTATGTTGTTTATAACGATGTTAGTGTTAGCATCTCCCTCTCATATTAAACAATACCCAACACTGGATTCCTTAGGAAGCAAAGCCAACGCATTTTTGGACTTTTCTAGGTCTTCACCCAATGAAGACTTTTTACTCACATTGGTCCACCGCAGCCAGAATTGCTGTTCCTTGCATGGTGGGCTGCCACGCTGTGATGTTCTGGGCTTTTTCTGGCACCATGCGTCTATACTGGGTAGTCAAGTTTCCACGTACCCACTCTGATTTCCAATATGTTGTTCTCCAGAGCCAACAGAGGGGCCACTGGAAAGAGGCCACAGATAAGGTGTTGAACCCAAACTGAATACCTGTTGAAGGAATGGACACACAACATGGACTGTGGATGGATGGAAGGACAACATCAATTCTTTTACTCCTGTAAAGAGAGAGGGGCAAATGGTGAACTAAATCCCAAAGAGAAAAGACATTCATGGTAATAATAATGTTCAACAGTGAAAGAATCCAAACAAAAGACAAATATAAAATCTCTGGGAAGAAGACTCATTACAACCTGTTTCTTTCACGTATATACCCTTAGTAGGAATAACATACTTAAAAATCTTCAAACAACCATAGTTATTTGCTGGTAATAAACTTGGGAATCTTGAAGCATATTATTCACTCTCAGTGTTGAAATAATACAATCTTGGAAGATGATTTGTCATTGAGGATTAAGAAAAAGAATATTGTGGTTGTATATAAGAATTTAAAAAGGAATAAGGAATGTACTTTTGGGAAAGCTCTGCATAGAGAATGTTGGAGGAAATGCACTGAAAACAGGCAAGTGAGCAAGCTCCCTTGAGTCTGGGAAGGTGAGTGCAGCCCATTCAGAGAGTCTATGATGTTATTACAAGTCACAGAAAGGTATGCAGTTAAAGTGTCTTCCTAAGCAAAATATCCTTCTTCAGGAATTTTTATCTTGATATCTCTATGGTCTGTGTGGTCACAGGAAGTCACAGTTATGGTGGTGGCTTAGAAGATCTTTTCTCTCTGTCTGTAATTTACAGGGCACTGCTACAGATGGGGCAGCAGAAATCTGTGGTAAGCTGTTCCATAAGGTGCTGAAGAATGTCAGTTAATGTTTCCAAGTCCAATTTGTTCCTAGGGTTCTTGTAACCAATTCTTTCAAAATATGCCTCGATGTCCATGATTCCCTAAGGCACGGGAAGCAAAACAAATATATTACTTTTGTACGTAGATATCTTTGATCAGCCTACTTATAACAAATGCTTTTTAAAATGCAAATATAAACAGTGGTTATAAATATCAATATCCATAAGCGCTTCTGGTGTGCTTTTGTTGTGTTAATCACCTTCACGTGCATCAGTTCACGTAATCATGTCAGGAACCATTTTTAAGAAAAGTGTTATCACTTTTCCCATGTTTAAAGCCTGAGAAGTTAGAAATTCAGACTATATGATGAGTGAAATGATAAACAGCTTATACGTGGATTTCTTGGTGATGAATGAAAAGACATTCAAAGTGGTATCAATTAGAATAGAGTTTATAAGCAGTTCCTAATAGAAAGAGGAAACTTATGTAATAGAGGACACTGTATTCATGGTACTCAACCGACTCAATTTCCCCTTTAGCTAAACCTAACCCAAAGTTCTTCAAAGTTTTATATTCATTCACATGCAGATTTATTGATTTATTCAATAAATAGTTCACTAAAACTCTACTATGAATGTACTACTGACCAAGTAATTGCTTGCCTGCAAAAATCTCACATTTTAGTAGGGGTGATAATGGCACAGACAGTGAATCAAATAAATCAATAAAACATACAATTTCTTAGATTGTGAAAAGTGCTCTGGGGAAAATAAAGCCAAGAAGGAAGCTAAGATGTGCCCAGAGAGATCTTGAATTTCAAGTAAGTTGATGAGATGAAGCCTGGTGATGACTCTAAGGATGTGAGAGAAAGAGCCATGTCCCTATGTGGGAAGGATCATTCAGGAAGTAAAGAAACAAAAATGAATGAAAGCCTTCAAGTGGAAGCTGCCTAGAGTAAGAAAATAATGTTAAAGAAGTCAGGATGACAGGGATAAAGGGAGTGAGACGGAGCATGGATTGACGTGGGACCAGGCCTTTTGGATTTTACTCTGAGATGAGAAGTCACCGTGAGAAAGGCAGTAGGGGAAGGCAGCAGATTGGGCCAAGTGAACAATTATCAAACTGGTATGTCTGGCTATGCAGAGTGAGCTGTACATACTGAGCTGAACAGACAGACACATGACCCAGGTAGGACCAATTCAAAGCACATTTGCTCTAGGAGCACTGCCTTGCTTGTGGATGGCATGTGGCCCAAGTCGGGTCAGTAAGACTCTATTGAGGGACTTTTGAAGAAGCCTAAGCAGATGCTTCTGCTGTAGGGACAGAAGCTCATAGGATATTTGTTCAAAGCAACTGGGAGAACTTGTTGAAGAAGAATATCAACCAAGAATTTATCTCATGCCATTTGCAGCAACATGGATGGACCTAGAGTCTACCATACGAAGTGAAGTAAGTCAGAGAAAGAAAGACAAATACCATGTGATACAACTTATATCGGGAATCTAAAAAATGATGCCAATGAACTTATTTACAAAACAGAAACAGATTCACAGACACAGAAATCAAACTTACCATTGTAAGAGAGGAAAGTGGTGGGGAGGGATCAGTTTAGGAGTTTGGGGTTAGCAGATGCAAATTACTACATATGAAAGAGGTAAAGAAAAATGTCTGACCGTATAGCACAGTGAAATGTATTCAATATCATGTAATAAACCATAATAGGAAAGAATACGAAAAAGACAAATATATGTGACTGTATCACTTTGCTGTGCACCAGAAACTAACACAACATTGTAAATCAATTAGACTTCAATACAGAAGGTTTAAAAAATTTGTAGAACATCTGTACAGTGGAAAAACATGAAGCCATAAAGGGGGAAAAAAAGAGTTTATTGAGTAGAGGAATAAAAGCAGGAGAAAGAAAGATAAAAAAGACTTCAATTAAGCGTTAAGGATTTTTTGACATGCTGGTGAGCCAAAAATAAAATAAGTAAAATCTCACATGGAATCGTATTCTGTCCTCTGCTACCAGAGTGCGAACCCAATATGAACACTGATTGTAACAGTGGTGCCCTGGGACACTGGTAAGAGGACATGGCCTGAGGTGACAAGTTACGCAGGGCCTTACCCGTAGGTCAGTGGTGATAAGCTATGTGTTTCTGTTGTCCGTCTTCATGTCATTTCTTTTGGATTCTCTTTTTTCTCCTTTTTGACCAGGTATTCTTTCCATTTTGCTTGTGTTCCAGCTTTCTCTATTCTCGATGTCTGCAACATGATTTTCCCCAATCTATTAAGTTTATTTCTTCTCATCTTGACATGCATCAGTGTCCTTTCTCAACTTCTGCACAAGCACCAACCTCTACCACTCAGACACAGAAAGAACAACTGGCATTTAGCCGGACCATGTCAGAAGTTCTTCCACCTCTACATCCAGAAACAGTGCTGGGTAAACATGGAGGTGGGTGATGTGAAATGAAAGACATCTGGTTTGGAGGTGTCTATTTAAAAAATTTTTGTCACCTGTTACCACATAGATTTCATCTTTTGAGACCTTGATTGCAATGAAGTACACAGACAACAAGACTAACTGCTTTGTAGCACGGCCCAGCCTAAGGGGCATGATATTAAGTGCTTTCCCCTGGGTTTAATGGTAATAAGCTCAGCATCTCTCTTCACTCCCCTCATACCATTTTCTTTCAGATTCTTCTATTTTCTTTTTGACTTAGCTATCATATCTGTATTACCAAGTTTCCAACTTTCTGTCTGTTCTTGATATCATAATGTTGATAATGGCAAATTTCTCAACGTTCAGACAAGCTCTAAGACCACCACCCAGGCACATAGAGAACAAGCCCACACCTTCTCTGGTCCCAACCCAGAATCTGTGAGGAATAGAGGTGAAGTCATTTCAAAAAGATGGAATCAGAGGTGTTGGCCTGGCTCTTTGATGCTTTGTTAGAACATTATTCTTTCTATTAAGAAAATATTTTATGTCTCTTTTCAAATGTCTTATGTGTTTCCAATTGATTTTCTTTCTTTTTTGCTTTCTTTCTCTTCTTTCCTTTTCTTTTTTTTTTTTTTAAGGTAGGATGTTGAGTTAGAATTTGGTAACTTCAGGTCGATTCAAAAGAAGCCAGTTTCTGTTAGTGGCTTGGATGTAAACAACATCTTCTAAACAACTATGACTTGGGTATTCTGTTGTGATTCACAGTGAAATTTTGGAAAGACACAAAAAATAGTTGCCAGGAAAATACCTAACTGAAGACACAACTAGCCTCATATATTGATTTGTAGCATCACTGTGCAGGGATTTACTCTTGACTTTTAGCATCATGTTTAATACAAGGAAACACTCAATGGAGATAGAGAAAACAGACTTATGGCATCTACTGAGAACTCTTAGGAAGGCACTTAATACATTTAAAAGCAAATGGAATTAGGTTGATTTTCAGTTTCAATTCAGAAGTGTCAGAAATTTCTTCTTGGACCAAGCTCTAGAAATCACAGAAGAGATAGAAACACATAAACCATGAACTCCCTTGAAAATATAGTTTGGTGGAATATAATTTATAGTAAGTTTCTAAAAATCACAAAAGAGAAGGGGAAGGGATGATGAATGGAGTGGGCATCTGAGTGTAGAAAGTACAACCACAGGAGGTGGTGACAACACTCGTGGTCTCTGAGCCTGAGGGTGGTGGAATCCAGCACATCGGGGCTCAAGGAACCAATCAGAACTTCGGTTGACATGGGATCAGTTAGGAGGGGTGAACCATGTTCCATGTCCTTGATCGCTACTACAAGATTTACCAAACACAGCAAAGTCTTAAAGTCTTCTTTAGGCGCCAAGTATAACTGGAGACACTGGAACAGAAAAATAAGGCAATGTTCTTATCGTATGATCATCAGAAATGAAGAAGAACCATCCATATACAGAAGATCAGCCATCAAAGTATCTCTTATCATCAGTAATCTTCCCTCATCTCCACTGAAAAGACTGAGGAGTCCAAGCTCTACTCCAGTCACATTCGATGCAAGAAGTAAATAAAAGTTGGAGGCAAAACTATATACTGCATTAATATGATAAAAAAAAACCCAGAATGCAAATATATTATGAGAATGAGTTAAAAAAAATGGTCATAATGTGCAAAAGACGTGGAAAAAAGACAACCAGCTCAAGAAGAAACATAAACTGATTGTTGGAAAGAAATTCTTCACAGGTACTTGAAGAGACAGAACATTTAAAATGGACTCATAACACAAAAACAAAAAAATGAGGTGATAAGTTAACACAGTATTATGGAAAAAATGTTTAGAACTTGGGAAATGAATTAAAAACAAAAAGAAATAGTGTAAATAATTAATTGTAAACAAAAGGGGCACTCTAGCAAAAAGAGAAAGACAAACACCATCTAATGTCACTTACATGTGGAATTTAAAAAAAGATAAATGAACTTATTTATAAAACAGAAACAGACTCACAGACATAGAAAACAAATTTATGGTTACCAGTGGGGAAGAGGGTGGGAGGGGATAAACTGGGAGTTTCGGATTTGTACACACTGACTAATATAAATATAAAATAGATAAACAGGTTTATACTGTAAAGCACAGGGAAATATATACCTGTACCTTGTAGTAGCTTAGAGTGAAAAGCAATATGAAAACAAATATACACATATTCATGTATGACTGAAGTATTGTGCTGTGCACCAGAAATTGACACCACATCGTAAACTTGCTATAGTTCAATTAAAAAAATAAAAGCATCTTTCTGGCAACAACAACAAAAAAGGGGGGCACTATAGGTGCAGCATAACTTCAAATGACTTCTGTGGAAGAAAACTTGATACTCGATTATTAATGAAAAGATAAAGCCATTAAAGAGTTTGAGAGAAGCTAATAGACATAAAACCAGTCAAAGACAGTCCAATGTGAAGACAATTGTTGCTTCTGCGGGAAAAAAATCTCAAAAAGGATGATAGACTATATAAACGTTTATATATAAGAATAGAGAGAGAGAATGAATATATATATTAAATATATATGTGTGTGTTACCTCTCCATTGGCCAGTGTAGGTGTAAATCAAAATGAAAAATAAGGGAGAGCGAGGCCATGATAAATGACTGCACGGCAGAACTGGCTTCTTTTATTACAAAACAAAGGGTAGAAAATTTATGAGAATTATGGCTAAAATAATTTCAAAGCGTTTAAATAATGTGACTTATATGGAAGCCATTACCCTACTGGCATCCACCTCAGGCACAGAGACTAAAGGGCAGAGCATGCGCAGGATACCCTGACGGGGCACGTGGCGCTGGTGAGGATTCAGGACTGAGGCTGGTGTGGGGAGAATGCTGTGTGCAAGCACTCAGATCCTTCAGATCTCTTTGTACCTCAGACTGACCTGGCTTCTGTGTTCTTGTGCTTAAGGACTTGCACCATGGACTCTTTGGAAGACTCCTTGAGGGTTCCCGGAGTTGCTTTTCCTCCCTACGTGGAGAATTGAAAGTGCCAGGGACTTCAGTCCTGCCAGAGCACCTCTGCAGCAGCGACTCCCTGACGGGATGCGCTGAGAACCCAGCGGCTTGCCTTGAGCTGTAATCCACATCCAGGCCCATCTGGGCAGGGTTCTCCCAGGAACACTTCCTTCATAAGTCACTTGCATGTGGATCCTAACCTCAGTGTCTGAATCTGGGGACTTAAGTCCTACTGATGGTCATTTTGGGGAGCTGTGTGCAAAAAGTTCAGATGCACAGGATGAAGCAACTTCCAGAGGGCCTTGAGGGTCAGACAAAAGAGATTTGCACTTGTGTGTATCAAGCAGATGCTTATAGTTCTGTTGAGTGGTCAATATTCAGTAGTTTGCAGGCTGTTGTGATTCAACCCTGAGTGAGGGATGTGGGACTTCACTTACAACTTGCCTTTTTGATGTCCCCCTGGGGAGCAGGTTGATATGCAGAATTCATTGTCTGGCTCCCAGTCTAGGGTCCCTACATCTTTCATATACAGTGGTGACTTCCCACTTTATGTCATTTTATTGTTTTACTGCTCAACTGAAGAAACCCTTATTCTTTCCCCAAATAAATTTATAAGAAAAGGCCTAACATAGAAGACTTACAAGCAGACTGATCCAGAGGTAGTCCACCCATGAGATGCTGCTGTCAGACTTCAAGGGTCCAAGCAGCACAGTGATGGACTGAGACAAAATCTTCTTTACCTACTGCCCACATTTCTGGCATGAACATATTCACATGAATACAAGAATCTTTTTCTTTTTTTGGAGTATGTGTGTCAAGGAAGGTAATTAAGTCAGTTTGTTTGTTTATTTTAAGTGGAGGTAGTAGGGATTGAACCTAGGACCTTGTGCCTGCTAAGCACAGTCGACCACTAAGATCTACCCTCCCCCTAGAAGGATCTTAAGAGTGCTAGTACCTGGCTCCAATCTCTCTCTCTCTCTATATTTCATTTCCCATCCTTTTCCTTCTCTTTTGTTTTCTCTGTCCCAGTAAAGGCTATGGCATCGCACTGCATTTATACCACACCCCAGCCCCCACCCCAGGGCAAGTGGGCCCCTGCTTGATTGCTGGATGAGAAAGGAGATGCTGGGCTAGCCCTGCTCAATGGCCATTGGTCAGCGGGTCCTTAATGTACTTCCGTGATCCCTGCGTCTCCACCATGGATCTGAGTTCATGCCTGGAGTCAGGTAGGGACTGTGGGGACCACTGAGCAGGCCCAGGGAGCTGGACACAGCTGCTCAGCTGAAGATGGTAAAAGCCAAACAAAGGAAGTCTCTGGGACAGAAGAACTAGGGAGGGGACAGCAAACTTCCCATGGAAGGAAGGAATGGAGTCCTCCGTGCTGTGCTCGAGGAACTAAACTGAGGGTCCAGGAGAAGGGAGTGAAATGCTGGCAACACAATCAGGGCTACAAGCAACATAAGGGCACTTCTGCACAGGAGTGAAATTTTCTATATCTTCTGCCAGGAATTCTGGCAGGACTGGAGAGATTTTTACAAATTGATGTGAAATTCACATGACCTAAAAGAAACCATTTGTTTTTTTTCCCCTGATACATATAGATTTATAATCCAGAATATTTAAAAAAAATGCTGGTATAAGCTCAATGTTAGAGATGAGTAGGCACTTCAGAAAGACTTAAGAAGGAATTAAAATGATCCCAACCTGGGAGGGAGTGTACCTGGGAGGGAGGATATAGCTCAAGTGGTAGAGCACATGCTTAGCATGTGTGAGGTCCTGGGTTCAATCCCCATTACCTCCTCTAAAAATAAATTAAACCTGATTACCTCCTCCACCCCTACACCCTGACAAAATAAAATAATTAAATAACATGCTGAAGAAGAAATAAAATATTAAGGTAAAATGACTTCAACCTGCCCCCCAGAAAAAACCACAGTTAAACATATTCACACATTCTATATTTTGTAAGAGTTTTTCTTATGCATACAAGCATTTTATTTTTCAGAACCAGGATAATCCTAATTATAATCTGATTTTTTTTAAATCAACATTTACATGGTGAATCCCTTTCCACGTCATTTCTATCAGTGTTGGAAAACTGCACAGTACTTTTTAGGTGTCATACACACTGTGCTCAGCATCCAGCAGAACATTGATACTTGCAGGTTCTTCATTTGATTATTCAGTGAATGTCTGTAATCCAGCTTGCCATGCCTGTGACGCTTCCTGAGGGGCTGAACCTTATCTCTCCAGAAAGGGCAGCCGTTAGGCATCCACATTTTATAACTTTTGTTCCCAAATCTCTTCAGTCTTTGCCTGATGGGTGAGAGGTACTGAGAGGACCCAGCGAATCCACAGGCCAGCAGGGACCTCAGGTGTTGTCTCGTAAGCAGAGGATGAACTAGCTATGGAGATTCCATTTATTTTCTATCTTTCTATTTATTTTTTCACCCTCCTGAGGAGAAACAGAAATTCAGATTTGTACATGAAAACCTATTTTTAAAGTTGGCTCTGAAATTTTTAACCCTATAAAGAGCAAACAGAAGAGAGTCACTGGGTGGGATGCAGCGACACACACAGCTGAGTTAACGACTTCATGGTCAGTGAGAGGAGGTGGGGTCAGCTGGTTCGTGGAAGAGAAACTAACATGTGGCCCTGGGGCGGGCAAAGCTCAGTTTACCAAAGAAGAGCCAGCAGGCTTGTTGCTGTTATGTGGCCCGCACTAGAGCAGCGGAGCGAGGCTCGGAGTGCAGAGCCCACAGGGCTCCCCGCTCCTAGGGCTGTCTGCCCCCTCTGTCTCCTCTCTCCTGTGGAATTAGACACGTCCGTGCTCAGGGCCGGCGTCCAGGGTCTGCCTGACAGGGAAAGAGCTGATCCTTGTCATTATGGCTCCGGGAGACCCTCCCCAAGGGTCCTCCTATCACAGTCATGAAACTCCCCCCGAGAATTCCCTGACAGCTTCTCAGGCAGCACAACCCAGCCTCACAGGGTGTTTGGGGTCATTAGAGAATTTCTGATCAGCTAATGCAGGAGGAGCAAGAATGGTCATGAACTTGCTGCCTGCGGGACTAACGGTGCCCTGTGGGACACAGCTGGGGACAGAGAAGGTGGACATCACTGTTTCAATGATCCAAGAGGGAAATCCAGCCCCTGAAACACACATTCTACACATTAGCTCTCTTTTCTACACTTTAATCCTCACAACCACCTTTTTAGTAAGCTCTCTTCTTAGCTCTAGTTTGCTGAGGGGTAAACTGACTGTCAGAGCTGCTAAGTGACCTTCCCACATCCTCAGAGCTGGGACGCCGTGTGGCTGAGACTCCACCCCAAAGTGTCTGAATCAGGGTTTCCCCCCCCATCACCCTGTACCGGAATTACAGCAGAAGGATCCATGCTGTGTGTCAGCCAAACTTCCTGAACTGGCTCACGACCTGAAATTCAAGCCTAGTCTCCCGGACTCACACTTGCAATAGGGAAAAAAATCCATTTCAAAGCATAAACAAGTCACTCACCGAGCTGCACTGGGACCTCAACCAGGAATCAGGCTGACGGCCCTGCTGCCACTCACGGGCCCAACCTGGGAACAGCCCTCGTGGGCTCCGCGAACGGCTCCACCCCCAGAGTCTCGCTAGCATCCCCAGGGAGCTCTGGGAGCTGTAGTGGCGGGGACTTGGGCTGGCCCGTGCGCGTCTCGTTCAGAGGGACTCGACTGAAGGAGTGGAGAGTAATTCCCTGGGGACCCCTGGTCCCAGGCTGTCTTGGGCGGGACCTTGCATTCCACACAGCTCCTGCTCTCAGGGCACATCAAGTCAGATGTCCTGTGTGTGACAACAGAGGTGAGGGTTTTGAGGGGATCCAGGGAGACCAGGTGCATTGACCTAGAAGAGCAGAGGGACGTGGGTGTCTTAAGTCACTCCCCCAGGTTATGACCGCCTTTCTTTCTGAATTTCCACGAGGCCCCTCGGCTTCTGTTTCTCTTCCTTTCCTCCCCGACCTGCAGTCCCGTTCACCACTCGCGCCACCTAGAGGCGCTGTGTGATGTGTCCAAGTCATGTCCACGGATGCGTGTGACATATACGAACTGGTTTGCTTTCTGCTCATGCTTTTAATTTATTTTGATGATATTGCTCAGTCACTCTGGCTGTTTCTGATCCACTTCCCTCTACAGTTTATTTCCAAAACTGCCTACATGACACAAGTGTTGCCTTGTGCTCCCCCTTTGGCTCTAACAGTTCTAGTCCGTGCCCCCGGTGTCTCACTGTATGGACTTGACAGTCTCCACCTGAAGGCTGTCTTTTGGCCTGGGCTTGGGCAGGCCAGACGGGCCGGCAGCTAATGGCCCTGGAAGAGCCCTCAGCCTGGCAAGAGAGGAGAGGGAACATCCGTACCCAGTGTTCCGCTTGCTCAGGTGGGACTACTCTGGCGTCATGGGCAGCAGTGTCTCCCTGTGTTCTCCAGTGACAGGAAGCTTCCATTGTCCCCAGAGGGACCTGCCAATCACGCATCCTTCCCTGACTCTCCAAGAGCCCCTGCCGCACTCTCCCACTTCCATAGTGGTGCTTCCTTAAATCATCTCCCGAGTAAGCCACTGAAGGCAGTACCACCGCTAAAGGACCCAGGCTGCTTCCAGCTCCCGGTTACTACAAGCACCACCATGATGAGCACTTTCCTACCGGCGCCCTGCAGGCGGGCAGGAGAGCTTTGCTTGGATATGCATCAGGAGTGGACTGTGCTGGGGGACGGGGCACACGTATACTTAATTTCACAGAGCAGTGTTGTCCTCCTGTGTGGAAAATTACCTGCTGTCCTGACGTCCTGATTAGTACTTCTGGTTAGCATCCTTCAGATGTCTGCCAGTCTCATGTGTCTAAAGTGAAGGCTCAGTGTGGTTTTAATTTGCAGGTCTCTGACTCCTAGTGAGGCTGAGCAGTGCTTCATAGTCCCATAGAACCTCCGGGCTTGCTGTTAGTGAATTAAATGGCAAGGTGCTGAGGAAGCACGCCTCTGCCTTTGCAGCCAGGGCTCAGCAGGGAATGATGGACAGCAAAGAGATCTTGCTGATAAAAGTATTGCCGGGGAAGGATATGATCTCTGAATGCAGGTCTGGGGCTGGGTCGTTTTGTCAGAAAGCGGGAGAGGGTGTGTCCGATGTGGTAGGGCTGTTGTCCCCTGATGCTGGGAAACCTGACACCTGGAATTAAAATCCAGATGGCATGTTTAATTCTGACACTGCCTCTGTCATTCCAGCCGAAGTAACAGAGGCCCTTGAGGGTCTCCAGCAGGAACTGTTAGAGACGCCTGGGGTGGGGAGGCTTGTGGTTAAGGGGGCGTAAGACCAGAGTCCTGGATCCTGGTGATGGAGGGCAGGAAAACCTGAGGATGCAGGGCTGGGACGTCAGTGGGCTTGAGAATTTTTTGCAGCTTCCTCGCCACAGAAGGCACAGAGGTACAAGCTGGTCTAGGAGTAGTGATAGTGATAACATGAATGGAAACCCCTCTTTTTTCCAGTATGAGTTATAAAAGTTGTAACCATTCTGTTTTAAAATACATATATATGCTAAACAGATTAGAATTAATTTGTATATTGTAAATATTCTAAATTATGCTGAATTGTTTTATTTCAGATATTAAAGCATGCTACAAAGGTTTTTATTCATCACTAAAAAAAGAACAAACTTACATTTTTGCAGATAGGAAAATTGAATTAAATTTCCCCTTCTTGATGATGGAAGCCAATAACCTCTAATTTAAGATTTTTCGTTGGTGAATAAATCTATTTTAAAGGTTGCTTGTCAAGACTTCCAGTTTCTGCAGTAGGGTAAAACTTGGAAGTCACTTCTCCCATTCTCACTGTAAGTCAACACATTTGAAAATCAAACAGATCCGTTATGGTATTGAGGACATGAGGCAAAACACTGCCTTAAAAAAGTGGAGAGACAGACAAGTGCCTATATAGAATCAGAGACTATTATGTGGAAGTTCTGGATTCGAAGCCCTTGCTAAAGCCTGTATTATTAAGAATACTTCAAAAAACACTTAAAATTTTTGATGAATTCCTGGAAACTCATTGTAGAGTAGCTTGAAAGTTAAAAACTCTAGATGGGGCGTGGGGAGTGCTCAGTCTCATGGAGGCCGCCACACTTTTGTGAGTTTTACCACCAGGAACCCAACCCAAGTTCTCATTTTGAAGACCAGAGAATAATCTCCATGGGCTTCTGATAGAAGGAGGACAATGTCATTATTCTGAAATAAGCTCACAGCATTCTGTTCTCTCCCTTCCCACAAGGGAAATTATAACAATCTCGTTACAGTGAGGAGAGGAGAACCCCAATCCTCCCCACCATTGCTGCCTCGCCTAAGTGCAGACGATGTTGAGAAGCACTTTGAAAGCTATACTTTGGGGCAAAGTTCAGGCTTCCTTAACATTTGAGACTGATGATAAGAGTCTAGAGTACTTACCTCCTCAGCATTCCTTATCACCACGTCAATGATTCTACTGTGTATAACAGATATTTGTAGTTGAAACGTTAAAGGTTTCAGACTCTATTTAATGAGGGACTTCTAGGCAATCCTGAGACAAGAGATGAGAAACCTTGGACATCTACAGCTACAGAAGACAGTAAACACAGCATAATTCCTAGTGAAATAAATGTAAGTCTTCAAACACCTCAGTTCTTATTACATCATGTCTAGTTTCCAACATAAAATTGCAAGGCATGGTAACATGAAAAAATGCAGTATGAAGAAATAAAGCAAGCATCAGAGTCAGATTCCGATACGGCAGAGACGGGAGTTATCAGAGAAGGAATTTATAATAACTGTGATTGATATGCTAAGGCCTCTAATGGAAAAATAGACAACATGAAAGAATCATTGGGCACTGTAAACAGAGAGATTACAACTCTAAGGAAGAATCAAAGGATATGCTAGAGATGAAAAATGTGTAACAAAAATGAAAAGTGCCTTTGATGGGTTTACCAGTAGACTGAATATGGTCAATGAAAGTTTCAGTGTGCTTAAAGATATATCAGTAGATATTTCCCAAAAGGCAAAAAGAATAAACAAACAAAAAATAATATAGAATATTCCTTAGCTGTGGGATATTTGTAAAAAGTGTAACACATATGTAATGGGAATACCAGAAAGAGAAGACAGAAAGGAGCAGAAGAAATACTTGAAGTAATAATGGCTGAATATTTATTTTCCAAAATTAATGATGGATACTAAAACACAGATCCAGAAATCTCAGAGATATACCACACATAATAAATACCTAAAAACTGACACGTGGATTATCATATTAAAACTGCAGAAAACTGGAGACAAAGAGAAAATCTTGAAAGAAGCAAAATGAAAAAAAAAACGTGTTGCACACAGAAGAACAAGACTCATGTTGGATTTCTTTTCAGAAACCATGCAAGCAAGAAGCAGAGAAAAATATTTAAAGTGCTGAAAAAATAAACACACCTACCTTGAATTCTGTATCCAACAAAATTCTCCTTGAAAAGTAAAGGAGAAATAAAGGTCTTCCCAGAAAAACACCAAAATTATTTGTCACCAGTAGACCTGCCTTGCAAAAAATGTTAAAAGAAGTTATCCAGAGAAAAGAAAAATGGTATGTAAGTCAGAAACTTGGATGCACATAAAGGAAGAGCATTAGAGAAAAAATAAATGGAGGTAAACAAAATCCTGTTTCCTTATTCTGAATTTATCCAACACATAACAGTTGGTTCAAAATAATAACAGCAACAATATATTGTGTGATTATGGATTATGGCTAAGTGAAATGAATGGCAGAAACGTTCTGAGGGATGTGAGAGAGGATTTAGAATACTCTGTTTTTTTGATTGAAGTGTAGTTCATTTACAATATTGTGTTTGTTTCTGGTGTACAGCATGGTGATTCAGTTATACATACACATATATATTGTTTTTCATTATAGGTTATGACAACATATTGAATATAGTTCCCTGTGCTATTCAATAGGACATTGTTGTGTATCTATTTTATATACAGTAGTTTGTATCTGCTAATCCCAAGCTCCTAATTTGTCCCTTCAGCCCTCTTTCTCCTTTTGACATTTCACTAAGCATAATATACTCCAGGTCCAACCATGTTGCTGCAAATGGAACTATTTCATTCTTTATTTCTAGCTGAGTAATATAATGGAATATTTTATGTATCTATATATCACATCTTAAGCCAATTGTCTGTTAATGGGCATTTGAGTTGTTTTCATGTCTTGACTTTTGTAACTAGTGCTTCTATAAACATTGTGGTGCGTGTGCCTTTTCAAATTACTTTTCATTTTTCCCCAGTATATGCTCAGGAGGGGGATTCCTGGATCATATGGTAACTCTATTTTTAGTTTTCTGATGACCCTCCATAATGTTTTCCATAGAGACTGCACCAACTTACATTCCAACCGACAGTGTGCAAGGATTTCCTTATTTCACATCCCCTCCGGCATTTATCATCTGTAGCCTTTTTGATGATAACCGTTCTGACTGGTGTGAGGTGTTAGCTCCTTGTGCTTTTGTTTTGCTTTTCTCTGATAATTAACATGTTGAGCATCTTTTCATGTGCCTGCTGGCCATCTGTAGGTCTTCTGTGAAAATTTTTCTCTTTAAGTCTTCTTTTTGGTTGAGTTTTATTTTGATAAAGTTGTGTGAATTGTTGTCTAGATTTGGATATTAACCCCTTGTCAGTTCTCTGCTATACAGCATCTTAGTTGATTATTTTCTGTATAGTACTTTGTATCAGAAAATCCCTTAATGATTTATGTCAATTTCTGAAGTACACTGGAATGTTTCAGTCAGACATATACATGCATGTATTCCTGTTCATATTCATTGTCATTATAGGTGACTATAAGGTATTGAATAGAGTCCCCTGTGCTTCACAGGAGAAACCGGTACATTCTGATCTAACCTTTATGATTTCTCTTCTTCTGTTGACTTTGGGTTTAGTTTGTTTGTTCTTTTTCTAGTTCATTTAGGTGCAAAGTTGGATTATTTATTTCATGTTTTTCTTGCTTCCTGAGATGGCTATTGCTATAAACGTCCCTCCTAGAACTGCTTTCGCTGCATGCCATAGATTTTGGATTATTGTGTTTTATTTTGATTTGTGTCCTGGATTTTAACAAATTTCTTCTTTGATTTCTTCAGTGGTCCATTGGTTCTTTAGTAACTTATTGTTCAGCCTTCCAGTGTCTGTGTTTTTTATTGGGTTTTGGTAGTTGATTTCTAGTCTTATTGCTTTGTGTTGGAAAAGATACCTGCTATAATTTCAGTTTCCTTAAATTTACTGAGACTTGCTTTATGGCTCAGAATATCATCTATCCTGAACAATGTTCCATGTGCACTGGAGAAAATGTGTACCCTGCTGATTTGGGGTTGAATATTCTATTTCTGTCTCTATTAAGTCCATTTGGTTTAATGTGTCATTTAAAGTGACTAGTTTCTTTATTTTTCTGTTAGGATGCTCTGTCCATTGGTGGGGTGTTGAAATCCCCTCCTATTATTGTATTATTGCCAATTTCTCCATTTATGTCTGTTAATATTTGCTTTATGAAGTTATGTTTATACTAATGTGAACTATGGCTGTATCCTCTTCATGGATTGATCTGTTGGTGTAAATTTCTTCTTTGCCTCTTGCTAAAGTCTTTGTCTTAAAGTCTGTTTTGTCTGATGTGAGTATTGCTACCTCAGCTTTCTTTTGATTTCCACGTGCCTGGAATACTTTTTCCATCCCCTCACTTCCAGTGTGTGTGTCTCTTTAGCTATGAAGTGAATCTCTTTTAGGGGGCATATAGATGCCGATTGGTTTTTTATCCATTCACACACTCTGTGTCTTTTATTGGATCATTTAGTTCATTTCCCTTTAGAGTAATTATTGATAGGGATATCCTCGTTGCCATTTTGTTAATTATTGGGAGGTTGTTTTTGAAATTCTTTTTTACTTCTTTCTTATTTTGTCCTCTTCCCTTGTGATTTGATGACTACTTTTAGTGTTACATTGGGGTCACTTGGTCTTTTCTCTGTGTGTATGAGTTTTTGGTTCGTGGTTACTATGATTTTATGAAACACACACACAAGCACACACACACACAATATCTTAATTTCACATGTATTTTAACAATCCTGAATGTTCACTCACCTCCCCCTATGTTTACTGTTTCTGCCATTCTATTACACATCTATTTCATTTGTGTGTCCCTTAACCATAAGTATATGGTGGATACATATTTTTTCTACTTTGTGTTTTCACCTTCCTGCTAGCTTTGCACATTTACCTTTACAAGTGAGTTTTTCTTTTGTAATTTTTATGTTCTAGTTGTGGCTTTGTCTTTTTCACTTAGCCCTGTCCCTTCAGTCTTGCTTGCAAAGTTTGCTGGGAGATACTGAACTCTTTTACCTGTTGCTTGTGCATTAAATCTGAATTTACACTGTTGAGTAGAGGATTCTTGGTTGTGTTTGTCCCCTTTTAACTTACATATACTGTGTCACTCCCTTCTGTCCTGAATATTTTCTGCTCAAAATCAACTGATAGCCTTATGGCAGTTCCCATAGTCATAATCTATCTGCTGCTTTTCCCTTGTTGCTTTTAATATTCTGCCTTTATTTTTCCCCTTGTAATCACAATGTGTCTTGGTGTGGTCCTCTTTTGGTGGACCCTGTTTGAGACACTATGTGCTTCCTGGACCTGGATATCTGTTTCCCTTCCCATGTTAGGCATGTTTTCTACTATGATGTCTTCAAATATATTTTCTTTCTGTCCAATTTTCTCTCTCTTATCCTTATGTGAACTCTATATTATGAAAGGCAACATGCCTAATATTGTACCAGAGATCTCTTAAACTGACATCATTCCTTTTTATGTTATTTTCTGTTCAGCTTCAGTGATTTTACTACTGTTTTCCAGCTTGCTAATCTGTTCCTCAGTATGATTTAGTGTGCTGTTCATTCCTCCTAGTGTATTTTTCATTTCAGTTATTGTATTATTCATTTCTGTTTGTTTTTTATTTATGTTTTCTCTTGTTAAAAACTTTTATGTTCTCATACTATCCATCCATTCTTCATCCAAGTTCTTTGATTTTCTTATTGTTCAGTTTTGTTAGGTAGAATTGTTATAATTTGACTGCACATATATAATATATTACATGTAAATACATATGCAAAATATACTGAACATATAGTTTTAAAAATTAAATGTATATACTGTTCATTGTTTCTAAGAATGTTTGAACTTCAGCTTTTTAAACTTACATAGTTATCAAAGTAATAAAGCCAACCAGAAAAAAAGAGTTAATTTAAAAATATACATACACCCCAGTATTAACAGTATTAACAGCAACATTCTTTATAATTGCCAAGATATGGAAGCATGGTAACAGCACATCAATAGATAAATGGATAAAGATGATTATGGAATACAACTCACCCATAAGAAAAAAGGACATTTTTGTCATTTGCAGCCCTTCATTAATTGTTTTTTTCACTTCAAAAGCCAGAATTTTATAACTGGCATTAACATTTCCATTGCATCAAATACAACAAAATACCAAGAAATAAACTTAACCAAGGAGGTTGCCTATGCTCTGAAAACTGTAAATCATTGGTGAGGAAATTGAAGATGATACAGAGAAATGGAAAGATACCTTGTGCTGTTGGATTAGAAGAATCAACATTATCCAAATGGCTGTACTACACAAAGAAATATGCAGATCCAATGTAACCCCTGTAAAAATACTCACGACAATTTTCATAGAATTCGGACAAACAATTGCAATATTTATATAGGACTGTAAAAGACTCCAAACTGCCAAAGCAGTCTTTTGTAGGTCTTTTTTTCCCCTTTCTTCTTTTTGTTCTGTTTTCTTATGGTTGATGACTAAAGAAGTTCCTTTAACATTTGTTATAAAGCTGGTTTGGCGGTGCTGAATTCTTTAGCCCTTGTTTTTCTGGAACCTTTTGATTTCTCCATCAAATCTGAACAAGAGCTTTGCTGGATAGAGTATTCTTGGTTTTCAGTTTTTCCCTTTCATCACTTTATATGTATATACCATGCCCCTCTCTTCTGGCCTATAGAGTTTTTGCTGAAATATCAGCTGATAACCTTATATACGTTCCCTTGTATATTATTTGTTGTTTTCCTTTTGCTGATCTTAATATTTTCTCCTCATCCTTAGGTTTTGTCAGTTTCATGACTATGTTCCTTGGTGTGTTCCTTTTTGGGTTGATCCTGTGTGGAATTCTCTGCTCTTCCTCGACTTGGGCGACTGTTTCCTTTCCCAAGTTGGGGAAGTTTTGGGGGATTCTCTCTCCAAAATTTTTCTCAGGTCCTTTTTCTCTCTCTTCTCCTTCTGGGACCCTTATAACGTGAATTTTTCTGTACTCCATGTTGTCCCAGTGTTCTCTTAAACTATTCTCATTTCTTTTTATTCTTTTTTCTGTTCTGCAGCCGTGATTTCCACTAGTCTGTCTTCTAGCTCATTGATCCGTTCTTCTGCCTCATTTAGTCTATTCTTGGTTCCTTCTAGTGAGTTATTCATTTCAGTGATTTTATTCTTCAGCTCTGTTTGGGCATTCTTTACATTTTCCAAGTCTTTGCTAAAAACTGCGCTTGACTTCTCTGAACATCTTTGCCATCATTATTTTAAACTCTTTCTCAGATAAATTGCCCATTTCCTCATCACTTATTTCTTCTTCGGGGATTTTATCTTGTGCCTTGGGCTGGGAGGTAGTCCTCTGCCACCTCATAACGTCTGTCTTTCTAGTTGTATTTTTATGTAGGTTAGTTATGTTTTCTCGACCTTGAAGAGGTGGCCCTCTGTGGGAGACTGTCCTATGTGTCCCAGCAGCACATTTCTCTCTTGTTGCCCAAGGGCCAGGGCCCAGCTGGTCCCAGTGTAGAGTCTGGCCTGTGTTTGAGGATTCTTTCCACAGATTTTGAGAGTGTTTTTTTCTTTCTGGTACCTGCCCTCTGGTGGATGAGGCTGGACTAGAGGCTTATGCAGGTTTCCTGGCAGGAGGAGCTGGTGCCTGTCCACTGCTGGGTGAAGCTTGGCCCTGGACCTCTGGTGGGTAGGACTGTGTCCAGAGGCAAGGTTTGTGGCTCAGGAGGTCTGCTGATGGGTGGGGCTGTACATTGTTTGGCCTGAGGCTTCCCGGCCCTTAAGCCTACAGGCTGTTGGGTGAGGATCGGTCTTGGTGCTAATGATCCAATCAAGATGTCAGCCTCCAGGAAAGCTCATGTATTTGAACACTTCCAGAATGTCTGCCACCAGTTTTATGTCCCCTGGGTGAGCAGCAGACATCCCCTACATCCCCAGGAGAACTCTAAAAACTAGCAGGCAGGTGTGGCCCAAGTTTCTATGAAATCACTTTCTCTGCCTTTGGACCTGGTGCGTGCGAGATTGTGTGCACACTTCCAGAAAGAATGAAGTCTCTGTTTCCCCCAGTCCTGGGAGGCTCCTGGAGCCAGCCCCACTGGCCTTCAAGACCAGATGTCTTGGGTGTCTCCTCCTCCTCCCAATGCTGGAACCCCAAGCTGGGGAGCCTGCCATGCAGCACAGAGCTCTCACTCCTGTGGGAGCACCTCTGCGACTTAATTATTCTTCAGCTTGTGGGTCGCCCACCTGTGGGATATGAGGCCCAATTATATCATGATCACGCCCCTTCTACCATCCCACTGTGGTTCCTACTTTATGTTTCCAGTTGAAGAAGATCTTTTTTGCTAGGCTCTGGTCTTTTTTTTTTTTTTTTTGATGGGTGTCTAGCAGTCAGTCATGGTTTTGTTGTAGTTGCGAGGCGAGGTGAGCCCATGGTCCTACTACCAGAAATCTGATTATTTTTATGATCACTACCTTGAACTTTTTACCAGGTTGATAGCCTGTCTCCAGCTCACTTAGATCTACTTCTAAGGTTTTTATCTTGTTCTTTGATTTAAAACATGCTCCTCTGTTGCCCTATTTTGCCTAATTTGCTGTTTTTATTTTTACATATCTGATAGATTGGTTATGTTTCCTGACGTGAGATAAGAGGCCTTTTGCAGAAGACATCCTGTATGTCCCAGTAGCTCACTTCCTTCTAGTCACCAGAGATGTGTCCTCTAGAGTTACCCCCGTGTAAGATGTTTGGGCGCTTCTGCTGCGGCCAGCTGAGCACTGTGGACCATCTTACAGGCATGGCGATATGCCCAGTGTTGTTGGTTGGCAGGTCCTCCTCATGCAGATCCTGCCAGCGGCTGGGTGGGGGGGCGGGTCACAACGTGGCCGGCTGCAAAACCCAAGGGGGCCCTGGGTCACCAGTGGGCAGAGCCAGGTTCTTGCAGGGCCTGGATTCCCAGATCTAATGCTGACCTGCTGGTGAGTTAGTTGTGCCATTTCTTGATATGGATTGTTGTGGGTCTCAGGGTGTCCCAAGGCTAATACTGGCCACTGATTCATGGGGCTGGATGCTCAGGCAGATGGCTGAGGAGTCCAGGGCATCTTGGGAGTTGTGCTGGCCTGCTGGTTGGTGTGGCCAGGGGCCAGCTTATCTCAGGGCTAATGCCAGTTCACTGGTGGGCATATCTGGGTCCAGGCACCTCTGGCTGCAGGGGCCTCATGGAACTGAAGCTCATGACCCACTGGCTGAGGGTCCTAGGGTTTCCCAGGGCTGGTGTTGGCCTGCTGGTGCACAAGGATCGGGCCTGGGGTGTCCAGGTACTGGTGGTAATCTTCTGCTGTGTTGCTCAGGTCCTGACAAGGTAGGGTGTGGTGCCACAGTGATCCTTGAGCCTGTGTCTGTCTGCCACTCGGTGGGGCTGGGACTCAGGGGACCCAAGGTTACTGCCGGTTCACTGGTGGGTGGAGCTGTGTTCCATGGTCCTTGGCAACAAGGCCCTGGGAGCCCCAGGGTTGTGTGTAGCCCATTTGGTGGTGGGTCTGCTCCGAGTTCCTTTTAAATGACTTCTTCTTTCCTGAGACCCCAGCATGTTAGATTTTATGTGCATCGTTTGAGTGGAGTCTCTTGCACACATATCTCTGGCTTTCCTGAAAGGAAGCCCTGCTGGTCTTCAAAGCTAAATATTTTGAGGGCCCCTGGGCTTTGGAGACCAATGTGGAACTTAGACCCATTTCTCCTTGAGGAAGACCTCTGAGGTTGTAATTGTCCTCCCATTTGTAGGCTGCCCATGTGGGTGTCTGCCTTTTGCCTGTACTGCTTCTACCCATCTCATTGTGTTCCCTTCTTTATATATTTACTTGTGGAAGATATTTTCTGCTAGGTTCTGGTCTTTCTCATCAATAATTGTTCTGCAAATTGTTCTAATTTTGGTGTGCCTGTGAGAGGAGGTGAGCTCAGGGTCTTCCTAGTTCACTGTTTTGGCCCTTTTGCTCAACATTTACCTTCTTTAATATTATAGTCATCCAAAGAAATGTGAAATGATAGCTCATTCTAATTTTGATTTACATTTGCCTGATGATTAGTGATGTTTAGTATATTTTCATATTTCATATATCTGTTGCTCATTCACATATCTTCTTGAGAAATGCCTATCCAAGTTCTTTGTCCAATTTTTAATCAAGAGCTTTTTTTTGTTATTGATTTGTAGCAGCTCCTTATATATTTTGGATATTAATTGCTTTTTATTTACTTTACTTTTACAAATATTTTCTCACATCCCACAAGTGGTTTTTTCACTCTGTTAATTATTTCCTTTGCTACGCTGAAGCATTTTAATTTATTTTTAATCTCACTTGTATCTTTTTCTTTTTGTTGTCCATGATTTTGATGTCATATCCAAGAATCATTGCCAAAACCAATGTCATAAAGATTTCCCCCTGTGTTTTCTTCTTGGAGTTTGAACTTTTAAGATCTTTCATTTAAGACCTTAATTAATTTTGAGTTGACTTTTGTGTATGATGTAAGGTTAAAGTGGATATGTGGTTTTCTTAAAACCACTTATTGATGAGCTCAGCATTTTCCTGTTATGCAGTCTTTGTACCATGGTCAAAGAATAGTTGACCATACATGTGGGGGTTTACTTCTAAACTCTCTATTTCATTCCATTGATTTATTGTATCTCTGATTTATGGCAGTACCATAATGTTTTGAATTCCGTAACTTTGTTATATACTTTGAAATCAGGAAGTTTGATTCCTCCAGCTTTGCTCCTTTTTCTGATGTTTGCTTTGATTATTTGGAATTTTAGAATTTGTAAAATCTTCTCTTAAAATATTTCATTGAAATTTTGGGTTGAATGAAACTTGTAAATTACTTTGGGTATTACTGGCATGTCAATAATATTGTCTTTTAATCATTGAACAAGAGAGATCTTTTCATTTTTTTGTGTCTTCTTAAAGTTACCTCAATAATGTTTCATAATTTTGATTGTGTCTTTCCCCTCCTTAGGCATACTCCAACATATTTTAGCCTTTTTGATGCTATTGTGAGTGGAATTATTTCCTTTTTAGATTGTTTTTGTGTACATAAGTGCAAGTGATTTTTGCATGTTGATTTTGTATCTTGTAATTTTACTGAATTTTTAATTAGTTCTAACAAGTTTTTTGGTGAAATATTAAGGTTTTCTATACACAAAATCCTGTCATTGGCAAATAGTGGCAGTTTTATTTTTTCTTTTCTAATCTGGATACTTTTTTTATTTTTCTTGCCTGTTGTTCTAGCTTGGACTTCCAGCATTATATTGAATATCTAGTAGTGAGAGTAGTGCCTTGTTACTGATCTTAGAAGAGAACCTTTGAGCTTTTCACTAAGTATGATGTTAGCTGTTTGATTTTCACACATGTTCTTAAATAAGTTGAGGTCCTTTCTTTCTATTCCTGGTTTGCTGAGAGTTTTTATCATGAGAGCCATGGAACTCCGTCAAATGCTTTTCCACACCTATTTATGGGATCATGTGATGTTAATGCTTTATTCTTTAACGTGATGTATTACACTGATTGTGTTTCGGATGTTGAAACATCCTTATAGCCTAGGGATGAATACAAGTAAGTCACGATGTGCAATTCTTAGTTTGCTGTTGAGTTCAGTTTGCTAGCATTTTCTTGGGAAATTTTGCATCTATGTTTATCAAGGATATTGGTCTGTGGTTTTCTTTTCTCGTAGTGCTTTTAGCTTTGGTATCAGAATCATGCTGATCTCATACAATGAGTTTGGAAGTGTTCCATTTTCTTTTGGGGGGGAATAATTTGAGAAGAACTGGCATTAATTCTTCCTTAAATGTTTGATAGGATTCACCTGCAAAGCCTCGGTTGTGGTTCTGAGCTTTTCTGTTTTGAGAGGCTTGTGATTCCTGATTAAATCTCCTTACTCATCATCAGTCTGTTCAGATTTTCTATTTCTTTATAACTCAGTCTGGCAGATTGTGTGTTGCTAGGATTTACCTATTTCTTCAAGGTTATCCAGTTTGTTGGTTTATGTTTATGAATATTAGTCTCATAATAATTTTTACTTCTGTGACATCAGTTGTAATGCCTTCTCTTTCAATTTTGACTTTATTTATTTGAGTGTTCTCTCTTTTCTCTTAATTAAGCTAGCCAAAGAAGTCAATTTTGTCTACATTTTCAAAAACCAACACAATTTTCTTTCTTTTTGTAGTTTTCTTGATTTTAAAAATTGTTCTACTATAATTTATTTTGTTTATTTCTGGTCTAATCTTTATCATTTCCCTTTATTTTCTAAATTTGAGCTTCTTGTGCTTTTTTCTTCCTAGTTCCTTGAGGTGCTTTGTTCAATTTTTTTTCATGATCTTTCTTCTTTTTTTAATACATTATCCATAATGGACTTCCCCACTAATCCATATAAACTTCCCTATTAATAGTATTTTTGCTTCTCCCGTAAGTTTTGGTATATTGTGTTTTCATTTTTGTTTTCATTTTTGTTTGTCTCTCTAAATTTTCTAGTTACCTATTAATATATTTTCTTGGATCCTTTGGTTGTTCAAGAATATGTTGTTTAATTTTCACATATGTTTGAATTTTCCAGTTCATTTCTTCTATGGATTTCTAGTTGCATTTCATTGTGGTCAGGAAAATATTTGATATAGTTTCAGTCTTTTTAAGTTTGTTAAGATTGTTTCATGTCCTAACACATAGTGTGTCCAATGAATGATTCATGCACACTTCAGAAGAATGTGTATTCTTGCTGTTGTTGGTTGGAATGTTCTCTATATGTCTGTTATGTCCATTTGTTTACAGGGTACTTTAAACTGAAAGTTTTCTTATTGATTATCTGTCTGGAGTCTATTCTTTATTGATTAATTTATTGAAATCTCCTACAATAATTGTTTGCTATACAATTTTCCCTTCATTCTGTCAATATTTGCTTTCTATATTTATGTGCTCTTATGTTGGGTGCTTATGTGTTCAAAATTGCTTTATTTTCTTGGTGAATTGATCCTTTATCATTATATAGTGTCCTTGTCTCTTGTGACATTCTTGCCTTAAAGTCTATTTTGTCTGACATAAGTAACCTCTACTCTAGTTTGCTTACAATCGAATAGACTATCTTTTTCCATGCCTCCACTTTCAGTATCTGTGTGTCCTTCAATGTAAAATGAGTCTCTTGCAGACAGTATACTGTTGAGGAATGTTTTTCATTCATTTGGTCACTTTATATTGGTCCGTCAACAGTCTGAAGCAGAAGCCAGTCCCTTAGGCAGCCCCCAGAAATGTTGGAACATGGGATGCACTGTTTAACTCTTTCATTCCCAAGGGGGGAAGCTGGAATTAGGGCTTTTACACACTCACTTGCTAGGCCCAGGGGCGGATGGTGACTGTTTGAATGCTAATTTAAGCTGCTGTCTTTGTCCTCACTGGTTCTCGTGTATCTGGAAAATGCTGGATCCTGTTTGTGCTCCAAAATGGGCACGACAGAAGCTGGTTCCTTGGGCAGCCTTTGGAAAATTTAAAACACTGGACATGTGGTTTGCTCACATTTCTCCCCAGCAAGAAATTGGAATCTGGGCTTTCCTTCTGATCGCAGAGCATTGTGCTGAAGGTAAAGATTGTGGTTAGAGAGTGCCTCAAATTTTTCTCCCAGTTTCAGTGTGGTTGGTTTCATGATTCTGGAGGGTATAAGAGCCTCTTACCTAATTTCAGGGATTCTCACAAAGGGAATCTGTTCTTAACATTGTTGTTGAATTATTGTATCCATGGGAGGAGGAGGAGCCAGGGTTTCCTATTCCACATCTTGCTGACTCACTTATATTTTTTCAGCCAAGAGAGTAAAAAATTTCTTGGAAAGACAGGAAAAATAGCAAAAAGTTTGGTCTCTGTTACACCTATGTTCTGGAACACAATGGACTCAGAGAATTCATTGCTAAATGCAAGGTTAATCCACGACTCCAGGACATGAGAAAAAGATGTTACTAAAGAACTGTAGTAGAGTAATGTCAGCATCATTGTAGAATCTGATGTTCTTTTTGTCTCTCCCCTTGAATCTACAACCAGTAAAACATCCACAGCCCAGGAAAGGTGCCTCGGTCCAACACACTAGGATGCCAGAGAACGCTACGTATCTGTACATATAAAGATAGGGAAACAGGAACATACAGAAAAGGTGGACAAGGGAGAACAGTGGAGATGTTGTTGGTACTCCCAGCCCCCTTCCTATGGCAGCTGGGCACACAGACCCAGAGAACCTGGTAGCAGTACGAGAGGCAGCACACACAACTCTGGCCTCTTAGGTGCAGTGGTGCCCACGGCCACAGGTAACTGGGCAGAAGTGGCAATGGGGCCTGTGATCCCATCCTCCCATCTGTGAAGTGTCCATCACTCTAACTGTTCTCCATCCTAACCTGGAGTGATGGAACCCATGAACCTGAGAACACCAGAAAGGGTGGAGGCCTCCATGACCTCAGCTCCCCTCCACCCTAGCTCTTTCCCCATGGTGACACAGCCTGTGACTCAGAAGATCCCAGATGTGGAAGAAGCACCCACCATCCTGGTGACCTAGTTGGTGACACCAGTGACACCAGTAGCAGCAAGGCATCAATGACCCTGGAGGCACAAGAAGTGGTAACAAGGGCACCGGTGTACACATCTGATTTAGGAAATGGAGAGTGGAAAATGCCAACTGAAACAGCTCAGGTAAGAGAAACCAAATAATTGTGCTATGCTGCCACCTATTGGAGTAAGAAAGGTTTCTAATTTCCAATCTGTTGAACTGTTAGAATTAAAAAAAATTTTTTTAAGCTTTACTTTTTAAAGAAGAAATGTATTCACTACGTCAAAGACTCCAGCAAAGGAATAACTCACTCATCAAGCACCATGAAGAACCACAGTAACACTCTACCACAGAAAGACAATGACAAGTCACCAGAAATCAAAGATAGTTATGAAATGCTGCAATCTGATAAAAGAGTTCAAATTGGTGTCATAAAGAAACAAAAATGCACTACAAGAAAGCTCTAAATGCAGTTCAGTGAACTCAGGATAAAATTAATGAAGAGAAGGAATATTTAACCAAAGAGAAAAGAACTCTAATAAAAGAACCAAGTAGAAATTCTGGAGCAGAAGAACTCAGTAAGTGAGATTTAAAAAAATATATTAGGAAGCATTCAAAGGAGAGTAGACAATATGGAAGTGATAGTTGGTTCACTTGGAGCAGAAATTTAGAAAGAATTCAGGTAGAAAGGGAGATGAAAGTAAGTTTTTTTTTTAAATAAAGAAATTATAAGAAATATTTGACTCCATTAAGAAGGGCAACATAAGGATAATGGGTATCACAGAATGAGAAGAGAGGAAGAAGAGAGCTTAAAGAAATAATAGATGAGAACTTCCCAACCTGGGTAAAGAATTGGATATACAAGTCCACGAAACTAAAAGCACAGCTAATTATTTCAATGCACAAAGATCTTTCCCAAGACACATTATATCAAAACTGTACAAAGTCAATGATGAAGAAAGATTTTTAAAGTCATATGGGAAAAAACTACAGTAAACTACAAAGGAACTCACATTAGGCTATCAGCAGATTTCTCAGCAGAAACTACAGGCCAGGAGAGAGTCAAATGATATTCTCAAACTGTTGAAAGATAGAAACTGGCAGCCAAGAATACTCTTGTCTAGAAAAGTTATCATTCAGATATGAAGAAAAAACAAAGGGCTTCACAGAGAAACCAAAACTGAGAGAGTTAATTGACACTGGACCTGCTTTACAAGAAATGTTGAAAGGAGATCTTCCACTTGAAATGAAAAGGCAAAAGAACACAAAAATTTAAGTTAGGTGATAGACAGAATCAGAAAATTTCAACCTTATATCAAAATAGGTTGTTAAAAACTTATAGCATAAAGATTAAGAGAAAAAACATTATAAATAGCTGTAGCTACTTCAACTTGGCAACAAACTCAACATAAAAAGGGAAAATTTGAGACAATAAAAGTATAAAAGAGGAAGAAGAAAAGTGATGGAACCCATATAAGCAGATGAAGGTAAGATGTTATCAATAACACAAAGACAATTTTTCTATGAGATATTATATACAAATCTCATGGTAAACACAACACATAAATCTAGAGCAGAGACACAAAACATAAAAAAAGAGGAAACTGAAAAAAATCATTATAGAAAACTACCAAACCAGAAGACAGAAACACAAGAAAAAAGAAACAATGGCGATATAAGGCAACCAGAAACAAGAGTAAAAAGGCATTACTAAATCTTCATTTATTGACAGTCACCCAAATTAAAATGGATTGAGTTCACCAGTCAAAAGATAGAGTGACTTGGTGGATTAAAAAACCAGACCCAACTACTTGCTGCCTCCAGGAGACTCACTTCAGCTCTAAAGACAAACATAGGCTCAAAGTGAAGGAATGGAAGATGATGCGCCAAACACTTGCCACAGAAGGCACTTCCCAAGCAGGCATCTCGTGCAGAGGAATGCTCGGAGAATCGTCTCCCAGTGGAAGCACTCCAGGTGTGCCTAGCACACATGGCAGCTCAGAAACGGATCTTTGGGCTTCTACTCCAACAACTGGGAAGCAGACCCAGCCCCTGACAGGGCTGTGACAACCACAGAGCAAAGAGGAGACCCTGCTCAGCATCCAGTGCAGGCTGTGGTCACTAAAACACCAATCACACCTCCTAGCAAGCAGACAGCTGCCAGCACACAGGGAAGAAATCTGTGGCAACCATCCATGCTAAAAACAGCCCTCCTTGACAACAAAAATACTAGACATACACAGGGTACACAGGGACACTCCCACATAAAAACAGCCCTTCAAGACCACAGTAGATAACTGTTCCTGCTAAATACACAGAGTCAGAGAAATATAAGTAAAATGAAGAAGCTGAGGAGCCACTCCCAGTGAAAATCACAAGTGAAATCCCCAGAACGAACAAATAATGAAACAGATGTCTCCAGTCCACCAGAACTTGAGATCAAATAGGAGATGATAAAAGCACTGAAGGAATTAAGAAAGGCTATGTCCTTAGACAGATGAATGGATAAAAAGGACGTGAGATATATACATATATCTATATCTATAATTATCTGTATATAATGGAATACCACTTAGCTATAAAAAGAATCAAATAATGCCATTTGCAGCAACATAGATGGACCTAAGATTATCATATCAGAGAAAAACAAATATCATACATCACTCACATGTGAAACCTAAAAAAATGAGACAAATGAACTTATTTACAAAACAGAAACAGACTCACAGACATAGAAAACAAGTTTATGGTTCACAAAACAGAAAGTAGTGGGGAGGGATAAACTGGGAGTTGTGGTTAGTGGATATAAACTACTATATACAAAATAGATAAACAAGGTCCCACTGTATAATGCAGGGAACTATATTCAATAGCCTGTAATAGCCTATAATAAAAGAATATGTAAAAGAAAATATATATGTGTATATAGAACTGAATATATATGTATATTTATATATATAACTGAATCACTATGTTGTACCCCAGAAACTACTATGTCATTGTAAACCAACTATACTTAAATTTTCAAAATAACAATAAATACAGTAAAGTTGCAGGGTACCCAATACAAAAAATCTGTTACATTTCTATATGCTAACAATGAGCTAGCAGAAAGAGAAATTAAGAGAACAACTTCATTTACAATTGCAATAAATAGAAAAAATTTATAAGGAATACATTTTAAACTAAGAAGTGGAGGACCTATACACTGAAAACTATAAGACATCATTGAAAGAAATGGACAAAGACACAAATAAATGGAAAAATATTGTGTTCATAAATTGGAAGAATTAACATTGTGAAAATACCCGTATTACCTAAAGCAATCTACAGAGTCAATGCCCTTTCAAAATCCTAGGGACATTTTCACAGAAAAAGAAAAAAGAAAAAAAAACCCCAAGATTCTAAAATCCATATGGAATCACAAAAAACCCTGAATAGCCAAAGCCATCCTGAGATAAAGAACAAAGCTGGAGGTACCACACTCCCTGACTTCAAACAAAGGGGATCAACTATGTGGGGATGGACGGAACCTAAATTTTTTGGTGCTGAGCATGCTGTGGTATAGACAGAAGTAGAAATACAATGTTGTACACATGAAACTTATATAATGTTATACACCAGTGTTACCTTAAGGAAAATAAATTTAAAGAAAGGAATTGCAATTGTTCTTCTTCAGAAAAAAATCTTAAAAACTATTTTAATCTCACAGAGCATGTTTACATAGCACGTGAAAACACCTGAATTTGGTTTTAAAATGTTGCTTTGATAAAATAAATAAGCTACAAAAATATATCATACGGTACAGGGAATATAGCCAATATCTTATAATAATTATAAAATATAAAATAGTATAATCTTTAAAAATCATGAAGTATAATCATGGAATATAATCTTTAAAAGTCATGAATCACTATATTGTACACCTGAAACATACAATATTTTACATTAACCATACTTCAATAAAAAATAAAGTATATAAAATGTTGCTGTTGTCTTTTCTTAGAGTTTCCTCTTACAGTATATTGTCCAAGTTTTAATCACTTTACCTGATGCTAATTCAGATTTTCTATTTTAATTTCCAAATCCATTCTCAGAATTAAACAAAGGAGACCAAGTATAATTATTATTTAAGCATGGTCTACATCTTGGGAGAATATTTTATTTCTAGTGTGTACTCTGGTCACATGTTGGAGCAAGAACGTCCTTGTGCTTCGCTCCTACTATACCATGTGTGGTAAGCCTCATGTTTTATATATGCTTTCTCCCTGATCCTATTGAAACCCTGAAGGAAAACTGTAGAACAGTATTAACTCCAACTCACAATTAAACGAACTGTGGATCAGAGGTAATGCACTTGTCCAAGGTCTCACAGGCAATCAGTGGCAGAGACAGTTTATCAGGCATTTGTGTTCTGGAGGTTCCTCAGGAAACTGATGTGCAGTTGTTTGTTTCCTCTGAGCGCACTGGTTTGTTTCAGGGATGATTTGTAACAAAACTAGAATAACAAATGCTCTCTGAAGGTCCCTGGGCTTCACCTTAAAGTGAAGGTGATTCTGAACCAGTGTCTCTGAAGTAGTGTTTTCAAAAGATTTCCTAATTTAAGGTTATTTTTCTCTGTTCACTAGCCTAAAATACTGTATGTCTTTATTGGAGCACCTTTCAAAAAATGTGTCTGTAAAGATATGTTTATGCATATACTATATGAATGATATATTTGTATCCCAGGAGAAATTTAATCCTGGGGAAAACTTTTTAAAATTGTAGTATAGTTGATTTACAATATTGTGTTTATTTCAGGTGTACAGCATTGCAATTTAGTATTATTGCAGACTATATACCATTATAGGTTAATGCAAGATAATGGTTATGTTTCCATGTGCTATACAGTATATTCTTGTTACTTATCTATTTTATATATAGTAGTTTGTATCTGTTAATCCTCTGCCACCAATTTTCTCTCCCTCTTCTCCCCATCTCTTTGGCAACCACAAGTTTTTTTCTGTATCTGTGAGTCTGTTTCTGATTTGCATATATATTCACTTGCATTATTTCTTTAGATTCCACTTATAAGTGATATCATAATACTCTTTGTTTTTCTCCAACTTTTTAAACTAAGCATAACAATCTCTACGTCAATCTGTGTTCCTGCAAATGGCAACATTTCATTCTTTTTTGTGGCTGAGTAATATTCCATTGTAGACATACCACTTCTTAATTCAATGGCTAAGACATGGAAGCAATCCAATGGAAAGGTTTTAAAGATTAATCAGTGATAGACTTCCCTCCTCTTCATTCTTACAATGCAAAAAGATTTTATATTTTTCTAATTAAGGTTGTATGTAGATTTTGGAGTTAAAGAAGCCAGAGCAAACAGGTGGGCTAGTTTATAAATGAAAATGCTCTGAGATACATACTGGAAAATAGGGTAGACACATTTGGTCACAGACTGTAAGGATGATGGGGAGAGTAGCCAGGTAATGGCTGATTAAAGCAAACTCTACTAGCAACTTAAATATCAACCAGCAGCAGATTTTGAAGCCTCGTTCTAGACCCAGGAGTTAAAACCTCAAGTCAAATTCATAAAGGTATTTTGTAGGCACATATTTAAATTTATTAGATGATGACAAATTTTTCTCCAATGAGATTATATCAATTTGTACACACATACTAGAAATAGTTAAGACTTTCCTACTTCTTCCTATCATCTCCAACATTTGGTATTGTCAGACTGAACTGTTTTTGCCAATGTAAAAATTATGAAAGGGTTTTCCATTGAGCTTTTACTTTGTAGTTTCCATGTTTCCATGTTTATTCAAATTTCCATTTTTGTGAGTTGCTTTGCAATGATTTCTCATGTTAAAGTACATGAAGTCATGTACAAGGGCTTTTATCTACCCTGAGCTCTGGCCAAGACAGCCCAGATGGGGTGATGTTTTCCTAGTTCATCATTTTTCCTAAGGGTCCTTTGAAGGTTCTGTGTTTATTTGAAGAATGTCTGTTTCAAATTCCACCTTAACCATGCCCCATTTTCCTGCTCCCTGTGGAACATTTAAAAACAATGACTTTATTTCTAAACTGGCCCATTTCCTCAGAAAGATTAGTTTATACTTGATTTTTTAGATCACTCTCCTCCCCTACCGGCCCCGCACTGAGGAGTTGGCCTTAATTTATTTTTTTTAACACTTTATGGTGTTTTGTGTCAGAAGATTTTTTTACTGTATGTAGTTTTTGATATTGTCAGAAACAGAATTGCCTTTTCTTTAAGCTCTGGTGTGATACACTTTTTTTTTTTTTGAGGTCTAACATGAAAACTGCAGCTCACAGGGCTCTTCTTTCATTGGAGCCCTTCACTCTGAATCCCTGGCAGCAGACAAAAACAAAAGTAGGGTTACTGGGCCCAAACTCATTCTGCTCGCTGCACGACAGGCCACTAAATCTGGAGAGGAGGTGTTGGGGAAGGAACAACAACTTTATTCAGAAAGCTGGCAGATCGAGAGGATGGCAGACTAATGTCTTGAGAGCCATCCTATTCAAGTCAGAATTCAGGCTCCTTTTGCACTAAAAAGGGGAGGGGTGTGGTTGGTTGTTGCAAACTTCTTCATGTCAGAATTCTTTGGTCTTGGAATCCTTTGTTCTTGCAGCTGTCCACATGAGTCAGCTCATGGTGTCCCTGAAAACCTCCAACAAAACAAGTGTTATTTTTTCATTGTGCAACTTGTTATCTTTGTATAAGTACAAAAGTGTTACTATCCTTAAAGATCAGAGCCTTGAGAATAGGCTCTCTTGTAGATTTCAAGCTAAAGGTAACTTTTTTTTTTTTTAACAAAAGATGCAGAGCTGGCAAGACTCAGCCTAGAAAACAAGGCACAGGGTTAAAGCCAAAGGAACAGATCTCATATGGAGTCAGATTTGTTCTTTTCTATTACAGTAGGATTTATCATTTACTGCACAATTTTGATGAGAACCATGCTTTCCAATTTGGGCTGCTGCCATCTTTAATATTGTCCTTATGCAAGTGCAGTCTCTCATCTAGACTGTCAGACACCAGGGCTGGGACCACAACTCACACTTCTTCGGTTTCCCTCTTGGTGCTAGAGGTCATTTCTCAACACCTATTTTATCCCGGACAACACACAAGGATGGGATTTCAACATCAAGTCAGGCAATAAGCTTGACACTGAACGTCATCTAATATAAACCCCAGGATATATTTGTAAGTTAACAAATATGCAAGATATGCAATTCTCCAGATCTTAGTGCTCTCAGCTGTGAAATGAGAATAAGTAAATGCTATCACTGAGGAGTTCAATAAAATACACCACTTTGTTAACAAGGATTAAACCCGCTGTGACGGGCTGGAAAATAGATTACAAAGATAACTGGATTCTAATTCTTGAAATCTGTGAACGTTACCATATATGGAGAAAAGTCTTTACAGATGTGATTAAGTTAAGAATCCTGAAGTGGGGAGATTATTGTGGATTATCTGGGTGGGTCCTAAATGAAATCATATAATTCATTATAAGAGAGTGGAAGAGGGAGATTTGACAATACACAGGCAGAAGAGAAGGAGGCAGTGTGAACACAGAAGGAGAAATTGGAGTGATGTGGCCACAAGCCAAGGGATTCCAGCAGCCACCAGAAGCTGGAAGAGGCTAGGAATGGATTCTCCTCTAGAGTTTCTGGAGGGAGTATGGCTCTGATGAGACTTTGTTTTCAGCCTAGTGAGGCTGACTTCAGACTTCTAACACCAGGACTATAAAGAATAAAATGTGTGTTGTTTTGAGGCACCAAGTTTGTGATAATTTGTTACAATAGCTGTAGTAAACTTGTGCACCCATTAAATGCAATCTAAATTATAAAAAAAACTGAATTAATCTGCTTCAGCTACTTTAGCTTGGTACTGTGAGTTCTTATGCCACAAAATATGCCATTCTTCTCTCCTCTGAAGCATATAAGGTACCCAAAAGATTTGGTACAGTTTTAAGCTTTATAATTTCAGAAGTTTACATGCTACCAATTTAGAAGAAACATCATTTGAAAATTTTATTAACCCCATTTATTTTGCACTTATTTCATTTTGTTAATTTTTTAAGAATATTTTTTCTAATGAGATATAATTAACATAAAAATTGTGTAAATTTAAGGTGTACATGTGATTTGATATGCTTATATATTGTAAAATGACTACCACCATAGCATTAGCTAACACTTTTATCATGTCACAAAATTACCAATTCTTTTACGTAGTAAGAAGGTAAGATCTACTCTCTTGACAATCTTCAGGCATAGAACAGTATAATTCACTATAATCACCATACTGCGTATTAGATCCCCAGATCTCATTTATACTCTTAACTAGGGAATTTGTACCTTTTGACCAACATCTTTCCATTTCTCCTACCCTCAGTCCCTAGGAACCAACATTCTACCCTCTCTTGCTTGCTTGCTTGTTTGGCTTTTTAAAATTACACATATAAGTGATATCATACAGTAACTGTCATTCTCTGCCTGAGTTAACTCAAGAATATTATGTCCTTAAATTCCATTCATATTGTTGCAAATGGCAGTGTTTCCTTCTTTCTCATGACTGAATTATATATAGATAGATTAGATAAGATGATAGATAGATAGATAGATAGATAGATAGATAGATAAATAGATAGATCTTCTTCATCCATTTATCTAATGATGGACCTTTGCATTGTTTCCATGTCTTGGCTATTATAAATAATGCAGCAATAAACATGGGTGTGAATATAGCTCTTTAATATCCTGTATCATTTCCATTGAATATATACACAGAGATGGAATTGCTGGATCAGACGTTCATTCTATGTTTAATGTATTGATGAACACCTATACTGTTTTTTCATAGTGACTGAATCAATCTGCATTTTTGTTTTTGCATTTCCATCAGCAGTGTACACAGGTTCCCTTTACTCCACATCTTTCTAGCACTGTCCATCTCTTGTATTCTTATGATAGCCATTCTAACAGATTGACGGGATATCTCTTTATGATTTTGATTTTCATTTCCCTGATGGTATGAAATATTGAGTAACTTTTCATGGACTAGTTGGCCATTTGTATGTCTTCTCTAGAAAATGTCTCTTCAGTTCCAATGCCCATTTTTGATGTGATTGTTTTGGCTACTGAGTTGTATCTATTATATATTTAAGATGTTAACCCCTTATCATATATATGATTTTAAAATATTTTCTCCCATTTTGTATGTTGCTTTTCTATTTGCTGATTGGTTCTTTTGCTATGCAGAAGCTTTTTAGTCTGATATGGTCCCACTTGTTTATTTTTGATTTTATTGCTTCTGCTTTGGGTGTCATATTCAAAAGACATTGCCAAGATCTGTGTTAAGGAACTTCTTCTGTAAGTTTTCTTCTGGGAGTTTTATAGTCTTATATTCAATTTTTAAATCAATTTCAAGTTAATTTTTTTGAGTGGTGTGAAATAGGGGTCCACTTTCATTCTTCTGCATGTGAGCCATTACACACTTAACACCATTTAATAATCTATCTTTTCTCCGTTAAGTATTTTTGGCTTCTTTATTATATAATAGTAGATTGTATCTGTAAGGATTGATTTCTGGGATCTTAGTTCTGTTCCATTGTTCTATATGTCTATTTTAATGGAAATATCATGCCGTTTTGATTGCTAGATCTTCACAATATAGCTTGAATTACGAAGTGTGATGTCTCCATCTTTGCTCTTCCTCAAGATTGCTTTGGCTATTTAGAGTCTTTTGTGGGTTTTGGCAAATTTGGGGATGTTTTGGTCAATTTCTGTGGAAAATGTAATTGGAATTTTATAGAGGTTGCATTGAATCTGTGGATTACTTTGGTATTATGGACACTTGAACAATATTAATTCTTCCAATTCATGAACATGGAATATCTATTCATTTATTTTTGTCTTCTTCAATTTCTTTATTAATATTTTATCATTTTCAGTGTACAGATTTTTCACCTCCTTGGTTAAAGTTATTCATAAGTATTTTACTCTTTTTGATGCTATTATAAAAGGGGTTGTGTTCTTAAGTACTTTTCTAATAGTTCATAGTCAATATATGGAAATTCAGCTGATTTTTGTCTATTGATTCTGTTTCCTGCAACTTTCTTGATTTATAGTTCTAACAGTATTTTTTGTTGGAATCCTAGATTTTTCTATGTGTAATATGTCATCTTCAAAGAAAGACAATTTTACTTCTTCTTTTCCAAGTAGGCTGCCTTTCTTCTTCATTTTTTCTTGTCAAATTGCACTGACTAGGACTTTCTGTCTATGTTTAACTGGAGTGTTTGAAGTTGGCACCCATGTCTTGTTCCTGAGCTTAGAGGAAAACCTTTCTACTTTTATCACTGAGAATGATGTTAGCTGTAGTATTGTCATACTGGGCTTTTTATATTGAGGTTAAGTTCACTTATACACAACATATTGGAATTTTTATCATGAAATAATGTTGAATTTTTGTGAATTTTTTAAAATATTTAATGTTTTAAATGTTGAGATATCACGGTTTTATACTTCATGTTAATGTGATGTATCACATTTATTGATATGTATATGCTGACCCATCCTTGTATCCCAGGAATAAATTCCAGTTGCTCATGGTGTATCATTCTTCTAAGTGCTGATGAATTCAGTTTGCTAATATTTCATTAAGGATTTTTGCACCTACGTTCATCAGGGATATTGAGTTGTAATTTTTATTTTCTTGTAGTGTCCTTGTCTGGCTTTGTTATCAGGTTAATACTGACCTCATAAATTGAGTTTGGGAGTGTTCATCTTCTATTTTTTGGAAGAGTTTGTGAAGAATTGGTTTGGTGTTAATTCTTCTTCGAAAGATTGGTAAACTTCACCACTGAAGCCAATCTGATTGGACTGCTCTTTGTTAAGAGACTTTTCATTACTGATTCAATCTCTTTACTAATAATTAGTCTGTTCATATTTTCTATTTCTTCATAATTCACTGCTGGTAGTTTATATATTTCTAGGAATGTACCTATTTCTTTTAGATTGTCCAGTTTGTTGGCATATAATCATTTATAGTAGTTTCTTATGATACATAGTATTTCAGTGGTTTCAGTTTTAAAGTCTCCTTTTTATTTCTGATTCTATTTATTTGAGTCTTCTTTCTTTTTTACTAGTTTAGCTAAGGATATTTCAAACTCTTCTTATTTATTTATTCAAACATCCAACTCTTACATAAAAACCAAAACAATTTGATTAAAAAATGGACAGAAGAACTAAATAGACATTTTTCCAAGAGGAAATGCAGATGGCCAACAGGCACATGAGAAGATGCTCAATGTTGCTAAACATCAGGGAAATGCAAATCAAACCACAATATCACCTGACACCTGTCAGAATGGCTATTAGCAAAAACACACAAATAATAAATGTTGCCAAGAATGTGGAGAAATGGGACCACTGTTATATCGCTGATGGGACTATAAATTGGTTCAGCCACTGTGGAAAACTATGGAAATTTTTTTAAAAACTAAAAATAAAACTAACATATGACCCAGCAATTCCAATCCTGGGTATACATTTGAAAAAGAAAAAACCACTAATTTGAAAGATACATGCACCCGAATGTTAATAGCAGCATCATTTATGATTTCCAAGATATAGAAACAGCCTAAGTGTTAATCAACATATGAATGGATAAATAAGAGGTTAAACACACACACACACACACACAAACACACACACACACACACACACACAAATACTATACTCAGCCATAAAAAAAAAATTTTGCCACTTGCAGAAACATGGAGGACATTGTGTTAAGTGAAGTAAGTCAAACCAAGAAAGACAAATACTGTATGATGTCACATATGTGGAATCTAAAAAACACAACAAACTAGTGAATATACCAAAAAAGCAGCAGACTCACAGATCTAGAGAACAAACTTGTGGTTACCATTGAGGAAAGGGAAAGGGGGAGGGGCAATATAGGAATAGGGGTTTTAAGAGGTACAAACCATTGTAGAATATAAGCTACATGGATATATTATACTACGCAAGGAATATAGTTGATAGTTTATAAAATTCACATTGAAACTGTCAATAAATAAAATACGATTAAAAACAACTTAGCCTCATTTATCTTTTGTTATATTTCTAGTCTCCATTTTGTTTATTTCTTCTCTGAGCTTTGTTATTTTCCTCTTTCAACTAACTTTGGGATTCGATTGTTTTTCTTTTCAAGTTTCTTTAGGTGTAAATTTAGATTTTTTTGAGTTTTCCTTTTTTTAATATATGCATTTCCCACTATAAATTTTTCTCTCAAAAGTGCTTTTGTAGCATCCTATAGATTTTGGTATGTTGTATTTTCACTTTCATTTGTTTCAAGATTCTTTTAAATTCCATTTTGATTTTTTCTTTGACCCACTGATTGTTCAATGATGTGTTTTTTAACTTCCACATATTTGTAGATTTTTAAGAATTCCTGTTGTTTATTTCTAGTTTCATACCAGATGTTGTGTTTTTTAGATTCCACGTATGTGATATCATACAGTATTTGTCTTTCTCTGTCTGACTTGTTTCACTTAACATAATGCCCTCCAAGTCCACCCATGTTGCTGTGGTCAGAAAAGACACCTGGTGTGATTTTAATCTTCTTCTGTTTACCAAGGCTTTTTGTGTGTCTTACCCTATGATCTATCCTGGAAATTGTTCCATGTGCACCTGAGGAGACTGTGTACTCCACTGTTTGATGAAATGTTCTGTAGATGTCTTTTGGGTCCATTGATCTAATATGTAGCTCAAGCGTAATGTTTCCTTGTTGATTTTCTGTCTGGATGGTCTACCTATCGCTGAAAATGGAGTATTGATGTCCTCTACTGTTACTGGATTGTTGTCTATTTCTCCCTTCTGATCTGTTAGTATTTATTTAATGTATTTAGGTCTTCCTTTGTTGGGTGCATATATTATTTACAATTGTTATATCTTTTTGATGAATTGGCCCCTTTATCCTTATATAATAATCTTTTTTTGTCTCTTGTTACCATTTATGACTTAAAGTTTATTTTGTCTGATATTAAATATAGCTACCTCTACTTCCTCTTGGTTTGCACTTTCATGAAATTTTTTTTTCATACCTTAATTTTGATTCTATGTATGTCCTTAAATGTGGAGTGAATCTCTTGATTCTCTTGAATAAGCATATAGTGGGTCTTGTTTTTTTAATCCATTCAGCCACTCTCTGCTTTTTAATTGATGAATTCAATACACTTACATTATTGAGATGTAAGTATTTATGGTCTCTTCTTCTTCTTCTTCTTCTTTTTTTTTGTATTTTCATTGTTTCTTTCCCCCTCCATTTCTGCCTTCCAAATTGGTGACTTTCCATGGTGGTATGCTGTTTACTTTTGTTGATACATATTTTGTGGATCTAATCTAGGTTTTTGCTTTGTGGTTATCACAAAGCTTATATAAAACACATAAATAAAAAGTCCACTTTAAGCTTATAGTAGCTTAACTTTGACCATCCACAAAGGCTTTCCCCCTTAGGCCATTTTTATTTTTGATCTCCTTGCTATCTCTTTTTACATTTGTATTCATTGCCATATTATAGGAGCTATAATTATTTTTGATGCTCTTTTCTTGAACTTTATACTATAGTTCCATACTTTAGCATGCCATTATTTTAATTATTTTCCTGAATTAGAGTTTTAAAGTCTAACTGTATATTTACCTTTTGGGGTTGGTGTATAGTATCATATTTTTATGTTGCTCATTAACATCACTTTTTTTCAGTTTGCAGAATCTTTCCAGCATTTCTTGCAAGGTGCACATAGTAATGATGACCTCCTGAGTGTTTCTATGTCTAGGAAAGGTTCTATTTCTCTTCCATGTCTAAAGAGTAACTTTGCTGGGTAGAGTAATTATAGCTGGCATTCTTTTTTCTTTCAACACTTTGTCATTCCACTCTCTCCTGATCATTAGGGTTTCTGCCCAAAAATCCATTTGATAACCTAATGGTAGTTTATTTGTAGGTTACAATTATTTTCCCCTTGGCTGCTTTTAGAATTTTTTTGAAAAATACAATTTATTTTCTTTATTTGAAATATAACCTAAAAATCTGGGATTCTTTATATTTGGTTTTTGACAGTTTCATTTTAATTTGTCTTAGAGAAGGTCTTTTGGCTTTGAGATAGTAAGGTGATATTAAATTAATGAACTTGAATGCCAAATTCTCTCCTCAAGTTTGGGAAATTCTCAGCTATGATTTCTTAAATAAGCTTTCTGCTTCCTTCTCCCTCTATTTTCTTTCTGGACCAATACTGTAATATTTGTTCTTTTGATAATCTCCCATATGTCACCTAAGCTTTCTTCACTCTGTTTCATTCTTTTTCTTTCTTCTCCTTTCACTGAGTTATTTCAAAATTCCTAAAGTCTCTAAGTCATTCTATTACCTGTTTGCTCTGCTCTTCTATAGATGCTCTTTATTGTAGTTTTCATCTCATTCTTCAGCTCCAGAATTTCTATTTTTTAAAATTCTCTTTGTTAATGAATTTATTTTGTTCTTGTATTTTCTTTCCTAATATTGTTGAACTGCCTTTCTAAGTTTCCTTGTAGCTTGCTGGTTTCTTAAGAACAGCTATTTTGAATTCCTTGTTCACTAGATTGCAGTATTCCATCTCTTTGAGTTTAGCTGGAGAAGTATCAATATCTTTTGGCGATGGCAAATTTCCTTGATTCTTCACGTTCCTTGTATTTTTGCATTACTGTTTTCCCATCTGAAGTAGCAGAGACCTCCTTAGATCTTTCCTGGTTGTCTTCAGATGGGATAGTCTTCAGTGGTGTTGCTTTCTGAAGGGGTTTCCTAGTTTTTATATGAGTAGACCTGCTCCACTTTTCTTTGTCCCTCTTGTGGCAGGATTAAGTTTTATGCCTTCTTTTGTTCTTAAAATCACCAGGCTGGCAGCTGGAAACCCCTCTTTTGTCTTCCAGAAGGCGGCACGATAGCTACAGTTTGTGATTTCTCCCTTGCACAGAAACCCTGGTCCATTTTTCTGAGGGTGCTCTGATTACAAAACCTGCTTTCATCACAGTGGTAAGATCATGCATGAACATCTAGCTGCAGAGCAAGAGGAAGTATGGGTCTAACACCTGGGGCATTGGAGAGCCCTGTGGTCATGGTGGGATCATCCTTGAATGGAATATTCCCAGTTGCTTATGGACAGTCTTCTTGCTAAAGTGTTGAGACATCAGCATGAGTCCCATTCCTTTAATAGCTTTCAATACTTTTATCTACTTTATTCCCTTTTTATTTCCTCTTTCCGTTTGTGGAGGTCCTACGTCAGCACTCTTGTTACTACTGGAGAGAAATAAGTTTCTCCAAGCATGACCCACACCATCAGGGTGGCCAGGCACTCACTCACCGCTTTATCCGCCCTCTGTGGGAGACGTTGCTGCCACAAATTAGCCCTGAGCAGTGTCACCCAGAGTTGGGGCACTCTGTTGGAGTCTCTCCCTATCCACTGTGCCCAAACATGGATCATTTCTGCTGTGATGTTACGCTGGAATCTCACCTTAGGCAGGCTGGACTTCTGCAGATTCTCTCCAGCCTCTGAGTATCTTCTCAGGTCAGCACGCACCAGGCTCTTTCTTTGACTATGGTGAGCGGGGGTGGGGCAGGCTCACTGACTCCCTGACCTGCAGTGTTTTCCTTGTCTGTCTATTTTTGGGTACATGGTAAACAAAAGTCTCCTCAGTTGCCTTGGCATAGGATGCTGGGCCCCACAGCGCCCACTGAGGCACTTTCGCTCATGGATGGATGTCTAATTAGACATTTAAAAAAATAATGAGAAATGTCTTATGCCAACATGATGCTCATGTCACTATCTCACTACCTTATTTTAATGCAGTAATCTCTTTAATCATGTACAAAACAACAGACTGTATTTACACATTGCTGTTACAATACCAGCTTTTATAGTTGCCCTCATGTTTACCCTTACTGACATCTTTATTTCTTCATATGGCCTCAAGTTGCCGTCTAGTGTTATTTCATTTTGACATGTAGGACTTCCTTTTAATATTTCCTGCATATCCAGTAGTAACAAACTATCTCAGCTTTTGTATATCGTAGACTGTATTATTTTTTCCCTCACTTTTGAAGGACAGTTTTTCTGAATATAGTATTCCTGGTTGACAATTTTTTTTAAGCACTTTCAGTATATTTCCCAGTCTTCTGGCATTCAAATATTGCGGATCTGTGTTCTGACCAATGGTTGCTGATCACAGAGGTGCTAATATATCTCAGTTTGATCCTGGGCAAAGAAACAGTCTAAGACAATAAAAAACAGAACCTAAGATAGTTCTGGGACAACATTAAATGGACCAAAGGGGCAGAGAGGATATCTGAAGAAATAAACTGGACAGTTTAATCTAACAATGTGTAACTCTATAAATCAGATTCTCACTCTTCCCCAGGGTTTGGTAATTTGTGTGTGTGTGTCTGTTTTAATAATTGTTTTAGACTGTCTATTTGCCAAAGACCAGCCTGAGATGTAATATTAAAGTCTTCTGATTTTTTTTCTGAGTTTATGCTTCCCGCCAAGATAACGTGCTACAACATTCTAATTTCTCCCACGTATGCAGTTGCTTTTAAATAGACTAATCTTCAAACTCTCGCTCCTCAAATGGAAAAAAATAGGAAACTAAAGTAAGAAAGAACAAGGCATTGACCCTTTAAGAATAGTCTCCTGAAAGTTACTTCAGCCAGAGGGGAAGGGACTTGCAACAATATAGGAGGTGCGATAAAATGGCTACCACCTTTGTCTGCACCTGTGCGATAAAAAGTAGTGGGTAATTGGAACATCAATTCCCTAAGATTTGGAAGACAGGGTTATTTTGCCCACCCTGCCTCCCATGAGCTGTTTGCAAGCTGCTGCAGAACACATTCACAGCTCCCCGCCAGTAGGCTGGGTTGTCCACATCTCCCTTATTATTATTATTATTTTTGAGCATCTCTAAAACAGTTGTTTTAAAGTCTGTTGGTATATATGCAAATGGGTCTTTTTCAGGAGCACTCTGTTGATTAATTTTTTCCTTTGTATGGGACTTACTTTTCTGTTTCTTTGTATGCCTTGTGGGGTTTTGTTGTTGTTGTTGTTGTTGGTTGTAAACACTGAACATTTTCATCTAATATGTGTTAACTCTGGAAATTAGCGTCTCCCCTTTCCCACGGTTCACTGATTTTGTTATTTTAAAAAATTGTTTCAGACACTCCCTGTGCTGAGGACAAACTAGAGGTGCACACTTAGGTCTCCTCAGGTCTATTCTGAGCCTTTTCCTGGATGTGCAGGTTGCAGATCATGGAATACTGCATGGCATGCCACGGGGCATGGGCTTCATTCTTCGGGACTTGGAGTGCCACTGAAGAGTTATGAAAGAGAAAACTGGCATTATTAATTTTACATTTCAGTAAGATTGTTCTGGTACCATTGTGCTGAAAGGCTAGATATAGATCAGTTAAAAAGAAGGTGAAAAATCCTAGATAAGGGACACCTATCTATTAGGTTTAGGTGCAGAATCACAATTCAGATATATACAAACATGAAGCTTATTTTATTTTTGAAAATACACATTTTTGCTCAGTTACCAACTCCCTCAATTTATTTGGGAAATACGTATATTTGATTGTTCTTGTGAATGTTACTTCCATTGCTGTTGCAAACGTAGTCCAGTTGAATGAGTTAAATTAAACACATCTCTTTATTAAAACTTGTTTTTCTCTGATGACTGTATTTTGTCAAGACCAAGTGTTAATTTCTCAGCCACAGTTCACTGTTCTAATTCCCTCATTCTGGCTCTTCCCCATGGGAACAGCCTAGTGTAACCTGCTACCTGGTAGAGATAGTAGAAATGGGGTGGGGAGGAGAGAATCTACCTATATTTCTTTTGGAGTACTGGTGTGGTGGTCTGATTCTGTTTGATGCCAGCAGCCTCTGCTAATGAGGTTTGATTGACACGGTGTGTGTGTGGCTTTCTTAGATATTGCTGAGCAATTTACCTTGGCTCCTAAGCCCAGAGATGGCCATGTCTCCTTTCAGGCACACCTCCTCCCCAGCACTACTGGCCCAGCCTTCTCTGGTTTTTGTGGTAGCCTGGTTAGTCCTTGAGCTTGGGCCTCTGACTTCACCTCTGTGTTCTCTCACACGAACCCTGTGGAATCGCTGGCACGTTCTGCTCACTTCTGGGAGCCACAGGTAACAAGAGGAATACCTTCTCATTCCTCTTTCCACATTCTCTCTTATCCTGTATTCTTTCAGCTACTCTCATGTCTGCCTTCTCCAAAGGAGAGGGATCACCAGTCTCTTTGGTAAAATATGCCACCAATTTTGAGAGACTTATGTTCAGCACTTCCATTCTTTTAAAGGGGGCAGTAGAAAAGGAGAAAGATTCTGGTTCTTTCACCACCCCCACTTCACTGTTCTCTATTATTCATTTTGTGCCACATTAAGTTCTCCTCTTAAATCTCTCCTTGTTTGGAGATGTCAAGCCATCTGGTTCATCTAAACTTAAGATCACTTGGAAGTTACACATCAAGAACTGGGCATCCTTGAATTCAGCCTTTGTGATATGAGTCACTGTTTTCCTCAAGAGCATGCTCTGTTCACTGGGCAGGAGAGGGAGGTTGACAGAAGGACCAAGAAGTATCTCAGTTGAGACTTGGGAATGAAGAGGGGAATACATTTTTGAGCAACCCAGGCAGACATGGAATTGAGTAAATAACACGGGGAGAGATAAGAGATGAATCTTGGACATATTCTGACTTAAGCAATTATGCATGACAGGAAACGCAAAAGGAAAAACGGGCCTTTGTGGCTGGAGGAACCATGTGGGAGATGGGTTTTAATTATAAATATAACACATAAACATAATAAAGACATTGAGAGAGTGATTGAAAATGGCTATATTTTTGCTGTTTATACTTTTTGTTAGAGGAGACAATTACAATTTTAAAAAAGTTCATTTATATGTAAGCATGAACATACTTTTTTCTACATCAACACATGTATATTTATATACTTATTATCAACCACAAATTATTCCATTTCATAAAAGAACCATGATTTAAAAACAATTATCTATATAAAGCGTCCCAATCTTCGCATAATAGGGGTCCCAGAAGGGGAAGAAGGATCAAAGGGAATTGAAAAGGTTTTTGAAGAAATCATGACTGAAAACTTCCCAAACTTAAAGAAGGAATCAGATATACAAGTACAGGAAGCTCAGAGGGTCCCAAACAGGAAGAACCCAAATAGACCCACACCAAGACATATCATAATCAAGATGGCCAGAGTCAAGGATAAAGAAATGATTCTAAAGGCAGCAAGAGAAAAGCAAAGAGTGAACTACAAGGGAACCCCCATAAGGCTCTCAGCTGATTTCTCTACACAAACACTACAGGCCAGAAGGGAGTGGCAAGATATATTCAAAGCCCTGAAGGAAAAAAAGATGCAGCCTAGGATACTTTATCCAGCAAGGCTATCCTTTAGGATAGAAGGAGAAATAAAGAGTTTCACAGACAAAAAAAAGCTGCAGGAGTTTAGCAACACTAAACCCATGCTAAAAGAAATACTGAAAGGGCTATTCTAAATAGAAAAGCAGCAGGATGCTACAGAAATGAGAAACGTACAACTGGAAAGGTGATAACTCATGAATTACAAATAAAGAAAACACGAAATTATAAAAGAAGATATACAAATCACTGAGAGTGGGAGAGGGAGGCAGGGAAATATAGAATTTTTTTTCTTTCTTTTTTTAAAATTTTTTAACAGTAGGATGGGTTTGAGATCATGTTATTATCAGTTTATTAAAAACGGGTATAGGTTAATAGATTTACAAAAAAGGGTAACCACAAGTCAAAAATTTACAAGGGAGTCACAAAAATTAAATAAAATCCATGACAATACAAAGGAAAATTACCAAACCACAAAAGGAAGAAAGGAACAAAGAGGATATACCAATTCAACTGCAAAGATAAGTTCAAAATGGCAATAAACACACATCTATCATTAATTACTGTAAATGTTAATGGACTAAATGCTCCAGTCAAAAGACATAGAGTGGCAGACTGGATAATAAAGCAAGAACCTTCAATATGCTGCATACAAGAGACCCACTTTAGGGAGAAGGACACATATAGATTGAGAGTGAAAGGATGTAAAAGGATATTCCATGCAAATGGAAAAGCCAAAAAAGCAGGTGTTGCAGTACTGATTTCAGACAAAATAGACTTTAAAACAAAGGCCATAAAGAAAGATAAAGAAGGACATTTTATAATGATTAAAGGAGTGATACAAGATGAAGATATTACACTCGTTAATATATATGCACCCAATATAGGAGCACCTAAGTACATACAAGAATTACTAACAGAAATAAAGGGGGATATTGATGGGAATACAATCATAGTTGGAGATTTTAACACTGCATTAACATCACTAGACAGATCTTCCAGACAGAAAATAAACAAGGCAACAGAGAAATTAAATACTACAATAGAAAAACTAGATTTGGTGGATATTTTCAGAGCATTACACCCCCAAAAAATAGAATACACATTCTTTTCAAGTGCACATGGAACATTTTCCAGGATCGATCATGTACTTGGACACAAAAGAAACCTCAACAAATTTAAGAAGATAGATATTATCTCAAGCATCTTTACTGACCACAATGCCATGAAACTGGAAATCAACAACAGAGAAACAAAGGAGAAAAAAAGAAAAGCATGGAGATTAAACAATATGTTATTGAAAAAACAATGGATCAATGAGGAAATCAAAGCAGAAATTAAAAAATACCTTGAGACAAATGATAATGAAAGCACAACCACTCAAAACCTATGGGACACAGCAAAGGCAGTGCTAAGAGGGAAGTTTATAGCAATACAGGCCTTCCTCAAAAAAGAAGAACAATCTCAAATAAACAAGTTAACCCACCACCTGAATCAATTAGAAAAAGAAGTACAAAAAGCCCCAAAAAGCAGCAGAAGGAAGGAAATAATAAAGATCAGAGAGGAATTAAATACAATAGAGATTAACAAGACCATAGAAAAAATCAACCAAACCAAAAGCTGGTTTTTTGAAAAAGTAAATAAAATCGACAAACCTCTGGCCAAACTCACAAAGAAGAAAAAAGAGAGAGCACAAATTAGCAAAATAAGAAAGGAAAATGGAGAAATTACAACAAACAAAATAGAAATACAGAATGTCATACGAGAATATTATGAAAAACTATATGGAACCAAACTGGATAACCTAGAGGAGATGGACAAGTTTCTGGAAACATACTGTCCACCAAAACTGAATCAAGAAGAAACTGAACACTTGAACAATCCTATCACTAGAAAGGAAATAGACATAGCAATTAAAAACCTCCCTACAAATAAAAGTCCAGGACCGGACAGCTTCACCGGGGAATTCTACCAAACATACAAAGAAGAACTCATACCAGTCCTTCTCAAACTCTTCCAGATGATTGAAAAGTAGGGAATACTCCCAAACTCATTCTATGAAGCCACCATCACCCTGATACCAAAACCAGGCAAAGACACTACAAAAAAAGAGAATTATAGGCCAGTATCACTGATGAACATAGACGCCAAAATCCTCACCAAAATTTTAGCAAATAGAATCCAACAACACATAAAAAAGATTATACATCATGACCAAGTGGGGTTCATCCCAGGAACACAAGGCTGGTTCAACATACGCAAATCAATCAATGTAATGCATCACATCAACAAGAGAAAGGACAAAAACCACATGATCATCTCAATCGATGCAGAAAAAGCATTTGATAAAATTCAACACCCATTTATGATAAAAACTCTCGCCAAAGTGGGTATAGAGGGAACATATCTCAACATAATAAAAGCTATATATGACAAACCTATAGGCAGCATAGTTCTCAATGGTGAAAAACTCAAAAGCTTCCCACTAAAATCTGGAACAAGACAAGGATGCCCACTATCACCACTCTTATTCAATATAGTCCTGGAAGTCCTAGCCACAGCAATCAGGCAAGAGAAAGAAATAAAAGGGATCCAAATTGGAAAAGAAGAGGTAAAAGTGTCATTATATGCTGATGACATGTTACTATATATAGAAAACCCTAAAAGGTCCACACAAAAGCTACTAGAGCTCATCGAAGAATTCAGCAAGGTAGAAGGTTACAAGATTAACGTTCAAAAATCAGTTGCATTTCTTTACACTAATGATGAATCAACAGAAAAAGAAAGTAAAGAAACAATCCCCTTTAAAATAGCACCCAAAGTAATAAAATATCTGGGAATAAATCTAACCAAGGAGGCAAAAGAATTATACACAGAAAACTATAAACCATTGATGAAGGAAATTAAAGAAGACTTTAAAAAATGGAAAGATATTCCATGCTCTTGGATTGGAAGAATCAATATTGTTAAAATGGTCACACTGCCCAAGGCAATCTACAGATTTAATGCAATCCCTATCCAATTACCCAGGACATATTTCACAGAACTAGAACAAATCATAATAAAATTTATATGGAACCATCAAAGACCTAGAATTGCTAAAGCATTACTGAAGAGAAAGAAAGAGGCTGGAGGAATAACTCTCCCAGACTTCAGACAATACTGTAGAGCTACAGTCATCAAGAGAGCATGGTATTGGTACCAAAACAGACATATAGACCAATGGAACAGAATAGAGAGCCCAGAAATGAACCCACAAACTTTTGGTCAACTCATCTTCGACAAAGGAGGCAAGAATATGCAATGGAATAAAGACAGTCTCTTCAGCAAATGGTGTTGGGAAAACTGGACAGCAGCATGTAAAACAATGAAGCTAGAACACACCCTTACACCATATACAAAAATCAACTCAAAATGGATTAAAGACTTAAACATAAGACAAGATACAATAAACCTCCTAGAGGAAAACATAGGCAAAACATTATCTGACATACATTTCAAAAATTTTCTCCTAGAAGAAATAAAAGCAAGAATAAACAAATGGGACCTAATGAAACTTACAAGCTTCTGCACAGCAAAGGAAACCAGAAATAAAACAAGAAAACCTACGGAATGGGAGAAAATTTTTGCAAGTGAAACCGACAAAGGCTTGGTCTCCAAAATATATAAGCAGCTCATACGACTCAATAAGGAAAAAATAAACAACCCAATCCAAAAATGGGCAGAAGACCTAAACAAGCAATTCTCCATGGAAGACATACAAATGATCAAAAAGGACATGAAAAAATGTTCAATATCACTAATTATCAGAGAAATGCAAATCAAAACTACAATGAGGTATCACCTCACACCAGTCAGAATGGCCGTCATTCAAAAATCCAAAAATGACAAATGCTGGAGAGGCTGTGGAGAAAGGGGAACCCTCCTACACTGCTGGTGGGAATGCAGTTTGGTGCAGCCACTATGGAAGACAGTGTGGAGATTCCTCAAAAGACTAGGAATAGACTTACCATATGACCCAGGAATCCCACTCCTGGGCTTGTACCCAGAAGGAAATCTACTTCAGGATGATACCTGCACCCCAATGTTCATAGCAGCACTATTTACAATAGCCAAAACATGGAAACAACCTAAATGTCCATCAACAGGTGACTGGATAAAGAAGATGTGGTATATTTATACAATGGAATACTACTCAGCCATAAAAACCAACAACATAATGCCATTTGCAGCAACATGGATGATCCTAGAGAATGTCATTCTAAGTGAAGTAAGCCAGAAAGAGAAAGAAAAATACCATATGAGATCGCTCATATGTGGAATCTAAAAAACAAAAACAAAGCATAAATACAGGACAGAAATAGACTCATGGACAGAGAATACAGACTTGTGGTTACCGGGGTGGGGGGTAGAGGGTGGGAAGGGATAGACTGGGATTTCAAAATTGTAGAATAGATAAACAAGATTACACTGTATAGCACAGGGAAATATACACAAAATGTTATGATAAATCACAGAGAAAAAAATGTGACAATGAGTGTGTATATGTCCATGAATGACTGAAAAATTGTGCTGAACACTGGAATTTGACACAACACTGTAACATGATTATGAATCAATAAAAAGTGTAAAAAAAAAAAGAAAAGAAAAGAAAAACAATTATCTATTGCCAAACATGTAAGTAGTTTCCATATTTTATTACATATTATGCTGTGATCTTAAAGACATATGTACACTTATTAAAATTGTTTGCCAGTTTCCAATGTTGTATCAATTTCTGGTGTACAGCACAATTTTTCAGTCATACATGAATACATATATATACACATACATTCATTTTCATATATTTTTCACCATGAGCTACTACAAGATCTTGTATTTATTTCCCTGTGCTATACAGTATAACTTGTTTATCGATTCACTATATACCTGTCGGTATCTATAAACCTCAAACTCCCAGTCTAGTCCTTCTCACTCTCCTCCCCCGGCCACCGCAAGTTTGTATTCTAAAGACATATGTACTTTTGTATAATGAATTCTTATAAATGGAAACACTGAGGGGAAAATGTATATAAATTTTCACAGATATTTCCAGATTGCATACTAAATAGCTTACCGATATTATTTTCCAACCAAAATTGTATGAGGGCGCCTGTTTCCTATATTCCTGCTAGCACTGAGTGGAATATTGCCCTCTCTTTCATAATGTGTAAAAATCGATACTGTTCTCATTTGTTTATTTATATTTATGATTGGCATTGAAATTTTTCATGGGTTTAGTGGATATCTGTATTCTTTTTCACTTTGAACTACTTGTTTATGTAGTTTGGACATTGTTGATTTGTGAGTTATATGTTTTAAGGAAATTATTCTTCAACATGTCTAATGCTATCAGATATATATCAAAATATACTTTCAGTTTATCATTTATATTTTGAGTTTCTTTATGGAATTTATTGAGTCACTCTTTTCCCCATTGATTTGAAATGCGGTTTTTATCCTGTTGTAAATTCTTAGATGTATTTGGATATATTTCCTTTGTATTTCATTGCTGTTTTCATTCCTACACCATCATCAAATTATTTTTTACTTAGTTTTATAACAAGTTTCAATATATAGCAGGGCTACTTTTGAGTTCTGTTTTGGACAGGCTGAATTTCTGGATCTTGTAAGAACACCCAGGATAGACTGAGTGGTTTCAGTAAGCAGTTGGATAAATAAGTCTGGATTTTTGGAGAAAGAGCAAGAGTAAACTACAGCTTTGAGAGTCATCATCATTTTATACATAACAGATAAGACTGTGAGAGTGAATGAGTTTTCCTTGAGAGAAAGCATGAGGATGATGTAAACTTGGAGGATTCCTACCTGATGGGATGTGAGTTTCTCAAACATCTCTATGCCTGCTGATTTTTAAAATATCCTTGTTTTAAAAAGTAACTGTCTCCTAGTGAGAGAGATACTTGCTAAAATGTTTATCTGGAGAAGAAAATCAGAAAAGACTCACCAAGAGTAATTATTAAACAAAAGTTAGGGCCATTACATATTTAAAAGTTTAGAGGAATGACTCTATCTTAGCGTTTATCATGCTGAATTGTGTGTGTGTATGTATGTATGTGTGGGTTAAACCTTTCTTTTGCCTTACCCAGTCTGAATTTAGAGGTTAGAAACTATCTTGCTATTTTTTTAATCTTAGAACTTAAAAATGTGCTCAAAAAACATTTAGGATTGAATATACTAAGACCTAAAGAGTATGCCAACAAATTCATTCTACTGAGCCAGACACGTGGGAGATGTATTCAAAAGTATTTCTGGTGCTAGTAATAATCTTGGTCTCAATGTGGACATTGTCAGCAATTTTAATTTAAATTATTATTTTTACTTAGACTGCTAACCTGTGGATCACTTGGGAATTAACAGAGCTGCTATAACAAATTACTCTAAATCCAAGGGCAAACTTCTTGTACATGGGTACTGCTATTAAAACCTGGAGTAGATTGGATATTGCTGGTTTGGGGGAATTTCTTTATGGAAAATGCCATCTTTTTAATTTTTAAATTGAGAAGTGTTTTTTTCTACAGGGTAGAAGGGAATTCTGTTTACACGCACATTATCTCAAACACATCCCACATCCTGGCTTATACAAGCACTGCCTCGTGAACGGGGGGAGAAGGCAGATGTCCCCCAGGGAGACAGAGCGCTGGCACACTGTGAGGGTGGCATCAGTCAGGCTGCTTTTCCCTTCCAGGTGAGTTTCTGGCTGATGTTACCCTTTATTCATGCTCAGATTTTAGGAAATAGGATATGAAATTGATCTTCATATCAAGGACTACTTGTTCTTTTAAATTGAAGGATATACCTTTAGTTTTCTTCCACATTAAAAAGAAAAAATAGCACTTTGTTCTGGATCAAGCTGAAGAAGACCTCACCAGATCACTTTCAAAACCCATTTTTTAAAAGTACTTTTTCTCTTTACCAACAAGAAAGAAAATGCTGTCTCTTCTTCTGTTCTTTAGTCAATAATTTACTCTTTAATTATTCATGCTCTTAAACATTAATTATAAAGTATTTGACTAGGCAACCCACTACAAAAACCATAGTGTCTTGGAACAACTGATTTAAGGCAATCTAAGAATCATAAAAATTGCAAGAAACCCATGGGCCATTTAGATAACATATATCATTTTAAAGAAAAAGGATAATTTTATGTACTTATTTAAATCCAGTAAAAATAGGTATTTCTGACAGATTCACAGACATAGAGAACAAACTTACAGTTACCAGGGAGTAAAGGGGGTGGGAATGGATAAAATGGAAATTTGAAATTCGCTCCTTTTGGGGAGTGATGAAAATATTAGCTATCTTGATTGTGGTGGTGGTTTCACAGATATTTTTGCATTCTAGTTTGTATTCATTGGTTTTGTAACGTAAAGATCTTCCTTTTTATCAATTAACAGTTGAGATCCATGTGGATATTTAAAAATTAGGGCTCTCCAGAAATGAACCCACAAACTTTTGGTCAACTAATCTTCGACAAAGGAGGCAACAATATACAATAGAGTCAAGACAGTCTCTTCAGCAAATGATGTTGGGAAACCTGGACAGCAGCATGTAGATCAATGAAGCTAGAACACTTCCTTAAACCATACACAAAAATAAACTCAAAATGGATCAAAGACTTAAACACAAGACAAGATACAATAAACCTCCTAGAAGAAAATACAAGCAAAACATTATCTGACACATATCTCAAAAATGTTCTCCTAGAACAGTCTATCCAAGCAATAGAAATAAAAGCAGGAATAAACAAATGGGACCTAATGAAACTTACAAGCTTCTGCACAGCAAAGGAAACAAGAAGTAAAACAAGAAGAAAACCTATGGAATGGGAGAAAATTTTTGCAAATGAAACTGACAAAGGCTTGATCTTCAGAATATAAAAGCAGCTCATATGACTTAATAAGAAAAAAATAAAAACCTAATCCAAAAATGGGCATAAGACCTAAACAAGCAATTCTCCAAGGAAAAAATACAAATGATCAATAGGCACATGTAAAAATGTTCTATATCACTAATTATCAGAGAAATGCAAATCAGAACTACCATGAGGTACCACCTCACACCAGTGAGAATGGCCATCATACAAAAGTCCACAAATGACAAATGCTGGAGAGGCTGTGGAGAAAAGGGAACCCTCCTACACTGCTGGTGGGAATGCAGTTTGGTGCAGCCACTGTGGAAAACAGTATGGAGATTCCTTAAAAGACCAGGAATAGACTTACCATATGACCTAGGAATCCCGCTCCTAGACATATATCCAGAAGGAACCCTACTTCAAAATGACACCTGCCCCCCAGTGTTCATAGCAGCACTATTTTTACAATAGCCAACACATGGAAACAGCCTAAATGTCCATCGACAGATGACTGCATAAAGAAGTTGTGGTATATTTATATAATGGAATACTACTCAGCCATAAAGAATGATAAAATAATGCCATTTGCAGCATCATGGATGGCCCTGGAGAATGTCATTCTAAGTGAAGTAAGCCAGAAAGAGAAAGAAAAATGCCATATGATATCACTCATATGTGGAATCTAAAATAAAAAAGGCAAATTAACTTACATATAAAACAGAAACAGACTCACAGATATAGAACACAGACTTGTGGTTGCCAGTGGGGAGGCGGGTGGGATGGGATAAACTGGGAGTTTGAGATTTGCATATACTGACTGATATATACAAAATAGGTAAATAAATTTATACTATATAGCACAGGGAAATATATTCAATATCTTGTAATAGCTTACAATGAAAGAATATGATATATGTATGTTCATGTATGACTGAAGCATTGTGCTGTCCACCAGAAACTGACACAACATTGTAAACTGACTATAACTCAATTTAAAAAAAAGTCTGCATACAAATGGACCTGTCCAGTTAAAACCCATGTTGTTTAAGGTCAACTGTACTTTAGTTTTGTGATCCATTCAGTCCCTGTTGCCACAACTTGACCCTACCATTGTAGAGCAAAAGTAGTCAGAGCCAGAGGTCCTACAAAAACATGTGGCAGCTCATATTTGCCCAGGAGCTGTCATTTGCCAACGTGTGCTCTATAATTACAAGGAGAAATTTATTTCATTTGCTTCTCAGTTCTTTGATCAGTAAATTTTTCTAAAATTTTATTATGTGAATTTGTAGGTTAACATTCCAGATCCTTTTTATTTTCTGAGGCTATTTCTACTTCTTCTCAGAAAGATACCTTATTTTCAGAAACTCAGAATATGTGGCTTTTTTTTTCTTTACACTCGTAGAGTGAATTATTTTTCAAAAGCATCTGTGGGGCTTAATTACTAGAGTTATGTCTTCAAAAAAAAGAACCAACTAGATTTGGGTCTTCAGCAGTGAATACAAGAAAAGGCCAAATATACTTCTTGACTCATACCAGGCACTTAAGCAGAATTCCAATTAATATCTACACTATGATCTCTCTGGAACACCAGATTTTTGAGAACTGAAATATACTATACTTTACTAATTCAGACAAATAAAAAGGAGGTCATTCAAAATTTATAGTACAATAATAGCAAGTTCATCTGAAAATACAGATGATTAAATTATCATCAGGAAATCTACTTTAATAAAAGATAGGCATGGTTTAATGTAAATGGGTAAATGCAGATATGTCCCTGGGAAAGAATGCCTTCTAAATCCCGAGGATAGACTTCCTAGGCCAGTTGAGATGCTCCATTTCTGTGCCCAACTTGGCTCTAAGTTGAAGTCAGTCCTCCAAGACCTGAGAAAGACATCCTAGAAAACAAGTGGTGATTTTGATGGGACAGAAGATCACCCATTTTGGAGCATCCTAGTCTGGGGGAGGGGGGTGGAATGCTTTCAATGTCCAACTCCAGGGGCTCAAGTGGTAGAGCATCTGCTTAGCAGGCACAGGGTCCCGGGAACCATCCCCAGTACCACCTCTAAAAATAAGTACGTAGGGAAATAAATAAATAAACCTATTTGCCCCCCACCCCCATAAAAATAAATAATAACAAAAAACAAAGTCCAACTCGAGGAGGGTGTGAGTGTACTTCACAGCGCCGAACTGGTGACCGTGACCGCTCTCCAGGGGATGATGTGCCATGTGAGCAGCATCTGAAAAGACAAACCCAAGCGGTCTCTCCTTGATTTGGAACGAGGGAGTTCCCAGGTCTGCCTGCCAGAGAGGATCCTCTGCGGCAGTGTGAAAGACCCCAAAGGCGTTTCGTCTCCTTCTCGAGGTGGACACACAAGGCAGAGGCCAGCAAGTGTCCCACGGTGTCATTGCCAAGGAAAGGCAGGGAGAGTTTTATCACGGAAAAGCTTTTCCTGTCATCCGCCACCGCCCATCACAGAACTGACACTAGGGAAAACGCGGCTTATTCTTGGGACAGCGGGCGGGCTGGGGGGTGGCTGGCAAGACCTAGAAGAGCCCCTGAGGTTCTGTGTGATCCCCCAAGGATGGGTGGGACTCATTTGGGCAGAAGGGTGGGGTAGGGGGCGATGCCAGTCTGTCTGTCTGCTTTCACCAGGGGTGGGAGAGGAGAGACGATGGTCCCTTGGCAAGCCTTCTGATTTCTTGCCTGAGAAACACACCGCCTCCCTCTCCCCTCCGTCCCCATCCCAAAGAGACAACTTAAGAGAGAAACACCCAGTTTACGAAGAACGCATGCAGTGTACCCGCCGCACAGGAGAAGGCCGAGCCAGAAGCCCTGCGCAGTGACGGGCTCAGGACTCCAGCTTTGAGAGGAAGTGTGCCCCCTCCCCTTTCAGGTCCAGAAGATGAGGGAGAGGGAGAGGGAGAGTGTCCTTCTCAGGCACTCGCTGTTTCTGAAGTGCCCTGAAGCCCAAATCCCCCACGTGCCACAGTGCCACCAACACCCACCACACCCAACCACTGCTGGGCTCTGGACCGACTGGGCTGAGGCGGGGTGGGGGGCGAGGGGAGGAGGGGGCTGAGGTGGGGGATGGGGAGTGCTCCATCCTGATTGTATACAAAGCTCAAACACAGCTGTGGCCCAGAGGGGACGGTAGACCTGTGTCAACCCTCCGTCCTCTAAAAACCCTTCCTACTGAGGCAGACAGGAAGGCAGACATCACCCAACCCCCACTGCCCGCCTCCTCAATGCCCCCAAAACCACCACCACAACTAGCTGTCCCTGGGGAAGGGGGGATCGGTGGCACGTGAACATCAGTCTAATATTCATTCCAACTTCATGACTTCTCATGGAAAACGATGATGCCATGTGACGGTGGGAATGGGGGAAGCGGGGAGAGAGAGAGAAAAGACTCACTGTCTTTAATAAAAAAGAGTGCAGTGAGATAAAGACTGGATGTAGGTGAGTGCAATAGGTGAGGGAGTTGTAGACAACGTGGCGACACATCTGCAGCCTCCCACACGGTGGCAGTGTGGTCCTGTGCACGCTCAGCCGTCTCCTAGCCACCTCCAAGTTGACTTCCAGGATCATCCTTTTGGGTTTCATGGCTGCACTGTTGTCTGTCTCAGGCAATACTCTCTCTTGATTTTCCATGGGGAAAGTGGGGTAGGGGGGCCAGGTGGCCACACCATGACATGCCACATCACATGTGACCCGGAAAACGGATACACACCCATCCATCACCCATGGGCTCCAAAACAGGATTGGTCACTGGTCATGATGCACACTTTGTCAGTCCTTTATGGAGCGATGGCAGACAGGACAGGCAGCGACCAACTTTTTCCTTCATAAAATGACAGTTCATCCCTTGTGGAAACAAATTGATGATGGGACAATGTGGTGGTGGTGGGGGGGCCTTTCAGGAAGACAGTCATTGAAACTCATGTGCATGGGAACCGTGCCGAGGGAGATCTCCATCACCTAACCTCACCCTGATCTAAATTTTCTTGCAGACAGCTAAGGGTCAAGGTCAAAATTTCTTCAGGGCGGGGGTGGTGTCTTCTGGGCCTCGATGGTTTTTCAGCTGGGGCGATCGCCCTCAGGCTCTACACCACATTTTGGGGTGGTCCATAGAGTTCCCCGACAGTCCTGCCTCTTGAACATCTCAGAGGAAGTTTTGCGGTCTAGAAGCCAAATGGGTAGGTGGTTCCACCTCATGAAACCGGTCTTTAGTTCCAGGAAAACAAAGTCTGTTGTCAGTGCCAACAAGAAACCCAGGGTCAGGGTCCTGAGCGCTGCCAGTCAGGAAGATGTCTAGGCGAAGCAGCTCGGGTGGTCTGAAAATGCATGCGGGTTCAGGTCCACTTTCCCAGCCGCTTCCACAGCCACAGGCAGGAGGAGGGTCTCCAGAGGGGACAGAGCGGTGATCTCCCTGGAGCGGGTGTCCAGCTGCTCAGCTCCAGAGGGAGGCTTTGGTTCTCGAGGATGCCAAGTCCAAAGTGAACCAAGGGCAACGGGAGTTGGAAGAGCGGTGGCCAAGTATCGGAGAAAACTCGAAGCTCGCAGGACTGGCCCAGCATCTCAGTGGGAGGGGCAGGGGGGAAAGCACGCAAGGATGATGACACAGAACCACATTCCCATCCCTATCACGGTGAGGAAGTTTCCACTGAGAAATGCTCCCTCTCCCCCATCTCTCCAAGGACCTGCATTTCTAGCAAAGATTGACCCCATTCAGACTCGTCGGGTGGCCAGATTAGCGTACTCTCACAAAATGTGGCCTGAGGATGGACCGAAGTCCACCAAGAATAGTCATCACCCCTAGAGGCCCTTGGACACCCGCTCTGCTGGGATGTTCCCTAAGGATGGCAGATGAAGACGGTCTGCCCATACCTTCCAGGAGCGTTCCTCAGAATGAGATCGTGACCATTCCAAAGCCCGAATCTGTCACAACAAATGTTCACGAGGAAGCCACACTGAACCATCTGGGACACCACCTTTTCTCCTACCAGGTTTTTAGCATCTTTGTCTTTTGAAGAGGGTGATGTTCTGGCGGAGTTCTGCAGGTGCTCTGGTTGACTGAGTGGGTCCGTGGATGTGAGTTTCCGTATATTTGTGAGAGAGGGTGAGTTACCAGTGTCCTTCTGCTCTACCATCTTGGCCTCCCTCCCCACAAGGGTAAATCTTGAAACACTTACCCTGACTTCTCAGCATGTTTCCTAGAGCCAGTTTCAAGTTATAGGATGTTTGCCCTTTAAAAGCAAGTGTAAGTAAGTGCCACCCCTTAGATATATAGGTAGGGCTCTCTCTCAAACCCAGAAACTCTGTGTTCCAAACAGGGTAGGTGAAGGTCTCCTTACACACACATTCGGACCCCAGAACGGAACGTGTGGAGAAGCGTTCATTCAGCTGGGCTAAAGTGCAAGGAGATCGACGTATTTCAATGGAGGGGAAAAGATAACCTTTTCAACACTTGGTGTTGGATAAGTTGGACATCCAGAAAAAGTGAATTTTGACCATTGCTTCGTACCATATAAAGAAACTAATATTGCAAATTAAACATGGACCTAAAATTTAGGGATAAAACCATGGAAGTTCTTGAAGAAAACACAGGGGAGGTATCTTTAGACCTTAACTTACGTTAACATACAGTTCTTAGAACATAAAAAGGATGAACCCTGGAGGAAAAAGATAATAAACTAGTCTTTATAAAAATTAGGTAAAGATATTGTAGGGGAAGTAAAAAGTAAGCCAGGCACTGGCAGGAAACAATTGGAGAACTAGATGTACTAAAGAACTAGTGTCCAGAATGTGTAAAGAATTCTTACAACTTATTACTGAGAAAATAAACAGCCCAAAATAAAAATGGGCATAGGATTTGAACAGACACTTCATCCAAAAAGATATCCAAATGACAAATAAATAAAATTGTTCCCAATGTCACTGGACATTAAAGAAATGCAAATTTATGAATACACACCCAATTAAATACTTAAAATTACAAACACTTAGAGCCCTGAGCATTGGCAAGGATGCGGAGTGTTCTTGTGAAGAGAAATGAAAACATGTCTACATATATGCTTTTAACTTACCTACACACTAATGGTCACAGCAAAATTCTTCATAATAAGTCCAAACTGGGTGTGACCCAAATGTCCATCAAATGGTAAACGAATAAGCAAGTCATAGCATATCATACAATGGAAAATTATTAAACACTTAAAAGGAACAAACTCCTGATATATGCAACAGTATGTGTGAATTACAAATGGATTATACTAAATAGAGGAAGCCAGACTGAAAATAATCCCCCCAAACAAATAAAAAACCCTCCAAATAGCAATATGGAGGATGGCTGTATTCATAAAAAGCATGAACCATGGAAGAAAATGATAGTAAACCAGTCCTTATAAGATTAGATCAAGACATTGTAGAAGTAAGAAGCCATGCACTAGGAGGACATGTGAATACGGACTCTAGAAATGGCAGCTGCATTTGTGAATCTGCAGAAATGGCAAAACTATATGATTGAATGAAAAAGAGTAGTTTCTTGACACTGTTTTGGGGTGGGGGGTAGACTGCAAAGGAGCCCAAGGGGTCGTCATACAACTGCAATCAGTGACCCAAATTCATCACTTGAAGTAAGTGACTTGAACAGAATTCATGTCTCACAAAAAGCTGACAAAAACCCTGAATTCATTACCTTTCCTTTTTGAACTTGCATCTCCACCTGTAATCCCTCTGACAGTGAATGACACCATCACCTACTCTATCATAAAGCAAAAGCTGGCAGTCCTCCTTAAGCTTTCTCTTTCTTACTCCCTAAATAGATGAGCTCAGCAGGCCATACCAGAAAGAGAGTTCACTACCTTAGCCTGCCCCCTCAGTGCTAAGTGCTGGTGAATGATCATGACTGGACCCAAACTGTCCTCTCTTGCCCACATTTCTGCAGCAGCCTTGTAAGTAACCTTCTACCCTGACGCTGCACAGATTTCTCCATATGTGAGTCTGGCCATGCTGCTTTCTATGGTCCACTCATGGGGGGAAAGATGGGGACTTTTTTGTAAGTTAAAGGTTGTTTATATGACTCTTCAGAATCCACTCTACTGCTTCCTGAAACCTGAAACCTAGGTATAATTTGGGGGAAATTCCTATATACTTTTGGCAAATTCCTTTGCTTAGTTCCTAATTTCCTTGTACTTTGTAGATATATTTCCTTGTGTATAGGCATGAAGTTACAGATGTTTCTGATTTTATTACAGAATTGTTTGTTCTTTTTCCTTTTTTTTCTTTTGGTAAGAGTCATGGATGAAGCTGCATAGGTGTGCCCACACTTTACCATCTTTCCTGCAAGTACAATATAAGATACTAACCAACACCTGCAATCGCTCTACAGTGACGGTTCTATATTATTTTGTAAAATATTGGCTTTTGAAATAGCTGACTACAGAGTCCTACCAAAATAGAAATCCACAAAAGACATTATCAGATGAAATAAAGCAATTCGCTCACCTCACAGCCAGGGGTAACGCTGTGGCCCCAGACATGAGGGGCACGTGCAGAACATTTCTCTCTGATGGTGCTGGGAGGGAAGCACACCGACCAGCCTCAGGGTCTCAGGGTCACGGTTATCACTTCGACAGGAACGGTCACAAGCTTCACGGGTGAAACAATAAAACAAAGTTTGACATAAAGTGTTGAGTTTTATGTTTGTGGGGTTTTTTATTTTCCATACTATGGTTAAAGATCCTTGAAACTAAAAACTCATTCATTTTTTAGATCATATTACAGTGTATTTCAGAAGGGTCATTCAATAAAGATATATTGAATTTCATTTAATAATTTTAAAAGGTAAAACATTTTTAGCTTTTCAACTAAGGATGAAAAGAACTGATGTATCAGATTCCCTACTGCATTGCCTTATATCTAGGGACCATCAAGGTTAAAATATTGTTTCTATATTTATTTTAAGTTCATAATTAACTTTTCTGTGCTGTATGGATTAATATTTCCTTCCTGTTGATGACTCAAATTTGCAATAAAAACCAATAAGCTTAATAAGCTTCCTAAATTCAGTATAACATATATTTAGTTATAAATGACACGCATCCAGATATTCCAGTTTTGCAAATATTTTTAAATAGTTGAATCACAGAACTATATATATATATATATATATACATATATATATACATATATATATATATAAAGTTTTTTTATTGAAGTATGGTCAATTTACAATTTTGAGTCAATTTCTGGTGTACAGCATCATGTTTCAGTCATCCATATACATACATAAGCTCCTTTTCATTTTCTTTAGTTACTATAAGATATGATTATAGTTCCCTGTGCTATCAGTAGAAAACTGTTTATCTATTGTGTGTATAATAGTATCTGTAAACCTCAAACTTCCATTTTATCCCTTCCCACCCGTTCCCCCTCCGGTAGCCGAAGTTTGTTTTCTATGTCTGTGGGTCTGTTTCTGCTTTGTAAGTAAGTTCATTTACGTCTTTTAAAAAGATACTTTTGAATTTCATTTACCATCTGCCTTATTTCTTTTGAATTGATTTTTTGTTTTTTTATCTATGATACTATACGTGAAGAGTGCAAATATCCTTATTCATTGCACTTCCTCAAAGAATGCAAAAATAAAATTTGAAGAAAGGGAAACACGATTTCAGGAGACCTTCAAAGCCATCCAAGACAAGGAACACGTGCCACTTACCAGCTGTAGTATATTTTAGCAGCATTTCAAATTAAAGAAGTGAAAGAAAGAGAAAAATAACGTCAAATATTCAGATTCAAATAGAAGACTAATGCTACAGGACAATTTTTGATTAGCTATATGATGATTAAATCTTTAACAAAAATACATCTTGATTATTTGGTTAAGTTCACCTTTTTAAGGGAACACAATTATCATGGCTCACAGAATTCCATCCCAGCTGTGAAAAATGTTTAACACAAAATTTGACATAAACACCAAATAAATGTTTGCCACTGTTTTCATTACTGAAATTGTTGTTGCTAATTTTAAGCCAAAGTGGTTATTTCATATATACTATTTATTAAGAAGAAAAATCATTCACATTAGGTTTAAATTTATGCTCTAAAAGATGGCTTGGAACAGACTGAGGCATTACTTGCACATAGAAATTCTCTAAGTATTCTTCAGTGGAGCCGTAACACTGAGCAGGAGGAGGACTTGAGTAACTGGCTAGTTTTCCTGCCAAAATGGGGTGTTTAGTGCAATGGATGATGCTCACAAGGAAATGTGATGATAATGACAATGATAAACCACCCAGCCACCCCAGTGCAGGACAGGCTCACACACGAAATATAGCTTCAAATAGCCATGTCTGGACCAGGAGCGCCCCAGGGTTCTTCAGGTCCCCAGGAGCTTCCACCCTTGGTGGGAGATTCTTCCCCTGAGATGGTGTAACAATCTCCAGGGACTCTCAACTGACCACTGAATACCTGGGCCGGGCCTCACACAGTGGCCAAGCACTGCACAGACAGAGCAGAGCTGCTGGGTGGGCCCTGCCCAACCCAACATGACTCACCCCCACCCGACCTCAGCTTCAGCCCACTTATCCCAGCCCGGACCATCCCCAGGTCAGGCCCAAGTCCTGGCTGTCCAATCTGGAACTCACAGAGCCCTGCCCACCCCACCCCGTTCCCCTGAGGACCATTTCCCACCTTCCCACTCCCTGGCCCTCCCCCGAGCCCTGGTGGGCCCAGCCGGCTCCAAGTTTACAGGGGTTTGCAGTGCTCTGACTCATTTCTTTTGGCACCAGAACCCTTTGGCCTTGGGAATGCCAGGGGAGAGGATGCTGTCGACTCTTCCCTTAGAAACAAGTTCTTGGGTTTGAGCCTGGAAGGCAGGAGGCCAGGCTTGGGGTGCGAGGACCACACAGCTGCCAAACTGAGTCTAAAGGGGGGGTATCTGTTTCCCCTCAGCATGCTGGGGTGGGAACTGGGGCTTCAGTGACCGGTGACCCTGTAACCTCCAGGCATGAGGAGTAATTCCTGCCATTTAATGAAGAGGAAAAAGATTCAGAAATTGTCTTCAAGGGTCATGATGGGGGCTCTAAAGGGGCCCCATAGTTCAAGGTCCTTGAGGCCCTAAGTCTGAACTTTTGAATCTACCTCAATTTTGAAGCTCACATTGTGTGCACTGCCTGGTCACTCTGGCCCAAACTGTGTGACCCCAGTTTCCATCTTTAAAGAAACTTGTTTTATTCATTTAGAAAGACACATGGCAGAGGGGGAGTACAGCTCAGTGTTAGAGTGCGTGCTCAGCATGCACAAGGCCCTGGGTTCAGTCCCTAGTAGTTCTGTTAAAAAACAAAACCAAACAAAACCACACTGCTTTAAGTAATGTACTAGATCCCCCCGATGGGGCGTGATGTCAGTGTTACATGGCTCTGCTGATGGAGACAAAGCTGGCTCGGTCACATCTAATATCCCCTCGGCTGGCTTTTATGGCCACTTTTTAGTGCAGACCTCTTCACGTTCAGTCAAAACCTGTGGACTATTCTTTTGCAATCACCAGTGTAATCAACTGAGATAATGGGGAATGGCTAAAACTAGCAAATGAAAGGTTATTAACTGGATATTCAAAAGGCCTGGAAGTTCTAGCCCATAGATATGAATTACAAAGAAGAAAAAGTTCCTTTATAATAGAGACTTGAAGGACAGAGACCACTGTAACCAAAGACTAAAGTTAGCATCACTAATAATGGGACAAATGGACTGCTGGCCCATCAATTTCATGAAAACAAAGCAGCAGACTATCTCACAGAGAGACTATGTTATTTATCAAAGTTGTACATAATTCAAACCCTGGATCCAAGACAGAGGAAGAGTATTTTTGGGGGTGGCAGGAGGGTATAGCTTAGTGGCAGAGCACATGCTTAGCATGCACAAAGTCCTGGGCTCAAGCCCCAGTATCTCTATTTAAATAAATAAACAAATAAATAAATCCAAACACCTCATCCCCCAAAATAAAATTAAAAATTAAAGAAAGAACATTTCAGGACAGTGGGGAAAATTTTAACATGGACTACACTGTAAATCAGCATATATATATATATGTATATATATATACACATACACACACACACAATATATAATTTCTATAATGTGGATTTTTACGTAAGAAAATTTCCTTGTTTTGACAAGAAACATGCTGAACTATGTAGTGTTGATGTCTATAATTTACTTACAAACAGCTCACAACTCCCTCAAATGAAACTCTATTTTCTCTATATATACAGTCAATGTGATACAGGTAAACAGTTGATTCTCAGTAAAAGACATCCAGAATTCTTTGTACTTTTCTATAGTTCTGAGTGTTAATGGAAAGGAGAGGAAGAACCAGTGGATCAGATAGCTGGTAAAAAAGTAACTTTTTGGAGGGAAAACAAGTGCTACCTACCCCCTAGTGAGGACTCTCCTTATTGGGCTTTCTAGGTCATCCCACCCCACGCCCCACACACTCACATCATTTCTTTGGCTGGAAGTTCAATGTGGTAGTTAAAGAAGTAGACAGAGCGGCACAGGAACTGTGTCCAATTTAAGAGTATTAGAGAGAAGCCTGCATAACTACAGAAACTTATTTCAAACTCGTAAAACTGTACAAACTTATAGAATAAACAAGCAGGACTTAAATTGCTGGCCCAGGAAGTACAACCATCCAAAACTTTGACTTGTAAAGATACATGCACCCAAGTGCACATAGCAGAACTGTTTACAACAGCCAAGAAATGGAAGCAAATTAAATGTCCATTGACAGATGACTGGATAAAGAAGTTGTGGTGTTTAAACAATGGAATACTACTCAGCCATAAAAAAGAATGAAATAATGCCATTTGCAGCAACATGGAAGGACCTCGAGATTATCATAATAAGTGAAGTAAGTCAGAGAAAGATAACTATCATATATTACTTACATGTATAATCTAAAAAAATTATACAGATGAACTTATTTACAAAACAGAAACAAACTCACAGACAGAAAACAAACTTAAGTGATACCAAAGGGGAAAGGGGGGAGGGATAAATTTGGAATTTGGGATTAACAGATACACACTACTACATACAAAATAGATGAAAAATAAGGACCTGGAACTAGATTCAATATCTTATAATAACCAATAATGGAAAAGAATCTGAAAAAGAATATATGTAATGTGTAACTGAATCATTTTGTTGTACCCCTGAAACACTGTATAAGTCAATTATACTTGAATAAAACATAAATAAATTTTTAACAGGCAGAAGAAAAAGCGGTGTGAGTGAAACACCACACACCTGGAAGAATCACTAGGCTTGTGGAAACCAATCTCGAAAGAGTTCACCATCCAGGCACACCTGTATCCTCAGCCTTCAGGAAACGCTGTGCTTCCAAAGGTGTGCGATGCCTCAAGTCTCATCCTGCCCTGCTTCCTCTCCATCTCAGCTGCTTCCCGCCCTTCAGAGGTGCACAACCCCCTTTTGCTTCTATCTCATCCTCTATCAGTTCTCTCCAAATTGATAAACACGTTTGATGCGACTCCTATCAAAGTGCTGTCAAGATTTCTTTGTAGATATCGAGTATTTTAAAATTTCCATTAAAAAAAGGCACTACAATAGCTAAAACAATGTTTAAAACAAATTATCTGCCTGCCTAAGTGTAGCTATTATCATATAGCTATAGTCAGCAGGATGATGCGGTGTTGGCAGATACAGTGTAAAATGCAGAGCTGTAAAGCCTTCAGGGAAAAAAACCCAGGATACTATCTTTGGGAACAAGGGCTAATGCATCCTGAGAAGTGTCACCAAAAGGTTGATACAGAAAAGAAAATTGGACCTCATCTAAAGTAAAACCTTAAAAAAAATTGTTTCTTGATGGGAAAGTTACTTAGATTTATTTACTTATATATTACTGTTTAACGGAGGTGCTGGGGATTGAACTCAGATTGTCTCCCTGCATGCTTAGTACGCAAGGAGACAATCTGAGAGTCCCCAACTGACTAAAGACAGAGTTCCCATAGGACCCAGCAGTTCCCCCCTTAGGGATGCACCCAAGAGCAATGAAACATACGTCCACACAAAAACTTGCACGTGAGTGTTCACAGCATCTTTATGTATAACAGCCAAAGTTGGAACAACACATTTCTTTCAACAGGTGAATGGACAAATAAGCTTTGATACATTCATACTATAAACTATCACCTGTAAGTAAAAATAAACTATTGATAGAAGTAACATCTGAATGAACCTCCAGAGAATTATGTATCTGCCTTGCACCAAGGGCTGCATGCAAGTCAAACATCATTTCCAGCTTTGGCCAGCAGAGGGGAGCAAAGGGTAGCGGAGCCAGTGCTAAGGAGGGGTAGGCAGTGTCTCTTGACAGTCTTTCTGGAGGTAAAAATCAGCTGGCACGTAGCAGAAAGTCCAGAATGCCACAATCAGGAGAGAAATTACTCACACAGACAGTGACCCAGAATGAACATTAGGCTGAGGAGGCAGTGGAAAGGTTTAGCCACAGTTCACAGTGAGTACCTGTTGTAGAGATGGGAGCAACTAGACCTCAGACCGCTCCTCCCAGCCTGTCTGCAGCCTGTAGACTCACTCGTTAAAGTCACAGGCACCTGCTGTCCACGCTCGGAGCTGCTCACACTTCCTGTCACGCAACCAGCAGAGGCTAAGGGTCCACAACCAGCCATGTTGAGGAGGAAACAGTGGGGTCTGGGCGCCAAATGCAAACACAGTCAGTCAGTGAGAGCACTCAGACACGTGCCAACTAAACACCGACCGAGCCAACCTACACATGATGTGGCTTCGTATTTTTCTTCTGTCCTTCAGAAGGGAAACACTGCTTACTTGTGGAAACACTGTATGACTTTGAAATTAGACAAACATGACTCTATGAATTGTTAGCTATGTGGCTCTCAGCTACTTAAATTTACTGAGCCTCAGTCTCTCCATCAGGACAACTAGAAATAAGGATTCTTACTCACAAATCGGCTGCAAAAAAACGACATGAGGTATTGAACCTGTCTGGCAAAGAGCTTAGCAACTGGTAGCTACTCTGTCAACACCACTCCCTGTTCTGTCTCCCTCTTTGATCAGGGAAGATCACACATGATGACTCTTGCTAATTCCGAATATAAAGTCTCACTGTCTCGTAAAAGCATAACTAACATGAATTGAGAGGTCACGGTGTTGGGTACCGTATTAAGTTTTCACAAGTATTATTTAATTCTCATAACAACCCTACAAGAAAGGTACTTTTATCATGATCTCTATTTTACAAATAAGGATATTGAGGCTCTACAAGTGGACCTGGCTTTCCTAGTCTTGTCAGGTAGGTAGTAAATAATGAAGAGGGATTGAGAACTAGGTAACTGGGTTCTAGAATGTATACACGTGACACTACACACTCCGTTTTCGAGTACAGATATTTAACCAAATATTAAGAAATTGAAGGGAAAAAATAGAACTAAGAAAATTGATTTTGCAACATGCTCAAATGCTGGTACTAGTGACACAGGATCACCTCTTCTACTGGGTATTCAGGGTGAAAGTTCAGTGTTTAATGAAATACAGGAAAACAGACCCAGTCACTGACATTCCACTCCCAGCGCTTCCATAAAAGGAAAAGGACAACGGTACTTTGGAAGAAAGTAAACTGTGAGATTTAAAACTATTACATCACTAAGGAAAGCTCCTTTGGTCTTTCTAGGAAAATGTTTTCTCCCCTTTGCTTCACACTGAAGGGGAACATGGCATAAGAACCCCACTTCGTTCTCAGTGGATGCCTAAAACACAATCACAATGCTGGTTACATACACTAGTCATGCCGAAGGCTTTTTATAAATACTGGTTTTTGGGATCTGCTGACTCAGAACCTCTGGGGGAGGACTGCCTGAAAAGCTCCCCAAAGCAATTCTGATACATCAGTCTTGATGACCAGGGACTGGATTCCAGAAGGGGACATGGTTCCTTGGCCTCTAACCTCCCTTTCCAAAGGGGAGAGGAAGAGAGTGGACAGGTTCTCGGAATTGGGGAAGGTGCAGAAACATGTCTGCCTACATTTCTTGCCTCAGACAGACACACACTTGGGTCTGCACACACCTGGGCCTGCACACTCCAGGGCCAGTACACTCGAGTGCCTGCTCCACCCCGTGTCTGCACACTCCTGAGACTGCACAGTCCTGGGTCTGCAAATTCCTTGGCCTGCACACTCCTAGGCCTGTTCCGTCTTGTGTCTGCACACCTCTGGGACTGCACACTCCAGGGCCTGCACACACCTGGGCCGGCACGAACCTGGGCCGCTACAATCCTGGGCCTGCCCTGGCCTTGGCCTGCACGGTCCTCTGTCTGCACACTCCTGGGCCTGCACGCTCCTGGGCCTTTCCTCTCCTGGGCATGCCCCCAATTTTACTGGCCCTCTCCTGGACCTGCACACCCTTGGGCCTGCACCCTCCTCTGTCTGCACACTCCTGGGCCTGTACACTCCTGGGATTGCATACTCCTGTCTCTGCACACTCTGGTGTCTACACACCCCTAGGCCTGCACACTCCTGTGCCTGTACACTTCTGGGCCTGCCCTGGCCTGGGCCTGCACCCGACTGGGCTGGCACACTCCTCTGTCTGTACACTCTTGGGCCTGCACACTCCTGGACCTGTACACTCCTGGACCTTCCCTGGCCTGGGCCTTCCCTGGCATGGGACTGCACACTCCTAGGCCTGTTCCCACCTGTGCTGGCACACTCCTGGGGCAGCATACTCCTGTGTCTGCACAATTCTGGGCCTGCATGAACCTGGGCCTGTACACTCATGCGCCTGCCCTGACCTGGGCCTGCACAATAATGGGCCTGCACACTCCTGGGAATACACCCTCCTATGCCTGCACATTCCTCTGTCGGCACACACCTGGGCCTGCACATTCCTGGGCCTGCTCATCCCAGAGCCTGCACACACCTGGGCCTCTACACTCCTGGGCCAGTACACTCGAGTGCCTGCTCCACCCCATGTCTGCACACTTCTTAGAATGCACAGTCCTACGTCTGCACACTCCTTTGCCTACACACTCCTAGACCTATTCCATCTTCTGTATGCACACATCTGGGACTGCACACTCCAGGGCGTGCACACACCTGGGCCGGCACGAACCTGGGCCTGTACACTCCTGGGACTGCACACTCCAGGGCCTGCACACTCCTGGGCCTGCACAGCCCTGGGCCTGAACACTGCTCGGCTGCACACTCCTGTCTCTGCACACTCTGGTGCCTGCACACTCCTGGGCCTGCCCTGGCCTGGGCCTGCACCCTACTGGGACTACACACTCCTCTGTCTGCACACTCCTGGGCCTGCACACTCCTGGACATGTACACTCCTGGACCTTCCCTGGCCTGGGCCTTCCCTGGCCTAGGCTTGCACACTCCTAGGCCTGTTCCCAACTGTGCTGGCACACTCCTGGGACAGCACACTGCTGTGCCTGCACACTGTTGGACCTGCACACTCCTGGGCCTGCACTAACCTGGGCCTGCCCTGCCCATGGCCTGCACCCTACTGGGCCTGAAAACCCTTCGGTCTGCACACTCCTGGGCCTGCACACTGCTGGGCCTGCACGAAACTGGGCCTGCACACACCTATGCCTGTAAAATCCTGGGCCTACACATTTCTGTTCCTGTTTCCTATTGTAACAACACACTCCTGGGCATGCACACTCCAGGGCATCCTCTCTCCTGGTCCGGCAAGAACCTGGGCCTGTACACTCCTGGGCCTGCCCTGGCCTGGGCCTGCACCCTCCTCTGTCCTGCACACCCCTGGTCCTGAGCACTACTGGCCCTGCACATTCCTGGGCCTGCACGCTCCTGGGCCTTTCCTAGCCTGGGCCTGCCCCCAATTCCGCCGGCCCTCTCCTGGACCTGCACTCGGCAATTTCTGCACACTCCTGGGCCCGCACACTTCTGGCCCAGTTCCGTCTTGTGTCTGCACACTTCTGGGCCTGCACACTCCAGGGCCTGCACACACCTGGGCCTCCACACATCTGGGCCTCTACACTCCTGGGCCAGTACACTCGAGTGCTTGCTTCACCCCGTGTCTGCACACACCTGAGACTGCACAGTCCTGGGTCTGCACACTCCTTGGCCTGCACACTCCTAGGCCTGTTCCGTCTTGTGTCTGCACACTTCTGGGACTGCACACTCCAGGGCCTACACACACCTGGGCCGGCACGAACATTGGCCGGTACACTCCTGGGCCTGCCTTGGCTTGGCCTGCACCCTCCTCTGTCTGCACACTCTTGGGCCTGCACAGCCCTGGGCCTTTCCTCTCCTGGGCCTGCCCAGAATTTTACTGGCCCTCTCCTGGACCTGCAAACCCTTGGGCCTGCACCCTCCTCTGTCTGCACACTCCTGGGCCTGCACAGCCCTGGGCCTGTACACTACTGGGCTTGCATACTCCTGTCTCTGCACACTCTGAAGTCTAAACACACCTGGGCCTGCACACTCCTGTGCCTGTACACTCCTGGGCCTGCCCTGGCCTGGGCCTGCACCCTACTGGGCCTGAACACTCCTCTCTCTGCACACTGCTGGGCCGGCCCTCTCCTGGACCTGCACACTCTTGGGACTGCACACTCCTAAGCCTGCACACTCCTGGGCCTGTTCCGGCTTGTGTCCCTACACCTCTGGGCCTGCACACTCCAGGGCCGCGCACACCTGGGCCTCCACACATCTGGGCCTCTACACTCCTGGGCCAGTACACTCGAGTGCCTGCTCCACCCCGTGTCTGCACACTCCTGAGACTGCACAGTACTGGGTCTGCACACTCCATGGCCTGAACACTACTAGGCCTGTTCCTTCTTGTGTCTGCACACCTCTGGGACTGCACACTCCAGGGCCTGCACACACCTGGTTCAGCAAGATCCTCGGCCGGTACACCCCTGGGCCTGCCCTGGCCAGGGCCTGCACCCTACTGGGCATGCACACTCCTCTGTCTGCACACTTCTGGACCTTCCCTGGCCTTGGCCTTCCCTGGCCTGGGCCTGCACACTCCTAGGCCTGTTCCCACCTGTGCTGGCACAATCCTGGGACAGCACAATCCTCTCCCTGCATACTCCTGGGCCTGTACGAACCTGGGCCTGTACAACCCTGGGCCTGCTAAGGCCCGGGCCTGCACACTAATGGGCCTGCACACTCCTGGGAATACACCCTCCTGTGCCTGCACACTCCTCTGTCGGTACACTCCTGGGTCTGCTCATCCCAGAGCCTGCACACGCCAGGGCCTCTACACACCTGGGCCTGTACATTCGAGTGCCTGCTCCACCCCGTGTCTGCACACTCCTTAGAATGCACAGTCCTGGGTCTGCACACACCTTGGCCGCACACTCCTAGACCTATTCCGCCTTATGTATGCACACCTCTGGGACTGCACACTCCAGGGCGTGCACACACCTGGGCCGGCATGAACCTGGGCCTGTACACTCCTGGGACTGCACACTCCAGGGCTTGCACACTCCTGGGCCTGCACAGCCCTGGACCTGTACACTGCTCGGCTGCACGCTCCTGTCCCTGCACACACTGGTGTCTGCACACTCCAGGGCCTGCATACTCCTGGGACTGCACAGCCCTAGGCCTGTACACTCCTGGTCCTGCCCTGGCCTGGGCCTGCACCCTACAGTGCCTGCACACTCCTCTGTCTGCACACTCCAGGGCCTGCCCACACCTGGGCCGGCACGAACCTGGGCATGTACACTCCTGGGACTGCACCCTCCAGGGTCAGCACACTCCTAGGCCTGCAGAGCCCTAGGCGTGTACACACCTGGGGCTGCACACTCCTGTCTCTGCACACTCTGGTGTCTGCACACTCCTGGACCTGCACACTCTTGGACATGCACACTCCTGGGCCTGCTCTTCCCAGAGCATGCACACACCTGGGCCTCTACACTCCTGGGCCAGTACACTCGAGTGCCTGTTCCACCCCATGTCTGCACACTCCTGGGACTGCACAGTCCTGGGTATGCACACTCGTGGGACTGCACACCCCAGGGCCTGCACACACATGGGCCGGCACGAACCTAGGCCTGTATACTCCTGGGACTGCACACTCCAGGGCCTGCACACTCCTGGGCCTGCACACTTCTGGGCCTGCCCTGGCCTGTGCCTGCACTTTACTGGGCCTGCACACTCCTGGGCCTGCACTCTCCCGGACCTGTACACACCTGGACCTTCCCTGGCCTGGGCCTTCCCTGGCCTGGGCCTTCCCTGGTCTGGGCCTGCATCTCCTTGGCCTGTTCCCACCTGTGCTGGCACACACCTGGGACAGCACAATCCTGTGCCTGCATGAACCTGGGCCTGCACACACCTATGCTTGTACACTCCTGGGCACACACAATCCTGCTCCTGCTTCCAATTGTAACTACACACTCCTGGGCATGCACACTCCACGGCCTGCCCTCTCCTGGTCTAGCAAGAACCTGGGCCTGTACACACCCGGGCCTGCCCTGGCCTGGGCCTGCACCTTCCTCTCTCTGCACACTCCTGCACCTGCACAGCCCTAGCCAGTACACTCCTGGGCCTGTACACTCCTGGGCCTGTACACTCCTCTCTCTGCCCACTGCTGGGCCGGCCCTCTCCTGGACATGCACACAATTGGGCCTGCACACTCCTGGGAATACACACTCCTGGGCCTGTTCCGTCTTGTGTCTGCACACTTCTGGGCCTGCACATTCCAGGGCCTGCACACACCTGGGCCTCCACACATCTGGGCCTCTACACTCCTGGGCCAGTACACACGAGTGCCTGCTCCACCCCGTGTCTGCACACCCCTGAGACTGCACAGTCCTGGGTCTGCACAGCCCTGGGCCTGCACGCTCCTGGGCCTTTCCTCTCCTGGGCCTGCCCCAATTTTACTGGCCCTCTCCTGCACCTGCACAACCTTGGGCCTGCACCCTCCTCTGTCTGCAACACCTGGGCCTGCACAGTACTGGGCCTGTACACTTCTGGGCCTGCCCTGGCCTGCGCCTTACCTGGCCTGGGCCTACACACTCCTACGCCTGTTCCCACCTGTGCTGGCACACTCCTGGGACAGCACACTCCTGTGCCGGCACACTGCAAGGCCTGCACGAACGTGGGCCTGCACACACCTATGCCTGTACACTCCTGGGCCTACACAATCCTGCTCCTGCTTCCTATTGTAACTACACACTCCTGGGCATGCACACTCCAGGGCCTGCCCTATCCCGGGCCTCCCCTGGTTGGGCCTGCACCTTCCACTGTCTGAACACTCATGCCCCTGCACAGCCCTGGCCTGTACACTCCTGAGCCTGACCTGGCCTGGGCCAGCACACTACTGGGCCTGTACACTCCTCTGTCTGCAGACTGCTGGGCCGGCCCTCTCCTGGACATGCACACACTTGGGCCTGCACAATCCTGGGCCTGCACACTCCTGGGCCTGTTCTGTCCTGTGACTGCACACCTCTGGGCCTGCACACTCCAGGGCCTGCACACACCTGGGCCTCCACACATCTGGGCCTCTACACACCTGGGCAAGTACACTCGAGTGCCTGCTCCACCCCGTGTCTGCACACCCCTGAGACTGCACAGTCCTGGGTCTGCCCACTCCTTGGCCTGCACACTCCTAGGCCTGTTCCATCTTGTGTCTGCACACCTATGGGACTGCACACTCTAGGGCCTGCACACACCTGGGCCGGCACGAACCTGGGCCGGTACACTCTTGGGCATGCCCTGGCCTTGGCCTGCACCCTCCTCTGTCTGCACACTCCTGGGCCTGCACACTCCTGGGCCTTTCTTCCCCTGGGCGTGCCCCCAATTTTACTGGCCCTCTGCTGGACCTGCACACAATTGGGCCTGCACTCTCCAATGTCTGCACACTCCTGGGCCTGCACAGCCCTGGGCCTGTACACTTCTGGGCTTGCATACTCCTGTCTCTGCACACTCTGGTGTCTACACACTCCTAGGCTTGCACACTCCTGTGCCTGTACACTCCTGGGCCTGCCCTGGCCTGAGCCTGCACCGTACTGGGCCTGCACACTCCTGGGCCTGCACACTCCCGGACCTGTACACTCCTGGACCTTCCCTGGCCTGGGCATTCCCTGGCCTGGGCCTGCACACTCCTAGCCCTGTTCCCACCTGTGCTGGCACACACCTGGGACAGCATACTCCTGTGCCTGCACACTCCTGGGCCTGCACGAACCTGGGCCTGTACACTCCTGGGCTTGCCCTGGCTTGGGTCTGCACACTAATGGGCCTGCACACTCCTGGTAATACACCCTCCTGTGCCTGCACACTCCTCTGTCGGCACACTCCTAGGCCTGTTCATCCCAGAGCCTGCACACACCTGGGCCTCTACATTCCTGGGCTAGTACACACGTCTGCCTGCTCACCCCCGTATCTGCACACTCCTGGAAATGCACAGTCCTGGGTCTGCACACTCCTTGGCCTGCACACTCCAAGGCCTGTTCCGTCCTGTGACTGCGCACCTCTGGAACTGCACATTCCTGGGCCTGCACACACCTGGGCCGGCACGAACCTTGGACTTTACACGCCTGGGGCTGACACTCTAGGGCCTGCACACTCCGGGGACTGCACAGCCCTAGGCCTACACACTCCTGGTCCAGCCCTGGCCTGGGCCTGCAACCTACAGTGCCTGCACACTCCTCTGTCTGCACACACCTGGGCCGGCACGAACCTGGGCATGTACACTCCTGAGAATGCACACTCCAGGGTCAGCACACTCCTAGGACTGCAGAGCCCAAGGCCTGTACACTCCTGGGGCTGCACACTCCTGTCTCTGCACACTCTGGTGTCTGCACACTCCTGGACCTGCACACTCTTGGACCTGCACACTCCTGGGCCTGCTCTTCCCAGAGCCTGCACACAACTGGGCCTCTACACTCCTGGGCCAGTCCACTCGAGTGCCTGTTCCACCCCATGTCTGCACACTCCTGGGACTGCACAGTCCTGGGTATGCACACTCGTGGGCCTCGTCCGTCTTGTGTCTGCAAACTTCTGAAATTGCACACTCCAGGGCCTGCACACACCTGGGCCGGCACGAACCTAGGACTGTACACTCCTGGACATGCACACAATTGGGCCTGCTCACTCCTGGGCCTGCCCTGGCCTGGGCCTGCACCCTACTGGGCCTGTACACTCCTCTGTCTGTACACTGCTGGGCCGGCCCTCTCCTGGACATGCACACAATTGGGCCTGCTCACACCTGGGCCTCCCCTGGCCTGGGCCTGCACCCTACAGTGCCTGCACACTCCTCTGTCTGCACACTCCAGGGCCTGCACACACCTTGGCCGGCACGAACCTGGGCATGTATACTCCTGGGACTGCACACTCCAGGGTCAGCACACTCCTAGGCCTGCAGAGCCCTAGACCTGTACACTCCTGGGGCTGCACACCCCTATCTCTGCACACTCTGGTGTCTGCACACTCCTGGACCTGCACACACTTGGGCCTGCACACTCCTGGGCCTGCTCATCCCAGAGCCTGCACACACCTGGGCCTCTACACTCCTGGGCCAGTTCACTCGAGTGCCTGCTCCACCCCGTGTCTACACACTCCATACAATGCACAATCCTGGGTCTGCATACTCCTTGGCCTGCACACTCCTAGAACTATTCCGTCTTGTGTATGCACACCTCTGGGACTGCACACTCCAGGGCGTGCACACACCTGGGCCGGCACGAACCTGGCCTGTACACTCCTGGGACTGCACACTCCAGGGCCTGCACACTCCTGGGCCTGCACAGCGCTGGGCCTGTACATTCCTGGGCTTGCATACTCCTGTCTCTGCACACTCTGGTGTCTGCACACTCCTGGTCCTGCAGACTCCTGTGCCTGTACACTCCTGGGCCTGCCCTGGCCTGGTCCTGCACCCTACTTGACCTGCACACTCCTCTGTCTGCACACTCCTGGACCTGTACACTCCTGGACCTTCCCTGGCATGGGCCTTCCCTGGCCTGGGCCTGCACACTCCTAGGCCTGTTCCCACCTGTGCTGGCACACCCCTGGGACTGCACACTCCTGTGCCTGCACACTCCTGCGCCTGCACGAACATGGGCCTATTCACTCCTGGACCTTCCCTGACCTGGGCCTTCCCTGGCCTGGGCCTGCACACTCCTAGGCTTGTTCCCCCCCGTATCTGCCCACTCCTTGGCCTGCACAGTCCTGGGCCTGTACACTCCTGGGCCTGCCCTGGCCTGGGCCTGCACCTTCCTCTGTCTGCACACTCCTGTGCCTGCACAGCCCTGGCCTGTACACTCCTGGGCCTGTACACTCCTGGGCCTGCCCTGGCCTGGGCCTGCACCCTACTGGGCCTGTATACTCCTCTGTCTGCACACTGCTGGGCCGGCACTCTCCTGGACATGCACACTCTTGGGCCTGCACACTCCTGGGCCTGCACACTCCTGGGCCTGTTCCGTCTTGTGTCTGCACACCTCTGGGCCTGCACACTCCAGGGACTGCACACACCTGGGCCTCCACACTCCTGGGCCTCTACACTCCTGGGACAGCACACTCGAATGCCTGCTCCACCCCATGTCTGCACACTCCTGAGACTGCACAGTCCTGGGTCTGCACACTCCTTGGCCTGCACACTTCTAGGCCTTTTCCGTCTTGTGTCTGCACACCTCTGGGACTGCACACTCCAGGCCTGCACACACCTGGGCCGGCAAGGACCTGGGCCTGTACACTCCTGGGCCTTCCCTGGCCTGGGCCGACACACTACTGGGCCCGCACACTCCAGGAACTGCACTCTCATTGGCCTACACGCTCCAGGATCTGCACAATCTTGGGCCTGAACACACCTGGGCCTGGTATACTGCTGGATCTGCACACTCCTGTGCCTGCACATGCTGGGTCTGCACACTCCTGTGTCTGCACACTCCAGTGTCTGCACACTCCTGGGCCTGCACACTCCTGGGCCTGTACACTCCTAGGCTTGTTTCCGTCTGTCCAGCACACCCCTGGGGCTGCACACGGCTGCACACTCCTGGGGCGGCACACTCTGGGTCTGCCCACTTCTCTCCCTGCACACACCTGGGCCTGCCCTTTCCTGGGCCCGCACAATCCCTCGTCTGCACACTCCTGGCCCTGCACACTACCAGGTCTGCACAATCCTTGGCCTGTTCACACCTGTGTCGGCACACTCCTGGGCCTGTACACTTCTGGGCCTGCCCTGGCCTGAGCCTGTACCCTCCTTGTCCTGCACATTCCTCTGTCTGCACACTACTGTGCCTGCACATTCCTGAGCCTGCACTCCAGCGACTGCACATACATGGTCCTGTACACTTCTGGGCCTGCACACTTCTGGCCCTGCACACTCCTGGGCCTTCCTTCTCCTGGGCCCACACTATCCCTTGTCTGCACACTCCTGGGCCTTTACAGCCCTGGGCCTGCACGAACCTGGGCCTGTAAATTCCTGGGACTGCACACTCCAGGGCCTGCACACACCTGGGCCTGCACGCTCCTGTGCCTGTACACCCCTGGGCCTGCCCTGGCCTGGGCCTGCACCCTACTGGGCCTGCACACTCCTCTGTCTGCACACTGCTGGGCCGGCCCTCTCCTTAACCTGCACACTCTTAGGCCTGCACACTCCTAGGCCTACAAACTCCTGGGCCTGTTCCGTCTTGTGTCTCTACACCTCTGGGCCTGCACACTCCAGGGCTGCGCTCACCTTGGCCTCCACACATCTGGGCCTCTACATTCCTGGGCCAGTACACTCGAGTGCCTGCTCCTCCCCGTGTCTGCACACCCCTGAGACTGCATAGTACTGGGTCTGCACACTCCTTGGCCTGCACACTCCTAGGGTTGTTCCTTCTTGTTTCTGCACACCTCTGGGACTGCACACTCCAGAGCCTGCACACAACTGGGTCAGCACGAACCTGGGCCGGTACACCCCTGGGCCTGCCCTGGCCAGGGCCTGCACCCTACTGGGCCTGCACACTCATCTGTCTGCACACTCCTGATCCTTCCCTAGCCTTGGCCTTCCCTGGCCTGGGCCTCCACACTCCTAGGCCTGTTCCCACCTGTGCTGGCATACTCCTGGGACAGCACACTCCTGTGCCTGCACACTCCTGGGCCTGCACACTCTTGGGGCTGCGCATCCCAGAGCCTGCACACACCTGGGCCTCTGCATTCCTGGGCCAGTACACTCGTCTGCCTGCTCCCCCCCGTATCTGCACACTCACGGGACTGCACAGTCCTGGGTCAGCACACTCCTTGGCCTGCACCCTCCAAGGCCTGTTCCGTCTTGTGTCTGCACACCTCTGTGACTGCACACTCCAGGGCCTGCACACACCTGAGCCGGGACGAACCTGGGCCTTTACACGCCTGGGGCTGCACACTCCAGGGTCTACACACTCCTGGGACTGCACAGCCCTAGGCCTGTACACTCCTGGTCCTGCCCTGGCCTGGGCCTGCACCCTAAAGTGCCTGCACACTCCTCTGTCTGCACACTCCAGGGCCTGCATACTCCTGGGCCTCTACACTCCTGGGTCAGTACACTCGTGTCCTGCTCCCCCCCGTGTCTGCACACTCCTGGGACTGCACAGTCCTGGGTCTGCACACTCCTTGGCCAGCACACTCCTGGGCCTGTTCCGTCTTGTGTCTGCACAGCTCTGGGACTGCACACTCCAGGGCCTGCACACAACTGTGCCGGCAAGAACCTGGGCCTGTACACTCCTGGGTCTGCCCTGGCCTGGGCCTGCACCCTACTGGGCCTGCACACTCCTCTGTCTGCACACTCCTGGGCCTGCACATTCCAGGGCCTGCTGACTCCTTTGTCTGCACACTCTTGGGCCTGCCCTCTCCTGGGCCTGCACACTCTTGCGACTGCACACACCCAGGCCTGCACACTGCTGGACCTGCGCACACCTGGGCCTGCACGAACCTGGGCCTGCACACACCTATGCCTGAACACTCCTGGGCCTACACAATCCTGCTCCTGCTACCTATTATAACTACACACTCCTGGGAATGCACACTCCAGGGCCTGCCCTCTCCTGGTGCGGCAAGAACCTGGGCCTGTACACTCCTGGGCCTACCCTGGCCTGGGCCTGCACCTACCTCTGTCTGCACACTCCTGCGCCTGCACAGCCCTGGTCTGTACACTCCTGGGCCTGTACACTCCTGGGCCTGCCCTGGCCTGGGCCTGCACCCTACTGGGCCTATACATTCCTCTGTCTGCACACTGCTGGGCCGGCCCTCACCTGGACATGCACACCCTTGGGCCTGCACACTCCTGGGCCTGCACACTCCTGGGCCTGTTCTGTCTTGTGTCTGTACACCTCTGGGCCTGCACACTCCAAGGCCGGCAAGGACCTGGGCCTGTACACTCCTGGGCCTTCCCTGGCCTGGGCCGACACACTACTGGGCCCGCACACTCCAGGAACTGCACTCTCATTGGCCTACACACTCTAGGATCTGCACAATCTTGGGCCTGAACACACCTGGGCCTGGTATACTGCTGGATCTGCACACTCCTCTGCCTGCACACTGCTGGGCCTGCACACTCCTGTCTCTGCACACTCCAGTTTCTGCACACTCCTGGGCCTGCACACTCCTGGGCCTGTACACTTCTGGGCCTGCCCTGGCCTGGGCCTGTACCCTCCTTGTCCTGCACATTCCTCTGTCTGGACACTACTGGGCCTGCACATTCCTGAGCCTGCAAACTCCAGAGACTGCACACACATGGGCCTGTACACGCCTGGGCCTGCACACTTCTGGCTCTACACACTCCTGGGCCTGCACCCTTCTGGCCCTGCACACTCCTGGGCCTTCCTTCTCCTGGGCCCACACTATCCCTTGTCTGCACACTCCTGGACCTGCACACTCCTGGGCTTACCACTCCTGGGCCTGACCCCAATTGAGCTGACCCTGTCCTTGACCTGAACACTCTTGGGCTTGCACACTACTGGGCCTGCGCCCACATGTGCCCGCACACACCTGGGCCTGCACACTCCTCGGTATGCTCCCTCCAGTGCCTTCACACACCTGGGCATGCACACACCTGGGCCTGCACACTCCAGGGCCTGGACACTCCGGGCCTGCCCTCTCCTAGGCCTGCACAGTCCTGGGACAGCACACACCTGGGCCTGCACACTCCTGGACCTGCACACTCCCGGACCTGTACACTCCTGGACCTTCCCTGGCCTGGGCATTCCCTGGCCTGGGCCTGCACACTCCTAGCCCTGTTCCCACCTGTGCTGGCACACACCTGGGACAGCATACTCCTGTGCCTGCACACTCCTGGGCCTGCACGAACCTGGGCCTGTACACTCCTGGGCTTGCCCTGGCTTGGGTCTGCACACTAATGGGCCTGCACACTCCTGGTAATACACCCTCCTGTGCCTGCACACTCCTCTGTCGGCACACTCCTAGGCCTGTTCATCCCAGAGCCTGCACACACCTGGGCCTCTACATTCCTGGGCTAGTACACACGTCTGCCTGCTCACCCCCGTATCTGCACACTCCTGGAAATGCACAGTCCTGGGTCTGCACACTCCTTGGCCTGCACACTCCAAGGCCTGTTCCGTCCTGTGACTGCGCACCTCTGGAACTGCACATTCCTGGGCCTGCACACACCTGGGCCGGCACGAACCTTGGACTTTACACGCCTGGGGCTGACACTCTAGGGCCTGCACACTCCGGGGACTGCACAGCCCTAGGCCTACACACTCCTGGTCCAGCCCTGGCCTGGGCCTGCAACCTACAGTGCCTGCACACTCCTCTGTCTGCACACACCTGGGCCGGCACGAACCTGGGCATGTACACTCCTGAGAATGCACACTCCAGGGTCAGCACACTCCTAGGCCTGCAGAGCCCAAGGCCTGTACACTCCTGGGGCTGCACACTCCTGTCTCTGCACACTCTGGTGTCTGCACACTCCTGGACCTGCACACTCTTGGACCTGCACACTCCTGGGCCTGCTCTTCCCAGAGCCTGCACACAACTGGGCCTCTACACTCCTGGGCCAGTCCACTCGAGTGCCTGTTCCACCCCATGTCTGCACACTCCTGGGACTGCACAGTCCTGGGTATGCACACTCGTGGGCCTCGTCCGTCTTGTGTCTGCAAACTTCTGAAATTGCACACTCCAGGGCCTGCACACACCTGGGCCGGCACGAACCTAGGACTGTACACTCCTGGACATGCACACAATTGGGCCTGCTCACTCCTGGGCCTGCCCTGGCCTGGGCCTGCACCCTACTGGGCCTGTACACTCCTCTGTCTGTACACTGCTGGGCCGGCCCTCTCCTGGACATGCACACAATTGGGCCTGCTCACACTTGGGCCTGCCCTGGCCTGGGCCTGCACCCTACAGTGCCTGCACACTCCTCTGTCTGCACAATCCAGGGCCTGCACACACCTTGGCCGGCACGAACCTGGGCATGTATACTCCTGGGACTGCACACTCCAGGGTCAGCACACTCCTAGGCCTGCAGAGCCCTAGACCTGTACACTCCTGGGGCTGCACACCCCTATCTCTGCACACTCTGCTGTCTGCACACTTCTGGACCTGCACACACTTGGGCCTGCACACTCCTGGGCCTGCTCATCCCAGAGCCTGCACACACCTGGGCCTCTACACTCCTGGGCCAGTACACTCGAGTGCCTGCTCCACCCCGTGTCTCCACACTCCATACAATGCACAATCCTGGGTCTGCATACTCCTTGGCCTGCACACTCCTAGAACTATTCCGTCTTGTGTATGCACACCTCTGGGACTGCACACTCCAGGGCGTGCACACACCTGGGCCGGCACGAACCTGGCCTGTACACTCCTGGGACTGCACACTCCAGGGCCTGCACACTCCTAGGCCTGCACAGCGCTGGGCCTGTACATTCCAGGGCTTGCATACTCCTGTCTCTGCACACTCTGGTGTCTGCACACTCCTGGTCCTGCAGACTCCTGTGCCTGTACACTCCTGGGCCTGCCCTGGCCTGGTCCTGCACCCTACTTGACCTGCACACTCCTCTGTCTGCACACTCCTGGACCTGTACACTCCTGGACCTTCCCTGGCATGGGCCTTCCCTGGCCTGGGCCTGCACACTCCTATGCCTGTTCCCACCTGTGCTGGCACACCCCTGGGACTGCACACTCCTGTGCCTGCACACTCCTGGGCCTGCACGAACATGGGCCTTCTTTCTCCTGGGCCCACACTATCCCTTGTCTGCACACTCCTGGACCTGCACACTCCTGGGCTTACCACTCCTGGGCCTGACCCCAATTGAGCTGACCCTGTCCTTGACCTGAACACTCTTGGGCTTGCACACTACTGGGCCTGCGCCCACATGTGCCCGCACACACCTGGGCCTGCACACTCCTCGGTATGCTCCCTCCAGTGCCTTCACACACCTGGGCATGCACACACCTGGGCCTGCACAATCCAGGGCCTGGACACTCCGGGCCTGCCCTCTCCTAGGCCTGCACAGTCCTGGGACAGCACACACCTGGGCCTACACACTCCTGGACCTGCGCACTCCTAGGCCTGAGTGAACCTGGACACGTACACTCCTGGGCCTGCCCTATCCTAGGCCTGAACACACCTGGATCTTCAGACTTCTGGCCTGCTCCCTCCTGCGCCGTTACACTTCTGGGACTGCACACTCCTGGGCCTGCACACTCCTGGACCTGTACACTCCTGGCCTACCCTAGCCTGTGCCTGCTCCCTCATGTATCTGCACACTCTCAGGCCTGCCTTATCCTAGGTCTGCACACTCCTGGGCCTGCTCCCTCCTGTGCCATCACACTTCTGGGACTGCACACTTGTGTGCCTGCAAACTCCTGGTCCTGAACACCCCTGGGCCTGAACACTACTGGCCCCGCACACTCTTGGGCCTGCACACTTCTGGCCCTGCGCACTCCTGGGCCTGCCTTCTCCTGGGCCCGCACTATCCCTAGTCTGCACACTCCTGGGCCTGCACTCTTCTGGGCCTTCCCTCTCCTGGGCCTGCCCCCAATTTGGCCGGCCCTCTCCTGGACCTGTACATTCTTGGGCCTTCACACTACTGGGCCTGCTCCCACTTGTGCCTACACACACCTGGGCCTGCACACTCCTGGGCCTTTCTTCCCCTGGGCGTGCCCCCAATTTTACTGGCCCTCTGCTGGACCTGCACACAATTGGGCCTGCACTCTCCAATGTCTGCACACTCCTGGGCCTGCACAGCCCTGGGCCTGTACACTTCTGGGCTTGCATACTCCTGTCTCTGCACACTCTGGTGTCTACACACTCCTAGGCTTGCACACTCCTGTGCCTGTACACTCCTGGGCCTGCCCTGGCCTGAGCCTGCACCGTACTGGGCCTGCACACTCCTGGGCCTGCACACTCCCGGACCTGTACACTCCTGGACCTTCCCTGGCCTGGGCATTCCCTGGCCTGGGCCTGCACACTCCTAGCCCTGTTCCCACCTGTGCTGGCACACACCTGGGACAGCATACTCCTGTGCCTGCACACTCCTGGGCCTGCACGAACCTGGGCCTGTACACTCCTGGGCTTGCCCTGGCTTGGGTCTGCACACTAATGGGCCTGCACACTCCTGGTAATACACCCTCCTGTGCCTGCACACTCCTCTGTCGGCACACTCCTAGGCCTGTTCATCCCAGAGCCTGCACACACCTGGGCCTCTACATTCCTGGGCCAGTACACACGTCTGCCTGCTCACCCCCATATCTGCACACTCCTGGAAATGCACAGTCCTGGGTCTGCACACTCCTTGGCCTGCACACTCCAAGGCCTGTTCCGTCTTGTGACTGCGCACCTCTGGAACTGCACACTCCTGGGCCTGCACACACCTGGGCCGGCACGAACCTTGGCCTTTACACGCCTGGGGCTGACACTCTAGGGCCTGCACACTCCGGGGACTGCACAGCCCTAGGCCTGCACACTCCTGGTCCTGCCCTGGCCTGGGCCTGCACCCTACAGTGCCTGCACACTCCTCTGTCTGCACACACCTAGGCCGGCACGAATCTGGGCCTGTACACTCCTGGGCCTGCCCTGGCCTGGGCCTGCACCCTCCTCTGTCCTGCACACTCCTGGACCTGAGCACTACTGGCCCTGCACACTCTTGGGCCTGCACGCTCCTGGGCCTGTTCCGTCTTGTGTATGCACACCTCTAGGACTGCACACTCCAGGGCGTGCACACACCTGGGCTGGCACGAATCTGGGCCTGTAAACTTCTGGGACTGCACAATCCAGAGCCTGCACACTCCTGGGCCTGCACAGCCCTGGGCCTGTACACTGCTCGACTGCACATTCCTGTCTCTGCACACTCTGGTGTCTGCACACACTTGGGCCTGCACACTCCTGGGCCTGCACACTCCTGGGGCTGCACATCCCAGAGCCTGCACAAACCTAGGCCGGCACGAATCTGGGCCTGTACACTCCTGGGCCTGCCCTGGCCTGGGCATGCACCCTCCTCTGTCCTGCACACTCCTGGACCTGAGCACTACTGGCCCTGCACACTCTTGGGCCTGCACGCTCCTGGGCCTGCACGCTCCTGGGCCTTTCCTAGCCTGGGCCTGCCCCCAATTCCGCCGGCCCTCTCCTGGACCTGCACACTGCAGTGTCTGCACACTCCTGGGCCCGCACACTCCTGGGCCTGCACACTCCTGGACCTGTCCTGTCCCTGGCACCAGCCTCCTTCACCCCAGCGGTGCCACTCACACGGCTGCGGCGTCTAGCCAGGATCCCCCAACCGAAACCCCTCCCGAGGGACCCCCTCGCCGGCCCCCAGGGAAGCAGCGGGGCTCTCTTACCTGCGAGGCGGAGACGTAGTCCAGCTGCAGCCTGACGTCCAGCTGCCTGGCGTGCAGGGCCAGCGTGCATGAGGACAGCAGGATGGCCGTGATCGGCTGGAAGCTGCCCCCGGAGCCACTACCGCCCCTTGGGGAAGAGGAGGAGGAAAATCCACGTCAGTGCCAAGAACACAGGACCCGCCCACAGAGGGCCCCTCAGGTGTGACAACCCCAGAGGCGCCCGCAGCCGACCTGGGCTCAGAGCCACTTCTCTCGCGGAAGCTCAAGGACCTATGCTGAGCCTCCCTCTCCCTCCCTAAAGAGGGAAAACCCAGGGGTTTTCTAACTTTGCAGTCACTGTCCATGTATCAGCCATGTCTAGTTTACCTCCCCAGCACGGCAGACCCCCTCCCTGCCTTCCCCACCCCCTGCAGGCGGCTCTCGGGGGCTGGGGGGGCGCCCTTCCTCCCTGAGGCCAGCCCTGCTGGGGCAGCAGGTGTAATAGAAAAGACCAGATCTCACTGCATATTAGATCTGTTCTTTTTCCTTGAACCCTCTGCTGTTTTCCAGGCTGTCTTACCAGCTCTGCACCGTTTGGAAAACAATGTTGCCTTCAGCCTGAAATTGACAGGAGAGCCTGTTCTCAAGGCTCTCATCCTTCAGGATACAACCTCTTTGCTCTCCTATACACACAACAAGCTGCAGAACAGAAAGTAACATTTGTTTTGTTAGAGGTTTTACAGGGGCCCCATGAGCTGACCCACAACTGCAAAGACAAAGAATTCCTGCACCAAGGACTTTGCACCAACCACCCACAACCCCTCTCCTTTTGAGTGTAAAAGGAGCCTGAAGTCTCACTCGGAGAAGGTGGCTCTCCAGGACATTAGCCTGCCATCTTCTCGGTCAGCTGGCTTTCCAAATAAACTCACTATTCTTTACCCTGACACCCCGACTCCCGATTTCTTGGCCTGTCGTGCGACTTGCGGAATGAGTGTGGCCTCGGAAACACAGGGAAGGAAAGCCAAGTCAGGACTCTCGCCCTCTGCCTCTGCTCAGAATACCACCAAGGGGTTGCTGGGACAGTGGACGGAAAACTGAGGCTGCAACACGACCATGAGCACTGGGCCTGGGTGGGAGAGATGGCGGGTGCTGTCCGAAGCGCACCCGGCCTCCTTCCGAGTCACATCACACCCACGTCCCCAGACCCAGGGAGGCCTGGAGCCCCACACAGCAGAGCGCATCCAAACCTGCAGATGCCCACTGACCGGTCCACTGTGCACCCTCTGGCGCCCTCCTCCCCGCTCCTCCTTCTGCCCCGCTGGCTCAGCCCTGGTCCCACCACATCCTCACCCAGGGCCAGCACTGCTGCAGGAACACCCTCGGCAGGCCGCCCAGCCTCACGCCCTCAGGTCCGCACACCTGGTTGGTGCAGCTCTGCCCCTTTCCAGCCCTCACCACCGACTCTCCAACCACCTGCTCTCCTGCTCTCCCGCACTCCGCCCCCAGTCCTACAGAGCGCCTCCCCTGGTCACGGCATCCTGCCCTCCAGGGCCGCCAGGGCCTGCACACTCCTGGGCCTGCACAGCGCTGGGCCTGTACATTCCTGGGCTTTCATACTCCTGTCTCTGCACACTCTGGTGTCTGCACACTCCTGGTCCTGCAGACTCCTGTGCCTGTACACTCCTGGGCCTGCCCTGGCCTGGTCCTGCACCCTACTTGGACTGCACAGACTTCTGTCTGCACACACCTGGACCTGTACACTCCTGGACCTTCCCTGGCCTGGGACTTCCCTGGCCTGGGCCTGCACACTCCTAGACCTGTTCCCACCTGTGCTGGCACACCCCTGGGACTGCACACTTCTGTGCCTGCACACTCCTGGGCCTGCACGAACATGGGCCTATTCACTCCTGGACCTTCCCTGACCTGGGCCTTCCCTGGCCTGGGCCTGCACACTCCTAGGCCTGTTCCCCCCCGTATCTGCACACTCCTTGGCCTGCACAGTCCTGGGCCTGTACACTCCTGGGCCTGCCCTGGCCTGGGCCTGCACCTTCCTCTGTCTGCACACTCCTGTGCCTGCACAGCCCTGGCCTGTACACTCCTGGGCCTGTACACTCCTGGGCCTGCCATGGCCTGGGCCTGCACCCTACTGGACCTGTACACTCCTCTGTCTGCACACTGCTGGGCCGGCACTCTCCTGGACATGCACACTCTTGGGCCTGCACACTCCTGGGCCTGCACACTCCTGGGCCTGTTCCGTCTTGTGTCTGCACACCTCTGGGCCTGCACACTCCAGGGCCTGCACACACCTGGGCCTCCACACACCTGGGCCTCTACATTCCTGGGCCAGCACACTCGAGTGCCTGCTCCACCCCGTGTCTGCACACTCCTGAGACTGCACAGTCCTGGGTCTGCACACTCCTTGGCCTGCACACTCCTAGGCCTTATCCGTCTTGTGTCTGCACACCTCTGGGACTGCACACTCCAGGCCTGCACACACCTGGGCCGGCAAGGACCTGGGCCTGTACACTCCTGGGCCTTCCCTGGCCTGGGCCGACACACTACTGGGCCCGCACACTCCAGGAACTGCACTCTCATTGGCCTACACACTCCAGGATCTGCACAATTTTGGGCCTGAACACACCTGGGCCTGGTATACTGCTGGATCTGCACACTCCTGTGCCTGCACACTGCTGGGTCTGCACACTCCTGTCTCTGCACACTCCAGTGTCTGCACACTCCTGGGCCTGCACACTCCTGGGCCTGTACACTCCTAGGCTTGTTTCCGTCTGTCCGGCACACCCCTGGGGCTGCACACGGCTGCACACTCCTGGGGCGGCACACTCTGGGTCTGCCCACTTCTCTCCCTGCACACTCCTGGGCCTGCCCTTTCCTGGGTCCGCACAATCCCTCGTCTGCACACTCCTGGCCCTGCACACTACCAGGTCTGCACAATCCTTGGCCTGTTCACACCTGTGTCGGCACACACCTGGGCCTGTACACTTCTGGGCCTGCCCTGGCCTGAGCCTGTACCCTCCTTGTCCTGCACATTCCTCTGTCTGCACACTACTGGGCCTGCACATTCCTGAGCCTGCAAACTCCAGCGACTGCACACACATGGTCCTGTACACTCCTGGGCCTGCACACTTCTGGCCCTGCACACTCCTGGGCCTTCCTTCTCCTGGGCCCACACTATCCCTTGTCTGCACACTCCTGGGCCTGCACACTCCTGAGCTTACCACTCCTGGGCCTGACCCCAATTGAGCTGACCCTGTCCTTGACCTGCACACTCTTGGGCTTGCACAATACTGGGCCTGCGCCCACATGTGCCCGCACACACCTGGGCCTGCACACTCCTCGGTATGCTCCCTCCTGTGCCTTTACACTCCTGGGCATGCACACTCCTGGGCCTGCACACTCCAGGGCCTGCCCTCTCCTAGGCCTGCACAGTCCTGGGACAGCACACACCTGGGCCTCACACTCCTGGACCTGCGCACTCCTAGGCCTGAATGAACCTGCACATGTACACTCCTGGGCCTGCCCTATCCTAGGCCTGAACACTCCTGGATCTTCAGACTTCTGGCCTGCTCAATCCTGCGCCATTACACTTCTGGGACTGCACACTCCTGGGCCTGCACAGCCCTGGGCCTGTACACTCCTGGGCTTGCATACTCCTGTCTCTGCACACTCTGGTGTCCGCACACACCTGGGCCTGCACACTCCCATGCCTGTACACTCCTGGGCCTGCCCTAACATGGGCCTGCACCCTACTGGGCCTACACACTCCTAGGCCTGTTCCCACGTATGCCGGCACACTCCTGGGACTGCACACTCCTGGGCCTGCACAAACCTGGGCCTGCACACACCTATGCCTGTACACTCCTCGGCCTGCACCCTCCTCGGCCTGCACACTCCTGGTCCTCCTCTCTCCTGTGTCTGCACACCCTAGGTCCTGCCCCCTCCTGGGCCTGCACACCAGCCCTCTGTGGGGCCCTTCCTTTGCTGAGTCTGTGCATGAGCTCCCTGTGATGCCAGCCCGCAGAGGTGACAGGTGCAGTAGGTGTTTGTGGTTCTAGAGACATGATGGCTTTCCTAGGAAGCCGGGTCCAGAATGATCCCCACTGCGCCGATGGGGGATTGGGGAGACCCTGAGAAGCAGGTGGCTTGTCCAGGGTGACAGCACTGCTGGCGGGGGAGCCGGGTCTGAACCCAGCTGTGTCGTCAGAGCTGTGACCCTGGCTGCATCCAGGTCTCCCCAGGGCTATAGGAGGGGCCGAGTTGGTGTCACTGGGTGGACATGGCATGGGGTGGGAAGTGAACCATCAGCAGCCCAGAGAGGCCCTTGGGGAACTTTGTGTAAGGAGGAAACTTGGGGAAGGGGATCCCAGGAAGTGACCTCACTTCCCTGGCAACAGAGCCCAACAGAACTTGGAACCCAGGTCACCAGGCACCCGCTCTGTAGAGAAGGACACTTCTCAACTGACTTGGCTGGTGAACTCAGCTCAGCTCAGACATGTTTTGTTGCATCCCAAGATCCCGAGGTCGCGGCCCCCGGAAAGCCCGCAGCAACGGCCTTTGCCAACAGTGCCGACAGTGGGTCGGGTCTCACCCCAGGCGCCTCTGGCCTTTTGGCCAGAGGGACCGAAAGGTAACACAGGGAGGCCCAGGGCAGGCCCGCCCAGGCCGGGCCACCACTCAGACCCTACCCGGGTGGCCCCACGGCCCCTTCCTGACTGGTGGCGGTGGGGCAGTCATGTTGGGGGGGGGTCCTGCCTCAAGCAACAGCAGGCTGAGGAAGGGTCAGAGGCCTGGGGGGCCGACCATGTCCCCAACCTGGGTCCAAGTGGGCTGGCTGGGATGTGGAGAACCGGGGCAGGGCCCTGCTGCCCGAGGTGGCGCCCATGCCCTAGGGTGTGTCTCTTGCCTCCCGGGTGACTGAGATGACCAAGGTCCCAGTCTGATCTGGCAGCAGAGGGTCGAGTCGGGCAGAAACAGGAGTGGTCCTGGCCGGGCAGGGCTCTGAGACCTCCGGGCCGGGCCGGGCCGGCTGCCGGTCACTGTCATTGCAGAGCCAGACACCGCAGGATCCGGGGAACCAGGACACTCATGCCACCTCCCCAAGTGAGGGGCTGGTGTGCCACACTGTGGAAGGCCAGCACAGGCTCCGGAAGAGTCTGGGTATGAAGGGCTCCCCACCACCACGGCCTCCTGCCCAGACATCGCCCAGGTCTCTCCCCAGGATCTTGCCCAGGGCTGAGGGGCAGCTCAGCACCCCCGGCTCTGACCTGGACCACCATGCCCACCTCCCGGGGATTCAGGTAGAGGACCAGGAGCCCCCCGAAGCAGAGCCCAAAGGTGAGAAGGGCGGGGCCGGTGCGGGTGTGTAGGTGAGGGAGGGCGGAGGGCTGGGCCACACAAGGAGGCATCCCCAAAGTCTGCTGTTGGGACCAGAGCAAAGACTGGCCTCAGACCACCTGTCTGGAAGAATTCAGGCACAGAACAAGTGCCTGTGGGCACTTGCTCAGTGGGAGCTGTCTGCAAAGCTCTGGGAAGATTTCTGTCCTTGAAAAGGCACGTGGAAAGGGAGGCATGTGGGTACCTTTTTCCAGGCTGTGCCTGAGCACAACCACTAGACTTAAAGCTCTCTCCACGTCCAACAGTTACAGGTCCAGAGCAGGCAGGGGCAGGGGAAGACGCCAGAGAACAAAAACAGGACCACCAGGGTCCAGCAGGAGACCGCGAACTCCCTCCAGCTGCTCCTGCTGAACATGAAGATCCTGCTGCTCCAGCTGCATATGAAGAGCCTGCCATTCCTGCTGATCTAGCCGCTCCTGAAGAGCCTGCCGCTCCTGCTGATCTAGCCGCTCCTGAAGAGCCTGCCGCTCCTGAAGAGCCTGCCGCTCCTGAACAGCCTGCCGCTCCTGCTGATCTAGCCGCTCCTGAAGAGCCTGCAGCTCCTGAAGAGCCTGCTGCTCCTGCTGATCTTGCTGCTCCTGAATAGCCTGCAGTTCCTGCACCTGCAGCTGGGCCGCTGGGCAGTGGAGAACCATTTCAGGCATCATCACCCCCTAGGGCTGAGCCCCCTCTGCCCCCTCCTACACCTTCTCCAAAATCCCACCATGAATCCCCTCCCCTACCCGAAGTTGACTTCCCTACCCCTGAATTTGCTTTTGTTTGTTTTTCTTTAGTTTAGTTTTTTGTTTTACATCATTTATGGCATCCTATATTTTTCCATTTCCCACTTCCTTTAATAAAATACAGATTTTTTCCCTTTTAAATTGTGCATTTCAGGAACATTAAGTGCATTCCCATGCTGTCCGACCATCACTACCATGTAGTTTTATGCTATTTATGCTATTTATGCCCGTGAATACATCCCACCACGGCCTCAAACCCCTCATCTGAGGACGGACTGATGCCTGAAATGGTGGGAGATGACAGGTGTGGGCACGTTGCTGGGATCAGAGTTGATCCCAGGGAACCCACTTTATTGATGGGCAGCAGGTTCAGTGTCCAGGTGCTCTGTTCCGGGGAGGGCGGCTAGAGACGTGCAGAGTCCCCTCCCAGCGGTCCCCGTGCCTGTGTTGGGCACTGACCATCAAGGGGGGCCTGGTGAATGAACCGGACGCTAGAAAGGGACACCCCTAACTCCCCCAATTTGGAAGCCGGGGCTCCTTCTCCCTGCTGAGTGATGTGGTAACTGAGAATTTCACACCCCCCACGCCCTAGCAGAAACTTCTCCTCTCACAGAGCCCACCCTCCCATGGGTCCCACTTTCCCCTGAACCCAGAGGCAGAGCCCCTCTGCCAGACAAGGGATGGGTAGGAGGGCTGGCTGCAACCTTACGGGAGTGGGCGTGCACCGTGCTTGACCCCTGAGCTCCCAGCTGTGCAGCAGAGGCCCAGGGAGGACTTGCCAGGGAGGGCCACAGGGCAGGGGCAGGGCTGAGTTCTGCATGAATCCCGACTATGCGGGGGCCGAGGGACCTGGTTTTGAGCCACGCCCTGGGTCTGGGCACGATGCCTTGGGTGATCCCACAAGGGAGACCTCTCTGCTCTCATTGTTCAGATGGGAAGACATGAGCCTGCCCACCTGAAGCGACGCCCTGCTTCCCCAATTGGGAAGCAGGAGGCTGAGTTGGACTGGGCCCCACAATCTTCAAGGAAGATTGCTCCCCCCAAGGTTGGCTCTCTGGGTATAAACCTGGGCAAGGGAGTCCCGACTACCCCCTGCACCTGCTCTGTGCTGGTAACCTCAGTACACAGAAGCCTTGAGTCTCAGTCCACCCAGGAACCAAACGTTCACCCACCTACAGCAGAGACACCTGAGGCTCAAAGAGGAAGGTCTGCCCTGGAGATGGTGTGGAGGCCCAAGTCTCAGAAGACAGGTGAAACCAGGGTCTCAAGGATACTGCACAAACAGGACTTCACTCTGAACTGGGAATGTTGTGGAAAGACCCTGGGGGCCAGGGTGGAGGAGATGGGAAGCAGACCAGAGCCCGGGGGAAGGCAGGGAGCCCCAGGAATGCCTCCATGCCCTCGGCACAGGGCAGGGGAGCAGCTCTGAAGATATGACAGCCGAGGCTGCCCAGGGGGCCTTCATCACTACCACTTTGCTCGGATGACCTCAACAGCCCCATGACCACACCCATTTGGCAGATGCAGACAGAGACACCAAGTTATCCACCAGGCTGACAAGGAGAGGAGCTGGGATCAAATCCAGGATCAGATTCCAAGTGCTCCGCTCGCTGGCCCCAGACTAAGCCTGCCTGCCAAAACCGACCACAGGGGCCCCCGCCTGGCACTCTATACCTCAGTGGGCTCCCCTGCTGAGCCATCCCATCCCATCCCATCACACTGAGACAAAAGCACAGAGGCCTGGGGTCCAGGAGACAGGACTGCTAGCAGGGCCAGGGTGGGCACGTTCTGCCCATCCCCCTTTGCTGCCCCAGCCCAGGTGTCAAGTGGAAGCCTGACTCACGTGGAAACTGGCAGTGGGTGGGAGAGACAGGATGCCCCTTAGTTTCCCTGGCAACTGCTGCAGAACTGAGTCTTTCAGGATAAATTCAAGTAAGGCCTCAGCTGCTGAAACACCCATTATTTCAAGGCTGGTTACCTTGGTGACCCAGGTGGTGAGGACGTGGTGGGAGGAGGGGGTGGAGAGGCCAGGCAGGGGGCCACCGGCTCAGAGGACAGACTGACCCTCAGACCTAGACATGACCCTGGTCACACACTGAGCCTTGAATTTCATCACACACTGACCTCGGATCCTGACACAGGGTGCCTGGCCCTTATCACAGACGAGCCCTGTTCCTGGTCCCAGACCGCCACCTGAGCTTGGCCGCGCAACCACCACGGAGAGACACTCAGCAAGTGGTGACTGCTACTTCTGTTGTCATCGTTGGGCCTTTAACGTGCGTCCCACTCACAGCTGACACCTAACGAATGTTATTCAGACTAACGTAACCGCAATGGGGGACTGTTCGCAAGGAGTCCTGGGGCCCACAGTGCTCGGCAGAGGCTCGCAGGACCCCCTTTGCTGGGTGGCCACAGGGCTCCTGGGCTGGGTGGGCAGTGAGAGGGCAGCAGAGGAGTGGGCAAGGCTGGGGGGTGGGCTGCCCCTCCAGGCCCAGAAGGAAGCAGCCATTCTCCCCCGGCTCAATGCCCCCTCTGTCTGGAAGCCTCACTTTCATCTCATTACCTGAAAAACTGAGCAAATTAACGGCAGCCAGGCAGCCTTGGCCACCCAGGAGACAGGGCACATGGTCAGGGGGCTCCCAGCCTCCTTCGTGCCGGCACGTGTGCCGGCACACTCCTGGGACTGCACACTCCTGGGCCTGCACACACCTACGCCTGTACACACCTTGGCCTACACAATCCTGCTCCTGCTTCCTATTGTACCTACACACTTCACGGCATGCACACTCCTGGACCTGCACACTCCTGGACCTTCCCTGTCCTGGGCCTGCACACACCTAGGCCTGATCCCACCTGTGCCGGCACACTCCTGGGACTGCACACTCCTGGGCCTGCACACACCTACGCCTGTACACACCTTCACCTACACAATCCTGCTCCTGCTTCCTATTGTACCTACACACTTCACGGCATGCACACTCCTGGGCCTGTACGAACCTGGGCCTGTACACTCCTGGGCCTGCCCTGGCCTGGGCCTGCACACTCCTGGGAATACACCCTCCTGTGCCTGCACACTCCTCTGTCGGCACACTCCTGGGCCTGCACACTCCTGGGCCTGCTCATCCCAGAGCCTGCACACACCTGGGCCTCTACACTCCTGGGCCAGTACACTCGAGTGCCTGCTCCACCCCGTGTCTCCACACTCCATAGAATGCACAGTCCTGGGTCTGCACACACCTTGGCCTACACACTCCTAGACCTATTCCAGCTTGTGTATGCACACCTCTGGGACTGCACACTCCAGGGCGTGCACACACCTGGGTCGGCACGAACCTGGCCTGTACATTCCTGGGACTGCACACTCCAGGGCCAGCACACTCCTGGGCCTGCACAGCCCTAGGCCTGTACATTCCTGGGCTTGAATACTCCTGTCTCTGCACACTCTGGTGTCTGCACACACCTGGGCCTGCACACTCCTGTGCCTGTACACTCCTGGGCCTGCCCTGGCCTCGTCCTGCACCCTACTTGGCCTGCACACTCCTCTGTCTGCACACTCCTGGACCTGTACACTCCTGGACCTTCCCTGGCCTGGGCCTTCCCTGGCCTGGGCCTGCACACTCCTAGGCCTGTTCCCACCTGTGCTGGCACACCCCTGGGACTGCACACTCCTGTGCCTGCACACTCCTGGGCCTGCACGAACCTGGGCCTCTTCATTCCTGGGCCTGCCCTGGCCAGGGCCTGCACACACCTGGGAATGCACCCTCCTGTGCCTGCACACTCCTCTGTCGGCACATTCCTGGGCCTGCACACTCCTGGGCCTGCTCATCCCAGAGCCTGTACACACCTGGTCCTCTATACTCCTGAGCCAGTACACTTGAGTGCCTGCACCACCCCGTGTCTGCACACTCCTGAGAATGCACAGTCCTGGGTCTGCACACTCCTTGGCCTGCACACTCCTAGGCCTGTTCCGTCTTGTGTCTGCACACCTTTGGGAATGCACACTCCAGGACCTGCACAGCCCTGGGTCTGTACACTCCTGGGGCTGCACACTTCTGTCTCTGCACTCTCAGGTGTCTGCACACACTTGGGCCTGTACACTCCTGTGCCTGTACACTCCTGGGGCTGCAAACTCCTGTCTCTGCACTCTCTGGTGTCTGCACACTCCTGGGCCGGCACACTCCTGTGCCTGTACACTCCTGTGCCTGCCCTGGCCTGGGCCTGCACACTCCAGGGTCTGCTGACTCCTGTGTCTGCACACTCCTGGGCCTGCACACTACTGGGTCTGCGCATCCCAGAGCCTGCATACACCTGGCCCTCTATATTCCTGGGCCAGTACAATTGTCTGCCTGCTCCCCCCAGTGTCTGCACACTCCTGGGGCTGCACAGTCCTGGGTCTGCACGTTCCTTGGCCTGCACACTCCTGGGCCTGTACCGTCTTGTGTCTGGCACACTTCTGGGCCTGCACACTCCAGGGCCTGCACACACCTGGGCCGGCACGAATCTGGGCCTGTACACCCCTGGGCCTGTCCTGGCATTGGCCTGCACCCTCCTCTGTCCTGCACACTCCTGGACCTGCCCAATCTTGAGCCTGCACAATCCTGGGCCTGCACACTCCTGGACCTGCCCAATCTTGAGCCTGCACAATCCTGGGCCTGCACACTCCTGGACCTGCACAATCTTGAGCCTGCACAATCCTGGGCCTGCACACTCCTGGGCCTGCCCGCTGTTGGCCCTGCACTCTCTTTGGCCTGCACACTCCTGGCCTGTTCCCTCCGTGCCTGCACACTCGTCGGCCTGCTCCCACCTATCCATGCACACTCCTGGGCCTGCTCACCCCAGAGCCTGCACACACCTGGGCCTCTACACTCCTGGGCCAGTACACTCGAGTGCCTGTTCCACCCCGTGTCTGTACACTCCTGACACTGCACAGTCCTGGGTCTGCACACTCTTGGGCCTGCACACTCCTGGGCCTGTTCTGTCTTGTGTCTGCACACTTCTGGGACTGCACACTCCAGGGCCTGCACACACCTGGGCCAGCACGAATCTGGGCCTGTACACTACTGGGCCTGCCCTGGCCTGGGCCTGCACCCTCCTCTGTCCTGCACACCCCTGGTCCTGAGCACTACTGGCCCTGCACACTCTTGGGCCTGCACATTCCTGGGCCTGCACGCTCCTGGGCCTTTCCTAGCCTGGGCCTGCCCCCAATTCCGCCGGCCCTCTCCTGGACCTGCACTCGGCAATTTCTGCACACTCCTGGGCCCGCACACTTCTGGCCCAGTTCCGTCTTGTGTCTGCACACTTCTGGGCCTGCACACTCCAGGGCCTGCACACACCTGGGCCTCCACACATCTGGGCCTCTACACTCCTGGGCCAGTACACTCGAGTGCTTGCTTCACCCCGTGTCTGCACACACCTGAGACTGCACAGTCCTGGGTCTGCACACTCCTTGGCCTGCACACTCCTAGGCCTGTTCCGTCTTGTGTCTGCACACTTCTGGGACTGCACACTCCAGGGCCTACACACACCTGGGCCGGCACGAACATTGGCCGGTACACTCCTGGGCCTGCCTTGGCTTGGCCTGCACCCTCCTCTGTCTGCACACTCTTGGGCCTGCACAGCCCTGGGCCTTTCCTCTCCTGGGCCTGCCCAGAATTTTACTGGCCCTCTCCTGGACCTGCAAACCCTTGGGCCTGCACCCTCCTCTGTCTGCACACTCCTGGGCCTGCACAGCCCTGGGCCTGTACACTACTGGGCTTGCATACTCCTGTCTCTGCACACTCTGAAGTCTAAACACACCTGGGCCTGCACACTCCTGTGCCTGTACACTCCTGGGCCTGCCCTGGCCTGGGCCTGCACCCTACTGGGCCTGAACACTCCTCTCTCTGCACACTGCTGGGCCGGCCCTCTCCTGGACCTGCACACTCTTGGGACTGCACACTCCTAAGCCTGCACACTCCTGGGCCTGTTCCGGCTTGTGTCTCTACACCTCTGGGCCTGCACACTCCAGGGCCGCGCACACCTGGGCCTCCACACATCTGGGCCTCTACACTCCTGGGCCAGTACACTCGAGTGCCTGCTCCACCCCGTGTCTGCACACTCCTGAGACTGCACAGTACTGGGTCTGCACACTCCATGGCCTGAACACTTCTAGACCTGTTCCTTCTTGTGTCTGCACACCTCTGGGACTGCACACTCCAGGGCCTGCACACACCTGGTTCAGCAAGATCCTCGGCCGGTACACCCCTGGGCCTGCCCTGGCCAGGGCCTGCACCCTACTGGGCATGCACACTCCTCTGTCTGCACACTTCTGGACCTTCCCTTGCCTTGGCCTTCCCTGGCCTGGGCCTGCACACTCCTAGGCCTGTTCCCACCTGTGCTGGCACAATCCTGGGACAGCACAATCCTCTCCCTGCATACTCCTGGGCCTGTACGAACCTGGGCCTGTACAGCCCTGGGCCTGCTAAGGCCCGGGCCTGCACACTAATGGGCCTGCACACTCCTGGGAATACACCCTCCTGTGCCTGCACACTCCTCTGTCGGTACACTCCTGGGTCTGCTCATCCCAGAGCCTGCACACGCCAGGGCCTCTACACACCTGGGCCTGTACATTCGAGTGCCTGCTCCACCCCGTGTCTGCACACTCCTTAGAATGCACAGTCCTGGGTCTGCACACACCTTGGCCGCACACTCCTAGACCTATTCCGCTTTATGTATGCACACCTCTGGGACTGCACACTCCAGGGCGTGCACACAACTGGGCCGGCATCAACCTGGGCCTGTACACTCCTGGGACTGCACACTCCAGGGCTTGCACACTCCTGGGCCTGCACAGCCCTGGACCTGTACACTGCTCGGCTGCACGCTCCTGTCCCTGCACACACTGGTGTCAGCACACTCCAGGGCCTGCATACTCCTGGGACTGCACAGCCCTAGGCCTGTACACTCCTGGTCCTGCCCTGGCCTGGGCCTGCACCCTACAGTGCCTGCACACTCCTCTGTCTGCACACTCCAGGGCCTGCCCACACCTGGGCCGGCACGAACCTGGGCATGTACACTCCTGGGACTGCACCCTCCAGGGTCAGCACACTCCTAGGCCTGCAGAGCCCTAGGCGTGTACACACCTGGGGCTGCACACCCCTGTCTCTGCACACTCTGGTGTCTGCACACTCCTGGACCTGCACACTCTTGGACATGCACACTCCTGGGCCTGCTCTTCCCAGAGCATGCACACACCTGGGCCTCTACACTCCTGGGCCAGTACACTCGAGTGCCTGTTCCACCCTATGTCTGCACACTCCTGGGACTGCACAGTCCTGGGTATGCACACTCGTGGGACTGCACACCCCAGGGCCTGCACACACATGGGCCGGCACGAACCTTGGCCTTTACACGCCTGGGGCTGACACTCTAGGGCCTGCACACTCCGGGGACTGCACAGCCCTAGGCCTGCACACTCCTGGTCCTGCCCTGGCCTGGGCCTGCACCCTACAGTGCCTGCACACTCCTCTGTCTGCACACACCTGGGCCGGCACGAACCTGGGCATGTACACTCCTGAGAATGCACACTCCAGGGTCAGCACACTCCTAGGCCTGCAGAGCCCAAGGCCTGTACACTCCTGGGGCTGCACACTCCTGTCTCTGCACACTCTGGTGTCTGCACACTCCTGGACCTGCACACTCTTGGACCTGCACACTCCTGGGCCTGCTCTTCCCAGAGCCTGCACACAACTGGGCCTCTACACTCCTGGGCCAGTCCACTCGAGTGCCTGTTCCACCCCATGTCTGCACACTCCTGGGACTGCACAGTCCTGGGTATGCACACTCGTGGGCCTGGTCCGTCTTGTGTCTGCAAACTTCTGAAATTGCACACTCCAGGGCCTGCACACACCTGGGCCGGCACGAATCTAGGACTGTACACTCCTGGACATGCACACAATTGGGCCTGCTCACTCCTGGGCCTGCCCTGGCCTGGGCCCGCACAATCCCTCGTCTGCACACTCCTGGCCCTGCACACTACCAGGTCTGCACAATCCTTGGCCTGTTCACACCTGTGTCGGCACACTCCTGGGCCTGTACACTTCTGGGCCTGCCCTGGCCTGAGCCTGTACCCTCCTTGTCCTGCACATTCCTCTGTCTGCACACTACTGTGCCTGCACATTCCTGAGCCTGCAAACTCCAGCGACTGCACATACATGGTCCTGTACACTTCTGGGCCTGCACACTTCTGGCCCTGCACACTCCTGGGCCTTCCTTCTCCTGGGCCCACACTATCCCTTGTCTGCACACTCCTGGGCCTGCACAGCCCTGGGCCTGTTCCTTCTTGTTTCTGCACACCTCTGGGACTGCACACTCCAGAGCCTGCACACAACTGGGTCAGCACGAACCTGGGCCGGTACACCCCTGGGCCTGCCCTGGCCAGGGCCTGCACCCTACTGGGCCTGCACACTCATCTGTCTGCACACTCCTGATCCTTCCCTGGCCTTGGCCTTCCCTGCCCTGGGCCTCCACACTCCTAGGCCTGTTCCCACCTGTGCTGGCATACTCCTGGGACAGCACACTCCTGTGCCTGCACACTCCTGGGCCTGCACACTCTTGGGGCTACGCATCCCAGAGCCTGCACACACCTGGGCCTCTGCATTCCTGGGCCAGTACACTCGTCTGCCTGCTCCCCCCCGTATCTGCACACTCACGGGACTGCACAGTCCTGGGTCAGCACACTCCTTGGCCTGCACCCTCCAAGGCCTGTTCCGTCTTGTGTCTGCACACCTCTGTGACTGCACACTCCAGGGCCTGCACACACCTGAGCCGGGACGAACCTGGGCCTTTACACGCCTGGGGCTGCACACTCCAGGGTCTACACACTCCTGGGACTGCACAGCCCTAGGCCTGTACACTCCTGGTCCTGCCCTGGCCTGGGCCTGCTCCCTAAAGTGCCTGCACACTCCTCTGTCTGCACACTCCAGGGCCTGCATACTCCTGGGCCTCTACACTCCTGGGTCAGTACACTCGTGTCCTGCTCCCCCCCGTGTCTGCACACTCCTGGGACTGCACAGTCCTGGGTCTGCACACTCCTTGGCCAGCACACTCCTGGGCCTGTTCCGTCTTGTGTCTGCACAGCTCTGGGACTGCACACTCCAGGGCCTGCACACAACTGTGCCGGCAAGAACCTGGGCCTGTACACTCCTGGGTCTGCCCTGGCCTGGGCCTGCACCCTACTGGGCCTGCACACTCCTCTGTCTGCACACTCCTGGGCCTGCACATTCCAGGGCCTGCTGACTCCTTTGTCTGCACACTCTTGGGCCTGCCCTCTCCTGGGCCTGCACACTCTTGCGACTGCACACACCCAGGCCTGCACACTGCTGGACCTGCGCACACCTGGGCCTGCACGAACCTGGGCCTGCACACACCTATGCCTGAACACTCCTGGGCCTACACAATCCTGCTCCTGCTACCTATTATAACTACACACTCCTGGGAATGCACACTCCAGGGCCTGCCCTCTCCTGGTGCGGCAAGAACCTGGGCCTGTACACTCCTGGGCCTGCCCTGGCCTGGGCCTGCACCTTCCTCTGTCTGCACACTCCTGCGCCTGCACAGCCCTGGTCTGTACACTCCTGGGCCTGTACACTCCTGGGCCTGCCCTGGCCTGGGCCTGCACCCTACTGGGCCTATACATTCCTCTGTCTGCACACTGCTGGGCCGGCCCTCACCTGGACATGCACACTCTTGGGCCTGCACACTCCTGGGCCTGCACACTCCTGGGCCTGTTCCGTCTTGTGTCTGCACACCTCTGGGCCTGCACACTCCAGGGCCGGCAAGGACCTGGGCCTGTACACTCCTGGGCCTTCCCTGGCCTGGGCCGACACACTACTGGGCCCGCACACTCCAGGAACTGCACTCTCATTGGCCTACACACTCTAGGATCTGCACAATGTTGGGCCTGAACACACCTGGGCCTGGTATACTGCTGGATCTGCACACTCCTCTGCCTGCACACTGCTGGGCCTGCACACTCCTGTCTCTGCACACTCCAGTTTCTGCACACTCCTGGGCCTGCACACTCCTGGGCCTGTACACTTCTGGGCCTGCCCTGGCCTGGGCCTGTACCCTCCTTGTCCTGCACATTCCTCTGTCTGGACACTACTGGGCCTGCACATTCCTGAGCCTGCAAACTCCAGAGACTGCACACACATGGGCCTGTACACTCCTGGGCCTGCACACTTCTGGCCCTACACACTCCTGGGCCTGCACACTTCTGGCCCTGCACACTCCTGGGCCTTCCTTCTCCTGGGCCCACACTATCCCTTGTCTGCACACTCCTGGACCTGCACACTCCTGGGCTTACCACTCCTGGGCCTGACCCCAATTGAGCTGACCCTGTCCTTGACCTGAACACTCTTGGGCTTGCACACTACTGGGCCTGCGCCCACATGTGCCCGCACACACCTGGGCCTGCACACTCCTCGGTATGCTCCCTCCAGTGCCTTCACACACCTGGGCATGCACACACCTGGGCCTGCACACTCCAGGGCCTGGACACTCCGGGCCTGCCCTCTCCTAGGCCTGCACAGTCCTGGGACAGCACACACCTGGGCCTACACACTCCTGGACCTGCGCACTCCTAGGCCTGAGTGAACCTGGACATGTACACTCCTGGGCCTGCCCTATCCTAGGCCTGAACACACCTGGATCTTCAGACTTCTGGCCTGCTCCCTCCTGCGCCGTTACACTTCTGGGACTGCACACTCCTGGGCCTGCACACTCCTGGACCTGTACACTCCTGGCCTGCCCTAGCCTGTGCCTGCTCCCTCATGTATCTGCACACTCTCAGGCCTGCCTTATCCTAGGTCTGCACACTCCTGGGCCTGCTCCCTCCTGTGCCATCACACTTCTGGGACTGCACACTTGTGTGCCTGCAAACTCCTGGTCCTGAACACTCCTGGGCCTGAACACTACTGGCCCCGCACACTCTTGGGCCTGCACACTTCTGGCCCTGCGCACTCCTGGGCCTGCCTTCTCCTGGGCCCGCACTATCCCTAGTCTGCACACTCCTGGGCCTGCACTCTTCTGGGCCTTCCCTCTCCTGGGCCTGCCCCCAATTTGGCCGGCCCTCTCCTGGACCTGTACATTCTTGGGCCTTCACACTACTGGGCCTGCTCCCACTTGTGCCTACACACACCTGGGCCTGCACACTCCTGGGCCTTTCTTCCCCTGGGCGTGCCCCCAATTTTACTGGCCCTCTGCTGGACCTGCACACAATTGGGCCTGCACTCTCCAATGTCTGCACACTCCTGGGCCTGCACAGCCCTGGGCCTGTACACTTCTGGGCTTGCATACTCCTGTCTCTGCACACTCTGGTGTCTACACACTCCTAGGCTTGCACACTCATGTGCCTGTACACTCCTGGGCCTGCCCTGGCCTGAGCCTGCACCGTACTGGGCCTGCACACTCCTGGGCCTGCACACTCCCGGACCTGTACACTCCTGGACCTTCCCTGGCCTGGGCATTCCCTGGCCTGGGCCTGCACACTCCTAGCCCTGTTCCCACCTGTGCTGGCACACACCTGGGACAGCATACTCCTGTGCCTGCACACTCCTGGGCCTGCACGAACCTGGGCCTGTACACTCCTGGGCTTGCCCTGGCTTGGGTCTGCACACTAATGGGCCTGCACACTCCTGGTAATACACCCTCCTGTGCCTGCACACTCCTCTGTCGGCACACTCCTAGGCCTGTTCATCCCAGAGCCTGCACACACCTGGGCCTCTACATTCCTGGGCCAGTACACACGTCTGCCTGCTCACCCCCGTATCTGCACACTCCTGGAAATGCACAGTCCTGGGTCTGCACACTCCTTGGCCTGCACACTCCAAGGCCTGTTCCGTCTTGTGACTGCGCACCTCTGGAACTGCACACTCCTGGGCCTGCACACACCTGGGCCGGCACGAACCTTGGCCTTTACACGCCTGGGGCTGACACTCTAGGGCCTGCACACTCCGGGGACTGCACAGCCCTAGGCCTGCACACTCCTGGTCCTGCCCTGGCCTGGGCCTGCACCCTACAGTGCCTGCACACTCCTCTGTCTGCACACACCTAGGCCGGCACGAATCTGGGCCTGTACACTCCTGGGCCTGCCCTGGCCTGGGCCTGCACCCTCCTCTGTCCTGCACACTCCTGGACCTGAGCACTACTGGCCCTGCACACTCTTGGGCCTGCACGCTCCTGGGCCTGTTCCGTCTTGTGTATGCACACCTCTAGGACTGCACACTCCAGGGCGTGCACACACCTGGGCTGGCACGAATCTGGGCCTGTAAACTTCTGGGACTGCACAATCCAGAGCCTGCACACTCCTGGGCCTGCACAGCCCTGGGCCTGTACACTGCTCGACTGCACATTCCTGTCTCTGCACACTCTGGTGTCTGCACACACTTGGGCCTGCACACTCCTGGGCCTGCACACTCCTGGGGCTGCACATCCCAGAGCCTGCACAAACCTAGGCCGGCACGAATCTGGGCCTGTACACTCCTGGGCCTGCCCTGGCCTGGGCATGCACCCTCCTCTGTCCTGCACACTCCTGGACCTGAGCACTACTGGCCCTGCACACTCTTGGGCCTGCACGCTCCTGGGCCTGCACGCTCCTGGGCCTTTCCTAGCCTGGGCCTGCCCCCAATTCCGCCGGCCCTCTCCTGGACCTGCACACTGCAGTGTCTGCACACTCCTGGGCCCGCACACTCCTGGGCCTGCACACTCCTGGACCTGTCCTGTCCCTGGCACCAGCCTCCTTCACCCCAGCGGTGCCACTCACACGGCTGCGGCGTCTAGCCAGGATCCCCCAACCGAAACCCCTCCCGAGGGACCCCCTCGCCGGCCCCCAGGGAAGCAGCGGGGCTCTCTTACCTGCGAGGCGGAGACGTAGTCCAGCTGCAGCCTGACGTCCAGCTGCCTGGCGTGCAGGGCCAGCGTGCATGAGGACAGCAGGATGGCCGTGATCGGCTGGAAGCTGCCCCCGGAGCCACTACCGCCCCTTGGGGAAGAGGAGGAGGAAAATCCACGTCAGTGCCAAGAACACAGGACCCGCCCACAGAGGGCCCCTCAGGTGTGACAACCCCAGAGGCGCCCGCAGCCGACCTGGGCTCAGAGCCACTTCTCTCGCGGAAGCTCAAGGACCTATGCTGAGCCTCCCTCTCCCTCCCTAAAGAGGGAAAACCCAGGGGTTTTCTAACTTTGCAGTCACTGTCCATGTATCAGCCATGTCTAGTTTACCTCCCCAGCACGGCAGACCCCCTCCCTGCCTTCCCCACCCCCTGCAGGCGGCTCTCGGGGGCTGGGGGGCGCCCTTCCTCCCTGAGGCCAGCCCTGCTGGGGCAGCAGGTGTAATAGAAAAGACCAGATCTCACTGCATATTAGATCTGTTCTTTTTCCTTGAACCCTCTGCTGTTTTCCAGGCTGTCTTACCAGCTCTGCACCGTTTGGAAAACAATGTTGCCTTCAGCCTGAAATTGACAGGAGAGCCTGTTCTCAAGGCTCTCATCCTTCAGGATACAACCTCTTTGCTCTCCTATACACACAACAAGCTGCAGAACAGAAAGTAACATTTGTTTTGTTAGAGGTTTTACAGGGGCCCCATGAGCTGACCCACAACTGCAAAGACAAAGAATTCCTGCACCAAGGACTTTGCACCAACCACCCACAACCCCTCTCCTTTTGAGTGTAAAAGGAGCCTGAAGTCTCACTCGGAGAAGGTGGCTCTCCAGGACATTAGCCTGCCATCTTCTCGGTCAGCTGGCTTTCCAAATAAACTCACTATTCTTTACCCTGACACCCCGACTCCCGATTTCTTGGCCTGTCGTGCGACTTGCGGAATGAGTGTGGCCTCGGAAACACAGGGAAGGAAAGCCAAGTCAGGACTCTCGCCCTCTGCCTCTGCTCAGAATACCACCAAGGGGTTGCTGGGACAGTGGACGGAAAACTGAGGCTGCAACACGACCATGAGCACTGGGCCTGGGTGGGAGAGATGGCGGGTGCTGTCCGAAGCGCACCCGGCCTCCTTCCGAGTCACATCACACCCACGTCCCCAGACCCAGGGAGGCCTGGAGCCCCACACAGCAGAGCGCATCCAAACCTGCAGATGCCCACTGACCGGTCCACTGTGCACCCTCTGGCGCCCTCCTCCCCGCTCCTCCTTCTGCCCCGCTGGCTCAGCCCTGGTCCCACCACATCCTCACCCAGGGCCAGCACTGCTGCAGGAACACCCTCGGCAGGCCGCCCAGCCTCACGCCCTCAGGTCCGCACACCTGGTTGGTGCAGCTCTGCCCCTTTCCAGCCCTCACCACCGACTCTCCAACCACCTGCTCTCCTGCTCTCCCGCACTCCGCCCCCAGTCCTACAGAGCGCCTCCCCTGGTCACGGCATCCTGCCCTCCAGGGCCGCCAGGGCCTGCACACTCCTGGGCCTGCACAGCGCTGGGCCTGTACATTCCTGGGCTTTCATACTCCTGTCTCTGCACACTCTGGTGTCTGCACACTCCTGGTCCTGCAGACTCCTGTGCCTGTACACTCCTGGGCCTGCCCTGGCCTGGTCCTGCACCCTACTTGGACTGCACAGACTTCTGTCTGCACACACCTGGACCTGTACACTCCTGGACCTTCCCTGGCCTGGGACTTCCCTGGCCTGGGCCTGCACACTCCTAGACCTGTTCCCACCTGTGCTGGCACACCCCTGGGACTGCACACTTCTGTGCCTGCACACTCCTGGGCCTGCACGAACATGGGCCTATTCACTCCTGGACCTTCCCTGACCTGGGCCTTCCCTGGCCTGGGCCTGCACACTCCTAGGCCTGTTCCCCCCCGTATCTGCACACTCCTTGGCCTGCACAGTCCTGGGCCTGTACACTCCTGGGCCTGCCCTGGCCTGGGCCTGCACCTTCCTCTGTCTGCACACTCCTGTGCCTGCACAGCCCTGGCCTGTACACTCCTGGGCCTGTACACTCCTGGGCCTGCCATGGCCTGGGCCTGCACCCTACTGGACCTGTACACTCCTCTGTCTGCACACTGCTGGGCCGGCACTCTCCTGGACATGCACACTCTTGGGCCTGCACACTCCTGGGCCTGCACACTCCTGGGCCTGTTCCGTCTTGTGTCTGCACACCTCTGGGCCTGCACACTCCAGGGCCTGCACACACCTGGGCCTCCACACACCTGGGCCTCTACATTCCTGGGCCAGCACACTCGAGTGCCTGCTCCACCCCGTGTCTGCACACTCCTGAGACTGCACAGTCCTGGGTCTGCACACTCCTTGGCCTGCACACTCCTAGGCCTTATCCGTCTTGTGTCTGCACACCTCTGGGACTGCACACTCCAGGCCTGCACACACCTGGGCCGGCAAGGACCTGGGCCTGTACACTCCTGGGCCTTCCCTGGCCTGGGCCGACACACTACTGGGCCCGCACACTCCAGGAACTGCACTCTCATTGGCCTACACACTCCAGGATCTGCACAATTTTGGGCCTGAACACACCTGGGCCTGGTATACTGCTGGATCTGCACACTCCTGTGCCTGCACACTGCTGGGTCTGCACACTCCTGTCTCTGCACACTCCAGTGTCTGCACACTCCTGGGCCTGCACACTCCTGGGCCTGTACACTCCTAGGCTTGTTTCCGTCTGTCCGGCACACCCCTGGGGCTGCACACGGCTGCACACTCCTGGGGCGGCACACTCTGGGTCTGCCCACTTCTCTCCCTGCACACTCCTGGGCCTGCCCTTTCCTGGGTCCGCACAATCCCTCGTCTGCACACTCCTGGCCCTGCACACTACCAGGTCTGCACAATCCTTGGCCTGTTCACACCTGTGTCGGCACACACCTGGGCCTGTACACTTCTGGGCCTGCCCTGGCCTGAGCCTGTACCCTCCTTGTCCTGCACATTCCTCTGTCTGCACACTACTGGGCCTGCACATTCCTGAGCCTGCAAACTCCAGCGACTGCACACACATGGTCCTGTACACTCCTGGGCCTGCACACTTCTGGCCCTGCACACTCCTGGGCCTTCCTTCTCCTGGGCCCACACTATCCCTTGTCTGCACACTCCTGGGCCTGCACACTCCTGAGCTTACCACTCCTGGGCCTGACCCCAATTGAGCTGACCCTGTCCTTGACCTGCACACTCTTGGGCTTGCACAATACTGGGCCTGCGCCCACATGTGCCCGCACACACCTGGGCCTGCACACTCCTCGGTATGCTCCCTCCTGTGCCTTTACACTCCTGGGCATGCACACTCCTGGGCCTGCACACTCCAGGGCCTGCCCTCTCCTAGGCCTGCACAGTCCTGGGACAGCACACACCTGGGCCTCACACTCCTGGACCTGCGCACTCCTAGGCCTGAATGAACCTGCACATGTACACTCCTGGGCCTGCCCTATCCTAGGCCTGAACACTCCTGGATCTTCAGACTTCTGGCCTGCTCAATCCTGCGCCATTACACTTCTGGGACTGCACACTCCTGGGCCTGCACAGCCCTGGGCCTGTACACTCCTGGGCTTGCATACTCCTGTCTCTGCACACTCTGGTGTCCGCACACACCTGGGCCTGCACACTCCCATGCCTGTACACTCCTGGGCCTGCCCTAACATGGGCCTGCACCCTACTGGGCCTACACACTCCTAGGCCTGTTCCCACGTATGCCGGCACACTCCTGGGACTGCACACTCCTGGGCCTGCACAAACCTGGGCCTGCACACACCTATGCCTGTACACTCCTCGGCCTGCACCCTCCTCGGCCTGCACACTCCTGGTCCTCCTCTCTCCTGTGTCTGCACACCCTAGGTCCTGCCCCCTCCTGGGCCTGCACACCAGCCCTCTGTGGGGCCCTTCCTTTGCTGAGTCTGTGCATGAGCTCCCTGTGATGCCAGCCCGCAGAGGTGACAGGTGCAGTAGGTGTTTGTGGTTCTAGAGACATGATGGCTTTCCTAGGAAGCCGGGTCCAGAATGATCCCCACTGCGCCGATGGGGGATTGGGGAGACCCTGAGAAGCAGGTGGCTTGTCCAGGGTGACAGCACTGCTGGCGGGGGAGCCGGGTCTGAACCCAGCTGTGTCGTCAGAGCTGTGACCCTGGCTGCATCCAGGTCTCCCCAGGGCTATAGGAGGGGCCGAGTTGGTGTCACTGGGTGGACATGGCATGGGGTGGGAAGTGAACCATCAGCAGCCCAGAGAGGCCCTTGGGGAACTTTGTGTAAGGAGGAAACTTGGGGAAGGGGATCCCAGGAAGTGACCTCACTTCCCTGGCAACAGAGCCCAACAGAACTTGGAACCCAGGTCACCAGGCACCCGCTCTGTAGAGAAGGACACTTCTCAACTGACTTGGCTGGTGAACTCAGCTCAGCTCAGACATGTTTTGTTGCATCCCAAGATCCCGAGGTCGCGGCCCCCGGAAAGCCCGCAGCAACGGCCTTTGCCAACAGTGCCGACAGTGGGTCGGGTCTCACCCCAGGCGCCTCTGGCCTTTTGGCCAGAGGGACCGAAAGGTAACACAGGGAGGCCCAGGGCAGGCCCGCCCAGGCCGGGCCACCACTCAGACCCTACCCGGGTGGCCCCACGGCCCCTTCCTGACTGGTGGCGGTGGGGCAGTCATGTTGGGGGGGGGTCCTGCCTCAAGCAACAGCAGGCTGAGGAAGGGTCAGAGGCCTGGGGGGCCGACCATGTCCCCAACCTGGGTCCAAGTGGGCTGGCTGGGATGTGGAGAACCGGGGCAGGGCCCTGCTGCCCGAGGTGGCGCCCATGCCCTAGGGTGTGTCTCTTGCCTCCCGGGTGACTGAGATGACCAAGGTCCCAGTCTGATCTGGCAGCAGAGGGTCGAGTCGGGCAGAAACAGGAGTGGTCCTGGCCGGGCAGGGCTCTGAGACCTCCGGGCCGGGCCGGGCCGGCTGCCGGTCACTGTCATTGCAGAGCCAGACACCGCAGGATCCGGGGAACCAGGACACTCATGCCACCTCCCCAAGTGAGGGGCTGGTGTGCCACACTGTGGAAGGCCAGCACAGGCTCCGGAAGAGTCTGGGTATGAAGGGCTCCCCACCACCACGGCCTCCTGCCCAGACATCGCCCAGGTCTCTCCCCAGGATCTTGCCCAGGGCTGAGGGGCAGCTCAGCACCCCCGGCTCTGACCTGGACCACCATGCCCACCTCCCGGGGATTCAGGTAGAGGACCAGGAGCCCCCCGAAGCAGAGCCCAAAGGTGAGAAGGGCGGGGCCGGTGCGGGTGTGTAGGTGAGGGAGGGCGGAGGGCTGGGCCACACAAGGAGGCATCCCCAAAGTCTGCTGTTGGGACCAGAGCAAAGACTGGCCTCAGACCACCTGTCTGGAAGAATTCAGGCACAGAACAAGTGCCTGTGGGCACTTGCTCAGTGGGAGCTGTCTGCAAAGCTCTGGGAAGATTTCTGTCCTTGAAAAGGCACGTGGAAAGGGAGGCATGTGGGTACCTTTTTCCAGGCTGTGCCTGAGCACAACCACTAGACTTAAAGCTCTCTCCACGTCCAACAGTTACAGGTCCAGAGCAGGCAGGGGCAGGGGAAGACGCCAGAGAACAAAAACAGGACCACCAGGGTCCAGCAGGAGACCGCGAACTCCCTCCAGCTGCTCCTGCTGAACATGAAGATCCTGCTGCTCCAGCTGCATATGAAGAGCCTGCCATTCCTGCTGATCTAGCCGCTCCTGAAGAGCCTGCCGCTCCTGCTGATCTAGCCGCTCCTGAAGAGCCTGCCGCTCCTGAAGAGCCTGCCGCTCCTGAACAGCCTGCCGCTCCTGCTGATCTAGCCGCTCCTGAAGAGCCTGCAGCTCCTGAAGAGCCTGCTGCTCCTGCTGATCTTGCTGCTCCTGAATAGCCTGCAGTTCCTGCACCTGCAGCTGGGCCGCTGGGCAGTGGAGAACCATTTCAGGCATCATCACCCCCTAGGGCTGAGCCCCCTCTGCCCCCTCCTACACCTTCTCCAAAATCCCACCATGAATCCCCTCCCCTACCCGAAGTTGACTTCCCTACCCCTGAATTTGCTTTTGTTTGTTTTTCTTTAGTTTAGTTTTTTGTTTTACATCATTTATGGCATCCTATATTTTTCCATTTCCCACTTCCTTTAATAAAATACAGATTTTTTCCCTTTTAAATTGTGCATTTCAGGAACATTAAGTGCATTCCCATGCTGTCCGACCATCACTACCATGTAGTTTTATGCTATTTATGCTATTTATGCCCGTGAATACATCCCACCACGGCCTCAAACCCCTCATCTGAGGACGGACTGATGCCTGAAATGGTGGGAGATGACAGGTGTGGGCACGTTGCTGGGATCAGAGTTGATCCCAGGGAACCCACTTTATTGATGGGCAGCAGGTTCAGTGTCCAGGTGCTCTGTTCCGGGGAGGGCGGCTAGAGACGTGCAGAGTCCCCTCCCAGCGGTCCCCGTGCCTGTGTTGGGCACTGACCATCAAGGGGGGCCTGGTGAATGAACCGGACGCTAGAAAGGGACACCCCTAACTCCCCCAATTTGGAAGCCGGGGCTCCTTCTCCCTGCTGAGTGATGTGGTAACTGAGAATTTCACACCCCCCACGCCCTAGCAGAAACTTCTCCTCTCACAGAGCCCACCCTCCCATGGGTCCCACTTTCCCCTGAACCCAGAGGCAGAGCCCCTCTGCCAGACAAGGGATGGGTAGGAGGGCTGGCTGCAACCTTACGGGAGTGGGCGTGCACCGTGCTTGACCCCTGAGCTCCCAGCTGTGCAGCAGAGGCCCAGGGAGGACTTGCCAGGGAGGGCCACAGGGCAGGGGCAGGGCTGAGTTCTGCATGAATCCCGACTATGCGGGGGCCGAGGGACCTGGTTTTGAGCCACGCCCTGGGTCTGGGCACGATGCCTTGGGTGATCCCACAAGGGAGACCTCTCTGCTCTCATTGTTCAGATGGGAAGACATGAGCCTGCCCACCTGAAGCGACGCCCTGCTTCCCCAATTGGGAAGCAGGAGGCTGAGTTGGACTGGGCCCCACAATCTTCAAGGAAGATTGCTCCCCCCAAGGTTGGCTCTCTGGGTATAAACCTGGGCAAGGGAGTCCCGACTACCCCCTGCACCTGCTCTGTGCTGGTAACCTCAGTACACAGAAGCCTTGAGTCTCAGTCCACCCAGGAACCAAACGTTCACCCACCTACAGCAGAGACACCTGAGGCTCAAAGAGGAAGGTCTGCCCTGGAGATGGTGTGGAGGCCCAAGTCTCAGAAGACAGGTGAAACCAGGGTCTCAAGGATACTGCACAAACAGGACTTCACTCTGAACTGGGAATGTTGTGGAAAGACCCTGGGGGCCAGGGTGGAGGAGATGGGAAGCAGACCAGAGCCCGGGGGAAGGCAGGGAGCCCCAGGAATGCCTCCATGCCCTCGGCACAGGGCAGGGGAGCAGCTCTGAAGATATGACAGCCGAGGCTGCCCAGGGGGCCTTCATCACTACCACTTTGCTCGGATGACCTCAACAGCCCCATGACCACACCCATTTGGCAGATGCAGACAGAGACACCAAGTTATCCACCAGGCTGACAAGGAGAGGAGCTGGGATCAAATCCAGGATCAGATTCCAAGTGCTCCGCTCGCTGGCCCCAGACTAAGCCTGCCTGCCAAAACCGACCACAGGGGCCCCCGCCTGGCACTCTATACCTCAGTGGGCTCCCCTGCTGAGCCATCCCATCCCATCCCATCACACTGAGACAAAAGCACAGAGGCCTGGGGTCCAGGAGACAGGACTGCTAGCAGGGCCAGGGTGGGCACGTTCTGCCCATCCCCCTTTGCTGCCCCAGCCCAGGTGTCAAGTGGAAGCCTGACTCACGTGGAAACTGGCAGTGGGTGGGAGAGACAGGATGCCCCTTAGTTTCCCTGGCAACTGCTGCAGAACTGAGTCTTTCAGGATAAATTCAAGTAAGGCCTCAGCTGCTGAAACACCCATTATTTCAAGGCTGGTTACCTTGGTGACCCAGGTGGTGAGGACGTGGTGGGAGGAGGGGGTGGAGAGGCCAGGCAGGGGGCCACCGGCTCAGAGGACAGACTGACCCTCAGACCTAGACATGACCCTGGTCACACACTGAGCCTTGAATTTCATCACACACTGACCTCGGATCCTGACACAGGGTGCCTGGCCCTTATCACAGACGAGCCCTGTTCCTGGTCCCAGACCGCCACCTGAGCTTGGCCGCGCAACCACCACGGAGAGACACTCAGCAAGTGGTGACTGCTACTTCTGTTGTCATCGTTGGGCCTTTAACGTGCGTCCCACTCACAGCTGACACCTAACGAATGTTATTCAGACTAACGTAACCGCAATGGGGGACTGTTCGCAAGGAGTCCTGGGGCCCACAGTGCTCGGCAGAGGCTCGCAGGACCCCCTTTGCTGGGTGGCCACAGGGCTCCTGGGCTGGGTGGGCAGTGAGAGGGCAGCAGAGGAGTGGGCAAGGCTGGGGGGTGGGCTGCCCCTCCAGGCCCAGAAGGAAGCAGCCATTCTCCCCCGGCTCAATGCCCCCTCTGTCTGGAAGCCTCACTTTCATCTCATTACCTGAAAAACTGAGCAAATTAACGGCAGCCAGGCAGCCTTGGCCACCCAGGAGACAGGGCACATGGTCAGGGGGCTCCCAGCCTCCTTCGTGCCGGCACGTGTGCCGGCACACTCCTGGGACTGCACACTGCTGGGCCTGCACACACCTACGCCTGTACACACCTTGGCCTACACAATCCTGCTCCTGCTTCCTATTGTACCTACACACTTCACGGCATGCACACTCCTGGACCTGCACACTCCTGGACCTTCCCTGTCCTGGGCCTGCACACACCTAGGCCTGATCCCACCTGTGCCGGCACACTCCTGGGACTGCACACTCCTGGGCCTGCACACACCTACGCCTGTACACACCTTCACCTACACAATCCTGCTCCTGCTTCCTATTGTACCTACACACTTCACGGCATGCACACTCCTGGGCCTGTACGAACCTGGGCCTGTACACTCCTGGGCCTGCCCTGGCCTGGGCCTGCACACTCCTGGGAATACACCCTCCTGTGCCTGCACACTCCTCTGTCGGCACACTCCTGGGCCTGCACACTCCTGGGCCTGCTCATCCCAGAGCCTGCACACACCTGGGCCTCTACACTCCTGGGCCAGTACACTCGAGTGCCTGCTCCACCCCGTGTCTCCACACTCCATAGAATGCACAGTCCTGGGTCTGCACACACCTTGGCCTACACACTCCTAGACCTATTCCGGCTTGTGTATGCACACCTCTGGGACTGCACACTCCAGGGCGTGCACACACCTGGGTCGGCACGAACCTGGCCTGTACATTCCTGGGACTGCACACTCCAGGGCCAGCACACTCCTGGGCCTGCACAGCCCTAGGCCTGTACATTCCTGGGCTTGAATACTCCTGTCTCTGCACACTCTGGTGTCTGCACACACCTGGGCCTGCACACTCCTGTGCCTGTACACTCCTGGGCCTGCCCTGGCCTCGTCCTGCACCCTACTTGGCCTGCACACTCCTCTGTCTGCACACTCCTGGACCTGTACACTCCTGGACCTTCCCTGGCCTGGGCCTTCCCTGGCCTGGGCCTGCACACTCCTAGGCCTGTTCCCACCTGTGCTGGCACACCCCTGGGACTGCACACTCCTGTGCCTGCACACTCCTGGGCCTGCACGAACCTGGGCCTCTTCATTCCTGGGCCTGCCCTGGCCAGGGCCTGCACACACCTGGGAATGCACCCTCCTGTGCCTGCACACTCCTCTGTCGGCACATTCCTGGGCCTGCACACTCCTGGGCCTGCTCATCCCAGAGCCTGTACACACCTGGTCCTCTATACTCCTGAGCCAGTACACTTGAGTGCCTGCACCACCCCGTGTCTGCACACTCCTGAGAATGCACAGTCCTGGGTCTGCACACTCCTTGGCCTGCACACTCCTAGGCCTGTTCCGTCTTGTGTCTGCACACCTTTGGGAATGCACACTCCAGGACCTGCACAGCCCTGGGTCTGTACACTCCTGGGGCTGCACACTTCTGTCTCTGCACTCTCAGGTGTCTGCACACACTTGGGCCTGTACACTCCTGTGCCTGTACACTCCTGGGGCTGCAAACTCCTGTCTCTGCACTCTCTGGTGTCTGCACACTCCTGGGCCGGCACACTCCTGTGCCTGTACACTCCTGTGCCTGCCCTGGCCTGGGCCTGCACACTCCAGGGTCTGCTGACTCCTGTGTCTGCACACTCCTGGGCCTGCACACTACTGGGTCTGCGCATCCCAGAGCCTGCATACACCTGGCCCTCTATATTCCTGGGCCAGTACAATTGTCTGCCTGCTCCCCCCAGTGTCTGCACACTCCTGGGGCTGCACAGTCCTGGGTCTGCACGTTCCTTGGCCTGCACACTCCTGGGCCTGTACCGTCTTGTGTCTGGCACACTTCTGGGCCTGCACACTCCAGGGCCTGCACACACCTGGGCCGGCACGAATCTGGGCCTGTACACCCCTGGGCCTGTCCTGGCATTGGCCTGCACCCTCCTCTGTCCTGCACACTCCTGGACCTGCCCAATCTTGAGCCTGCACAATCCTGGGCCTGCACACTCCTGGACCTGCCCAATCTTGAGCCTGCACAATCCTGGGCCTGCACACTCCTGGACCTGCACAATCTTGAGCCTGCACAATCCTGGGCCTGCACACTCCTGGGCCTGCCCGCTGTTGGCCCTGCACTCTCTTTGGCCTGCACACTCCTGGCCTGTTCCCTCCGTGCCTGCACACTCGTCGGCCTGCTCCCACCTATCCATGCACACTCCTGGGCCTGCTCACCCCAGAGCCTGCACACACCTGGGCCTCTACACTCCTGGGCCAGTACACTCGAGTGCCTGTTCCACCCCGTGTCTGTACACTCCTGACACTGCACAGTCCTGGGTCTGCACACTCTTGGGCCTGCACACTCCTGGGCCTGTTCTGTCTTGTGTCTGCACACTTCTGGGACTGCACACTCCAGGGCCTGCACACACCTGGGCCAGCACGAATCTGGGCCTGTACACTACTGGGCCTGCCCTGGCCTGGGCCTGCACCCTCCTCTGTCCTGCACACCCCTGGTCCTGAGCACTACTGGCCCTGCACACTCTTGGGCCTGCACATTCCTGGGCCTGCACGCTCCTGGGCCTTTCCTAGCCTGGGCCTGCCCCCAATTCCGCCGGCCCTCTCCTGGACCTGCACTCGGCAATTTCTGCACACTCCTGGGCCCGCACACTTCTGGCCCAGTTCCGTCTTGTGTCTGCACACTTCTGGGCCTGCACACTCCAGGGCCTGCACACACCTGGGCCTCCACACATCTGGGCCTCTACACTCCTGGGCCAGTACACTCGAGTGCTTGCTTCACCCCGTGTCTGCACACACCTGAGACTGCACAGTCCTGGGTCTGCACACTCCTTGGCCTGCACACTCCTAGGCCTGTTCCGTCTTGTGTCTGCACACTTCTGGGACTGCACACTCCAGGGCCTACACACACCTGGGCCGGCACGAACATTGGCCGGTACACTCCTGGGCCTGCCTTGGCTTGGCCTGCACCCTCCTCTGTCTGCACACTCTTGGGCCTGCACAGCCCTGGGCCTTTCCTCTCCTGGGCCTGCCCAGAATTTTACTGGCCCTCTCCTGGACCTGCAAACCCTTGGGCCTGCACCCTCCTCTGTCTGCACACTCCTGGGCCTGCACAGCCCTGGGCCTGTACACTACTGGGCTTGCATACTCCTGTCTCTGCACACTCTGAAGTCTAAACACACCTGGGCCTGCACACTCCTGTGCCTGTACACTCCTGGGCCTGCCCTGGCCTGGGCCTGCACCCTACTGGGCCTGAACACTCCTCTCTCTGCACACTGCTGGGCCGGCCCTCTCCTGGACCTGCACACTCTTGGGACTGCACACTCCTAAGCCTGCACACTCCTGGGCCTGTTCCGGCTTGTGTCTCTACACCTCTGGGCCTGCACACTCCAGGGCCGCGCACACCTGGGCCTCCACACATCTGGGCCTCTACACTCCTGGGCCAGTACACTCGAGTGCCTGCTCCACCCCGTGTCTGCACACTCCTGAGACTGCACAGTACTGGGTCTGCACACTCCATGGCCTGAACACTTCTAGACCTGTTCCTTCTTGTGTCTGCACACCTCTGGGACTGCACACTCCAGGGCCTGCACACACCTGGTTCAGCAAGATCCTCGGCCGGTACACCCCTGGGCCTGCCCTGGCCAGGGCCTGCACCCTACTGGGCATGCACACTCCTCTGTCTGCACACTTCTGGACCTTCCCTTGCCTTGGCCTTCCCTGGCCTGGGCCTGCACACTCCTAGGCCTGTTCCCACCTGTGCTGGCACAATCCTGGGACAGCACAATCCTCTCCCTGCATACTCCTGGGCCTGTACGAACCTGGGCCTGTACAGCCCTGGGCCTGCTAAGGCCCGGGCCTGCACACTAATGGGCCTGCACACTCCTGGGAATACACCCTCCTGTGCCTGCACACTCCTCTGTCGGTACACTCCTGGGTCTGCTCATCCCAGAGCCTGCACACGCCAGGGCCTCTACACACCTGGGCCTGTACATTCGAGTGCCTGCTCCACCCCGTGTCTGCACACTCCTTAGAATGCACAGTCCTGGGTCTGCACACACCTTGGCCGCACACTCCTAGACCTATTCCGCTTTATGTATGCACACCTCTGGGACTGCACACTCCAGGGCGTGCACACAACTGGGCCGGCATCAACCTGGGCCTGTACACTCCTGGGACTGCACACTCCAGGGCTTGCACACTCCTGGGCCTGCACAGCCCTGGACCTGTACACTGCTCGGCTGCACGCTCCTGTCCCTGCACACACTGGTGTCAGCACACTCCAGGGCCTGCATACTCCTGGGACTGCACAGCCCTAGGCCTGTACACTCCTGGTCCTGCCCTGGCCTGGGCCTGCACCCTACAGTGCCTGCACACTCCTCTGTCTGCACACTCCAGGGCCTGCCCACACCTGGGCCGGCACGAACCTGGGCATGTACACTCCTGGGACTGCACCCTCCAGGGTCAGCACACTCCTAGGCCTGCAGAGCCCTAGGCGTGTACACACCTGGGGCTGCACACCCCTGTCTCTGCACACTCTGGTGTCTGCACACTCCTGGACCTGCACACTCTTGGACATGCACACTCCTGGGCCTGCTCTTCCCAGAGCATGCACACACCTGGGCCTCTACACTCCTGGGCCAGTACACTCGAGTGCCTGTTCCACCCTATGTCTGCACACTCCTGGGACTGCACAGTCCTGGGTATGCACACTCGTGGGACTGCACACCCCAGGGCCTGCACACACATGGGCCGGCACGAACCTTGGCCTTTACACGCCTGGGGCTGACACTCTAGGGCCTGCACACTCCGGGGACTGCACAGCCCTAGGCCTGCACACTCCTGGTCCTGCCCTGGCCTGGGCCTGCACCCTACAGTGCCTGCACACTCCTCTGTCTGCACACACCTGGGCCGGCACGAACCTGGGCATGTACACTCCTGAGAATGCACACTCCAGGGTCAGCACACTCCTAGGCCTGCAGAGCCCAAGGCCTGTACACTCCTGGGGCTGCACACTCCTGTCTCTGCACACTCTGGTGTCTGCACACTCCTGGACCTGCACACTCTTGGACCTGCACACTCCTGGGCCTGCTCTTCCCAGAGCCTGCACACAACTGGGCCTCTACACTCCTGGGCCAGTCCACTCGAGTGCCTGTTCCACCCCATGTCTGCACACTCCTGGGACTGCACAGTCCTGGGTATGCACACTCGTGGGCCTGGTCCGTCTTGTGTCTGCAAACTTCTGAAATTGCACACTCCAGGGCCTGCACACACCTGGGCCGGCACGAATCTAGGACTGTACACTCCTGGACATGCACACAATTGGGCCTGCTCACTCCTGGGCCTGCCCTGGCCTGGGCCCGCACAATCCCTCGTCTGCACACTCCTGGCCCTGCACACTACCAGGTCTGCACAATCCTTGGCCTGTTCACACCTGTGTCGGCACACTCCTGGGCCTGTACACTTCTGGGCCTGCCCTGGCCTGAGCCTGTACCCTCCTTGTCCTGCACATTCCTCTGTCTGCACACTACTGTGCCTGCACATTCCTGAGCCTGCAAACTCCAGCGACTGCACATACATGGTCCTGTACACTTCTGGGCCTGCACACTTCTGGCCCTGCACACTCCTGGGCCTTCCTTCTCCTGGGCCCACACTATCCCTTGTCTGCACACTCCTGGGCCTGCACAGCCCTGGGCCTGTTCCTTCTTGTTTCTGCACACCTCTGGGACTGCACACTCCAGAGCCTGCACACAACTGGGTCAGCACGAACCTGGGCCGGTACACCCCTGGGCCTGCCCTGGCCAGGGCCTGCACCCTACTGGGCCTGCACACTCATCTGTCTGCACACTCCTGATCCTTCCCTGGCCTTGGCCTTCCCTGCCCTGGGCCTCCACACTCCTAGGCCTGTTCCCACCTGTGCTGGCATACTCCTGGGACAGCACACTCCTGTGCCTGCACACTCCTGGGCCTGCACACTCTTGGGGCTACGCATCCCAGAGCCTGCACACACCTGGGCCTCTGCATTCCTGGGCCAGTACACTCGTCTGCCTGCTCCCCCCCGTATCTGCACACTCACGGGACTGCACAGTCCTGGGTCAGCACACTCCTTGGCCTGCACCCTCCAAGGCCTGTTCCGTCTTGTGTCTGCACACCTCTGTGACTGCACACTCCAGGGCCTGCACACACCTGAGCCGGGACGAACCTGGGCCTTTACACGCCTGGGGCTGCACACTCCAGGGTCTACACACTCCTGGGACTGCACAGCCCTAGGCCTGTACACTCCTGGTCCTGCCCTGGCCTGGGCCTGCTCCCTAAAGTGCCTGCACACTCCTCTGTCTGCACACTCCAGGGCCTGCATACTCCTGGGCCTCTACACTCCTGGGTCAGTACACTCGTGTCCTGCTCCCCCCCGTGTCTGCACACTCCTGGGACTGCACAGTCCTGGGTCTGCACACTCCTTGGCCAGCACACTCCTGGGCCTGTTCCGTCTTGTGTCTGCACAGCTCTGGGACTGCACACTCCAGGGCCTGCACACAACTGTGCCGGCAAGAACCTGGGCCTGTACACTCCTGGGTCTGCCCTGGCCTGGGCCTGCACCCTACTGGGCCTGCACACTCCTCTGTCTGCACACTCCTGGGCCTGCACATTCCAGGGCCTGCTGACTCCTTTGTCTGCACACTCTTGGGCCTGCCCTCTCCTGGGCCTGCACACTCTTGCGACTGCACACACCCAGGCCTGCACACTGCTGGACCTGCGCACACCTGGGCCTGCACGAACCTGGGCCTGCACACACCTATGCCTGAACACTCCTGGGCCTACACAATCCTGCTCCTGCTACCTATTATAACTACACACTCCTGGGAATGCACACTCCAGGGCCTGCCCTCTCCTGGTGCGGCAAGAACCTGGGCCTGTACACTCCTGGGCCTGCCCTGGCCTGGGCCTGCACCTTCCTCTGTCTGCACACTCCTGCGCCTGCACAGCCCTGGTCTGTACACTCCTGGGCCTGTACACTCCTGGGCCTGCCCTGGCCTGGGCCTGCACCCTACTGGGCCTATACATTCCTCTGTCTGCACACTGCTGGGCCGGCCCTCACCTGGACATGCACACTCTTGGGCCTGCACACTCCTGGGCCTGCACACTCCTGGGCCTGTTCCGTCTTGTGTCTGCACACCTCTGGGCCTGCACACTCCAGGGCCGGCAAGGACCTGGGCCTGTACACTCCTGGGCCTTCCCTGGCCTGGGCCGACACACTACTGGGCCCGCACACTCCAGGAACTGCACTCTCATTGGCCTACACACTCTAGGATCTGCACAATGTTGGGCCTGAACACACCTGGGCCTGGTATACTGCTGGATCTGCACACTCCTCTGCCTGCACACTGCTGGGCCTGCACACTCCTGTCTCTGCACACTCCAGTTTCTGCACACTCCTGGGCCTGCACACTCCTGGGCCTGTACACTTCTGGGCCTGCCCTGGCCTGGGCCTGTACCCTCCTTGTCCTGCACATTCCTCTGTCTGGACACTACTGGGCCTGCACATTCCTGAGCCTGCAAACTCCAGAGACTGCACACACATGGGCCTGTACACTCCTGGGCCTGCACACTTCTGGCCCTACACACTCCTGGGCCTGCACACTTCTGGCCCTGCACACTCCTGGGCCTTCCTTCTCCTGGGCCCACACTATCCCTTGTCTGCACACTCCTGGACCTGCACACTCCTGGGCTTACCACTCCTGGGCCTGACCCCAATTGAGCTGACCCTGTCCTTGACCTGAACACTCTTGGGCTTGCACACTACTGGGCCTGCGCCCACATGTGCCCGCACACACCTGGGCCTGCACACTCCTCGGTATGCTCCCTCCAGTGCCTTCACACACCTGGGCATGCACACACCTGGGCCTGCACACTCCAGGGCCTGGACACTCCGGGCCTGCCCTCTCCTAGGCCTGCACAGTCCTGGGACAGCACACACCTGGGCCTACACACTCCTGGACCTGCGCACTCCTAGGCCTGAGTGAACCTGGACATGTACACTCCTGGGCCTGCCCTATCCTAGGCCTGAACACACCTGGATCTTCAGACTTCTGGCCTGCTCCCTCCTGCGCCGTTACACTTCTGGGACTGCACACTCCTGGGCCTGCACACTCCTGGACCTGTACACTCCTGGCCTGCCCTAGCCTGTGCCTGCTCCCTCATGTATCTGCACACTCTCAGGCCTGCCTTATCCTAGGTCTGCACACTCCTGGGCCTGCTCCCTCCTGTGCCATCACACTTCTGGGACTGCACACTTGTGTGCCTGCAAACTCCTGGTCCTGAACACTCCTGGGCCTGAACACTACTGGCCCCGCACACTCTTGGGCCTGCACACTTCTGGCCCTGCGCACTCCTGGGCCTGCCTTCTCCTGGGCCCGCACTATCCCTAGTCTGCACACTCCTGGGCCTGCACTCTTCTGGGCCTTCCCTCTCCTGGGCCTGCCCCCAATTTGGCCGGCCCTCTCCTGGACCTGTACATTCTTGGGCCTTCACACTACTGGGCCTGCTCCCACTTGTGCCTACACACACCTGGGCCTGCACACTCCTGGGCCTTTCTTCCCCTGGGCGTGCCCCCAATTTTACTGGCCCTCTGCTGGACCTGCACACAATTGGGCCTGCACTCTCCAATGTCTGCACACTCCTGGGCCTGCACAGCCCTGGGCCTGTACACTTCTGGGCTTGCATACTCCTGTCTCTGCACACTCTGGTGTCTACACACTCCTAGGCTTGCACACTCATGTGCCTGTACACTCCTGGGCCTGCCCTGGCCTGAGCCTGCACCGTACTGGGCCTGCACACTCCTGGGCCTGCACACTCCCGGACCTGTACACTCCTGGACCTTCCCTGGCCTGGGCATTCCCTGGCCTGGGCCTGCACACTCCTAGCCCTGTTCCCACCTGTGCTGGCACACACCTGGGACAGCATACTCCTGTGCCTGCACACTCCTGGGCCTGCACGAACCTGGGCCTGTACACTCCTGGGCTTGCCCTGGCTTGGGTCTGCACACTAATGGGCCTGCACACTCCTGGTAATACACCCTCCTGTGCCTGCACACTCCTCTGTCGGCACACTCCTAGGCCTGTTCATCCCAGAGCCTGCACACACCTGGGCCTCTACATTCCTGGGCCAGTACACACGTCTGCCTGCTCACCCCCGTATCTGCACACTCCTGGAAATGCACAGTCCTGGGTCTGCACACTCCTTGGCCTGCACACTCCAAGGCCTGTTCCGTCTTGTGACTGCGCACCTCTGGAACTGCACACTCCTGGGCCTGCACACACCTGGGCCGGCATGAACCTTGGCCTTTACACGCCTGGGGCTGACACTCTAGGGCCTGCACACTCCGGGGACTGCACAGCCCTAGGCCTGCACACTCCTGGTCCTGCCCTGGCCTGGGCCTGCACCCTACAGTGCCTGCACACTCCTCTGTCTGCACACACCTAGGCCGGCACGAATCTGGGCCTGTACACTCCTGGGCCTGCCCTGGCCTGGGCCTGCACCCTCCTCTGTCCTGCACACTCCTGGACCTGAGCACTACTGGCCCTGCACACTCTTGGGCCTGCACGCTCCTGGGCCTGTTCCGTCTTGTGTATGCACACCTCTAGGACTGCACATTCCAGGGAGTGCACACACCTGGGCTGGCACGAATCTGGGCCTGTAAACTTCTGGGACTGCACAATCCAGAGCCTGCACACTCCTGGGCCTGCACAGCCCTGGGCCTGTACACTGCTCGACTGCACATTCCTGTCTCTGTACACTCTGGTGTCTGCACACACTTGGGCCTGCACACTCCTGGGCCTGCACACTCCTGGGGCTGCACATCCCAGAGCCTGCACAAACCTAGGCCGGCACGAATCTGGGCCTGTACACTCCTGGGCCTGCCCTGGCCTGGGCATGCACCCTCCTCTGTCCTGCACACTCCTGGACCTGAGCACTACTGGCCCTGCACACTCTTGGGCCTGCACGCTCCTGGGCCTGTTCCGTCTTGAGTATGCAGACCTCGAGGACTGCACACTCCAGGGCGTGCACACACCTGGGCTGGCACGAATCTGGGCCTGTAAACTTCTGGGACTGCACAATCCAGAGCCTGCACACTCCTGGGCCTGCACAGCCCTGGGCCTGTACACTGCTCGACTGCACATTCCTGTCTCTGCACACTCTGGTGTCTGCACACACTTGGGCCTGCACACACCTGGGCCGGCACGAACCTGGCCTGTACACTCCTGGGTCTGCACACTCCTTGGCCTGCACACTCCTTGGCCTGCACACTCCAAGGCCTGTTCCGTCCTGTGACTGCGCACCTCTGGAACTGCACACTCCTGGGCCTGCACACACCTGGGCCGGCACGAACCTTGGCCTTTACACGCCTGGGGCTGACACTCTAGGGCCTGCACACTCCGGGGACTGCACAGCCCTAGGCCTGCACACTCCTGGTCCTGCCCTGGCCTGGGCCTGCACCCTACAGTGCCTGCACACTCCTCTGTCTGCACACACCTGGGCCGGCACGAACCTGGGCATGTACACTCCTGAGAATGCACACTCCAGGGTCAGCACACTCCTAGGCCTGCAGAGCCCAAGGCCTGTACACTCCTGGGGCTGCACACTCCTGTCTCTGCACACTCTGGTGTCTGCACACTCCTGGACCTGCACACTCTTGGACCTGCACACTCCTGGGTCTGCTCTTCCCAGAGCCTGCACACAACTGGGCCTCTACACTCCTGGGCCAGTCCACTCGAGTGCCTGTTCCACCCCATGTCTGCACACTCCTGGGACTGCACAGTCCTGGGTATGCACACTCGTGGGCCTGGTCCGTCTTGTGTCTGCAAACTTCTGAAATTGCACACTCCAGGGCCTGCACACACCTGGGCCGGCACGAACCTAGGACTGTACACTCCTGGACATGCACACAATTGGGCCTGCTCACTCCTGGGCCTGCCCTGGCCTGGGCCTGCACCCTACTGGGCCTGTACACTCCTCTGTCTGTACACTGCTGGGCCGGCCCTCTCCTGGACATGCACACAATTGGGCCGGCTCACACCTGGGCCTGCCCTGGCCTGGGCCTGCACCCTACAGTTCCTGCACACTCCTCTGTCTGCACACTCCAGGGCCTGCACACACCTTGGCCGGCACGAACCTGGGCATGTATACTCATGGGACTGCACACTCCAGGGTCAGCACACTCCTAGGCCTGCAGAGCCCTAGACCTGTACACTCCTGGGGCTGCACACCCCTATCTCTGCACACTCTGCTGTCTGCACACTCCTGGACCTGCACACACTTGGGCCTGCACACTCCTGGGCCTGCTCATCCCAGAGCCTGCACACACCTGGGCCTCTACACTCCTGGGCCAGTACACTCGAGTGCCTGCTCCACCCCGTGTCTCCACACTCCATACAATGCACAATCCTGGGTCTGCATACTCCTTGGCCTGCACACTCCTAGAACTATTCCGTCTTGTGTATGCACACCTCTGGGACTGCACACTCCAGGGCGTGCACACACCTGGGCCGGCACGAACCTGGCCTGTACACTCCTGGGACTGCACACTCCAGGGCCTGCACACTCCTGGGCCTGCACAGCGCTGGGCCTGTACATTCCTGGGCTTGCATACTCCTGTCTCTGCACACTCTGGTGTCTGCACACTCCTGGTCCTGCAGACTCCTGTGCCTGTACACTCCTGGGCCTGCCCTGGCCGGGTCCTGCACCCAACTTGACCTGCACACTCCTCTGTCTGCACACTCCTGGACCTGTACACTCCTGGACCTTCCCTGGCATGGGCCTTCCCTGGCCTGGGCCTGCACATTCTAGGCCTGTTCCCACCTGTGCTGGCACACCCCTGTGCCTGCACACTCCTGTGCCTGCACACTCCTGGGCCTGCACAAACATGGGCCTATTCACTCCTGGACCTTCCCTGACCTGGGCCTTCCCTGGCCTGGGCCTGCACACTCCTAGGCTTGTTCACCCCCGTATCTGCCCACTCCTTGGCCTGCACAGTCCTGGGCCTGTACACTGCTGGCCTGCCCTGGCCTGGGCCTGCACCTTCCTCTGTCTGCACACTCCTGTGCCTGCACAGCCCTGGCCTGTACACTCCTGGGCCTGTACACTCCTGGGCCTGCCCTGGCCTGGGCCTGCACCCTACTGGGCCTGTACACTCCTCTGTCTGCACACTGCTGGGCCGGCCCTTTCCTGGACATGCACACTCTTGGGCCTGCACACTCCTGGGCCTGCACACTCCTGGGCCTGTTCCGTCTTGTGTCTGCACACTTCTGGGCCTGCACAATCCAGGGCCTGCACACACCTGGGCTTCCACACTCCTGGGCCTCTACACTCCTGGGACAGCACACTCGAATGCGTGCTCCACCCCGTGTCTGCACACTCCTGAGACTGCACAGTCCTGGGTCTGCACACTCCTTGGCCTGCACACTCCTAGGCCTTTTCCGTCTTGTGTCTGCACACCTCTGGGACTGCACACTCCAGGCCTGCACACACCTGGGCCGGCAAGGACCTGGGCCTGTACACTCCTGGGCCTTCCCTGGCCTGAGCCGACACACTACTGGGCCCGCACACTCCAGGAACTGCACTCTCATTGGCCTACACGCTCCAGGATCTGCACAATCTTGGGCCTGAACACACCTGGGCCTGGTATACTGCTGGATCTGCACACTCCTGTGCCTGCACATGTTGGGTCTGCACACTCCTGTGTCTGCACACTCCAGTGTCCGCACACTCCTGGGCCTGCACACTCCTGGGCCTGTACACTCCTAGGCTTGTTTCCGTCGGTCCGGCACACCCCTGGGGCTGCACACGGCTGCACACTCCTGGGGCGGCACACTCTGGGTCTGCCCACTTCTCTCCCTGCACACACCTGGGCCTGCCCTTTCCTGGGCCCGCACAATCCCTCGTCTGCACACTCCTGGCCCTGCACACTACCAGGTCTGCACAATCCTTGGCCTGTTCACACCTGTGTCGGCACACTCCTGGGCCTGTACACTTCTGGGCCTGCCCTGGCCTGAGTCTGTACCCTCCTTGTCCTGCACATTCCTCTGTCTGCACACTACTGGGCCTGCACATTCCTGAGCCTGCAAACTCCAGCGACTGCACATACATGGTCCTGTACACTTCTGGGCCTGCACACTTCTGGCCCTGCACACTCCTGGGCCTTCCTTCTCCTGGGCCCACACTATCCCTTGTCTGCACACTCCTGGGCCTGCACAGCCCTGGGGCTGCACGAACCTGGGCCTGTAAAGTCCTGGGACTGCACACTCCAGGGCCTGCACACACCTGGGCCTGCACGCTCCTGTGCCTGTACACACCTGGGCCTGCCCTGGCCTGGGCCTGCACCCTACTGGGCCTGCACACTCCTCTGTCTGCACACTGCTGGGCCGGCCCTCTCCTTAACCTGCACACTCTTAGGCCTGCACACTCCTAGGCCTGCACACTCCTGGGCCTGTTCCGTCTTGTGTCTCTACACCTCTGGGCCTGCACACTCCAGGGCTGCGCTCACCTTGGCCTCCACACATCTGGGCCTCTACATTCCTGGGCCAGTACACTCGAGTGCCTGCTCCTCCCCGTGTCTGCACACCCCTGAGACTGCATAGTACTGGGTCTGCACACTCCTTGGCCTGCACACTCCTAGGCCTGTACACACCTTGGCCTACACAATCCTGCTCCTGCTTCCTATTGTACCTACACACTTCACGGCATGCACACTCCTGGGCCTGCACACTCCTGGACCTGTACACTCCTGGACCTTCCCTGTCCTGGGCCTGCACACACCTAGGCCTGATCCCACCTGTGCCGGCACACTCCTGGGACTGCACACTCCTGGGCCTGCACACACCTACGCCTGTACACACCTTCACCTACACAATCCTGCTCCTGCTTCCTATTGTACCTACACACTTCACGGCATGCACACTCCTGGGCCTGTACGAACCTGGGCCTGTACACTCCTGGGCCTGCCCTGGCCTGGGCCTGCACACTCCTGGGAATACACCCTCCTGTGCCTGCACACTCCTCTGTCGGCACACTCCTGGGCCTGCACACTCCTGGGCCTGCTCATCCCAGAGCCTGCACACACCTGGGCCTCTACACTCCTGGGCCAGTACACTCGAGTGCCTGCTCCACCCCGTGTCTCCACACTCCATAGAATGCACAGTCCTGGGTCTGCACACACCTTGGCCTACACACTCCTAGACCTATTCCGGCTTGTGTATGCACACCTCTGGGACTGCACACTCCAGGGCGTGCACACACCTGGGTCGGCACGAACCTGGCCTGTACATTCCTGGGACTGCACACTCCAGGGCCAGCACACTCCTGGGCCTGCACAGCCCTAGGCCTGTACATTCCTGGGCTTGAATACTCCTGTCTCTGCACACTCTGGTGTCTGCACACACCTGGGCCTGCACACTCCTGTGCCTGTACACTCCTGGGCCTGCCCTGGCCTCGTCCTGCACCCTACTTGGCCTGCACACTCCTCTGTCTGCACACTCCTGGACCTGTACACTCCTGGACCTTCCCTGGCCTGGGCCTTCCCTGGCCTGGGCCTGCACACTCCTAGGCCTGTTCCCACCTGTGCTGGCACACCCCTGGGACTGCACACTCCTGTGCCTGCACACTCCTGGGCCTGCACGAACCTGGGCCTCTTCATTCCTGGGCCTGCCCTGGCCAGGGCCTGCACACACCTGGGAATGCACCCTCCTGTGCCTGCACACTCCTCTGTCGGCACATTCCTGGGCCTGCACACTCCTGGGCCTGCTCATCCCAGAGCCTGTACACACCTGGTCCTCTATACTCCTGAGCCAGTACACTTGAGTGCCTGCACCACCCCGTGTCTGCACACTCCTGAGAATGCACAGTCCTGGGTCTGCACACTCCTTGGCCTGCACACTCCTAGGCCTGTTCCGTCTTGTGTCTGCACACCTTTGGGAATGCACACTCCAGGACCTGCACAGCCCTGGGTCTGTACACTCCTGGGGCTGCACACTCCTGTCTCTGCACTCTCAGGTGTCTGCACACACTTGGGCCTGTACACTCCTGTGCCTGTACACTCCTGGGGCTGCAAACTCCTGTCTCTGCACTCTCTGGTGTCTGCACACTCCTGGGCCGGCACACTCCTGTGCCTGTACACTCCTGTGCCTGCCCTGGCCTGGGCCTGCACACTCCAGGGTCTGCTGACTCCTGTGTCTGCACACTCCTGGGCCTGCACACTACTGGGTCTGCGCATCCCAGAGCCTGCATACACCTGGCCCTCTATATTCCTGGGCCAGTACAATTGTCTGCCTGCTCCCCCCAGTGTCTGCACACTCCTGGGGCTGCACAGTCCTGGGTCTGCACGTTCCTTGGCCTGCACACTCCTGGGCCTGTACCGTCTTGTGTCTGGCACACTTCTGGGCCTGCACACTCCAGGGCCTGCACACTCCAGGGCCTGCACACACCTGGGCCTCCA